>NC_052152.1:65761570-66437237 GCF_902713615.1 Scyliorhinus canicula | reverse complement strand
ACTCATATGTCTGCTGCTCCTGCCCTTCTAGATTGTTGTGATCATAGGTTTGGAATGTGGTGCTGAAGGAACCTTGGAGAATTCCTGCACTGCGCCTTGTAGATGGTACACACTGCTACGACTGTGTGCCAATGATGGAGGGATTGAAAGTTTGTAGAAGGGATACCAATCAAGCGGGCTGCTTTGGCCTAGGTGGTGTCAAGCTTCATGAGCATTATTGGAGCTGCATTAAAGCCTGGTGGTAGTGGCGGCCCTGAGAGTCTGGGGCGGCATCGGTGTGGGCTCCAATCTGTGGTAATCACCGGTTGGTGCCGGGGATGATGAATGGAGGGTTTTGGAGGTGGCAGAGACGGGTGTTGAGATGCTGGGGGATCTGTTTATTGATGGGAGCTTTCCCAGTCTGGAGGATCAGGAAGTGAAGTTTGAATTGCCAGGCGGGAATGGGTTCCGATATCTCCAGGATTTTATGTGAAGGCAGGTTTTTACCTTTCCCCTCCTTCCGCCACAGGGAATACAGGACAAGGTAATTTCTAGAACAGAGTTGGGGGAGGGGATGGTATCGGAAATTTACAAAGAACTTATGGAGGAGGAAACCCAGATAGGGGAGACAAAATGTAAATGGGAAAATGAGGAAAGGAGTTAGAGGCGGGTCTGTGGGAGGATGCCCACATCATGTGCCAGGCTCAGCCTGATACAATTCAAGGTGGATCACTGGGCACATGTGACGGTTGCCCGGATGAGCAGGTTTTTTGGGGTAGAGGACAGGTGTTGGCGATGTGCAGGATGTCCCGCAAATCATGTTCACATGTTTTGGGCATGCCCGAAGCTCAGGGGATTCTGGCAGGGATTTGCAGATGTCATGTCCAGGGTGTTAAAGGTGAGGGTGGCACCGAGTCTAGAGGTGGTGATTTTTGGAGTGTTGAAAGACCCGTAGAGTCCGGGGGCGAGAGAGGCTGATGTTTTGGCCTTTGCCTCCTTGGGAGCCTGGAGACGGATCTTACTAGCGTGGAGGGACTCGAAGCTCCTGAAAACAGGGGTATGGGTTAATAACATGGCTGGGTTTCTCAGGCTTGAGAAAATCAAGTTCGCCCTGGAGAGGTTCATCATTCGGGTTCGTTCAGAGGTGCCAGCCATTTATCGACTTCTTCAGAGAAAATTGAACTGTCAGCAGATTCAATAAAGTGGGGGAGAGGGAGTGAGTTAGACTATGTTTTCTAGCTTCGGAGAGAACTGTGAGAGATGGAGGGATGTGGTAAGCATTGAACTATGTTTAAATCTGCACTTGTGTCTTTTATTATTATAAAACCATAAATGCCTTAATAAAATGTTTTTTAAAAAATTGGAGCTGCATTAATCTAGGCAAGTAGAGAGTATTCCATCATGGGGAAGTTGTGCAGTAATGGTATTGTCACTGGACTTGTAAACCAGAGATCCAGAGTAATGCTCTGGGAACCCTGGTTCAAGTCCCACCACTACAGATGCAAAATATGGAATTTAAAAAAAAAGATCTAATGATGACCATGAAGCCATTGTTGACAGTTGTAAAAACCCATCTGGTTCACTGATATCTTTTCAGTTGACTAGTTCCCCTTTAGGGAAGGAAATTTGCCATCCTTACCTGGTCTGGCCTACATGTGACTCCAAACCCACAGCAATGTGGTTGACTCTTAACAGCCCCCTCAAGGGTAATTAGAGATGGGCAATCAAAGCTGGCATAGCCTGCAATGCCCACAGCCCATGAATTAATTTTTTAAAACCGCACTTCTGACTTGTGCCTTGTAGATTGTGGGGTGTCAGGAGGTGAGTTATTAGCCACAGGATTCCTAGTCTTTGATCTGCTCTTGTAGCCACAGCATTTATATGGCTAGTCCAGATCAGTTTTTGGTCAATGCCAGAAAGTTGATCGCGGTAATGATAGATGTTGATGCCATTGAATGTCAAGGCGCGGACGAAAGATTATCTTTTGTTGAAGGTGGTTATGACTGTAGCCCTCTAAGATGGACACCAGTCTACAAAATGGAGAACCGCAAAGAATACAGGGAAAAACAGCCACAGTAAGGACACACAGCTTGCAGAAGCATTTAGCATTTTGCACACAAAACCGGTTTCAAGGCAGTTGTAGAAACTCAGCCAAAGGTGCAAATAGGAAAGCGATCTGCATACTAATGAGGTGATACCGGCCCAGTCCCAGATACAATAGAAACATTTTAAGTATCAATCGATACTTTTCTATAGCTACCCAGCCAGGATGGCGCCAGAGAAACCAGAACAATGACCCCTAGGAACCGCCCCAGCCATCGAGAAACGACCCCAGTATAGGGGAGTTCAAAACGTATCGATCGGGAAAGACCCAATCGATGAGGGAACCGCCCCAAGGGGGCCTGGACCTCCTGGGACCTATAAAAAGAAGGTCCCACACATGATTCGGTCTGTTGCTTCCTGACTCCGGTCTAGGCTGTTGCATCCTGACTCCAGCCTCCGAATCCAGCCTCCAGATCCTGTCTTTCATCACCGGCCGTTGAGCATCAGCCATCTATCAGTAAGTGCCAAAACAACGGTCGCTACTTGACCCAAGCATTGCTTATACTCTTGCCGACTTTAATAACCAGAAGTTGCAGACCAAGAACGGGACGAAGGCCTTGCCCCCCTGACCTTGCCTGGTCCTTTCTAGATAAGTATTTAGTCGTTTAATAGTAGGAATAAGTATTAGTCTTTTAGTGTGTGCATGAGTATTTATTATATTTGTTATGATAAACACTAATTGTTTGGACTTACTGATCGGTGTTTAGATTTATTGCTTTGAACTTGACCTTGATAACTTGTGACGGTGTCTCTTATGGCACCTGGCGAGTCCAGAGCATAGATACAGATACAGAGCCAAACCAGTGTTAAGCTAATGTCCTTTATTGGAGGCGTGTTAATCACACTAACAGTAGAACGAGCAACATTACCTAGCATTTGTGTGGTGTGAATGTTTCTTGTCACCTATTAGCCCAAGCATTGTCTAGGTCTTGTTCATTTGGTCATGAATTACTTCCATAGTTGAGGAGTCAGGAATGACGCTGAGCATTATGTAATCAAGCACAAATAATTTTTAAAAACAACAGCACATTTCAGAAGTTTTATTACAGTAAAATATTTTCTTTTGCAATAACTGCAATTGTTGTGCATCAATAAAAAAGTGAAATAAAAATGACAGTGGTCAGGATTTTACGGATGGCATTGTTTCCTGCCCCCAATTGAGAGGAAGTCCTGCCTGAGAGAGCTGTCAGCTCATCCAATTAGATGGCCACTCTGTGGTGAATGTGTAACCACTATAATTCACACTGTACATTATTGTGTCCCTGTGGGCTCCATCTGTGAGCCGTTACGCGGCTCTGCCCACAGGGGGAGATGAGGAGCATGTACAGGGCTCTGCCCTCAGCTCCACCCCCTTCAGGAAGTATAAGTGCTGCGGTCCTGGGAGTCCGCCTTCAGTTCAGCATAGTCGCAGGCAGGCTCAGTTGTAAGGCGATTAAAGCCACAGTTTACTCCAACTCGTGTCTCTGGTTGAATTGATGGTCACATCACACTCCAAGTTCAAGCAGTGGCCACTTCTGGGACTACATTTAATCCCCGAAGAGGGGAGCTAATAAAAGTTGGATTTGAGCTAAGCCCGGAGTATCAACAGGGTCTGGTTCGCAGGTCCCAATGAGGGGGGCAATGGGGTTAGAGGGCTGGGTTTGGGACACCAGGAGAGGAATACTAAAAGGGAGAATGGACTTGTGGCAGAGTGCCTCCAATAGTCATTGAGGAGCCTAAAAGGAGAACATGCCTTTCCTTGACATCAGTTTGACCAGTAAAAGCTGGTGGACTACCCCCTGCCTTGAGCCTCCCAGTGTGCAGATAATTTAGCAGTAGGGGCAGGATTAGGCACCTAGGTGACCATTAATCTGCATCTTATGTCCTCAATAGGCCTGAGGGCGGGTGCCTCAACAAACCCACAACGTGGGAGACAGGTCATGGTGGGTTAGTCGGGAGCCAGCAGGCCTCCTGCTACATTTTATGAACCCCGACGTTAAATGCGCTGGTCGGGGACTGTAAAACTCTGCTCAGCATTCTGATTACATAGGTGTGATTTTCCTTGTGTATCCAATAAATTTAGAAAGTCAATAAGCAGAGAGAGAACCAGCGAGACAGGTCTGAGGTAGGTCTGAAAGATATTTCATAATTTATTGATTGTTCAAATTATTTTTTAAAAGAATAATGACGTCATCTAATTAAGAAGGGGGATGATAGATTCTTGAGAGACTGCAGAGATAACAGTTAGAAGCTGAAGAAAATTTGTCATCAGATGTAACCTTAGAAATAGATACACTGCACATGCTCAAACTGTACAAATTATATTCTTCTCTGGTCACAAAAACAACATTATTGCACTAGGTTACTCGCTATGTGGAAACTTGGAGCCATTGTGTTTCATGCAATATTTGATCTATTCCTATGAGATTTGACTCCATTCTTTAACAAATATTTATTGAATCTTAATTTTTCATAAAATGACCTGTTTTTGCTCATATTCTGTCCTCTATTCTCTGTTTACCAGTTGATTTGCAATCCATTCTGTACTTGTTCCCTAACTCCACATGTTCTTCCCTTAGTCATGTCTCCAATATATGGTTCCTCACTGAAGGCAGTTTGAAATTCTGTGTTTCTTGCAACCATTGCATTACCCCTTCAGACACATTCTGAAGCACATTCTGATGCAATAGACAAATTCGCTAAATTTGTCTATTGCATCACCTGTCTCCTTATCGCTGTTGATACTTTTTTGATTTCTTCCTCTAATGTCATGTTCAGATTTTAGTCTATCTGGGTAAAACCTGAGCCAAAGTAATTTTAATTTTTATACTTACAAGCTCCGATTTTAACAGCGGCAGCATTTATATATGTGGGGGATGGGATAGGTGACAGACCGTTCCAATCTTGGCAGTGTGAAGCTTGGGAGATTTTTATTCGAGACTTCAGTCTGGTAATGGGCAGGAATGCAATGTTTTGTGGCAGGAAGGCCCCCATGAAGCAAAGAAATGGCCTCCACTCCGCATCACAGACAGCATTGAGGAGGGTCTATCTGTTGGTCACAGAAAGCCAGGTGGGACAGACTGAACTTTCCTTGTAAAGCCCAAAGTTGTTTTTTTGCTTTTCCTCACTCCAGAAGGAAAGTCTAAAAAGTAAAACTTAACATCTTTGGGTCTCTTCTGGCACTCACTCTTCATTCATTTGCCAAAATTCCATCTGTTTAATATTCCCAGAAAATGTTATTTACAATGTTACTGCACAATGTGACCCTCAATGTATTTCGCATTGTCCAACAGGGCAGGACAGATAGCCTGTTGCCAAGTTACTGTTGACTGGCAACCAGGAAGCATGTGGATCATTCAAGATCCTATCTTAATATTCACTCTGTAGCACAGAGAAAGCACAATGTAATTACAGATGAGCAAGACCATTATTCCATTTCAATTCATCCATCCATAGAAATGCAAAAGTGGCCCCATTTCAGTTTCCAATTGTTTCTTAAAGATTATAGTGTTGTCCCCTTTCCTATTCTTATTATTTGATACCTATATCTGTATGAAGAAGTATTTCTTGACATTAGTTCCAAATTGACCTTTTACTGATCTGAATGTGTCTCCCTCTGTGCTCTCTTAATGTTATTTAAAATGATAGTCATAGTTACCTTTTTAATTTTCTTAATTGCCCATGTTTTTAAGATAAGTCTACTTTTCAGGCTGAAAAACCCAAGTCCATCCATCCTTTCCTTATGTTTCAGTTCATTAACAATTGTGGTCAATCTCATGGTTCTACTTTTCACTGCCTCTAAATGATTGAAGGTCACCATTTTGCTCCAACAATTGGTTGCTGTACCTAATCTATGGTTTGTCAGAGGCAATGTACAGTTTTGTCATGTCTTCCTTAACTATTTAGCTCTTTAGTTTAACATTCAATTGACTTTGTCAATTAATATTTTGCATTCATTTGAACTGTTGACGGAGAAATCCAGTAAGAAGGTTTCTAGGTCCCTTTCAATGTTGTCCACCATTCACAGACTATATGTTCTTCTTACTTGTTTTCCTAATTTTCTTTTTCTCTTTGCATTTTATTTCATCTGCTGATTCTCTCCCCATTTTCAAATTCAATCCACACATTCTATAATTGCTGAACTGCTTCCTCTAACTCCATTGGCACTCCGGCTTTTTGAACAGCCTGGTTTTTACATTATTGATACCAAATCAGTCAGCTCTCTCTTGAAAATGACAGTGACTCTGGAATCTGCATATCTACACATGAAAGCCAGAAATTGTTGTCAGTGATTATACACTTCCCAAAAGATGTGTTGTTGAAGTCTCCCCCTCTCCCCACTGCCCCCAGACTGACATCAAATAGAAATCACTGAACTGACTAGAACTTGCCATTTATACTTCTAGTCTCACTGTAAAAACCATTGAAAAGTTACACCTTGTTGAAAGAGGTGTAAGTGGATTCTAACTATGTATGAATTTCATTATTATTGCTGAACAGCCTCAGGAGTCTGCCCAATTGATTAGTAGTCATTAAATTAATATTTCCGATTCTGAAATCTTAAATTTCAATCCAGTTACATAGATTTTGCGGGAAGGCAATGGCACTCACCAATGACTTTGAAGAAATTGTCCAGAAAGATCTAATGACCTCTCTGGCATGGATTTCCCCTTTTTATGACGTCAGTTTTGAATTGATACCGCATCAAGGGGATTTTCAACGTCCAGTAACAGTGATGTCAAAGCATGGCAACAGGCAATTACATTGAAGCGTTTTCACAGGAAGTGAAACCACTGAATTCTTCATTTCTAATATTACAGAAAGTGAAATAAATACTTGGGACATACACATGGAATAAAAGTAGAAGCTGAGACATCATAATAAACTAAAAAAATGTGAGTTTTGTTTATCTTAATGGAGAATTGCAATATTGCACAGACGTGAAATTAGATTTTTCAGCACCATTGATGCTGTTCAGAAGTAATTATGAACTTAGTGCATTGTTAGAACCCAGTTACTCCTTAATTATGGTTTGAGTTAGGCCTGGGACACAGTCCTCATACTCTCCACCTCAACATAACACTTCCATAGAATCCCTACAGTACAGAAGAAGGCCATTTGGCCCTTTGAGTTTGTACTGACCCTCCAAGAGAGCACTCTACCCAGGCCCACTTCCCCACCCTATCCCCAAAACCCTGTGCACTGATCATGGCCAATTCACCTAACCTGCATATCTTTGAACTGAGGGAGGAAACCAAAGGGAAACGCATGCAGACAAGGGGAGGATGTGCAAACACCACACAGATAACCACCCAAGACCTGGTCCCATGCACTGTGAGGCAGCAGCGCTAACAGCTGTGCCACTGTATTGCCCCAATTAAAGTTTCCCATCCTTTAGCACTTAAAAAAAAATCCTGTGGTTTACCTTGAACCTCTAAGTTTAACTAATATTGCAGAATTTTCCATTCCAGGAATAAGTCCTATGGCAGGGCAGGAATGGGAAAATATTCCTGCCACAGAGGCCATGGGATCTTGCACCATATTGTGATGCTGGTCTAATTGAATATGAAGACAGATGTTTCCAGATGTGTTGCGCAATGGGGCAGGCTTCATAGCTTGTGCCTCACCATCGTATCTGGGTTCCATATTTAAAAGTTGCATGGATATCAACTTATCTACCTCCTGGGAGGCCTTGAAGGTAGAAAATCAACATTGTATGTGCTTCACCTACCCACTGCTATATGTGTTGCTCCAGGGTCCATGGTCATTGAAGGCCTCCATCTTCCCTCCTGATCTCCATGAGCTGCCCAGGCTTTCTCGCAGGTAAATCCAACGACATGATATCCTGCTGGCGGTGCAGACAATCCGACGGCGGGTGGGTTATGATTCTGATTGGGTCTCCATCTGTATCCCATCAATGGAATACAAAGCGGTCTCAGACCTGCTTCTGGTGGGAATTGCAACCCATCGTGACAGGTGGGAGTACAATGTCCCACTGTCATTTTATGCTGACAGGAAACAGATTTTTCAGTCTGTCATTAAACTCGCCACATGGAGGGAAATGGAAAGTGCTGCCCATAGTCTTTTGTTGCAGCTATGTCAACTAGCTTTTAGAAGTCTAGCTATACAGATTTATTGGGCTTTCCATAGTTCAATTGTGTTAACTGCTGTGTACAAAGTTATTAATATGCAGACAATCTTTAAGTTTGCTTTTTATAGCTGATTGTTGTGATTGCATTACACATACCAACATACAAACATTTGAATTAGGAGCAGGAGTTGGCCATTCATCCTCTGAAGCCTGCTCTACCATTTGATAAGGTCATGGTGGATTTGATTGTGACCTCAACTCTGCTTTCCTGTCTGTCCACTATAAACTTTGACTCCCTGGTCAATAGAGAATCTATCTGACTCAACCCTGAAAATATTCAATGACCTGACCTCCGCAGATTTCTGGGGAAGAGAATTTCATAGACTAACAGCCCACTGAGAGAAACCTTTACTTCCCATTTCAGTCTTAATTGGGATGCCCCTTCTTTTTGCACTGTTTCACCTTTCCCTAGTCTTTCCCATAAGGGGAACCACTGCCACAAAGCTCGCTGATGTTATCTGCAAGGGTATCCCAACTTTGAACACCGGTTCGTGGGGGTACATAGTTTTGTTTTGGTGTGAGGAGATAAGTGAAACTCCAATGAGAATAAACAGCCAGTCATCATGTTACAATTATTAAAGACTATTAAAGTAATAAAAATCAAATACACACCAACAGGACCACTCCACTTTCACACATTAAGATGTATGAATTACTAAACACACACAGTTTTTGTAGAACATACCTCTTGCTACTAAACATATCTATAATACTGAAATCTGTAACACTTCCCCTGTTTTCCAAACAACATCCGAATTAAATAACCAGCTATAATTACCACACAATACAGAGAAGATACTCAAATCTGGGCACTGTCTTTTTCCTGAAAGACAGGAAGATATTTTAAAATGGCTGTTATGAAGGTTTTCTGCACTGCCTTGGCTCTAAGATGTAGAAGGTTGTTTGCTGTAAACTTGGCCTTCAGGTTTGTTGGCTGGAAACTGGTCTGTCTGATTTCTGCGAGATGTTAACTGCCTCTACTGGCTTGTCAGGGTTTGGGCAATTATCCATTTGCTATTCTTTTATTATGCCTTCTGTGTATTCGGCATTCTGCCCCCATCAACTTCCTTGACTATACGTTAACACATGTTTCTCTCATGGACCTTCCCAATCATCTGTTTTCCCTCTAAGTTATTCATACTTGATTATTATCCGAACTGCCACTCTAAACTCGTTAAAAGGGGGAGACGCATACCAACTGAGGCCCTTTGAATACTGTCTATTGCTGTCTGCAGGCAGATTCATGACACCATCCTCTCAACATCTTCCCTATCAAGTCCTCTGAGGATCTTAAATATTTCAATAAGACTATCTCTCGTTCTACTAAAATCCAGTGAATACAGTGCAACCGTTCATCATCAAATAATCCCTTCATCCCAGAAATCAGTTGAGTGAACCTTCCCTGAGTTGTTTCTAACATGATTATATCCTTTCTTGAATAAGGGGACCAAAATTATATTCAGTACTCCAGGTGTGGCCTCACAGAGCCCTGTACTACTGTAGCAATACTTCTACGTTCCATTCTCCTTGCAATAAACAATGCCATTCTATTTGCCTTTGTAAGCATTTGTTGTACTTGCATATAATGTTTTGTGAATCATGTACCAGGTCACCCAGATCCCTCTGTACTGTAGAGCTCTGCAATCTCTCAACATTCCCGTACCAGCCTCCCCGGACAGACGCCGGAATGTGGCGACTAGGGGCTTTTCACAGTAACTTCATTGAAGCCTACTCGTGACAATAAGCGATTTTTATTTCATTTCATTTAAATAACATACTGTTTTTCTACTCTTTCTGACAAAGTGGACAAGTTCACATGAAATGAAAATCGCTTATTGTCACAAGTAGGCTTCAATCAAGTTACTGTGAAAAGCCCCTAGTTGCCACATTCCGGCACCTGTTCGGGGAGGCTGGTATGGGAATTGAACCGTGTTGTTGGCCTGCCTTGGTCTGCTTTCAAAGCCAGCAATTTAGCCCAGTGTGCTAAACCAGCCCCCATCATTTTCTCGCATTATACTCCATATGCCAATTTTTGTACTCTCACTTAATCTATTCCTTGAGAGACCAAAAATCTGTCTTTCCCAGCCTTTAATGTCTGCAATGATAGACCATTCACAACCCTCTGAGTACAGAGTTCCAAAGATTCACAACCCTTTGAAGGAAGTAATTTTGCCTCCTGTCAGTTCTACTTGATTGACCCCTCTATCCTGAGTCTGTACCCTCATGTTTTATAACCCTGACCAGGGGAAACAATCTATCAGCATCCACCCTGTAAAAAGCACAAACATATTCAAGTTTTAAAACTCTTTTTTAATCTTTAAGTTAGTTAATTTGCAAAGGGGGTTGAATGATAATTTTTCAGTGGAGGATCACAGTTACCCCATGGATCAGTCATAGATGCAGCTTCTTTGACTGATGGTGCACCCTTTTTGTGATGGTGGAGGCTCAGTATAAAATTGTTGTTGCAAATTGCCATCTATAATAGCCCACAAGGGGCTTATAGAGTGAGAATGATTATCTTCCTCGTGGTCCTTGCGGAGTACGCTAGGGGCGGGGGGTCTCTATTAACCTACGGATAAAAGGTTGGCCAGTAAGGCCCCGACCAGAGCAGGAATCTGGTAGGGATCCACCGGGCAGTGTCTATTTTGTGTGTAAATTAAAATAAGTATCTTTATTTTACTTGGTGTGGACTCCCCATGTCCTTATTAAATTATGAGTGGCAAGTTAATTAAAGAACTTCTCCATCAGCCCAAAGAGTTCAGTGAAGCGAGCAACTGAACTCTGGGTGGGTATATTCTGGCACTTTATACAAGAATCTAATCCCTGAACTTTCCTACACAAGGATTAACATTTTTTAATTCCTTAGGACATTTACTAACAACAGAATTTAGCACATGGTTTACATACAGTGCCTTTGACTAAGTATTATCTTGTATTGACACATGCAGTAACAACATAAAATGGAAGCAGTTTTAACTGAGCAATAATTGCCACAAAAACACCTAAACACAAAAACATGGACAGCACGGTAGCACAAGTGGCTAGCACTGTGGCTTCACAGCGCCAGGGTCCCAGGTTCGATTCCCCACTGGGTCACTGTCTGTGCGGAGTCTGCACGTTCTCCCCGTGTCTGCGTGGGTTTCCTTTGGGTGCTCTAGTTTCCTGCCACGGTCCAAAGATGTGCCGGTTAGTTGGATTGGCCATGCTAAATTGTCCTTGGTGTCCAAAAAAGGTTAGGAGGGCTTGTTGGGTTGCGGGGATAGGGTGGAAGTGAGGGCTTAAGTGGGTCGGTGCAGACTCAATGGGCCGAATGGCCTCCTCCTGCACTGTATGTTCTATGTTTCATCACCAAAGAAAGGAACTTTGTTTCTACACATGTATATTTTACCAGCTTAATGTCTTACCACTGTGACTACAGAAGTTGGATTCCTTCATGATCCATTATGGTTAGTCAAATTTAGAATTACAAGTTTAATTAGGGAAATTTGATCTTGTTGTTTCTGCGAATATTAATTACTTGTAAAGGTAACATTTTGTAATAGTTCATAATTAATGCAGAATAAATGTTCAGCTGGATATGTATCATGATAAGCACTTGATAGCACTACCTGAGTTTGCAGAATATCTTTAACACAAGACTGATTCTTTAAAATTTGATCACAACATAGTTTAATCGAGAGCGAAATCGCCTACATTTTTTCAACTGCTATACAAAGCCTGAAATACAGTACACAGTTCTGGGCACCACATCTTAATTTGAAAGGGTGCAACACCTATTCAGTCAGAATATGTTCAGGGTTCTCAGGATTAGAGTTGCTGGAAGACTCCATCAAATTGGCTTGTATTCCCTGGATTACAGAATGTTAAGGAGCAATTTGATTGAAGTATCTCGGATTTTGAAATAATTGATAGGATAGATTGTGAAACTATTCTCACTGGATGGGGAACAAGAGGGAGGTAAGACTCCATGTCCGTGGAATACTGTGTTCAGTTCTGGTCAGCCTATTATAGGAAGGATATTGTTAAACTAGAATGAGTGCAGAAGAGATTTATGAGGATGCTACCAGGACTTGATTGTCTGAGTTTTAAGGAGAGGCTGGATTGGCTGGGACCGTTTTCCACGGAGCGTAGAAGACTTAGGATCTTACAGAGGTCTATAAAGTAATGAGAAGCATAGATATGGTAGAAAGCCGACATTGTTTCCCAAAGGTAGAGGAGTCTAGAACGAGAGGGCATAGGTTTAAGATGAGAGGGGAGAGATACAAAAGAGATCAGAGGGGAAATTTCTTCAGACAGAGGATGGTGAGCACCTGGAATGGGCTGCCAGAGGCAGTGATAGAGGTCAGTACGATTTTGTCTTTTAAAAAGCAGTGAGACAGTTACATGGGCAGAGTTACATAGAGGGATACGGGCCAAATGCAGGCAAGCGGAACTAGCTTAGTGATAGAAACTGGGCGGCATGGACATGCTGGGCCGAAGGGCCTGTTTCTATGCTGTAAGAATCGACGACTCTATGACGCCATTTAGGAGACGTGAACAGAAACATTTCTTGAGGGAGATTGTGGTAGAAGTATGTAACTCTCTCCCATAAACCACAATTGATACATCTTCAATTTCAATATTTAAGTCTGAGATTGATCAATTTTGCTAGCCAAGGGTGTTAATGGATATGCAGGCAAGCCAGCTGGATGGAGTTAGGAAGCAGGTCAACCATGAGCGCATTGAAAAATAGGACAGGTTCAAAGAGTTGTTCTTATGTTCCCATAATCTATTAATACTTTATTCCTCTGCATTCATGGATAAAAACAAATATTTTTACCTTATTTATTTAAACATTTGTACAATTCTACACTAAATAGAAAAAAGGAATGAAAATAGACCCGAAAGATGATTAATCAGAATAACAAACTCCAGAGAATAAAAGACATAGAACGTACAAATGAAAACAATTAGAACCAAGCCGAAGGTAACCATATCAGAAAGTGAATGAACCCATGGAATTTTGTGAACTTATTTTCAGAAATAATGTGATAAAAGTAATAAATTATAGTATGCCGTGTACAATGATTCTTCTTTACTTCGGGTACAAAGCGTTTAATTTTCTTTCTCAACAATAGATCTTTTGTTACCAAACTTCAAAAACTTCATATTACATTATTTAAGTGAAGGCTTAAAGCAATTATAGTTTTTATAGACTATGTATACATAAACTATGTCACAAAATATTTATTTCTGCATTAAAAATGTTGAATAAACTATTAATCTAGTAATACATTTAATTCATTTATGCTGAATAAAGCTACAGCTTAAATCATTTGTTCTATGGTTAGATAAACACTTACCAGATATAAACAGCACGTAAATGGCAGAGGCATGCAACATCTTCATCACATCTATTAACCAAGACATCATATAAAAAATTATTTTGGTGAAATTTTATTTCGACAGGCATCCAAACTGCTTAACAATGACCAGGAACCAGGAAGTTGCTACATTTGATATAAAGACAAACCACAGCCCTCAAATGGATGACTTAACTGTTTACGGAAACGGTGTAGCAGAGTAAGTTAAAGCACTGACAGTGACTGCTGTAAAGGTTCAGATATTGCAGAGCCTATCTTGGGCATGTATGCTGGGCTTATGTCTGACCCTTCTCGTTCTTGGGCAGACCCAGTTGTCATTCAAATGAACACCTAGCGAGATTGAGGTCAGAGGCAGCACAATAGCACAGTTAGCACAGTTGCTTCACAGCTCCAGAGTCCCAGGTTCGATTCCCGGCTTGGGTCACTGTCTGTGCGGAGTCTGCACGTTCTCCCTGTGTCTGCGCGGGTTTCATCCGGGTGCTCCGGTTTCCTCCCACAGTCCAAAGGGCGCTGGTTTTATCACTGCTTGAAGTTTCCCTATCACTTGATATGTGAAATGAAAATCGCTTATTGTCACGAGTAGGCTTCAATGAAGTTACTGTGAAAAGCCCCTAGTCGCCACATTCCGGCGCCTGTCCGGGGAGGCTGGTACGGGAATCGAACCGTGCTGCTGGCCTGCTTGGTCTGCTTTAAAAGCCAGCGATTTAGCCTTGTGAGCTAAACCAGCCCCTATAGGATGAAAAATCGACGAGGATGGGATGACCATATGTGTGACATGATCGACAAAATTTAACTACATCTTTATTTAGTCCAGGCCAAAAAAGATTTTTTGCATTTTAGCTTGAGTTTTCCTTACTCCCAAATAACCTCCCACTGGTACCTCATGTGCTACTCGCAACACCTGTTTTCTATACCTTACCAGCAATACAACTTGATGAACTTCGGCCCACTTTTCGTCCACCTGCATATGTAAAGGTCTCCATTTTCTCATCAAGCCATCATTTTTAAGGTAATAACATTCTAGTACACACTTAGATTCCTCTTCCGTGTATGCTTTCTGATACATCTGTTTTATTTCTATTTCCTTCTGTTGTAACTCCGCCAATTTTCCTGAACTAAAAATATCCGCCTCATCCTCCACCTGTTCTTGTTCTTTTCCAACCATCTGATCAAAAATCGTTTCTGATAATTGAACTTCAACTTTATCTTCACTTTTTGATTTCTGCTCTTGTCTTAACCTATGACTTGGTGACCTTGTTACTACACAATCCAGAAAAATCTCAGGATATTCGTACTTCAACACTTCAGTTATCTGATTTTCCACTGGCTTATCAACCACAGTAGGCACCACTCCCACCTGCGATCCAGCTATATCATTACCCAAGATAAAATGTATTCCTGGACAATACAGTTCTCTATTACTCCTGCTACCACTTCACCACTCTTCACTGGACTTTCCAACCTTACCTTATATAATGGAACACTACTCTTCTCACCCTGAATTCCAAATATTACTACCTTTTCTGGCAGCATTCTTCCCAAACTACATAACTCCTCATCTCTTACCATCAAAGATTGACTAGCTCCCATATCCCTTAAAATTGTGACTTATTTACCCGCTCTTCCTGGTACACGTGAATAAACTCTACCCACACAAGTAAATTATTTAAAGAGATCTGGCACCTTCTTATCAATCACCTCTTGATCAGGCTGTACATTCTTTTGCACCTCCTTCGCTTCACTTGGGCTTTCCTTTACCACTTTAACAAGCCTCACTGTCTTATCCTGTTTTACCATATCAGCCGTCCCAGTACTTTTCTTCAACCACCAACACTGTGACTTTACATGGCCTAGTCTATTACAGTGAAAACATTCAAAACCTTTCATGTCTCTTCCACCCTCCTGGAATTCTTTTTTAATCTGAGGAACAATCTCCTTATTATCTCCCATCAGATTCCCATTACCTTTACCACTTGAGTATTTCTCTTTTCCCCAGTTTCTATCCATCACAGGCTGAAACTGATGTCAGAAACCCAACTTTGATTTATTAACTAATTCATAATCATCTGCCATTTCTCTTGCTAATCTCGCAGTTTTAACCCTCTGCTCTTCCAGATGAGTTCTCACTACATCAGGAATTGCTTTTAAACTCCTCCAAAATTATAATTTCTCTAAGAGTTTCATATGTTTGGTCTATTTTCAAAGCCCTATACACCTATCAAAATTACTCTGATCCTTTCAAACTCCATGCATGTTTGAACAAAGATCAAAGAAAAGTACAGCACAGGAACAGGCCCTTCTGCCCTCCAAGCCTGTACCGACCATGCTGCCCATCTAAACTAAAATCTTCTACATTTCCTGGGTCCGTATCCCTCTATTCCCATCCTATTCATGTATTTGTCAAGATGCCCCTTAAATGTCACTATCGTCCCTGCACCCACCACCTCCTCCAGCAGCGAGTTCCAGGCACCCACTACCCTCTATGTAAAAAAACCTGCCTCGTACATCTCCTCTATACCTTGCCCCTCGCAACTTAAACCTACACCGCCTAGTAATTGACCCCTCTACCCTGGGGAAAAGCCTCTGACTATCCACTCTGTCTATGCCTCTCATAATTTTGTAGACCTCTATCAGGTCGCCCCTCAACCTCAGTCGTTCCAGTGAGAACAAACCGAGTTTATTCAACCGCTCCTCATAGCTAATGCCCTCCATACCAGGCAACATCTTGGTAAATCTCTTCTGCACCCCCTCTAAAGCCTCCACATCCTTCTGGTAGTGTGGCGACTAGAATTGAACACTATACTCCAATTGTGGCCTAGTTAAGGTTTGACCAGGTTTTTTCCTTGAATTTCTAAACCTTTGTCTGTAGGCTTCAGGCACTAATTCATATGCACCTAAGATGGATTTTTTCACCTCCTCATACGTCCCAGATCCCTCCTCTGATAGTGATGCAAACACTTCACTCGCTCTACCTACCAACTTTGTTTGAATCAGTAATACACACATGTCCTGTGGCCATTTCATTTGTTAAACTACCTCATCAAATGGAATGAAAAAGGTTTCTACATCCTTCACATCAAACCTTGGCAATGCTTGGGCATATTTAAATAGATCCCCGCCAAGCCTTCGACTATGATGCTCTTTCTCACTCTCCTAATCACTATCCTCAAACTGTCCATTTCTCTTTACATCCGCCAATTTTAACTGACTTTCACGTTTCATGGCAATTTTCTGAAGTTCAAAGTCTCACTCTTTTTCTTTTTCCCTGACATGTACCTTCCTTTCTCTTTCTTTTTGTTCTTTTTTTCCCCTCATTTCGTATTCAAGCTGCTTTGATTCTTTTACATGTTCAATCTGTTTGATCTGTAATTGAATTCTTGCCATTTCCAATGATTCTGAATGTTTCTCAGGCAATTTTAAATGCTCAACCATCACCACAACAACCCCTTATTTTCATATGTTGTCAGGTAATGTTAACTGCAATGTTTTTACCAAAGCTAAACTTTTTTTAGTCTTGGTTTGTAAAGTACTGCGTGTGCCCTTCTCCACCCCCAAAAAAATTCTGAGACTCTGAAAGAGCCATTGTCCACAACACACTCCCTACTTAAACTGGAATACTACTCCTGAAAAGCAAACACAAATATGCTCACCCCTCACTGTCTTTAAGTTCACTGAGCCAACCCAATCACGAAAGATAGACTTTTACCCCACACGCCCCCCCCCCCCCCCCCCAATTTGTAATGGGCCAGTGTTTAGAGAATGCCAAAGTATATTTTGGAGTTCACCTGATCCACAACTGTTTATAGATTTTGGTTATGACGAGCATAAGGGCCTACCTTTCAGATTTTATTCAACAAGGCCTTGAAAACTTTTAAACAAAACAAAGTTTATTCTATAAATTCAGTTAACATTTTATAAACACACACAATAAGCATTTTTATGAACTACAAACATAATCCCCCACACAGCTACAGTTCTCTCTCTATATATATAACCCTCAATAACTTCCCTTTCAACTGTCTCAATTTGATAACAATATCCAAGACCAGAAAACCCTTTTAATAAAACAGTAGGTTTAAATTCTTTGCAGAAAACAGGGTATCACTTTTAAATTATCAAGTGATCTGGACACTTAACATGCAGAGAGACACACACCCAAGACTTCTCTGTCTTTTATCCAGCTTCCAAAAGTCTAAACCGAAAGTAAAAATTAGAACCACAGCCCAGCTCCCAGCTCAAAACGAAAGTAAACCCAGTGCCACAGCCCAGCTCCACCCACACAATGACATCACTGAAGCGATTTGATAAAACACACTTTTCTTAAAGGGACCCTCACATGATACCTGTCTAGATCTGTTAAAATTTTACAGGTTTATATAAGATCCCCCTCATTTTTCTAAACTCCACGAATATAATCCTACCCGAGTCAATCTCTCCTCATACATCAGTCCCACCATCCCAGGAATTTGTTAGGTATACCATTGCTGCACTCCTTCAATATAAAGAACATCCTTTGTCAAATAAAGGGGCCAAAAATGCACCGAGGCCCTGTATAATTGCAGCACGACATCCCTGCTCATGTACTCAAATCTTCTTGCTATGAAGGCCAACACACCATTTACCTTCTTTACTGCATGCTGCACCTGCATTCTTACCTTGAGGAACCTTCAAGATCTCAGCCAGATGCATGAAAGAACAAGGCTGCTAAATACTGATGAGCAGCACCCACAATTTCTGTGATATGGTTGTCATTTCAGGGTCAAATGGTGACTATCACATTTGTGGACACTTCAGGGGTGAGATTTTCCTCTCTCGCCCCACGCATGTTTTCCAGTGACAGAGATGGCTCGCTATTGGCCACTGACAGGAGTTTCCGGTCCCATCGATGACTACGGTATTTTGTGTGGCTCGCCTGTCATGCTGCTGGAAGGACTGGAAGATCCTGCTGGTGGGAGAGAATGGAAAATTCCACCTCTCTCTCTCTCTCTCTCCCCTCCCCCCCATGGACTGGGCTGTGCTGAATGCCATTTTGATGAGGGCACTAGGTGCACAAGGTGGAGGTATGCAGAGTTGGCAAAATGTGATGGTAGTTTCACACTGATTTGACACCTGCAGTGCTAATCTAGACCTCACTACTACAGCAAATACCCTTTCTTAACCTCGTACAGCTGCACATGACACAGCAACATGAAGAACCCAAGGCAACATTACTTAAAGTGTATCATCATCTACTTTCAGTTTAGTTGCAAATTAATTTCTACTGCTTTGTCTGAGCTTGTTAAAGTGCTAAGAGTTTTTTTTATTACTGTTTAAAGTTGGTGAAATTGGCACAAAATAGTTTGCACATGGTGAATGCCTTGTTCTGACTTCAAGTGTTCTACTCAAGAATATGTGTTCCGCGCAATGTTGCTGTTGACTCTATCCACCCATAACCTGTAGAACATCATGGAGAATTAGCAGAGGTGACATAAAGTAGGAATGACAAGCTGCTGAAAAGGGGAGAATGAAGCAGAGAAGGGTTCTCTGCAGGAAACTTTGGGCTGGATTCTCCGTTATTGAGACTAAGGGTGGATTCTACCCCCCCACCCCCCAACCCCCCGCTGGGTGGGAGAATCGCCGGGGTGCCACGCGAATCACGCCACGCCATCCCGATCCCCGCACATGATTCTCCCACCCCTGAAACCAGCGCTGCGCGAATTGCACCGGGCCGCTCGGAGAATCGCCGCAAACGGCGAGCGGCGATTCTCCGGCCCGAATGGGCCGAGCGGCCGGCAGAACCTGGGGCTTCAAGGGCCTGGGAGCAGACTGTGGGGGCGGGGGGGGGGGGGGGGGGGAGGGGGGGGGTTCAAACCCCAGGGAGGCCCTCCAGAGTGGCTTGGCCCACAATTGGGGAACCACCGATCGGCGGGCCGGCCTCTCTGTCGGCGGGCATCCTTTCTTCCGCCAGCAAGCCTGGATCCATGCGCCATTTGTGTGCCGGGGGCCTGGGGGAGGATGGCCACTGCGAATGCGCTAGTTGCCGCCGGCACAACTGCGCATGCACGGGACTCAAGGCGGCGCGTCTTTTACGCAGCGCCGGGTCTCTGACGCCGTGCTGAGGCCCCGCCCCCATAAATCGCGCGACGCCCCTGCTGGCCCCACGGAGGGTGGAGAATAGGCGTCTGGGAACGGGCGACAATGCTCTGGTTTTTACTCTGGCGTCGGCACTTCGACTCCCATTGGGAGAATCCCGCCCCAAGTCCCCACGACGGCGTCAAAACTGTGGAGTTTCATGCCAGAAAAATTGGCGTGAAAGGGCCACATATTCGTAGCCCTGCAGGGGGCCAGCAGGGACCCGGCGTAAATCTCGCAGCTTTTGCCGCAGATATGGGCCCCTGCACTACCGGGTCGGAGGCCGGACATGCGCCCAGCGGCGGCCTCCAGCGGCCGCGTGTGCTCCACAGCGGACTCGGATCGCGGAGCTGGACCCTGAAAATAGGCCCCCGATCAGCCACGCGTCCGACCCTGTCTGCCTGTACAAACCTTTGCCGGCCACATATAAGGCCCCCTCTGCCCTCCGATCGGCCCGCTTCCGACCATGCTATTTTCCTGACTGGCTTCACCATATTAGATCCACGCCATCGAGACTTCGGCCGGTCAAGGGTATAGAATGGTGGAGCGGGCCTCCAGCAATGTCCCCAGGTAGGTCCTAGGTGGTGGGCCGTACTCCCCAAGTACGTCGCTTTGTCAGGGCCCGCAGTATTGGGGAACCAGCGACGATCCCAATTCCGTGCGGGAAAATGGATTCTCCGCCCCCCCCTCCAGCTGCGATTTCAGCGCGGGGTGCGGAGAATCCAGCCCATTATCTAACTGAAGGCAGCCATGGTCAGTACTTGAAAATGCCAGCCAAGGGTCTCCGAAATAGGCAGACATGAGCAGGATGAAGACAGCACTGTGATTGTAGCTGGAACTTGTTCCAGGTTGTAAAAACAGTAAATGCTGGAAATACTCAGCAGGTCAAGCAGCATTTGTCGGGAGTTCAACCAGGGCTGAATCATTAGTCGGGAGTTCAACAAGGGCTAATGATTCAGATTTTACCAGTTCCTAGGAGGTGGGTTGCAAGGTGTTACTCTCCAGAACGTATGGCATGAGGCATCTTGTTCTGCTGTACCTTGCACAGACTGGTCATCAGGAATACAGCAAACAATTCTTCCAAACCAACCTGATCAAACAAGCTATCCAATATTCCATACGTGAATGAACTAATCACACTTATGCATTGCCATTGTGCTTATCTTCTGGGTGCCTTTGCCTGTCTGAGTCCTCCTATACAGTGCTCACCATCGATATTCCATTGATCGAAGATGATTCTTCTTTGCAGAAGGTTAAGCCTTAGCGAAATATCACTGTCGGCAATGGGTCCGCAGATGGCTTATGAGCCCTTTCTCAGGACGTGAATCTCTGGCCACGTTGGGCTCTCGCTTGAGCGCAATGCGGCCGGAGAATCCCAGGAGAGGTCTCCAACGGGCTTCCCAATAGGTTCTGCGCCTCCAGGGATTTTCCGAAGTCCTGTGTGATGTCTGAGTCGGAACTCGCCCCAAATGGACAGGACTGAATGAAGCTCGCGATATAGGTCTTAAACCTACTTACGACCTACCTGCGTGGGATCCAGAGACCTCCCGTGATTCCTGGTCTCTCCAGCGAGGCTGCAGCCAGGCGCCGATCAGTGCTTGTCCAAATAAAGATGGAGCAGGCGGAGCAGCACCCGGTGGGTCACCTGGGCCACTGGAGACCCCAGGGTGGTCAGGCTAAGTGCACGGTGGCTCTGGCCCTCCCCCTGGAACATGGGCACCTTGGGCACTGTCCAGATGGCACCCTGGCACTGCCAAGCGAGCAGAAGCACTTCTTGGGTTTCAGGGTGGCAGTGCAAGGGTGCAGGAGTGCCAGGGTGACCCTGCTAAGGGTCGGGGCAAGGGGAATTTGCCTATGAAATGGGGGTGGGGGGGAGGGTTGAAGGGTGAGAGAGTGAAGGGCCGGTAAGTAGGGACCTCCGGGAGTTTGGGCCCCAGAAGTGAGGGGGTGCAGTAAGGGGATTGGAGGGGCCTGAAGAGGGGGGACCCCCAGGGGCCCCATAGCAGGGTGTCCTCACTTGGGAGGTGTGGGGTAGTGTTCACGTGTGTGGGGAGTGACATTGCCCATAGGTGGGGGTGACACACAAGCTCACTTAGAGATCGGGGCCCCCTTTCAAAATGGCAGCCGGATCTCTGAGTTCAGCTCCCCAGTGCCCAGTGTGGACTAACCCAGTGAGAAACTCCCCAGGACCCAAAAAAGTGACTAAGTGTCATTGAGTAGCAGTGGGGAACTGAAAACCCCCTGAAAAGTCCCCTACAAATTAACTCTCGCACAGCAAAGGCTTTGGTTGTCAGCCACTAGAGTTGGTGGTGGATGATTGGATCAAACCTTGCCTACATGGTGCTAACCCAGAGACTGCAGTCTTGCCTATGGAAGGTTGCTGACTTTGACTGGGAAAGACGACATCGGGCAGCACGGTAGCATTGTGGATAGCACAATCGCTTCACAGCTCCAGGGTCCCAGGTTCAATTCCGGCTTGGGTCAATGTCTGTGCGGAGTCTGCACATTCTCCCCGTGTGTGCGTGGGTTTCCTCCGGGTGCTCCGGTTTCCTCCCACAGTCCAAAGACGTGCAGGTTAGGTGGATTGGCCATGATAAATTGCCCTTAGTGTCCAAAATTGCCCTTAGTGTTGGGTGGGGTTACTGGGTTATGGGGATAGGGTGGAGTTGTTGACCTTGGGTAGGGTGCTCTTTCCAAGAGCCGGTGCAGACTCGATGGGCTGAATGGCCTCCTTCTGCACTGTAAATTCTATGAAATCTATGAAATGTGGTCCTGAAGCATGCCCTAATACAGCTCTGGGCCTAGAAGACCTGGCTTGTAATTGTACTAAAGTGGTATGGGCAGCAGCAATCCTGGCTGTCTGACAGGCAGAGACAAGGTCACTGGCATATTTACACATTTCAGGTGAATGTGTGGAGCTCACTAATTTGCAATATGCCATGTGGCATCGTAATGCCCATTGTTCTTGCAACTATTTAAAATTTAAATTCTCAGACAAAATTGTGGTGACATATTTTTGCATTGTCTGTGAGTTCCAGTTGGCTGAAATTAATTCAGCACTCTCGGCTTTATTAATTCATCAATTTAGAAAATGGTTCAAGATATTGAGATTTTTCTGTTCCTCGTACTCAACTTGCTTTGGGGGGCAACGTTGAATAAGGTTCAGAAACGTGCATGGGGACCACGATTTACACTTCACACAACTGTTACTTATGACGCTGGAATCTAATTTAAATGACAGTAACATACAGCCCAGCACCAAACCAGCTATTGAGTGGCTACATGCCTCAGCTGAGGACCCGACCTCCTGTGAGGTAAACACTATTTAAAAAGCCACCCTGCACTACTTAAAGGGGAGGAGCAGTCAGGGTACAACAAGAATAGTTTTCACCAGCGGGGCTAAGAAGGAGACGGTGTTGGTAAAAGCGGCTAGTGCCACTGAGCAAATGGCTGGTATTTTACACTGGATTGGGGTTTACTCCCGCGATTCTCCCAAGAGGCAAAATCGGTCCCGTCGGGTTCCGCGCGGCGAAAGCCGGAGAATCACCCGAGACACCCAAAATGACGACTCTCCGGTACCCCCGCTGTTCTCCGGCCCGGATGGGCCGAAGTCCCGACGGCGTGAACTGGGGTCACGCCGTCGCCGTTCACATCTGCTATATATAGTCGTCAGCCAGTCGTGCTGGCTAACGCTGAGCACTGAGGAGGTGAGCGGACTGTCCCGGAGTCTCCGCAGACTGGGGAAGGCTTCCCCGAGAACGCTGCGTCCAACTGGGGGGGGGGGGGAGGTGCAAGGGGGAGAGGGAGGGAATGGAGGTGGGGTGAGGGAGTCGGGAGGGGGGAGGGAGTGAGGTGGGAGGGGGGTACGAAGGAGGGGGGGAGAAGGGAATGAGTGGGGGTGAGAGGGGGAGAGGGAGTGAATGGAGGTGGGAGGGGGGGAGGGAGTTGGGAAGGGGGGTGGGAGGGAGGTGGGAGGGAGGGGGAGGAAGGGAGTGTGGAAGTGGGAGGGGGAGAGGGAGTGAATGGAGGAGGGGGAGGGAGTTGGGAGGGGAGAGGGAGTGAGGTGGGAGGGGGTGGGAGGGAGGGGGAAAGGGAGAGAATGGAGGTGGGAGGGGGAGAGGGAGGGAGTGGAGGGGGTCGTCCATCCGCGGATACCACATGTCAGCCGCCCTGCCATGGCAGGACGGTGACGAGGACACGCCCCCAGGTTATTGTGTGGCTGATGGGCAGAGCCGACTGGAGCACCGGTGAGGAGGACGGTGTTAACTGACCGTTGGACGCAGACAGTGACCAGGGGTTAGGCTGGCTGCGTGTCAGCAGCGCGACCAGGCCACCGGGGCACACAGGTATCCCAGGGCAGGCGGCTGCCGAGGTGTTGAAGAACCTCCGTGTAACATGTTGTTTCTCTGCCCCCCACCACCCTTCTGCAGGTCACCATGTACGCCAACCAGACAGCGATGTTCACCGCAGTGGTTGGGGCCGCTGCACTGCAGTTGGCCATCCAGCAACGTCGACTGCGACAGCCCACAGTGGATGCAGATTCAGAGGCTGCTGCTGCAGCAGAGGGGATGGCCGCGGAGTGGCCCGTCATCGCCACGCAGGCGCTCATGGTCGGTATGTTCAGGGGGATGCCGAGGGGAACATTGACCCCCAAGCGGTGAGGAAGGCACAGGATACAGGGACTGATGTCGAAGTGCATGGCGGAGAGGAGGAGGAGGAGGAGCCACTGATGGTGGAGCCAGGGCGCTACAGGCGGCAATCGAGGCCTAGGGTGTACCGTGACCGAAAGTCGATCGAGGCCCTACTGGACATCACCTGCAGGAGGAGACTACGGTTCAGCAGGGAGATGGTCGCACATATCTGCCACCTCGTGGTGCACCTCGCGGAACAGGAGGAGGACACGCTATACCGGTATCCATGAAGGTGACGGTGGCCCTAAACTTCTACGCTGCCGGTTCCTTCCAGGCTTCGAGCGGGGATCTATCTGGGATCTCACAGGCATCGGTCCGCAGGTGCATCCGGGATGTGACCGACGCCTTGTTTGCCATCGCGGACCGTTACATTACATTCCCCGAGGACCGAGCACATCAGGAAGCACGAGCCCGTGGATTCGCCAAGGTGGCCGGGATACCGATGGTCCAGGGAGTGATCGATGGTGTTCACATCCCCATGCGCCTGCCTGCAGGCAACAGGGAAGTGTTCACTAGCAGGAAGAGCACATACTCCATGAACATCCAGGTAGTCTGTGACCCCCACATGAGGATCATGCACGTATGCGCAAGGCTCCCCGGGAGTGTGCATGACGCCTACATTCTTGCACAGTCGTTCATCCCCGCAATGTTCGAGGGACGCCCCCCCCCCCCCCCCCCAGGGTCAGGGGCTGGTTGCTGGGCGACAGGGGTTATCCGTTGAGGTCATGGCTGATGACGCCGATACAGAGGCCTCAGACCAACGCGGAGACCCTATACAACGAGGCACATGCAGCAACCAGGGGTGTGCTGGAGCGGTGCTTCGGACTGCTGAAGAAGCGATTCAGATGCCTGGACCGCTCCGGAGGGGCCCTGCAGTACCGGCCCGAGGAGAGATGCCCTGGTGGAGGAGTCAGAGGGAGAAACCAATGGTAGCGGTGCTAACGCTAACGAAGAGGAGAAAAAGGAGGAGGTGGAGAAGGATGGCGTGCAGCAGGGTGGGACGAGGGCCGCTGGGCACAGACACAACCCGGGTGCGGGTAATGTCCAGGAGGCTGCATGACGGCACCGTCGAGGACAGCGGGCACGTGACACGTTGGTGTCCACAACGTTCACGCATCGCGTGGGAGGGGATCGCTGAACACTGCATCGTCAGTCATGGACACGGACAGCACACAACCCCCTCCCCCGCACCCCCACTCTGCGTACACTGCTCCAATTCGACACCACCTTACCACTGCGGCACAATGGTATAGCACTACATTGATGACTGTGTCAGCGGGTGTGATCAGTGCCATGTTGAATGATGACAGCCCGATCTGCGATGAGCTATGAGCTCAGAATCGTTAGACAAAGTCTGACTCATGGCAATAGCTGAACCATCCATCTCGGTGGTCGCTGAGTTCGTCAGGGACACTCCATCACGTGCCCGCGTGGGGTAGCTGGCATCGGAGTGCTGAGGACTACGGTGTCCAACTGTGTGAGGGGGGGGGAATGGACTGCACACCCGGCACCGACGTTTAACCGCTCGTCAACCCCAGCGACATTCGGTCACCATCAGGAGTCCCTTGGCACCGGACATCGCACAGAGTCGTACAAGGTAGGTGCAACAGTGAGTTTAATAGTGAACGTTACATACAGATGCCATAGCCCCTACAACTAAACTGTGCCCTGCACCCGTGCCAACATACTATGTCTGCAACTTCCCTGCCTTACGGGCCCTCCAACTACGTCTGGGTGTATCCCCAGATGGTACAGCGTGAGTGGAGGTGGACTGCTGAGAATCACGCCCCGCGACATGGCTCCCAGTCGGCACGCGTTTCCTGGGGAGGCCCGGCCTCAATGGGCCAGGCTGCTCGGCGGGCGTGCTGGATGATGTGGTGCCACCCTGCTCTGCCCGCTGCCCACCAGATGCGCCAGGGATGGAACGGGGGAGGCCGAGCGTTCAGGGACGCCCCTTGATGGAGTTAATGGGACGGGCCCCAGAACCACCTCCTCCCTCAAGGAGCCCGGTGGACCCCGGGCCTCACCGTGGGACGGAGGTGCGATCGGAGATGTGCCCCGTCGCTCCACCGACACCTGCCGCTGCCAGTCCTGGAGTCCTGCAACGGTATCGACCAGGGTCTGAATGGTCGCAGAGATGGAGCCTAAGGAGTGCGACATTCCGGCCAGGGACTGTGCGACCTCAACCTGTGAGTGTGCGGTGCCATCCAGCACGTGCGTCAGGCGTTCGATGCCCTCCGCGACTGACTGCTGGGACTGTGCCATGGCCTGCTGGGACTGGTCATGGTCCGGTCAGACTCGGCCAGGGCAATGTCGTTTTGGCTCTGGCACATGGCTGCCTGTGAGAGGGCAGCCCCCTCCTGGGCCATGGATGACGCGTGCACATGAAGCCCAATGCCTTGCAGAACCCGACCCATGGCCGAAACCGTTTCACCCATTGCCTCGACCACGGACACCACCCGTGTGGTGTCGGCCTGGGTGTCGGCCTGGGTGGCTGCCACTCCCTGCTCCTGGACGCGGATGGACTCCTCCAACTGCGTCTGCAGCTGCTGGAAGGTGGCCCTCATCCCGTCATTGTGTCAATGGGTTTCCAAATGCATCGGTTGTCCGGGTGGGTCAAGTAAATCCAGGAACCCGGGAAACGTCTGGGAGCCAGCTGGATGCTGGGCCTGGGCTGCCCTTCGACCGTCCAGCCCCTCGGCTGCTCCAAACTCCACCTGCTGTACCGGCTCGGCTGTGTGGTGCACACCAGACCGTGACCCAGGAGCCTCATCACTTATTTGCCGAACCCAGGTGACTGTCTCTGGGATGGTGAATGGTGTGGGAGACAGAAGTGCCGCAAGCTCTAGGTCATCGTCCGTTAGTAAGTCCGGTGTGTCCTGGGTCCCACTCATGGCCCGGAGCAGGGCGCGCGCGGCCCATGTAAAGTTCCGCACCGGGTGACTCCGTTGACTGTGTGGCCCCTGGCTGTCCTCTGTGCGTCTACGCCCACTGTCCCCGTCTTGTCCCCGTCACTGTGGTGGCTCATAGCCCGGCCTTCGGGTAACGCACAGCCATGATTGTCATCACTGTCCGTCCTCTGTGCGTCCCCCTCCAGAGTCCCAGAATGAGAGAATGGCCCTCCTGGCTGACCTCCTGCCACCCTCTGGCGTGCGACCCTAGGTGCGGGTGATGTTGCGGATGGTCGGCGCTGTGTTGGCCGAGACGGCCCTGGACGTTCGGCGGCTGGCCCTGGGGAACAGAATGATACGGGGTTCAGTGGGCAGAGTGTGAGGGGAGAGAGGATGGGCTGGGGGGGGGGGGGGGAGGGAGGGGGGGGGCATGCAGGGTTGTCTCACTTGCTTCTGCGCCTCCAACCTTGCATTGCGCGACCTCCTGGGTGGCGGATCGCCCAGTGAGGTCCAGTGCCCTCTGTTCGAAAACGGTTAGGGGGTGCAGCACGGGCAAACGCCCTCCGGTTCTCGTACTCTCCCGGTTGTTGTGAGCTGTCTTGTCCTGTTTGGGGGGGTGGCGCATGGATAGAGCATCACAATTAGGCGGGTATCATCAGGACGTTCAGATATAGGCTACATTAATGCTGGGTGGGGGGAAAGTTGCAGCCACACCATGGCATCTCTCCAGGGGGGCGCAACGCTCATGTGGGTCTGCTACAACATTGTTCACCCCCCTCCACTCACTCTCGCCCCCTCCTCTCCCTTGTGCCCGGGGTGGGGGGGTGGGGGCGGTGATGATGAGGGACATGGGGTGGGGGGGGTGGTTGTGACTCGGGGGCACCCTCGTGGCACTTACCCTGGCAGCCCTGGTGAGGTTGTGGAGCTTCTTCCGGCACTGCTCCCCGGACCGAGGGGTCTGCCCCACAGCACTCACTGCCATGCCAACCTCATTCAAGGACCGTCACACTGAGCTAGACGGGTGGCGATGGCCCTGGGCCGTGTCGCGTCTTTTCGTCCGACGTCACTTCGTCCAACGACACTTCGTCCACGTCTTTTGGTCCAACGTCTTTTTGTCCGCCCGTCTTTTGGCCCAACGTCACTTCGTCCAATTATCCAATTACAAATTAACTCCGTATAAAACCATTTAATTGATAAAATGCAAGTACAATACAGCAAGTGAATTTAATTGCTAAAATGCAAGTAATTGATAAAAGGCAAGTAAAATGCAAGTTGAAAAATGCAGTTAAAAAATCTAAAAATGCAGTTAAAAAATCTAAAAGTTTACTAATTACTTAAAATTCCCAAAATTACTTAAAATTGATGTAAATTGTAAGCAACATTCCTCAAGAAATCAATTTTTGTTGTAGAATCATATTGAACGACCAATCTTTTGAGGCGTTCAGTTATTTTCTTATATCGCGTACATGAAGTCGACTGATCTCCCCAAAGAATTTGAGCCTTTTTGCCTATTATGGACCCTTCCTCTTCCTTCAGAGTTTTGATTAACCTCCGGATATTCAAATGAGCTCCACCCGCCGAACGCTTTATCGCAGAATGAAACCCCTCAGCAGCATTATTTGTTATTTGCGAATTAAGAAAGAGAACGGTAATATCTATCCTTTAACGAGGCTCGTTAAAGGAAAGAGAACGATAATAACTATCCTTTAACGAGGCTCGTTAAAGGAAAGAGACCTTTAAAAATAAAAATCCTTTATTGCATATTATACCTTGCTATGTGCATTAGAGAAGATTTCTATTTACAAAAAGTTATTGTGGGGAGTGGAGTGGAGTGCTACTAAGCAAGTTACAAAAAGTCAAGTCACAAAAAGTCTTTGACGAAAAAAATCATCGGACAAAAAGACGTTGGACCAAAAGACGGGCGGACAAAAAGACGTTGGACCAAAAGACGTGGACGAAGTGTCGTTGGACGAAGTGACGTCGGACGAAAAGACATAGCACCCCCTGGGCAACTCCACCTCATCGAGGAGGGTCTCCAGGTCCGTGTCCTGGAAGCTCGGTGCGGCTCTTCGTGGCATCTCTCCTCCTTTTTCTGCTCCGGGTCCTTCCATGCACGGATCGCGCCCTTTCAGACGTGGCACGGTGTCATTCAGGCGTTGCGCGCTGATGACGTGGATTTCACGCCATGCCCCCCCGTGTTCCTCGCGGCCCCGATGCTAGCCCATTTCTGGGGCCAGAATCGGTCGCAATCGGGGCCGCTTCACGCCATTGTGAAACTCGACGGAGTTTGCGACGGCGAGGTCGCTCCGGCGCGGCCTCGGAGAATCACGCCGCACATTCGATAATCACCCTGACAGAAAAATTAAACCTTATGTTGCTGTTCACAAAGTAAACAGACAGCTTCTCTCTGGGAGGACTGGCTGCTATGATGCACATTTAGAAACCTCCAGCCTCTAACTGGTTAATAACATTGTCATTCAAAATTATTTATGTTGCTCCCTGAATGCCCATAAATAAAGATCCCATTGGACCTGCCCCTGATTGGACATTTCCATGTTCAAATACTAGACATAAGAGTGTCAGGAACTGGAACAGAGCAGACTGACTGAAAACTGAATTGTCTAATACAAAACTGGATGAATAGCCACCTTAATAACGAATGATGTGGCAGGGCAGCGAGTCTATTCCAATGTTCTCAGAGTCAGCACTGGAGCCTTTGGTGCAGGAGGTGGACAAGAGGAGAGAGGAAATCTAGCCGCAGGAGACTTGCAAAACTAACTCTGAGGAGGCAAAGGGACCAGATTGCTGTTGCGGTCAATGTCAGCAGTGTAGCACTGAGAACCTGGATGCAGTGTCAAATGAACTTTAACAACCTCCACCGAGTGGTCAAGATCAGTGCCATTTTAAAATTTTGTCACACTTACAACTGAAGCCCTAACCTCAAACTCAGCATAATGCACCACATCCGCTTCAATAGACTCCATTAACTACAGCTCAGGTTTCACATTTACAGCTTCTCATCATGCTTAACACTGCTGCAAGCTTCACACCCACACACCTTACATACACTACCTGTCCTTCAAGTATGATGACCACATCACCCAGATAATTTGAACTGCACTTAATGACACACTGTCCTTTCTTTTGCAAGTCAGTTGATTCACAATTGGAAGTAGCAGGAGCTAACCAGTGGGAGACACTGCATATCCTCACACTGATGGAGGAAATGGTGTTCACCATCTTTTAACCAGCTATGACTGAGACCATGACGAGTGGCAGTACTGAAACCACTGAAGATGGCAATATCCTCACAACTAATCTATCTTGAAACATCCCACTTCTCCCTCATCCATCTCTTCCAATTTACAAACTGCAAATGGTCTAACCATACATATCAAGCTTTCCCTCCTAGCTTCAACACAACTTTATTCGCCTGCCTACCTTCTTTCAGATAAACAAGATTTGCAAGCTGACTGGGCAGTGAAGCAGGGGTAAGAGGTGATAGAAGAAGAACAGACTAATGATGAATCAACACCATTGCTCATTGTAATTCATATGGCAACACCGCGCATATTTTAGAGAGTATCTTAGAGATGGGAATCTGCGTGTCGTGAGACACTGGGCATCAATGGCCTGTCGCCAGGGCAGGGGAAAGGGCAGGGCAAATGCCAGTTCATTAGAAGGCAAGATGACACATGAGTTCTGCTGTAAGAGGCTTAGATAATTAGCACAAGTAGCACAGAGAAAAATGCTAATGAACAAACACGCAGAGTCCGGCGCAGAAGGAAAGAGTGCCCCCACGGCACAGGCCCGCCCGCAGGTCAATGGGCCCCAATCACGGGCCAGGCCACCTTGGGTGCCCCCCATCGGGATGGATCCCCCCACAACCCCCTCCTTGAGGACTTACCTAGCCGGCCTACAAGCCAGGTCCCGCCATGATGGACCATGTCCAGTTCACACCGGCGTGACTGGCCAAAAACGGGCGACTGCTCGACACATCGGGGCCTGGAGAATTCCCGGGGGGGGGGGGGGGCGGGGGGCGCTGCCAATGCCCCCAAACGGCGCGGCGTGATTCCCGCTCCTGCCCGAAAACAGCGCCGCCACAGGCTATCCTGACTTGGAACTATATTGTTGTTCCTTCACTGTTATGGGGTCAAAATCCTGGAACTCACTCCTGTCATGAAGCCCTGCTGATGTTATGTGAGAGAGTGTTTCAACCTGAATCACTGGTTTAGTGTGGTGTATTTGTTTTTGGGTATTAGTGAGAAATATTTGTGGCATCAGTCAGAACTCAAACTTCTCTCTCATTAAACAACAATAACAGTATTTATTAAATTAGAAGAAAGATAATGAAATACTATTGTGGTAACCTGACCACAACAGGTAGTCTAAACATGTTGCATAGAATTCCGAAAGTGCCGAAGCAGGCCATTCATCCCATCAAGTCTGCACTGGTTCTCCGAAAGAACACCCTACCAAGGCCCACTGCCCGCCCACACCCATAACCCTATAACCCCAGCTAACCTGTACATCTTTGGACAGTGGGAGGAAACAAGAGCACCCATTGGAAACCCATACAGGCACAGGGAGAGCGTGGAAACGCCACCCAGATGGTCTCCCAAAGCTGGAATTGAACCAGGGTTCCTGGCAGCAGTGAGGCAAAATCACAAAGTTTAAAAAACAGCATGGACTCAAAACTGGGAGCAGTTAGTAAAACATTGAAGTAACAGTCACAGAATAATAAAAATGTATTAGTGTCACAAATAGGCTTACATTAACACTGCAATGAGGTTACATAGAACATAGAACAGTACAGCACAGAACAGGCCCTTCGGCCCTCGATGTTGTGCCGAGCCATGATCACCCTACTCAAACCCACGTATCCACCCTATACCCGTAACCCAACAACCCCCCCCCCCCTTAACCTTACTTTTTAGGACACTAGGGCAATTTAGCATGGCCAATCCACCTAACCCGCACATCTTTGGACTGTGGGAGGAAACTGGAGCACCCGGAGGAAACCCACGCACACACGGGGAGGACGTGCAGACTCCGCACAGACAGTGACCCAAGCCGGAATCGAACCTGGGACCCTGGAGCTGTGAAGCATTTATGCTAACCACCATGCTACCGTGCTGCCCCCCGTACAGGTTGCTGTGAAAATCCCCTTGTCGCCACACCTGTTTCGGTGCACTGAGGGAGAAGTCAGAATGTCCAATTCACCTAACCAACAGGTCTTTCGGGACTTGTGGGAGGAAACGAGATCATCCGGAGGAAACCCATGCAGACATGGTGAGAACGTGCAGACTCCGCACAGACAGGCTGGAATCGAACCCGGGGCCCTGGCGCTGTGAAGCTACAATGCTAACCACTGTGCTACCATAGAATTAGAACTGTCGGCAATTAAATACGAATGTACACAGGCAACAACAACAACAACAACTAACAATGTCACAGCACTTACTGATGATATCAGCATTGGATTCAAATAAGAAGATGCATAATTATAACATTCTATAACACTAAACCTGAGTAAGAGCAATATCTTCCCGTTCAAGGAGATCGCCAAGGAGGGGAGGTGGTAGCCGGGAGCACTGCCGTTCAAGTAATTGGGTAATTTAAATTTTTAAAAAGTTGGCCCAAACCAACTTTAGGCACCTCGGGAGTCAAATAGCTCATGTCTGGGCCTGGCTCTCCAACTTGAATTTGGCCAGCTCAGTGGAAGCTTTGAAGGAGGCACTCACTCCCGCTCTCCCTGGTAGGGAGAGTGCAGACGAGAGTGTGGCACAATGGTTAGCACTGCTGCCTCATGGCTCCAGGGGCCCGGGTTCAATTCCAGCTTCGAGTGACTGGAGTTTGTACTTTCTCCCCATGTCTGCGTGGGTTTCCTCTGGGTGCTCCAGTTTCCTCCTACAGTCCAAAGATATGCAAGTTAGGTGACGTTAAATTGCCCTTCGTGCCCAAAAGGTTAGGTAGAGTTACGAGGATGGTGTGGAGGCGTGGGCTTAAGTAGGGTGCTCCTTCCAAGGGTTGGTGCATACTCAATGGGCCGAATGGCCTCTTTCTGCACTGTAGCGATTCTATGATTCTATGACAATGAACATCCTGCCGAGGTTCCTGTTTGTGTTTTCGTCACTCCCAATTTTTCTTCCCAAATTGTTCTTCGCCAAGGTGGATAAACTGACCTTTGCCTTTGTGTAGTCAGGGAAGAATCCCAGGATTCATAGAACTGTGCTGCAGAAGGGACAGCACTCGGGAGGTCTGGCACTGTCAAACCATCTGTACTACATTGGGCTGTGAATGTCGAAAGGATGCAGTGTTGGCATGGGGAGCCAGGGATGGGGTGGGTAGGGATAAATCGGTCTTTTTCAGGTTGCCAAGAGTAAAGTGTTACAAAGTAAATCAACTATTTACAATTTATATCAATGAATGCAGCCATGACTGAGACATTTTAGAGCCTTCGTAAAAGTAATTGTGGCTTCTCCGAGCAAACGGTGTGACACTTTACTCTTGGCATCCTGAAAAAGACCCGTTTATCCCTACTCTCTACTTCCTGTTAGCTAACCAAACCTCTATTCATGCTACTATGTTATTCCCATGCTTATTTTCCATAGCAACATTGGCTTCCCTTTCACAAAACAATGTTGACTCTGCCTGATTGCATTGAAATTTTCGAAGTGACTCACTATAACCTCCTTAATAATACGTTCCAACAATTTCCCTATGATAGATTCTAAACTAACTGGCCTGTAGTTTCCTGCTTTCTGTCTCCTTCCTTTCTTGAATAGAGGAGTCACATTTGCCATTTTCCAATCTGATGGGACCATCCAGAATCCAGGGAGTTTTGGAAAATTAAAACCAATGCATCAATGTGTATTGGTATCAAGTGAGTGGAGCCTATTGCTGCTGCAATTCATCTGTAAATTTAGATTTGGTTCCTGTGCAGCAATTTGTGTGCAGCTAATGGAACTCTGCACCATGGGGAAGTCTGCATTCTGGTGTCACTGCGTGCACAGTCCATCTCCTGTGGATAGGAAGCAGGCAATGTATTCCCCCTCTCTTCACATTCCATGTGGAAATTGCCTCCCTTACGCAGCAGTGAACAGAGAAATGCGAGATGTTAGAAATGATCCCTGCTTTGGCCTGGAATGAGCCTGGCATGAAGGAGTTTATGGTCACTTAATTTAGAGCCAATGGCACCACTGTCCTTGCTCTGCTCTGAGAATGCAGGTCTGCGAACAAGAGGTGGCAGGTTTCGGCGAGTATGCTCTCAGTGAATAGGAGACTTTGCACACACTAATCCTGGGTGAAATTGAGGTGGGAATTGAGGTTGGCACTGCAGACACCGAATCCTGCAGTGTTTGAAATCCCTTTTTCAGATTACCCTCATTGATCCTGATATTGAACTTCCTCCAGAGTGTCACTCCATCCTGGGCTAGTGCACGGTCAATTCCAACCCCACTTGACCCAAGGCCGCAACTCAGGTGAGGTTTATGGTTGATCCCAATAAACTGCAGTCACCAGGTTGTAACTTTAAAACAAGTAACCTTTTATTATGTACGGTATTATATCAAAATGGACAGAAAATGTAACTGACTATCCAATACCCCTTTCCCAATCACCCCCCCCCCCCCCCCCCGCCCCTTCCTACCTACCCCGACTCTCTACACCCAGGCAAACAATACAGAGGGGAAAGGGTAGTGGAAAGGGAAAGAAAATATTAATAAAAATATAAGGAGAAGGATCTTTGATGCACTAGGATGACTTCCAGTTAGTGTCTTTCTGAAGTTCAGCTTTCGGTTTGATACATCCCTCATTTTACACTTGAGATGGTTTCCTCTGGCAAGGTTGTCTACCTTCTCTTCAGACTCAGTGTGATTCCAGGTTCACGCAAAGGATGTGATAGACTCTCACTGCTCTCAGAACAATAAAGTGATTCTTTTACTTCAGCAAGCAGGAAATAGAGGTCTAAACTCTTCTGCCCTGTTCTCTCAGAAATCCTCACACAGGAAATGATCACTGACCTTTGTCAGACAGAACCCACCAGTTGCCAGTTAACCAATTGATCCGACTCTCTTCAAAACTGGTTCCTGAGATCCACTCAGTGCAGAGGAGCCTGACTTCTCCCTCTCCCAAACACAAGAGAACACAATGTCCTGACAAGCAGGCTGTTTCAACTTTGCTAAAGGCACATCCTGGTTACCTGATTATGGGTCTACAGACCAAAACCACAAAATGAAATAAAAGAATTAGGAACAAAAGAAATAAACAGGAAGGATTCTCACATACCTCCCGCCTTAGAGGGATGAAACATCATTGCTTCCCAACCACCCTTCCATCCACCCAGAGTGTGAACCAATGGCTTGCAGGCATTGTGGATGAGGCTGCTACCCCTCATGGGATGCTAAAATCACCATCGACCTTCTTAGTCTCTCTGACTGAGGAAACGTCAATGCAGCAGGGTTCAGTGACAAAGGTTGCCCTTCCAATGATTCAGGTGCAGTAGTTTCTGGAGTTGAGCCGAAAGGTACCTCCATGCTGAGGACAACCATCATGTGCATTTCAGCTGCACGCTGAGACAAGTGAACAGGTTGTCTCCATCTCATCTAAGGAGCATTGCATGGAAGTGTCTGACAGTAGGGGATATCGCTTTGGGCAGAGCATTAAGTGGGTGTCTGCTACCTTTTAGCTGTGCAATGTTTTCCTTTATGAGCACCAGGTAAATATTGACTTATGAAACATGTATGAGTATCTTTTTAATTAATAATGGGACAAAAGAGGTGCAAAACGGTGAAAGAGAGCAAGGATCTCTCTACAGTGATGGTGAAGCCTTTGGGCAGATATGCATCATTGCTGGTAAGAATTTACAAGTTCCAGGCTGTGTTATCAGTGAATTCCCTGCTATGTGGCATAGAAGGGCTAAGCTGGAATTAGATGGACCCTGATGTTAGTGGTTTTCTGATGAGACTCTCCAGGCCTGGCTATTTGGGGTCACCTCCCAGTGCAGACGCAGCACCTTGGTGTTCTGCAGGCCTCCTCCTCATCTTCCATGTTCTGTTCCTCCTCTTCCTCCACTCATCGATGTTCTTCAAGGGCTATTCGGTCCTCAAAGTACACACCTCTCTGAGAGCAATCTGTGTACAATTATCTTATGGAATCATTAGAGGATGTCCAAAACACCCTGGAAAGTGAAAAGAATGTCCAGAATGTTTCACTCCCCTCTACCATCTCTCTCACCCTTACCTCATAGCAGATTAGTGGGCAGCAGGAGGCATTTCAATAATGTAATGAATGGGCGTGCTGAGCCCTTCACCTTTCCACTGCTAACCTGCCTGTGGGCTTATGGGGGGCCCCCTGTTTAGGCACCTGATGGCCTGCTCAGTAGACCAGTGCCTCTTGTTTCAGCAATCTGTCCCCTAAGGAGGGCCACTCCTGCATTTTGGGCTGCCTCTGTGAAAATACCCTCCCCCTTCCCAGACCTATGTGATTGGCACTGCTGATCCCTGATCCTATTCACCTCTCCTCTGTTCCTGCTCCAGGATCACTGATCCACGATCTTCGGCAGTCCTACCAGTGATCACTGATTGGGACTGGAGACCTGCCTGCCCTCTGATCGGCTGGAAAGTTATGGAACTGAGACATCCTGCTTCAGAAGGGTATTAACAATGACTGCATGCAACTAGTTGGCTGTACCACATAATATGGAATAGTAGTGACTTCCAGGGCTGGAGGAGGTTTGTTCTCCCTGGCGTCAGCCAATGGATGGGGCCCAGGCCTCCAAATTAAGTCCCAGACAATGACTATGGAGAGAAATCAGACCATATCTGTACAATGGCTCAGGAAGTTATATTGCTTCAAGAGACTACAGTTCACCATATATTATGTGACAACTCTATGAACAGTTATTTCATTTTGTTCTAATAGAAATAAACGTACAATATACAGAAATTACAACACAAACAAAGGATGTTCTCACCAACAAGTTTGTGTCAGTGTCTACTCTCCTGAGAAAATAGTTCCAATGGCATTTACCCACCCTGTTCCCCTATCCCTTCAATCCATCTTTTTCTTTATCCACCTTTTCAATCTAATCTTGAACGCTGACTTAGTTTGTGCTTCAGTACAAGGCCTGCATGGGTATTTCATAACTTCACAACTCTATGTGTGAAGATGGTTAGCTTCCTCAAGACTCTGAAACTCTTACATTTCATCTTAGTCTCTCCTGGAAGCAGTCTGAATGTTTTTATCTACTCCATCCCAACCTTTCAGAAATGTAAACATTTTGATTATATGCCTTATAGCATAAGGAATTTCCATTCGTGACTTCAACCTGGTCTTTCTGATGTGGGGAACCATATTTAAGTTAGACTGAAGTCACATACCAGAGGAAGTTCCCCAGAAATGGCAAACAAAACCAAGACCCAACTTATGTGGGTTCTAGAATCCTTCCCAGGGCATCCTTTGCATTTCTGCCATTGTTATGGCATGAGTGTAACAAAAGACTTGGACATTCCAATGCACCTTTCCTTTTAAAGATGTTTTAAAGAGCTCAACGGCCAAAAATAACAGACAAAGCAAAGGTAAGTCATGGCTCACTGCTTAAAAATAAATACATTTCTCTCCTCAAGTTGACAGGAAAACAAGGTTTAGAAAAGTGTCTGTCTAGCTGTTTGTAGCCATTGTAAGAGATGACTAAACATTGGAACTTTATATATACATTGTATATCCTTTTTCCTTTTTAAATCTCCCTATTAGGAATAGATGATTAATTGAGTGGTATCAGTGAGTAAAGTTGTAGTTTGTGCAGGCCAATTAGAATGGTTTATGCAGAACATGAGAAAGAGGAACATGACCATTTAGTTCCTTAAACCTCCTCTGGTATTCAATTAGAAGTCTTACAACACCAGGTTAAAGTCCAACAGGTTTGTTTTGAATCACTAGCTTTGAGGGAAGCATGGTAGCACAAGTGGATAGCACTGTGGCTTCACAGCACAAGGGTCCCAGGTTCGATTCTCCGCTGGGTCATTGTCTGTGTGGAGTCTGTACGTTCTCCCCATATCTGAGTGGGTTTCCTCCGGGTGCTCTGGTTTCCTCCCACAGTCCAAAGATGTGCAGGTTAGGTGGATTGGCCATGCTAAATTGTCCTTAGTGCCCAAAAAGGTTAGGAGGGGTTATTAGGTTATGGGGATAGGGTGGAAGTGAGGGCTTAAGTGGATCGGTGCAGACTCGATGGGCTGAATGGCCTTCTTCTGCACTATATGCTCTATGTTCTTCCTCAGATTCACCTGAGGAAGGAGCTGTGCTCCGAAAGCTAGTGATTTGTAACAAACCTGTTGGACTTTAAACTGGTGTTGTAAAACTTCTTACTGTGCTCACTCCAGTCCAACGCCTTCATCTCCACATTTTGGTATTCAATAAGATCATAACTGATCTTCTTCAACCCCACTTTTCCATCCTACCCCAATAAGCCTTTGTGTCCAAAACATTGAATCTCGAATATAATAATAATATTATTATATTCTAATAATCTTTATTAGTAGGCTTACATCAACACTGCAATGAGGTTATTGTGAAAATCCCCTAGTCGCCACACAACGTCGCCTGTTCGGGTACATGGAGGGAGAATTCAGAATGTCTTTTTCACCACACAGTACGTCTTTCGGGACTTGTGAGAAGAAAGCAGAGCACCCGGAGGAAACCGATGCACGGGGAGAAGGTGCAGACTCTGTGCAGATAGTGACCCAACCCGGGAATCAAACCTGGGACCCTGGTGCTGTGATCTGGTCAATGACTGAATATGCCAACACTCTGGGGTAGAGAATTGCAAAGATTCACAACCCTCTGAGTCAAGACTGATTTTCGTCACAGTCCTAAATGATTGACCCATTATCCTGCGATCATGTCCCAGACTCTCCAGACAGGGAAACATGTTTTCTGCATTTATGTTGTCAAGCCCTCTAAGAATCGTACAAGTTTCATTCATTAGGGAAACAAAGGTAGTTTTAATATATTTATATTTGCATTGGTAAACATTAGGCATTGCTCTACCTGTGTTTAATTTAATGTTTCTTTGTAAGGAATAAAACAACTTCTGTTAATTTCCCATGAAATCCACCCAGATGCTTGTCACATTGTGAGCTGAGTGGTCTCACTGGACCTGTGACTTTCACACAAAGGTTGGCAAACTCTGTTTTTGGAGAACACACTTGGAAACTTCTTCCAAACAAGGTTTTCTCTTGAATGCCTTGAACAAGGATCCACATACAATACTTCATTCTCTCCTTTCAGTATTCTTCTGCCCTAGAACAACTTGTGCATTGAAGCTTCCACACAAAGCCACACCAACAGAACACCACTGTTTCACAGGCTGTTTTGAGGTGTCACCATCCTTAGGTCACCACAAAAGTCTGGTTTTTCACTAGCCAATTTAAATCTGCTTTGTGCACTGTCTCTTTAACTCAGTGTCCTTTCTTTGCTCTTTGCTTTAACTTCACTGAACAGGACCTTGTCCAGATTCCTATTCTTTGACTCAACTATCTTCCTGGGGCATTCTTTTCTCCCCGCTCCTTATTTTCTGGGACATTTCCTCCAGTTTCTGTGACTTTCTTTCTGCTCTGCGCGGAAGGTCGGAGAATCCCGCCCCCTCCATCTCCCAACTATAATATCGGAAGATCAGACAGGCTTTATCAAAGGTAGACAGTTAACGGCCAATGCCCAATGTCTCTTGAACACTGTCTTTTCCCCCTCATCTGCTCGAGAACCGGAAGTTGTAGTATCTATAGATGCAGTAAAAGCATTTGTTAGGGTGGAGTGGAAGTATCTTTTTGAGACCTTAGATATTCGGATTTGACCCCAAATGCTCCTTCAGAATTTGTCTGACATATAACTTTGGGAAAGCAAACATCTGCCCAAATATGACCTCCTTTGAATATGTGCCGCTAGGCATGGGGCAGTAGACAGAGCTGCCCCCTTTCTCCATTACTCTTTGCAAGGGCCATTGAACATCTGCCGATAGTGTTCAGGTCATCGAAGGGGTTGAGGGGAATACACCTGGAGAGGGATGAACACTGGGTCACTGGAAGATGACCTGGTCTTATACATTACTGACGTCCTCAATAGAAACATCATGAAGATACTCATGCGATTTGGCACATTTTCAGGTTATAAATTAACTCTGAGTAAAAGTGAATCTTTCCTAGTGAACCAGTTGGCCAGAGGGGTTCAGCTTGGTTCATTACCGTTTCTCCTCTTGTCCTTAATTTCCAATATCTGGGCATTCACTTAGCTCATAGCTGGGCCAATACTCCACAACTGGACTTTTCAAACCTTATCGGTCAAATTAAAATGGATTTACAGAGGTGGAATAATCGCTCTCTGACTCTGGGGAGCAGGTTCCAAACTGTCAAGATGAATGCACTATGGGGGGCAGCAAGGTGACGCAGTGGTTAGCATTGCTGCCTCACGGCGCCGAGGTACCTGGTTCGATCCCGGCTCTGGGTCACTGTCCGTGCGGAGTTTGCACATTCTCCCTGTGTTTGCATGGGTTTCGCCCCCACCACCCAAATATGTACATGGTAGGTGGATTGGCCATGAAAAATTGCCCCTTCATTGGAAAAATGAATTGGGTACACTAAATTTAAAAAAAAAGATGTATGCATTATCAAAGTTTTTATTCTTATTTCAATGTATCCCCATTTTACCACCCAAAGCATTTTTTATTGCAGTCAACAAATTAATGTCAACATTTATCTGGCCAGGTAAGAGTCCAAGGGTCTGCTGAGCTCTGCTTCAGAGAGACAGACGATTGGGAGGCTTAGCCCTCCCGAACCTACTGTTTTATTACTGGACTAACGTATAGAAAATCCTACAATGGCTCAGTGCCCCAAAGTCGAACTGAAGGAGATTGGAGGTAAGGCTGTCTCCTCTCTGCACACCATAATTAATGCACCGCTGTCTTTTCCCCGTTGGTCGGGCCCTGTGATGATCACCTCCCTCAAGATTTGGAAATAGTTTCGGAAGCACTTCAGTCTTCTTTCACTGTACTCACTTGCCCCGATATGTGATAACCACCTCTTTGTATCTTTGAGCTTGGACCCGTCACTCAGGTCGTGGAGAACTGGCCTGGTGTGCTTTGGGGACTTATCTCTAGATGGAGGCTTTTCCAGTCTTGAAAAACTCACAGAGTAATATAATCTGATTGTCCCAACCTTTTTTGTTTCTCTGAAATTCGAGATTTCTCACATAAATTATTATCCTCCTTCCCCTGACCCCTTCTTCCCTGCTGGAAAAGATATTGAACTTGGCACAGCAGGGGAGAGGGTCAATTTCAAAGCTGTACAACCCCATTCTATCTTCGGATCCTGTCCCTTTTGATAGACCATATCAGAAATGGATGGGGGAACTAGGCTATGTGCTTACTGAGGTAGATTGGAGGGAAGCCCTCTACGGGGTGAATTCCACTTCATCCTGTGCCAGTCTGAGTTTGGATCAGTTCAAAGTGCGACATGGAATGCACTGGACAAGGTAAGGATGAATGGATTGTTTCAAGAGGTGGGCAACAAGTATGACTGCTGTTCACTTACACTGCAAGGGAAATGGGGGAAGGTGGGATCAGGGTATTGAATTTGATGATCAGCCATGATCATAATGAATGGCGGAGCAGGTTCAACCATACTGCCCTCCATGCCTGATTGTGGGAGGTACAGATACAGAAGTACAGTTTTCCAAATTTTGCGATCATAAGTTGTTCTGTGCTTCAGTGTAAATAAATAATGACACCTATTTTTTCCACACACCTATAGATTATAAATCATGTGGGTTATGTCATAATATACACACAAGTATATGATGGTGCACAGACAGACATTGATTGACACGCAAGATGACCAATGAACACATAGAACACAGCAGCCAATCACCAGATAGGACACGATGTGGAGATGCCGGCGTTGGACTGGGGTAAGCACAGTAAGAAGTCTCACAACACCAGGTTAAAGTCCAACAAGTTTGTTTCAAACTTGAGCTTTCGGAGCGCTGCTCCTTCCTCAGGTGAATGGAGAGGTATCCATAGGACACGGCCACTATAAAGCCAGAGGGCACTAGTTTTCCCGCTCTCTTGGGATGCAGCCTCTGAGACAGTCAGAGCCTGTGAGCAACAACTAGAACATCCACCATGTGGTAGTAAGATAGTCTGGTCAGGTTAGCCTCTGGTCTCCAGCCAACTCAGCATACTGTCAACCCACAGTTAAAGTATGTATGATAGTTAAGAGTTCAATAAAATCGAGTTGCATTTCTTCAAGTGTTGGAAGCCTGTCTCTCACTGCTGCAGTAAACGCAGTCCTCGCAGTCACAGCTAACCCAACACATCATGGTACCAGTGAATCATGTTAGAGTTTGATGGACCTACCTTGAGATAGTCTGCCTTTGACCAGCGATCAGCCATCCGGTAACATGGACAGCGTCCGCCCTCCCCCGCCGCTCCCCGTCGCCGGCAACCTCGGTGGAAACTGGAAGAGCATCCTACATGAGCACGCTAATAACTGGTACTCCCATATCAAGGCGGCAGAGACGGCGCGGCAAGGCCCCCATGATGTGGAGCGGGTTCAGGCCGTGAAACAGCTCCAGGGCCTGAGTCTGGGTGGGCGCAGCCATTTTGCGCGCTTTTCCCGGGCTCCTGCGCATGCACGCAACGACCGAGGGGACGGCGAGGCCTCGGCTCAAACTGCGCAGGTGCGCACATCATTCGACTGCATCACGTATGTGCGGTGGTGCACGGAGCGTCCTGACATCGGCGCCATGACGTGCACCAACTGTGGCTCCGCCCACTTAAAACGGCAATGTCCCGTGAAATCTCGACACTGTCTCCAGTGTGGCAAGCTTGGCCACTACGCAGCTCTGTACAGATCTGCTCAACTGCCCACCACACAGCGATCCCAGCCACAGCGCAGGAACCCGGTGCAGACTCGGACTCCGACATGGTTCCAGATCCCGACACTGAGGATCTCACATCCCCATTCCGGGTGGGAATCATCACCAAGCATACGATGCTTTCTGCAAAAATGGCTAAACCACTCCCAGTGATGAGCATTGATCCAGACAACAAGTGGTGTGCCACCCTTACGGTCAACAAATCTCACATACGCTTCAGGCTGGACACCGGCGCTTCAGCTAACCTCATTTCAAAGTCTGACCTGGATACCATCCACGTTAAGCTGAGCATTCTTCCGTCAGCCTGCCAGCTTCTCAACTACAATGGCAATGCCATTGCTGCCAGTGGCTCATGCCAGCTTGTGGTATCTTATCATTCTTCAAGAGCCACCCTGCGTTTCAAAATTGTAGGGTCCAACAAAGCTTCCCTGCTCGGTGCTCAGGCCTGCAAAATCCTGAATCTTGTGCAGCTGGTTCACTACATGTCGCCTGCTGAGGCATCAGCCTCGCCAGATGCCAACTTCCATACCCTATTAAATGACATCATATCACGATACCACAGCATCTTCGAGGGTATGGGCACACTCCCCTACACATACAAGATTCTTCTGAAACCAAATACCACACCTGTGGTTCATGCACCGCGTCGGGTGCCGGCACCTCTTAAGGTCCGCCTCAAGCAGCAGCTGCAAGACCAGGGCGTCATTTGTAAGGTCACGGAACTCACGGACTGGGTTAGCTCCATAGTTTGTGTCAAAAAACCGTCAGAGGAACTTCGCATTTGTATCGACCCCAAAGATTTGAACCGTAACATCATGCGGGAACACTACCCTGTCCCGAAGCGCGAAGAGCTTACCAGCGAAATGGCTCACGCCAATTTTTTCACGAAGCTGGATGCCTCCAAGGGGTTTTGGCAGATACAGCTGGATGCATCCAGTCAAAAGCTCTGCAGATTTAACACCCTGTTTGGTCGTTATTGTTACAACCGGATGGCCTTTCGCATCATCTCCGACTCGGAGGTGTTCCACCGAATAATGGAGCAAATAATGGAGGGCATCGAGGGGGTGCGAGTGTACGTCGATTACATCATTGTCTTGTCCACAACTACGCAGGAACACATCGATTGCCTCAAACGAGTGTTCTATAGGATCCACGAGCATGGCCTCCGACTCAACAGAGCCAAATGCTCGTTTGGTCAAGCAGAAATAAAGTTCCTCGGCGACCATATTTCACAGTCCGGTGTGCAGCCAGATGCAGATAAGGTGTCGGCTATCAATGCTATGAAGACACCGGAGGACAAGAAGGCGGTCTCCGCTTCTGAGGGATGGTCAACTTCCTTGGGAAGTTTAACCCCAACCTTGCATCTCACACCACAGCTCTCCGCAATCTTGTAAAAAAACCACCGACTTCCAGTGGCTCCCCACTCATGAGCGAGAGTGGCATGAGCTCAGGGCAAAACTTACCAAGGCCCCGGTACTGGTGTTTTCCGACCCTGCCAAGGAGACGAAGATCTCCACCGACGCGACCCAGTCTGGCATTGGGGCAGTACTCCTCCAGCGCGACAAATCCTCCTCCTGGGACCCAGTCGCATATGCATCGAGAGCTATGGTACCTACTGAGCAGCGCTATGCTCATATTGAGAAAGAATGCCTGGGCCTCCTCACGGGGATTGACAAATTCCATGATTACCTGTATGGACTCCCCAAGTTTACGGTCGAAAAAGACCACAGGCCACCGGTTCACATCATACAGAAGGACCTTAATGATATGACGCCATATCTACAACGTATCCTCCTCAAACTCCGACTCTATGATTTTGACCTCGTCTACACCCCGGGTAAGGAGCTCATTATGGCCGATGCACTATCTCACTCCATCACCACGCTGTGCGAGCAGTTGGACTTCGTCTGCCAGATCGACGCCCATGTTGAGTTCTACGCATCCAACTTTTCGGCCACTGACGAAAGAGTCGTGCAGATTCGTCAAAAAACGGCCAGGGATCCTTTACCCCAATGGGTCATGCGCCATTTCACAGATGATTGGCAAAAGGGGCAGTGCCCACAGTTCTGTAATATAAAAGACGATCTGGCAGTGGTCGATGGCATACTAATGAAACTGGAAAGGGTAGTAATACCACAGAGTATGCGAGAGCTCGTCCTTGGCCAACTCCACAAGGGTCACCTGGGGGTGGAAAAGCATCGCCTGCGAGCACAAGAGACAATATATCAGCCTGGCATCAATCAGGACATCGCCAACAGTCCTCAATTGCCCAACGTGCCAACGGTTTCAGCCGGTTCAGCCAAAAGAGACTTTGCAGCCGCATGAACTGGTGTTGTCCCCATGGACCAAGGTTGGCATTGATCTCTTTCACGCAAAAGGCCGGGGCTACGTCCTCCTCATGGACTATTTTTCTAACTACCCTGAGGTGGTCAGACTGAATGACCTCACATCAGCAACAGTCATCAGGGCGTGCAAAGAGACCTTTGCCCATCATGGCATTCCACTTACAGTCATGACTGATAATGGCTCGTGCTTCTTCAGTCAGGAGTGGACGGATTTTTCCCGACAGTACAATTTCACGCACGTCACTTCAAGCCCCCACTACCCCCAGTCAAATGGGAAAGCTGAAAAGGGGGTACACATTGTTAAACGACTGTTGTGTAAAGTGGCTGATTCGGGTTCAGATTTTAACCTGGCGCTGTTAGCCTACAGGGTGACTGCTTTGTCCGCTGGCCTGTCCCCAACACAGTTGCTAATGAACCACACACTACGGAGGGTGGTGCCAGCAATCCACATCCCGGACCTTGACAATTTTCCGGTCCTGTAAAGAATGCATTTGTCTCGGACCCAATGCAAGTCGGCGTATGACGCCCATGCCACAGATCTCCCTGCCCTCGTCCCTGCTGACCGAGTTCGTGTTCAGCTACCTGACGGTGGCTGGTCTGCCACAGCTGTGGTGGTCAAGCAAGTGGCCCCAGATCATTTCTCATTCGCACGAATGATGGCTCTTTTCTTCGGCGTAATAGGCGGGCACTGCAGCTGCTTCCACGGTCGCCACCTGAACGTGATGTCCCGCCTCGCCTGCTAATTCCTCAGGACAGACCCTTCCAAGAGCAAACCAATCTGCCGCTTCTTTTGCCACTCTCTCTCCGCCCATTTCGGTGCATGCAGCCTCTGACCCTCCCTTGAGACGGTCAACCAGAATTCGTCGCCCGCCACAGAGACTGAATTTATAGCCTGAACGTTTCATTGCTTTGTTTACACATCTGTACATATTGTTTCTTCTTAATTTGTTGTATGCACTCTACCTGCACTAGACACCTTCCCATGTAAATACGTTCACGTATTTTGTATATAGTCAATCTCCTACTCATGTAAATATGCCCACATACTTTGTACATAGTCAGGCTCATACACACACTCACTATTTATTAACATATACACATTTTTTAAAAGGGGGGTGATGTCATAATATACACACAAGTATATGATGGTGCACAGACAGACATTGATTGACACACAGGATGACCAATGAACACATAGAACACAGCAGCCAATCACCAGACAGGACACGGCCACTATAAAACCAGAGGGCACTAGTTTTCCCGCTCTCTTGGGATGCAGCCTCTGAGACAGTCAGAGCCTGTGAGCAACAACTAGAACATCCACCATGTGGTAGTAAGATAGTCTGGTCAGGTTAGCCTCTGGTCTCCAGTCAACTCAGCATAGTGCCAACCCACAGTTAAAGTATGTTTTATAGTTAAGAGTTCAATAAAATCGAGTTGCATTTCCTCAAGTGTTGGAAGCCTGTCTCTCTCACTGCTACAGTAAACGCAGTCCTCACAGACCCAGCATACCCAACACATCAATCGATAATATAATGAGGATATCTAATGCAAATGTATAAACATAAAATCAATCTGAAAGTTGGTCCTTTATCCACCAACTGTTACACTTCCAGGCTTGAGTTTATAGGAAACTGATCAGCTAACATAAACAACACCTCAATACCTAGATTTAGTGGAATATTCCTTTGGAGATGCGACAAGATCCCTTCCCTTCGGGGTTCCTCTGTAAGCTGTCTCAACAATGTTTATCATTTCCTGTTTGTCTTCCGTAGGCCAATTAAATTTATTGTTGCTGGTGCCCAAATCAATCATGATGTGCTTGTTTCTGAGCTTGCTGACTATAAGTGACGGGCTGTCTTACAGAATTAACATGTTCTCTTTCTCTGGGACAGTCCCTTGAATGGCAAGGAACTTTTCAATGCTGCCATGTGGTTCCTTTTAGGATTCAGCTCTCAAACCACTTAAAATAGTGATCACATTACCTCGCATCCAAGCTGAAAAAAAACACAACTGTGCATGGATCATACAACTCCTACATCTTGTTGAAGTCCCCCACCTTTGAAGACTCTGGATAGTGCACTCGTTATATACATTAACAGAAAGCAGAGACTGAGTGTCAATGTGACCTTGACTTTGTGGGCAACAATAAAGCAATGGGATTCACTACTGACCATGCTGAAACATTTGCACTCACACGGCCCATTGACAGTACTGTGATTTTTAAAAATTCTGGCTGTCATTGGGAGGAACATTAAGTTCCTGCAGAGAAACTCATTCTGTGCAAAGCTACGCTCCCTGATGATATCATGAGCTGAGGACACCCAAATTAAGCACAGTCTTCAGCTAACAAGCAAGTGAGTGCTTTATAATGATTTAAAAACTTTTTTAACGCTTCTGAAAACATGCATAAAATTTAAACAGTATATTATAAAGTTTTAAAAGATTTTACAAAAATGTAAGAACTTTAATATCCTTTGTCATAATTTATAAACCTTCAAAATATTTTAAAATTGAAAATAAATGTGTATGTGCAATTGAGTGTTAAAAAGATGAACCCAGTCAAGCATTTTTTTTTGAAAAGCACTTATTTACTTGTTAACCTCATACAAAAAAGAAAGTGGAAGAGCACATGGCATATGAGCGGAACAGGTCACATAACTGTAGGGTGATGGGTAGGGTGATCTTTCCAAGAGCCGGTGCAGACTCGATGGGCCGAATGGCCTCCTTCTGCACTGTAAATTCTATGATCTATAACTTTAATGATTAAGAGGTCAAAACATTTCACAATGAGGAGGATAGGAAAGGCTGAATTTTTGCAAAGCTTGAGTTCGGAAAATCTCCTGACTCCACAGACTGCTATGGAAACAACCCCGCAAGCCCAATTTCCTGTCTCCATGGAAACAACCCTCCAAGTATAATTTTTGCTCTGGTCAGTGGGGAAAGCACGTGTGGGGGCGGGGTTGGGGGAAGTGTTTGAATCTTGGCTGCAGACTTTGCTGGTAGCAATTTTGAGGCTGGAACATGCTGAGGTTTGAAGGCCTACCTTGGTTTTGGAAAAGTCTATTAGGTTCTCTTGCCTTCACATTTCACTCCCAACTCACTCCATCATGCCATCTTCTACCTCCTTACGAACTCATCGGATCACTCAGTATCTACTGGGGCCAGGTCTCAGGAACTATGTGGAGATAAAAACAATAATTATAAAAATCTAAGTGAGCTCTCATACAGATTTTACAGAAAAAAATTCTAATTCATGACACTCATTCAAAGATTTTAAATTCCCCAGGTAGTCAATTTGTTATATTAACAAACAAAACTCTTTTAAGTAGGCATGTCAAAGACAGTTAATCCTTTAATATTCTCTGGAAACTGTCAGTCAGAAATGTGATCCCAGCCCCCATGCAGAGATATTTGATTTTGGAACATTTGAAACTCAGCCAAGAATTCATAAGTGCCTCATTTATTATCACAATCTTGGTGAATTTCAACAATGAAGTCTATTGAAGCTTTATGAAAATATATTTTTTTAAATCTTTAACTACACCACATGCTTGTCCATCAATGCACTCCAGCAGCTGGAGTTATATTTTAAATTCTGACAGCTGCAACCAGGGCCGGGATTCTCCCCTACCCGGCGGGGCGGGGGGTCCCGGTGTGATGGAGTGGCGTGAACCACTCTGGCATTGGGCCGCCCCAAAGGTGCGGAAGTCTCTGCCCCTTTAGGGGCCAAGCCCTCACCTTGAGGGGCTAGGCCCATGCCGGAGTGGTTGGCGCTCCGCCGGCTGGCGTGGACGGCCTTTGGCGCCATGCCAGCCAGGGCCGAATGGACTTCGCCAGCTGGCGTAGGTCCGCGCACGCACCGGAGATTCAGCGGCTGCTGACGTCATCCTCGCACATGCGCAGAGGAGGGGGTCACTTCTGCCTCCGCCATGGTGAAGACCATGGCGAAGGCGGAAGGAAAAGAGTGCCCCCATGGCACAGGCCCGCCCGCCAATCGGTGGGCCCTGATCGCGGGCCAGGCCACCATGGGAGAACCCCCCCGGGGCCAGATCGCCCCGTGCCCCCCCCCCCCCCCCCCAGGACCCTGGTGCCCGCCCGTGCCGCCTGCTCCCGCCGGTAAGGCAGGTGGTTTGATCCACGCTGGCAGGAGAGGGTTGACAGCAGCGCGACTTCGGCCCATCACGGGCCAGTGAATCGCCGGGGGGAGCGGGGGCCCGCCGACTAGCACGGCGCGATTCCCGCCCCCGCCGAATCTCTCGTGTCTAAGTATTCGGGACACGGCGGGGGCGGAATTGACGCCGGCCCCCGGCGATTCTCCGACAGGGTGGGGGGTCGGAGAATCCCGCCCCAGATTCTATTCCATTTTAAAAGGCTATGGATTTACATATCTTCAGATCATGATGCGGTTCAAAAGTGTTTATACCTCCTCTTTAAACTTGTGACTCCCGTAGTACAGATTAAGACCTTGAGAAAAGTGAAAATGGTGGCACACAGCCATGATATTAAATGATTCCTGCCTGATCCGCTTACCGCTGCCAGGGGGAGGAACATCCATATTTGGGTCTTACCTGCCATTTTTAATGGGCTCCAAAGACAGCCTGACTCTGAAAATTCACCCGTAGTACGAATAGTAATAATCTTTATTATCACAAATAGGCGAACATCAACATTGCAATTAAGTTACTGTGAAAATCACCTCGTGGCCACATTCCGCCGCCTGTTTGGGTACACGGAGGGAGAATTCAGAATGTCCAAATTACCTAACACCACGTATTTTGGGACTTGTGGGAAGAAACCGGAGCACCCGGAGGAAACCCACGCTGACACAAGGAGAACGTGCAGACAACGCACTGACAGCGACCTAAACTGAGAATCGAACCTGGGACCCCTGGTGCTGTGAAGCAACAGTGCTCACCACGGTGCTACCGTGCTGCCCTGTGGATTTATTGGTCACAATAGTGACTTCTGTCATTTAAGATGGTGCAATATGTGAGGACAGAGGTGACAACATCAATTCCCCTGCCCTCCCACTCAGGGTATGTGCCTTAATGCTCATCTGGATGTCACGCCTCTTCTTCATCTAGCTAAATTAATAGGGGTAATTTTGAGGCCACACTCCCCACACGTGAGAAATTTGGTGTGGGCTCAAAATCCGGAGAGAATCAACAAATGTGATTCTCTGCGCATTATTTGGTTTTGGAATTTTCACCTCCCCACTCCGGTGGAGCTAAGTGAATCATGTTGCTGGATCCCGGGAACCTCTTTTTAATACATTAGCATGTCATTAGTGAGCACTCTCTCCAGTCCTTTCTCTCCATGGAATATTCACCTGGCACTGGTGTGACGTTGCACCGGCGTCATTTACAGCAGGTTTTCCCAGGCTTGAAGTAGTTGAATGGATTTCACTGGGATTGCAGAGTTGAGTATATATCCCAGGGTTGGGGAGAGAGGTGTAGAGGAGAATGCCTGGCAGTGCCCTGGCACTTCCTGAGCACAGTTTGGCACTGCCTTGTTGGCACTATCAGTTTGGTGCTGCCAGATTGGCACTGCTAGCATGGCACCTGTGACAAGGGCAGTGCCAAGCGTGGACCCTAGTGACAACCACATGGGGGGAGGGGGACATATATGTGTGGTGGACAAGGGGGAGAATAGACATCCAGGGGGGATTCCGGCAATTAATGTGGGGAGAGGGGAGATTTGGGGGCAATGAATATCGGGCGGGGGGTGGGGGGGAAGCCCCCAGACCTGCATGATTTGGCTTGGGGGTTGTTAGACTTCCGCTCTGCTTGGGGCAACCTTTAATGGTGGTGCCCTGATCTGTTTGGAGCCAGTTTCCGGCTCGAAGAGACTCTGCCCTGCAAGAGTGATGCCATTAACTAAGTTCACTCAGTTATTTTTGGGAAAGAGGCTCAAAATTCTTTGAGAAATCTCACTAACTGCCAACGGGATTTGCACCTGTTTTCTCACCGGACCTGACACTTTACCATTTCTGGTAAGATTCTGCCCAACATCTCTCTTTCTTTCTCCATACACCAATTCAACACCCTTAACTGCTGTTGATGCACCATTACCTACAGCTGGTAATCATTCTCAGGAGAAACAAATTGCAGTAAGGAATAGTGTTCATTTGGCATACCACAGAAGCACGTATGCTCATACATGATTAAAATAAAATAGCTGGTGACACCTTTTCTCATTCCAGTGTCTGACTGTACACTGAACTATTAGTCCATTTCACCTGATGAAGGAGCTGTGCTCTGAAAGCTAGTGATTCAAAACAAACCTGTTGGACTTTAACCTGGTGTTGTAAGACTTTTTCTGTGCCCACACCAGTCCAACACCAGCATCTCCACATCATGAAGTATTAGTGAAAGCAAAACAGATCTCCGGCCTCCTCTTCATACTGATTAATTTTATTTTACAAAGGTCACACCCCTGTCAGCAAAATCTCCAGGGGTGGCCATGGGGGCACAGTGGATAGCACTGCTGCCTCACAGCGCCAGGGACCCGGGTTTGATTTTGAACTCGAGTGACTATCTGTGGAGTTTGCACTTTCTCCCTGTGTCTGCGTGGGTTTCCTCCGGGTGCTCCAGGATTAGCTATGTTAAATAGCTCTAGATGGGGTTGTGGGGATAGGGCAGGGGACTGGGCCTCAATAGGGTGCTTTTTCAGAGGGTCGGTGCAGACTCGATGAGCCAAGTGCACTATAGGGATTCTATGATTCCAATATTAAGAGACACCTGGATTGTAAAATATTACTTTGTGCTTCTTTGTTGGGTTGGGGAAGACTTGTTGGGTAGTTTGTAGACAGGATATGATTCACTGGAAGCAATTTCACATCTCAATTCTATAGGGTACAGACAGATCTTTGCAACACTCAGTGAGCCTTGTCTCCAATGGCAACTGAATTTCACAATCAATTGATTTCATTTAACCCTGAACATCTCGCCCACAAACAAGATTTTTGCTTCAGTAATGTTTTGAAGAAATTCTAATTGAAAATTTTTCAAACAGGTACAAACACTGACAGATCAGGTTAAATCATTCAGTTTCTTGCGGCATTGCTCACAGTCCTTGGGAACATTGCTGTTCGCAGTCAACCCCCCATGCAAGCATGCTAACTTAACTTTTTCAGATGCCATGCATGTATTGTCACTAATGAGCTACTAAACCTGCACCTCCACCTCATGGAGGATTAGAATCACTGCAGTGCAGAAGGATGCCATTCAGCCCATCGCATCTGCACCGGCCCTGTCTTCTCAAAGAATACCCTTCCTCGGCTCACTCCCCCAATCCTATCCCCATATTCCCTCTTAACCTGAGGGGCAATTTTATCATGGCCAATCCAACTAAAATGCACATTTTTGGATTGTGGGAGTAAACCGGAGAACCCGGAGAAAATCCACACAGAAACAGGGAGAAAGTGAAAACTCCACACAGTCACCCAAGGCTGGAATTGAACCCAGGTCCCTATCCCTGTGTAAATCACCGTGCCACATGCTGCCGATTGTGTTGAGGTTATCAGTAAAGTCCTGACTGCGTATTTCTAATTTGGTCCCAGCCGGGAAACTCGTGAGGCGGCTGCGGACTCAGTCCGCGACCACTATGGTCAGGGGTGGGCTGATCGGAGGGCGGGGGGGCCTCATACAGGACTGTGCATTTATTGTGCAGATGGTCGGGATTGGGCGCGTGGCCGATCGGGTGCACTGTTTCTGCGGCCCAGCTCCGCGGTTTGAGTCTGCCTTGGAGAACGGCGTGGCCGCTGGAGGCCGCCGGCATGCGCATGAGTGGCCTTTGATCTGGATGTGCAGGGGGCCCAATCTGCACCTGGAGGTGCGAAATTCATGACGGCTCCCTGCTGGCCCCCTGCATGGCTGTGAATCTGTGGTCTTTTGAGGGCATTTTTTCTGGTGTTAAAGACAGTTTTCACGACGGCATGGGGACATAGTCCCTGAAACGGAGAATCGAGCCCCTGTTGCGGCGCGCCCTCAGGATTCTCCTTCTCGACAGCCGGTCAATGGGGTTTCCCATTGTGGACAACCCCACGCCGTCAGGAATCCCCGGGTTGCCGGCACAACGGAGAATCCCGACAGCTGAGAATCCAGCCTTTTGTTTTTGATGCAAGATTAACTGCGAGTCCGTTTGTCTTGCTGCGTGAATTCTGGGGCCATTCCCTTTATTATTTCCAGTAAGAGAGATGTAAAACTTCTGTGTAGCAAACGAAACACTACACTGCCACCCAACAAAGCTTAATACTGAAAAACAATAAAACATGTATATTTGATAATTTAACAAATATCGAAATGTCCCTTGCAAGCATTACTAGATGCATCGAGGAACGAATTAGTGATTCAAGTTGTGATGGCTTCATGTCTTAAATTGGTCCTCCTTCCCTTAGCCTGCAATAACAAATACATGTGATGATTAGTCATCATATAGCTTCAAACTAATAGTCAAGAAAAATATGCTTATGATTTAAGCTGTCCAAAATAGCACCAAGCTAATTTTTTCTAAAACTCACAAAAGCGTTTTAAAGCCTTATTCTCTGCCAGATCACTGCCTGTTTCCAAAATAAATTGTTATAAAGAATGTGGGGAAAATAAATTGAAATGTGGAGTTCCATTCGCATCTATTTTGATCTGTGCCTTTATTGATTTATTCATTATAATATCGATATAACGCATAGTTGAAGATTTAGTGGTCAAATGGTTTGTGCATTTTCGCCCAAAGACATGTGTAATTAAAGTGTAAAATAATACCTGGTGAAAGAGATCAAGCGAACTCGAGCGTAAGTGTATTATGTATTCAATTACACAATGCCTCAGTTTCCTTTTTCTGTTATACTCACCTGTCAATCTTCTGTGGGCTGGAGGCTTCCCTAGTATAACCAGATGGAAGGGATATCATTGGGAGGACATTTTGGTGGCAGTGATTAGAATAATTCAGTTAGATTTAATGAAGATACGAAATAAGTCAAAAATAGACCAGGAGTGAAAGTTTTAACTTTGGAAAGGCCAATCTTACTGTGCTGAGATGTGATTTGGCAAGCTTGCACTGAAAGCAGCTAGTTAAAGGTAAATCAGTGACAGCAGTGGGGGGCATTCATGGGGAAATAGAAAAGGTTCTGCTTTAACTCTCGTGGAGGTCACTGCATCAGATTTCCCAGTGGCCTTCAGTGAAGACAAGACAAAGACATAGACATAGAATTTACAGCGCCATTCGGCGCATCGATTCTGCACCGACCCTTAGAAAGATCACCCCACACCTCTACCCCATCCCCGTAACCCAGTAACCCCACCTAATCTTTTTGGATACTAAAGGCAATTTAGCGTGGCCAATCTAATCTGCACATCTTTGGACTGTGGGAGGAAACCCACACATACACGGGGAGAACGTGCAGACTCCTCACAGACAGTGACCCAAGCCGGGAATTGAACCTGCGACCCTGAAGCTGTGAAGCAACTGTGCTAACCACTGTGATACCGTGTTGTCCCGTTAACAAGGGGGCAGAACTTCCCCTCAACCACTAGTATAAAACGCCGACCTGGGTGCAGGTCATGCAGTGAGACCCTTTGGGGAGTTGAGATCTTGTGTATCATAAATAAAACTGACCATCGTTTTCTACCTGCTTGGTCAATGTGTGCTACTTTAACGGATTTTACACTGGCGATGAGGATGGGATTGGTCGGGTCGTCATTGGTCCCGCCTCCACATAGATTTTGTGGGAACTTCCAGGGAGCAAGTTCATCGTCGTAGACACCCACTCAATGTGGATGGAGGCCCATAAGATGCAAAGTACAACAGCTCAAGCCACCATCAACAGACTGAATCAATCTTCCAGAACACATGGGATCGCAGAGATGCTGGTCTCAGACAACGGGACAGCTTTCGCGAATGCGGAGTTTGCGGCATTCACGAGCAAATGGCATACAACACATACATACTGTCAGCACTACCCGATATTGAATGGGCTAGCAAAGCGCATAGTCTAGATCTTCGGAAAGTGGAATGAGAAAGCAGAACTTGGAGTCATCGGAAACGTGTCTGACACGATTCCTTTTATTGTTACTGGACGCCACGACGGGGGCCGTTCCAGCTGAATTGCTGGTGAGCTGTCGCATTTGTGTGCATTTGAGTTTGGTTCTCCTGGACGTTGATGGGAAAATCTGTCAGGGCCACAATGGATCCATGGCTGACGCAGGCCGGCGTACACCTTTGTGTACTTTCGCTGTAGGCTACCTGGTGTACGTCTCCAACTTTGAGGAAGGTGCCACTCAATCCGGGGCATTATGTAGCCCAGACAGGACTGGTCTTTTATCGAGTAAGGGAACAGGGGTGCAAATCTAATCGGCATGTAGATCACCTCTGTGGGCGCATCATTGAGGTTCCAGATCTGATTCCGGAAGTTCCAGCTGAAATTGCCCTCAGCTCGAGTTACCACCTCTGCCCCAGCTGCCGCCATTGGCTCCAACCACCTGCCGTAGAGAAGCCAGTTTCGGACATCAAGAATGCTGAGATGCCAGAAAAGGTCCCTCTGAACTCTGATTCTGAGGCTGACATGGATGTATTGCCATGACTGGAGCCCATTGTGTCGCCACCCATGGCTGACGACCCCGACAAGGCATTCCGTGCGGAATTGCCGCTCCCCGGTTCGGTACACGCCTCTGGATACCACACGGTCGGCCTCCAACCACCGTTCCCAAACTAAGATGACTGGGAGGTTCCATGAACCTGCCTATGGACATGGACATATCTCCGAACTTGCGGAATGGGGGGTGAGGTGGGAAAGGAGTGTTATAACCCTCATGGATTTCACTGCATCAGGGCTTTTTAGAACATAGAATTTACAGGACTATCAGATTCCCCATGACCTCCACTGAATATGAGCTTCGCCGGTAATGAGTGGGCGGGGTTTCCCCATAACAGGGGATTAGATCACTAGTAAAAAAATGCGACCTGGATGCAGGTCGTGTAGTGAGACCCTTCGGGGAGTGGACATCTTGTGTACCATAAATAAACCTAACCTTTATTTTCTGCCCACTTGGTCAATGCATGTGGATTTAGTGGATTCTACTGGTTTTAACAAGTATGTTTCCGGAAAGATAACGTGTGGAATTCGCAAATCAAATGTCCCCCCCCCCCCCACCGCCACCTGCCACCACCCTCACAGACAGCCCAAAACCCAATAGACATCAAAGAACATAGAGAATAGGAAGAGGGGAAGCATGGCGTATTGGTAATGTCAATGCACTTGTAATCCAAAGACCTAGGGGACTGCTCAGGTGTCCTGGCTTTGAATCCCATGATTGAAAATGGTGAAATTTGAATCGAGTAAAAAATATCTGGAATTAAGTCTAATGATGACCATGAAAGCATTGCTGATTGTCGTAAAAGCCCATTTGCTTCACTAATGTTTTTCAGGGAAGGAAATCTGCCGTCCTTACTCGTCTGGTTTACATGTGATTCCAGAGCCACTCAGCGATAGGGTTGACTTTTAACTGCCCCCCACTGAAATGGTCTAGCAAGCCACTCAGTTCAAGGGCAATTAGGGATGGGCAACAAATGTCTGGCCCAGCCTGCGATGCCCACATCCAAAGAACTATTTTTTTAAAAATAAGGCAAAAGTACAGAAAGCTGGGGAGCGATCTTACAGAATAGTTTGTAAATGTGATAGTGAGCAGGAACTGCCTAGAGATTCCCAACAGCCGACCCAGTGAGGCCATCACCAGTATCCTTTGTTAATCGGTCCACTTAACGACGCCTCATGGGCTTCACGCCAGAAATGACTGTCCCACCGGCTGTTACTCTGAGACCGTGCCCGCCAGCCTCCCCCTGATAAGGGGAGCAGCACTTAAACTGGTCCCACAGAGGAAATCTCATTCACCTTGCAGCAAGATCTCCACTCCCCGAAGGGTCTCACTAAATAGACTGGCTTCAGGTTTCGGGGATGCTGACCTGCCTGACTACTGGATGTGCTGGAGTCACAACGGGATACTTTGTTCTCCTGTGGGGCTTGGTGGGCCAGCCACAGGACAGCCAGTGCCGCATGGGAGGATGTGGCATTAGCCGTCAGCGTGGGCAGCGTGACCCAGAGGACCACCATCACGCAATGCCGCAAGAAACTAAATGACCACTGGGCTGCACGGGTGTGTTGGCATCGGCCCATGGCACCGATGCCACATGTCGCCGCACACGTACTCAACCACACCCCCCCCGACAACAATTTGCCTGACCGCACACAAGTTGTAGTGGTCACACACAAGTTGGACGTTAAGGGAGTGGAACCCCTTCCTGTTGATATAGGGCACTCCCTGATGCTCCGGTGCATGCAACATGACATGCGTGCCATCCATTACACCTGGAACTGGGTTAGTCCAGCGATGGCAGAGAATCCTACTTCCCAGGCATCCTGTTGGGTCTGGTCCATGTCAAAGTTTATAAAGTTCGCTGCCCGGGCAAACAGGGCATCCGTGACCTGACAATTGACATGGGTGAGGGACAGTCAATCAGCGATGGCCTCCAGCCCGGTACACTCTTGTCCCCCATGGGTTCCCCCCTCACATCCCTTGTCATTCCTCAGGGCATAGTTCAACATGCCATGCACACATCCCCCTGGCCACAGCGGGAGCCCCCGGCACCAGAGCCTGTCCCCCAGACTTCCCTGGCAACGTTACCTGGACCAGGCACTGGGTCCCTCCCCGGTGAACACACCCACCCTCTGGTTCCCAGCATGTCCCCAGTTCTGAGGCCCAGCTCTTGGGTGTTTGGATGTTGTCTCCTACGACTCTGGTGTTGAAGCCTCTGGTGTTCAGGCAGAATGTCGGAGCCCCAAGGCCTGGTTGGGGCGTGAGACAGGAACTCTCACCTGCAACATGGCATGTCTACTCTCAGGATAGGCAAGTTGGGTGAAGTGGGGGGCGGGGGGATCCGGAGACCACAGTGGTTTCACTGAGGGGCTCAAAAGATCCACCACGATCCATGAGTAGTCTTCCTGCACTGGCGAGTTCAATGCAGGAAATTATAGAAATGCGGCCCCAAAAGGGAGTTCTTCATCGAGGCCAAATAAACAGCAAAATACCGTTGGATAGTGGGGTCTTTATCGGCGCTGCAGGCTTCGAGAAACACCCCACTCAACGTGCCCAAAACCAGATTTGGAACTGTTTTGGTTGAAACACAGCATGGATGTTTTCTTTAGACTATGGAAGGCAAGGGTAGCACGGTGGCACAATGGTTAGCACTGCTGCCTCACAGCGCCAAGGTCCCAGGTTCAATCCCGGCCCTGGATCACTGTCTGTATGGAGTTTGCACATTCTCCCCATGTCTGCGTGAGTTTCGCCCCAACAACTCAAAGATGTGCAGGGTAGATAGATTGGCCATGCTAAATTGCCCCTTCATTGGAAAAATGAATTGGGTACTCTAAATTCATAGAAAGAGGAAAAAAAGAATAGTGAAGGCTGAGGTAATGTTTCATTGAGGTATTTAAATAGTGAGGGGCCTTGATAGGGTGGATAGGAATCATCTATTTCCATTAAACAGAGAGATCAATAACCAGTAGCAAGGGCTTAAAGTAATTGGCAGAAATGTTAGAGAAAACTGGATACGAATGTTTTGTGAGGGCCATGAAGAATCCAGCATGAGTTGAAGGATAGAAAGAAATAACATTTATTTACAATAACATATATATATAACAGCAGCAGCAAGTCCCTTGCTGCCCACTCCTCTCTAGCTGGTTCCAAACTGGCCAGCTTTATTTATGCAGGGAATCTGCTAATGATTTCTCCGTCCCCCTCATTGGGGAAGCTCATACTCCCAAAGGATTGTGGGATTGCCATTAGTCCCCAGCCAGTGGTAAGCAGGCAGGTTATAACAGAATGAGATGAAGATGCTGAGATAGTTGCAAAGAGTGATGAGATAAGACCAGGGACGGTATTCTCCACACTGAAATCGGGAAACGTGATAGAGCAGAGAATCGTTTTTGACGCCAAAATCGTGGTGGGAGCCGGCCACAGTGGCCACTGCAGAGGGGGCCGGACAGGGGCCGTGGAGTGCACCGCTGGCAAGGGCAGTGGTAGTCGAAAATACACCTGGCAGCAGGGACGGCCGCCAGGGTAAAAGGCCCCCTCGATGCTAGGCATGCATCATGCTAACATGTTGGCCTTTCACCTCCTGAAAACAATGGATAGTGAAATTCAACCAGCAATGGTGGCCTTTCTCCTAGTTATCGCAGCCCTGGGGGATACACTACGGCTGTACGAGCTGGAGTTGCTCGAGGAGTAGATGCTCAGCAGCCCAGCATTTCCCAGAGAAACAGGAGGCAGCCACTGAGGATGGCGAGCCGGCTCCCAAACAGGCTGAGGAGGAGGAGGATAAGGTGCAAAAGAGACACCACATCAGGCCTCGCATGGAGCGGCACCGCCTGTCATTCAAGGACCTGTTGGATCGGGCATGCTGTCGAAGACTCTGGCTGAGCAGGAACACAGTGCGACATATTTGCCACTGGTGCACCTGGCACCACAGGAAAATGGGGGAGGACACTCGGTCCTGGTGGCCGTCAAGGCAACGGTTGCTCTGAACTTTTCAGTCTTCACCTGCTCCTGGCAGTTATGGGCGGCCTCTCCGAGGGGTTGGGGGGCGCGGTGGGACAACAGAAAATGCACAGAAAATGCAGTCCAACACATGGAGTCCAGGGGGGGTGGGTAGCTGCTTGCTTCAGTTGCCAGGGCACCGGGCCATTGTGGCCAATATGGGTGCCGGCATGTGGCGCAGAGTTGGGGTTTGGACACTCACTAGGTGGGAGGGTTAGGATTAAGGTTATGTAGGATGGGGTTGGTGCCAGGGGCACAGTGCCTACTCACCCCGGCCACCCTGAGGAGTTTTTGAGATTTCTTCTGGCACTGCTGACCAGTCCGGATGATGCTGCTGATGGCGCTCACCACCTCTGGCCCTTGCGCACAAACACAGCAAACGGCAGCGGCTGGCAGCCTCCTTCCTGGGCTGGGGTACAGGGCTGCCCACCTCTCCTCAACAGTGTCCAGCAGGGCCTCAAGATTGCCGTCCATAAAACGAGTTGCTGCTCTCCTCGCTGCCGTCTTGTTGGCGGGAATGGTGTGTGAGGAGAGTGGAGTGTGTCTATGCGGCTGCAGCTTGTCAGCTTCCTGAGTGTCAATCCCGGACCCAGCGAATCCCGCACCGTTTCTCATTGGAATCGGTCGTGTTCCACGTGGTATCGGTGCTAGCTCCTTAACGGTTTGCTAGGGTCTGGCAGATGAAATACAATGTTGACAAATGTGAGGTTATCCATTTTGGTAGGAATAACAGCAAACGGGATTATTATTTAAATGATAAAATATTAAAGCATGCTGCTGTGCAGAGAGACCTGGGTGTGCTAGTGCATGAGTCACAGAAAGTTGGTTTCCAGGTGCAACAGGTGATTAAGAAGGCAAATGGAATTTTGTCCTTCATTGCTAGAGGGATGGAATTTAAGACTAGGGAGGTTATGCTGCAATTGTATAAGGTGTTAGTGAGGCCACACCTGGAGTATTGTGTTTAGTTTTGGTCTCCTTACTTGAGAAAGGACCTACTGGCACTGGAGGGTGTGCAGAGGAGATTCACTAGATTAATCCCAGAGTTGAAGGGGTTGGATTAAGAGGAGCGGTTGAGTAGACTGGGACTGTACTCATTGTAATTTAGAAGGATGAGGGGGGATTTATAGAAACATATAAAATTATGAAGTGAAGGGCAGGTTGTTTCCACTGGCAGATGAAAGCAGAACTAGGGGGCATAGCCTCAAAATAAGGGGAAGTAGATTTAGGACTGAGTTTAGGAGGAACTTCTTCACCCAAAGGGTTGTGAATCTATGGAATTCCTTGCCTAGTGAAGCAGTTGAGGCTCCTTCATTAAATGTTTTTAAGATAAAGATAGATAGTTTTTTGAAGAATAAAGGGATTAAAGGTTATGGTGTTCAGGCTGGAAAGTGGAGCTGAGTCCACAAAAGATCAGCCATGATCTCATTGAGTGGCGATGCAGGCTCGAGGGGCCAGATGGCCTACTCCTGCTCCTAGTTCTTATGTTCTTATGTTGTTGAATCTGTGGTGATCTGCATCACTGTAAATACACAAGGGGTTAATGTAAATACACTACAACTAAGTAAATACTAGAGGGAGCACCAGAGACATCATGACATGGAGACATATAGCTAATGAACTCATAGAATAGGACTAGACCAATGGACAGTGTAAACACCCAGACGTGTCTCGTACCAGCCTCCCCGAACAGGTGCTGGAATGTGGCGACTAGGAGCTTTTCACAGTAACTTCATTTGAAGTCTACTTGTGACAATAAAGTGATTTTCATTTTTCATTTTCAGGTGACACTACCACAAGGGGGCATTACACAACCCGTATATAAGGACAGGGCACACATGCTCTGTCTCTTTCCACAGGCGACACTGAGAGAGTAGGACAGGGGCAGATCAGAAGCATCACAGCCACCACGTGCCTTAGAGCAGACTGGTTAGTTAGACTGAGTTACTGTAGCATGATTAGCAGAAGAGTCAAACTCATAGAGAACTGTGCTAATGGTTCAATAAATCACATTGAACTTACTTCAAAGTCTGGAGTATCTTTTGGTCAAAGCTGTATCGAGTTGCAGCCTGTGTTATCCCAGAGTACATAACACAACAGAATCGCTCCAGGTGCCGCGCCAGTTTTGTTGCTTTTGCACTCCATTAATCCTGCCCCAGCGTCAGCATTTAGTCTCAGGAATGGAGAATTCTGCCGCAGGTCAGGAACCAATACACCAAGGAGTCAGTGAAGATTGCGGAAGTATTGATCAAAGTAACCCAGAGGATTTTGAAATGGTATGGTCATCTGTTACTGAGAGAGAAAGGATATCTGGTGAGGTGAGTGATGGAGATGGTACTGCCAGGAAGAAGGCGGAAAGCATAAGACCAGATGGAAAGATGCTGTGGCAAGAGACTCAAACACAGTGGAAAAGACTGGAGGTGTAGTCAATCAGCATTTTTCCAACACAAATGGGAGAAGCTGAAAGAAGATTAGGGGGGGATTGAGGAGAAATGTTTTCATCCAAAGGGTAATATAGATCGGGAGTTCTGTCTAAAAGGGTTGTTGAGGTAGAAACTCCCATCATACTCAAGTAATATTGAAGTGCTGTAACCTACAATGGAGCAAGGAAATCATCCGCATGTGACCAGCACGACCAACATTCTCAACTGAAAAGCTGGTCCCCTCAGAAGAGGCCCATAATGAAAAATAGGTTTTGAAAAGATTGTCCCGCGCTTGGGAGCAATCTGTCCAAGGCAAAGTAAAGGTAAAGACCCCAGAAGAAGCTCTGGCTGCAGCAGATATACAGGCAGTAAGAGCGCACCAAAACCCCGCATGGGTAAACGAAGGAAAGAACAGCTCCCCACAGAAGTCGCAGGAATGAAAATGAAAATGAAAAATGAAAATGAATGTTACAACTGCGGACAGTTAGGGCATTTTTCAAGGGAATGCAACGCCCCACAGAGATCTCAGAGAGGCCAGCAGACAGGCACTCTGACCAGGAACAAAGCAAAGCCGATCCACAGTATAGAGACGCAGTCAGGACAGACCAATGTGGACGGAACGGACTGACGGTGTTCGGGCTCCCCCACTTGGGTCTGTGACACCCTCTGGGACCAATCCGGAAGGCCGGTGGTCACAGCAAAGATTAGAGGGAAGCCCATAGAATTACTTTGGGACACAGGAGGGTCCCGCACAACAATTAATTCCACCACCACAGCACAGGCAGACACGTGGCCCACCACATCCACAATTACACTCAGCGGATTTACAGGTCACTCAGAGCAGGGATACATTACAGCCCCTGTATCAATTCAGCTAGGGAACATCTCCACCAGACACCCCATTGTTTTAGTTAATCTGCCCCGCACAGCAGAACACATACTGGGTATTGATTTTATGAATGCCCACAGCCTGTCGTTCGATCCAGTCAATCAGTGTGTCTGGAGAATGGCAAAATCGGACAGAGCACCCGCAACTCTCACAGTAGGAGATTATGCAAATAGGATTAGCGCAGTAGGCGACTATTGTTTCGACCCGACCATGCTTAGCATGGACAGACAGGTTAGGGCAGTTTTGAACTGACACAGGACAGCATTTGCCAGTCACCGGCACGACTGCGGCAGAATGACTGGACAAGTTCAAGTTACTGGACCTGACCCGAGACCACAGAGACAGTACCGATTTCCCCTAGAAGCAGAGGGAGAAATTGGAAAAGTTATAGAGAGCTTATTAGAGCAGGGTGTACTTAGGACAGTAGCCTCAACTAATAATGCACCTATTTGGCCAGTGAGGAAGCCCGACGGATCATGGCGTCTGACCATTGATTATCGGGAACTCAACACAGTAACCCCAGCAGTAGCCCCCACGGTAGCAACAAGTCCCGAGACCATGCTCAATCAGGGACTCCACTCCAAATATTTCACGGTATTGTACATTAGCAATGGCTTCTGGTCAATCCCATTGGCAAAAGCGTGCCAGTACAAATTTGCCTTCACATTTAAAGGACATGCCTCCCACAAGGATTCCACAATTCACCCTCCATTTTCCACCGACAGCAGGCAAATGGATTAGCCAAATTTTCCCGACCCGAATGTCTGGTACAGTATGTGGACGACCTGTTACTGCAGACAGACCCCAAGGCAGAGCACATCACGCTTCTGTCCGAGCTCCTGGAAATTTTACAAGAGATTGGATGTAAAGTTAACCCCAGAAAGGCCCAGATATTGGAGAATCAAGTGATGCATTTGGGTACAGTCATCACGCACGGCAAACGGGAGATCGAGTCCAAAAGGATTGATTCGATTGTCAAATTGCCCCTTCCCCAGAATGTTTCAGCCCTCCGGTCGTTTTTAGGACTGGTTGGGTACTGTCGGACCCCAACGATAAGACTTCGTGGTTTCATATTAACCAACTAAAGGCTTATGGAACACAGTCAAACCACTCGCACCATGTCCTGCTCAATGCAGCAGAACACCTCGCCCCGCCCACAAGAGACAAATTTCCACCCTCCCCCTCACAGACCAGTTCCTCATCGGACTCGACCTCGACTCCACCCACTGACTCCAGACCACACCCCGGAACGCCCACAAGCTGCCATAGCAGAGACAGTGACAGAGACTGTGAAACTGAGGATAGCCACAGCACTCCACCCTACAGCCCCAACTTCAGTGACTACGACCCTGACTCCAGTGACCCTATGGAGATCACCTACATTAAAAATCCGGACCCACACCTACACCCACCACCCAACACTGACGACCCCGACAACGCTCCTTCAATTTTTGACCCCACGATTTGGCGCAGGGACAATTCGTGACGACTTGTCCGCAATGACGAGAGTGATCCCTGGTCACACAATACAAAGATTGCATTCCTGATCCATACAAGGGTATGGGATCCGGGAGAAGAGGATGACTTGATGTCTGACTCCCAACACGGAAACCCCTTTGCGACCCTGTTCGCAGAGCATGAGGAGAAGTTAAATGTCCAGATGATGTAAAAAGAGGAACTGCTTGAGAGAAGCGCTGTCCTTTCTGATGGAACCTGCACGTATGTATGTTTGTTTGTATGTTAAATGTTTGATTTGGAGATCGGCCACTTGTTTTTCAGCCTAAAAGCTTGTTACCACCTCACATGCACGTTAGTTTGTCCGCAGATATTTCTGAGAACTTGACACATCTGAAATGTCTGGAGCCCAGCTCAACTTTTCACAAGGAGCATCTTGGCTCCTCCCTTTTTTTTAGGTGCCCCTCTATTCTGGGAATAGAGGCTGCAATTCCACTACGACTACATTCTTGCCCGTTCATTTCAGGTTGCTCAGGCAGTGGAGAAACAGCATTGAGGACCCGCCCTGTCTGAGGACCCCCTTTTGGTCAGCTAAGCTCGGGTACAGCACAGCACGCCTTACCCGGGGATCCCATACAACTCTTACCCATCGCGGCCCATACGCAACTCATTCGACCTTTTCGTTTCTAAACTTTGGTTTCATTTTTGTTTAAGGTAGCCCTTCGGCCGCCATCCCATATGCTATTTACATCCAGGAACATTTAGATGGTAAATCGCAAAACCTGCGAGATGACTCGCAGTGGCACAGTTGTTAGGTGTATGTCTGGTCCTAAATTCGCTTTTGAAAAAAAATGAGGGGAGTCACAGGGTGTGACTTGGCCATTCATTTAAGGGACAATTGGAATGAGAGGACAGATACACTAACATTACAGGTATTAAAAAAATTATTGACAGATACTGTGCTTGATCCCATAGCTTTCGAACGTTCGAAGGAAGGATCAGAGCAAGATCAGCAATACAAAAGGACAGAAGGAAGAGAAGGAAGAAGACCACGATGAAGAACTACATGCTTTTAGTTACTGTTTTTGTATTTTTGTGCGCGGACGCAAACCATTGTACCCCTATGACTCCCGCCGTTAATGTTTCCCACACACACCGACTTCTCAAAGCCCAGTAATGAACAGCAAGGACCAGACCTGGTGCACAAAATTCATGAACTGGTACTCACTTTTGTACGTCATTGAATCACTTTTGGTGATTGCAGTTCTCTGCATCATAGTGCAGACCCTTCGGTTAAGAAAATGGAGAAGGAGAACCTCCCGCTCTTGCGCCTCAGCCATTTACAGAGTACAATCCCCTATTTTCAGATTCCACCAATCCCCCCAACCCCTTGATGTGTAATAAAGGATTTAATTAGATTTGATACGATCTGTAAATAAAGATTATTGTGGATGTATTATAATGTTCTGCGCTCGACTGCCGAGTCAGAAAACGAAATGTAAAGATGCTGTTGTATGAATGAGTAAGGGTTTAGAATGTTATAGGATGTTTTAAATGTGAGATGAGAATAGTTTATTGCGATAGTTAGAGGTTCCCGATTCGAATTGGTAATGCATATCCCCTTTGACATAGCGCCAATCAGAAAATGTTAGTTAAAAATCTTTGCCGTAGTTGAGGAAAGAATAGAAGCCATGGAACTCGCTGAGGTCAGGGAACACAAAGACACCGTACTTAGGTGATCCTTCATGATTTCTCATGAGGATCACAAGGAGGGAGTGTAGCCACCTGGGGTGGCCACTGCCCAACACAAAATGGAAGATTGCAAGGAATGCAGGGAAAATGGACATGTTGTAAAGCAAGCAGCTTGCAAAGCGATTGTATATTGGGACGGCTGCAGAAACCAGTTTTGACTGCTGCAGAAACCAGACAGCACTGTGAAAAGAAACCAGTTAACATACCAATGAGGCAATACCGGGCGATCCCCAGATACAATGGAAACAAGTTAAACACAGATCGATACATTCAATGGAGCCAGACCCTTCGGCGCCAGAGAAGCCCAAAACAATAAGTGCCAAGAACCGCCCCAGCGACCGAGGAACTGCCCCATGATTGGGCGGTTCAAACATATCGATTGGGAAGAGACCCAATCAATTCCAAGCAGGTAAGGGAGTCCGCCCAAAGGGGCGCAGATCCCCTGGGACCTATAAAAGAAAGGTCCCACACATGGTTCAGTCTTCTGATCCAGCCTTCGGACAGCAGCCACCAACAAGTAAGTGCCTCACAACGATCGCTACCAGAGATAGGCACTCCTGACCCCTTTTTAATTGATACCAACCTGAAGTTTGCAGACCATAGCAGAGCAAGAGGCCTTGTTCCCTGACCCAGCAGTTCCTTCGAGATAAGTATTAGTTATTTAGCGGTAGGAATAAGTTTAATCCTTTTAGCGTGTGCATGGGTAGTTATTATAATTGTATTATAATAAACTCAGTTGTTTGGACTTACTAATTGGTGTACGGTTTTATTGCTTTGAACTTCACCTTGAAGCTTGTGGCGGTGGCTTAACGACACCTGACGACTCCAGAGCTTAGAACAGAAACAGAGTCAAGTTGAGTGTTAAGCACACTCACCCAGAACGACCAACAGGATGAGGGAGCCTCTGAAGTGACAATAAGTGAGAAATTTAAATCGGAGAAATTGAGAAATGGTACCTGAACTCGATGTGAGCAAATTATTCAAAAAACCTAATTGATCCATTTTATGATATGTCTGGTTCACAATGTTAACTTGGGAAACAGATTTATGTCCTAAATATTTCAAGACTAGCAGCGTGGGTTCAATTCCCGTACTTGCTTCCCTGAACAGGCACCGAATGTGTCGACTAGGGGCTTTTCACAGTAACTTAATTGAAGCCCACTTGTGACAATAAGCGATTATTATTATTATTATTACACTCAGCATGCCCGTTGGATTTATGGGGCCAGAAATGTTTGCTCTCGCCCAACACTGGTTGCTGACAGCAATCACACACTGGCTAACCAATTAACGGCTGCCCAATGGGAAAGACAATTACTGAGAGGGCCAGAGCTGTCAAGGTGTGTGGGTGAAGTGGGATCTTCCATAAAGGTTGCTGCAGGTAGTGGTTTAAAAGGACCGATCGTAGTGTATGGATGTTGGGGAGGCTGAAGCAACGATTATGGAATTGAGTGGACTTCAGTGGCAGCCAGTCTCTACTCTCCTGCAGCACAGGCAGCTCCACGTAGTTGAATAATTTGAGGCACGGCATCCAGAGGAAAAGGTCAAGCCAGTGGCATCCAAATGTGTGAACATGCATGACTTCTCATTTCTCTGACAACTGTTTGCAATCCTTCCTCAAGATAGTGATTGATCGATGGGAGATACTGCTGCCAGGTGATAGCAAGAGGAAGCCTCCACAGCTAACCAAGAATTCCTGGACAGAGGTGGTGACAATAGTGAGCAGCCATGGGATCGTGCATAGGATCTGCGAGCAGTGCCAGGAGATGGTCAATGACCACCTGCGCTCTTCAAGGGTGAGTAAGGAAGACAGTTTATATTTTGATCGAATGCATATGGGTGGACATGCATTTAGTGGGGTTGGATGGTCATCCTTGAGCGGTTCAAGAACCACAGGAAGCCTGTCCCCAGAAAGGCTGGTTAGTACACTGCAATCCATGTGGTATAGGGAGACCCTCATTGCTCTATGGGCAGCAGGGTAGCATGGTGGTTAGCATAAATGCTTCACAGCTCCAGGGTCCCAGGTTCGATTCCCGGATGGGTCACTGTCTGTGTGGAGTCTGCACGTCCTCCCCGTGTGTGCGTGGGTTTCCTCCGGGTGCTCCGGTTTCCTCCCACAGTCCAAAGATGTGCGGGTTAGGTGGATTGGCCATGCTAAATTGCCCGTAGTGTCCTAATAAAAAAAGTAAGGTTAAGGGGGGGTTGTTGGGTTACGGGTATAGGGTGGATACGTGGGTTTGAGTAGGGTGATCATGGCTCGGCACAACATTGAGGGCCGAAGGGCCTGTTCTGTGCTGTACTGTTCTAATTCTAATTCTAAAAACGTGTCCAAACAGGATATGTTCTAGTTAATCTGTGCATGAAATTAGGGGAAGTGTATTGAGATGGAATGAAAGCTGGTTGGCAGACATGAAACAAAGTGTACGAATAAACAAGTCTTTCTCCAAATGGCAGGCAGTGACTGGTAGGGCATAGCAGGGATTGGTGCCGGAACCCCAGCACTTCACAATGGGTGTGATCTAACGGAAAAGTATGTGTCATTTGTGGCGCGTTTGTTGGAGGTTTCACCCTGGCTCTGTCAGTGGGTTCCCCACTGCTATCTGACAATACTTTTTGTATTTTTTGGACCCTGAGGAGTGAACCCACGCTTATTTTCATCACTGGGACACTTTTTGGACCCTGAGGAGTGAACCCACGCTTATTTTCATCACTGGGGAGCTGAATCCGCTGGTCAGACCGGCTCCTCTGAGATCTTCAGAGATCAGACCATTATTTTGAAAGGGCGCCCCAAGTGAGCTTGTGTGTCCTCCATACCCCCCACCCATGGGCAATGTCACCCCCCCCCCCCACACACATGATTATTACCCCACTCCCCTCCCAAATGATGACACCCCTCTATGAGGTTGCTAAGAGCCCTCCTTTCAGGCCTTCCCATGTCCCCTTTTGGCAGCCCCCTTCCAGGAACCCCACCCTTCACCCCTCCAACCTTCCGGAGGTCCCTTCTAACCCAACCTGCAACCCCACCAATCAAACCTGCCCTGCCCCCCCACCCTCCTTTCATGGACATGGGACGGGATTCTGCGATCCTGGGGCTACGTGTTGCGCTGTCATACACGCCGGAGCATTTTACGATGGTATGATCTGTCCCCTAGGAGCAGCGATCCGGCACTGCAAAGGGGACCAGCATGGTATTGGAGTGCCTCAAGCAGCTCCAGCTGCCGATACGGGCATCAGCACAGCCGGCGCAGGTCCGCACATGCCCGCCACAGCCAGCATGAGTTCGCGCATATGCGTGGGTTGCCTTCTCCACACGGGCCCCCAGGCAACATGGCGGAGCGCAACAGGGGCCCGGCGCGGAGGAACATAGGCCAGCCCTCTCCACCTGGGATAAGCTCGCCCGCCGATCGGTAGGCCCCGATCGCGGGCCTGCCCACCGTGGAGGTCCCCACCCCGGAGTCGGATCCCCCCTCCCCCACTCCAGGACAACCCTCGCAGCTTGAACGCCGAGGTCCCGCCGGGTAGGGCCACACACGAACGGCGTCGGTGGGACACGGCCAAACTCGGTGAGCATTCGGCACATCGAGCGTGGCAAATCGGCAGGGGTGGCCGCATTTAGTAGCCCCCGACCCGCGCCGCGCTGATGCCATTGCCGCTGATTCTTCGGTCGCCGGAGAATCGGCAGACCGGCACCGGAGCGGCATTGCATCATTCACATCCTCCCCCCCAGGCTATTCTCCGACCCGGCGCGGGGTCGGAGAATCCCGCCCGTGGTTTCCCTTCAGGCCCTAACCCTGGCACCCTGTCACCTGGGCATACTGGCAAAGCACACTGGACTAAATAGCTGGTTTTTAAAGCAGACCAAGGCGAGCCAGCAGCACGGTTCAATTCCCATGCCAGCCTACCCGAACAGGTGCCGGAATGTGGTGACTAAGTTCTTTTCACAGTAACTTCATTTGAAGCCTACTTGTGACAATTAGCGATTTTCATTTCATTTCATTTCAGTGCCACCCTGGCATCTGGCAGTGCTCCTGTCGGCTTTGCAGCACCAGACGGGCACCTTGGCTGTGCCAGGATGGCAGCTCTTGCCACCTTGCCCTGTCCAAGGGGTCTCCAATGGACCAGGAAATCTCCCTTGGGCCTGTTCTACCTGGTCCACATTTGTTCAGACCAGTACTGAACGGCACCTGGCTGGAGTCTCCGTGTAAGGCAGGTAAATGCCGGGGCTCTGATAGATCCTGGGTGAGGATAACAAAATGGGTTTTAATCCTACTTAGGAGGGCGAGGCTTAGTCCAGCCATTGTGGGAAGGATCCTGATCGCAACACCTCGTGAGACCTGGGTAGATCTCATGAGGCATAGTGGCTGTCGGGAAGCCTGTGGGAGGCCTCTTCTGGCACCTATCATCTGTGTTGTGCTCCCGTTTGGGCACAATGTGACTGGTAGATCGCGGCCAATACATATTAATGATTTAGATGAGGGAACAAAATACATCTCCAAATTTGCAGATGGCATAATATTGAGTGGGAGAATGAGCAGTAAGGAGGATGCAGAGATCCTTCAGTGTGATTTGGAAAAGTTGAGTGAGTGGGAAAATGAATGGCAGATGCAGTATAATTTGGATAAATACAAGGTTATCCACTTTGGTAGCAAAAACAGGGAGGCAGGTTATTATCAGAGTGGCCATAAATAGGAGTAGGGCATGTGCAATGAGACCTGGGTGTCCTCACACATCATCCGCTGAAGGTAAATTTACAGGTGCAGCAGGTGGTAACGAAGGCAAATGGCATTTATAGCGCAATGATTTGAGTACTGCAGCAGCGATGTCTTGCTGCAATTATACAGGGTCTTGGTGAGGCCACAACTAGAATATTGTGTTCAGTTTTGGTCTCTTTACCTGAGGAAGGTTGTTCTTGCTATAGCAGGAGTACAGAGGAGGTTTACCAGACTGATTCCTGGGATAGCAGGACTGATGTATGAAGAGACGTTTAGTCGGTTAGTATTATAACTGCTGGAGTTCAGAAGAATGAGGGGCGGTCTCGTAGAAACCTATAAAATTCTAACGGGGCTAGACAGGGTAGATACAAGAAGGATAGGCCTGATGGTTTCAGACTCCTGAACCACGGGTCACAGTCTGAGGATACAGAGCAGATCATTTAGGGCTGGGATGAGAACAAATTTCTTTACCACAGAATGGTGAGCCTGTGGAATTCATTATCACAGAAAGTAGTTGAGGCCAAAAATACTGGGCTGGATTCTCTGCACCCCAACGTCGAAATCGCGTTCAGCCACCTGGCGGAGAATCCGTTTTCCTGCATTAAATAGGGACCGGTGCCGGTTCCACTATTCGCCACACCCCAACAGGGCGCGCCGAGTATCCACCGCCTCAGGCCATTGCCTGAGGCCCGCCCCGCTATTCTCCATCCCTGACCGGCCGAATTCCCAGCGGCACGTTTCTAATGTAGTCCTGCCGTTCGGGAAACACGCGAGGTGGGAGGTGGCTGCGGGCTCAGTCCGGGGCTGCCACAGTCGTGAGGCCTCATTCAGGACTGGGGGCTATGTGTGTGGGCGGTACGGGTCGGACGAGCAGTCGATAGTGGGCACCATTGTCCACGGACTGAGTCCGCCATGGAGCACGGTGCAGCGCTGGAGGTCGCTGCCATGTGCATGCGTGGCCTCTGCCCTGGAAGTGCGGGGGGCTGTATTGGCAGCTGGAGCTACGAGCTCTACCACAGCTGCCTGCTAGCCCCATGCAAGACAGTGAATCTGTGGCCTTTTGATGCCAGTTCTCCTGGCGTAGAAGACCACAGTTTTCATGACAGCATGGGGACATAGTTCCGAAAACGGAGATTCCAACCCACTATGTTTTCAAGGAACAGTTAGATACAGTACTTAGGAAGAAGGGGCTTAATGGATAAGGGGGGGAAGGCTTTTGAGTTGGATCATTAACTATGATCATAATGAATGGCGGAGCAGGGTCAAAGGGTCGAATGGCCTCCGCCTGCTCCTATTTTCCATGTTTCTATGCTTCACATAATAGAATCATAGAATCTCGACAGTGCAGAAGGAGGCAATTTAGCCAATCAAGTTTGCAACGACTCTCTGAAAGAGCACCTTAATCAAGCCCATTCCCCCGCCCTGTCCTTGTAACCCCACCCAAACCTTTGGACACGAAGGGGCAATTTAGCATGGCCAATCCACCTAACCTGCACATCTTTGGACTGTGAGAGGAAACCGGGGCACCCGGAGGAGACACGGGGAGAACGTGCAGAGTCCATACAGATGTTTGTTGTTGAAGGACAATCATCTCAGCTCCAGGTTATTGACCACCGATGCACAGTGGCAACAGTGCAAGGTGCACCTTAGGTGGCAACACTACAAGATGCACCTCAGAGTAGTGTCCTCGGCCTAACCATCTGCAGCTGCTTCATCAATGATCTTCCTTGCACATAAGGTCAGAAGTGGACATATTCACTGATGATTGCATGATGTGCAGCACCACTCATAACTCCTCAGATACTAAAAAGGTCCATGTCACAGTGCAGCAAGACCTGGACAATATTCAGACATGGGTGACAAAGGGCAAGTGACATTGGCGCCATACAAGTGATAGGCGGTGACTATGTCCAGCAAGAGAGAATCTAACCATTCCATGACATTACCTTGTTGAATGTCCGACTATCAACATCCTCGGGGTTACCATATAAATACTGTGGTTACAAGAGAAGGTCAGAGTCTATGAATCCTGTCACCTCCTGACTCCCCAAAGCCTGTCCAGATTCTACAAGACATAAGTCAGGAATGTGATGGAATACTCTCCACTTGCCTGGATGAGTGAAGCTCCAACAACACTCATGAAGCTTGACACCATCCAGGACAAAGCAACCCGCTTGATTGGTAGCCCATCCACAAATATTCACTCTGTTCCGATGAACCATGACACCAGTGGGTACCTTCTACAAGATGCACTTCAGGAACTCACCAAGGTTCCTTTGACTGCACCTTCCAACCCCACAACTGCTATCTTTTAGAAGGACAAGAGCAGCAGACACACCGGACAACCATCATCTCAAATTTCCTCTCCAAGCCAGTCACCATCCTGATTTGAAAATCTATCACCATTCCTTCACTGTCACGAGGTCAAGATTGTGGAATGCCCTCTCTAACAGCACTGTGGCTGTTCCTACACCACATGGACAGCAGGGATTCAAGAAGGCAGCTCACCACCATATTGTCAAGGGCAATTAGGGATAGACAATAAATACTGGCCTAGCCAACCACATCCCTATCCCATGAATAAAAGAACAAGACCCCCGCTTTGGATTGAGAAAGTTCTCAGTCTGAGGTCTCGCCTGCCCATGCAGCAAATGCACCAACCGTAAAACAGTTCAGTCAACTTAAAATTGCACGCATTGCCTTTTCTATTACTTTGATTGCCACTTTAATTGACATTGGGCAAGCTGCCAACCTTTGGGTTATCTGCCTCCCAAAATTTTGCAATGCAGTATTATGCTGTTGAGATCCGTTCTCAAAGTCTTCATAATCTATCTTACATTGTGTCAGGAGTATTGTGTACCTGCTCCAGCACCATGAAACTCAGATCTATTGTTTTGGTAACTATGGATGTTTATTTCACATTTTGTATTATTTGCTACATGTAGCTTTGATCACATTGATCTGTTGCCTGAGAACATAACGCCTATTTAAACCAATAACAACTTTTTGTCCTTTGAATTTATTCACTTTGGTGGTGTGATACCTCTGAGGCCACACTTTTAAGGGTAACATCATTGAAAGATACAACATTAAGAATGTGTGCTAAAGGCTAATTATTTAAGAATGTTGCAATACCATGGCCAGGATTTTCCCCTACCCGGCGGCGCGGAGGGTCCCAGCGTGATGGAGTGGCGTGAACCACTCCGACGTCGGGACGCCCCAAAGATGCAGAGACTTCCGCACCTTTAGGGGCCAAGCCCTCACCTTGAGGGGCTAGGCCCGCGCCGGAGTGGTTGGCGCTCCGCTGGCTGGTGTGGACGGCCTTTGGCACCGTACTGGTCAGGGCCGAAGGGACTTTGTCGGCCGGCATAAATCCGCGCATGCGCCGCAGCGTCAGCGGCTGCTGACGTCATCCCTGCGCATGCGCAGGGGAGGGGGTCACAGGCCCACCCGCGATCGGTGGGCCCCGATCATGGGCCAGGCCACCGTGGGATTGCCCCGCACCCCCCCCCCACCCAGGACCCCGGAGCCCGCTCGCGCCGCCCGCTCGCGCCGGTAAGGTAGGTGGTTTGATCCACGCCAGCGGGAGAGACTTGACAGTGGCGGGACTTCGGCCCATCGTGGGCTGGGATCGCCGGAGGGGGGGGCCCGTCGACCGGCGCGGAGCGATTCCCGCCCCCGCCGAATCTCTGGTGGCAGAGAATTCGGGACACGGCGGGGGCGCAATTGACGCCAGCCCCCGGCGATTCTCTGACCCAGCCCGCCCATTCTTCCCAGAGAGAACTGGATCGGGTGGACTCAAATTGTTGGAACTGGGGATTTTAAAACATTTTCTTATTTAAATAGCTGAAGGTCATTCCAAAGTTGCTGTGTTTTTCACATAAGTTTAAATATAGCTTGAACATATTGACCCAGAGTTTGTGATCAGATTTAACTGAATGGTGCTCACATCTCATTCTGTTTAGACTTACCTACAGATGATTGTGGCATTTTGCATGGCAACTTATAGTCATTGAGTATCTGAAACAGTGTGGCATCCTCTACAGAAGATCTTGGACTTACATGAATAGGGGAAGCAACAATACTCCGATTGAAGAAACTTTACAGAGGGATGCAAAGTCAAAACCAGGAAGTGTAAATTTGAATATTTAATTCAATGAAAAACCATGTTCAGAAGATAAAATAAAGACAATGAAGGGAGATGGGATTGGTTTTAAATCTTCAACAGTAATAGAAATCTGAAAGAATGAGATTTTGCATTTATAAACGTTAATTTGCTGTGCCAGAGAGGTTGTTTGGCAGTAATTAGGACTAAACACACCATTAAAATGGATTTACAGTTGAATGGACAAGCCCTAAAATTATCTGGTGTATTTAATGGGTATTTAATGGGAAAGTACCACAAATCAATGGCATTACATATATTTCAATGCTGCATCTATCAGCAAGTTACTGTAACATGTTGGACTGTTTCCTTGTCCAATTCTTATTTGTTACCTAACAAATCACACACAGGCTCATTTTAAATAATGTCAAATCAGTTGATTGAGTGATTCAGGCACGTTATTAATCATTTTTTTATTTTGATCACTACATTGCACGCATACCATCAATAAAGCACTCTAAGCCAAGATACTTACAAGCGGCAACAGAATAAAAAACTTGGACCTAGTTAAAATGCACACAGCCCTTATGATCTTTTCCATGACCAGGGTCATATTGCCTTTGTAAATTCAGCATTATTCCCTCCAAACACAAATGATTAAGTTGATAAATTCCAGACTCTGTCTGGATTTTGCAATAGAAATACCAGTAAAACTATCAGCACTCTCTTTTATAATAGAGTAAATTGAACAACAAACTCTGGAATGCACAAATGTTCAGTTAAATATGTAAATCAGGAAGTTGCTGTCAAATTACCTTGTTCCTATAGAAGCTGCACTACCTGAGTACCTCAATGTCCTGGACACGCTATGGATCCAATTCATGTTGGGTGAAAACAGTTCGCTGATTAGTATGATCTTAGAAGCAATGCAGTGTGTTAGTGGCTTTAAGACCGATATATTGCCACAGATAAGGAGGGTGATGGAATGTGAGAAAGTCACTCAGTCATGTCTGTAAGTTTATTACCAAGATTCCCCGAATGGGGAGGAACTCAGCAATAGTTAGCAAGTCTGGCATTTTAACAGCTGGTGCAGAAATCTGTTTCTCCGAATAATTTTGTGATTTTGAAATACATAATGAGATTAGCAACTACACCGTCAGATAGCTGAATTTAATCTTTGAAATTAGCCACTGGATCTTGAAGCATATACCAAACACCTGTTCTGGGTGCCTGATGTGCAACACTGTCACAGCTGCAGTCAAGTGGAAGACAAAGGAGATGGCAGCAGGGATGTTGCAGGAAGCCATTCTTCTTTCCTCAAGCCTTATTTGATATCTACATGCATTGACATTCGAAAGGTTCATGCATGCTTGACTGGACAATGATTGTATGGATAATTAGTAATCTGCCAACTCAGACCAGGAGCCATATGAACTTTGAAAAGAGGGGACTTAAGTGGTAATTATAGCTTACACATGAAATGGCTGATGGTATAATCTTCTTGATGTGCAAAACTGGAGCGCAATTCTATGAGGGTACTTATGCATGAACACAATTTATACACATCTTATTTACTATGTTGGTTTGTTAAAGGAACATCATCTCTGTGAAAACATTGAGGAGGGTCCAAAAATTGACTTATTTGGTTTTTCACTGTTTACAACTTGCCTGTGCTGATGCCGTTTGAGGTGAACAGCGTGTCACTTTGGTGAGATGTATGTAGCATGGTGCTGAGTGGTGCACTGTGCTGCTACTGCATGTTACCAACTGTCTCTGCATCAGCTGGAGGTTTAACACCATACATGGTGAAGCCAACCTTCTGTTCTTCAAGGCAGGCTGTCTCTCTCGGAAGGGAATTGCTTTGAATAATATTGCCGCAGTTTAAAATATGGAAAATGGAACACCTGGGCAGAGAGAGGGTTGCAGGGTAATGGATGCAGCACTGGACACATTAGTGCTGGAGGTGGGCAGGAGGGTGAATGCCAGGATTTGGCTCGTGGGGGGCCAGGATGCCCTCAAGGATAATCCTCAAAAGGAAATGGTGGCAGGGGAAGTTGATTTCTAGCATCTGGCCACAAGAACCTGGCAGCAGTGTCCAAGAAGTCTTTCTCTTCTCCCAGCTTGCCAGCCTGCTGCTACCTGGCATGATAAACAAGCAAATAGTGTGACAATGGACCACTTATTTTTCACCTTCACCTTCCCTCGCTCACTACCTTGATTTTCTACTTTTCGACACCCAAGAATTGCCACCTTTTAATCACAGCAGCCGAAATGAGGAAGAGAGAGCAGCAACAAAGCACTGGCACTGCAACTTGCAGGATTTTTAGGCCTCGATGGCAGTGAATACAGATGCAGGCAGGCAAAAAGATTTGTACCGCTGGCTGACATGCTATTTTGCTGGCTCTATCCCATCCTGGACCATATTCCCAGCAGTGAGATCAGATTCGGCATTATTTCCCACTAGCAAGCGGCTGGCAGTCAATTAATGGCAACTAAAGTCCTATTGTCAGGGACCTTCTGCAATTTTCTGGTTAGTCTCTGGCATTAGGTCAGCTGCCTACAAGGTGACAATGTAACATTGACAAGGAGCATATTGTTGGTCGTTCTGGGTGAGTGTGCTTAACACTCAATTTGGCTCTGTTTCTTTACTTAGCTCTGGAGTCGCCAGGTATCGTTAAGATACCGCCACAAGTTCAAGGTGAAGTTCAAAGCAATAAAACCATACACCAATTAGTAAGTTAAAACAACTGAGTTTATTATAATACAATTATAATAACTACCCATGCACACGCTAAAAGGATTAAACTATTCCTACCGCTAAATAAAGTAATATTTATCTCGAAGGAACTGCCGGGTCAGGGAACAAGGCCTCTTGCTCTGCTCTGGTCTGCAGACTTCAGGTTGGTATAAGTTAAAAGGGGTCAGTAGTGTCTATCTCTGGTAGCGATCATTGTGAGACACTTACTTGCTGGTGGCTGCTGTCCGAACCTCTCTCTCTCTCTCCTTCAGGGTCTTCTTGGCAAAAGCTGGTCGAGGTGCTGGTCCACGGAGGAGTGCTGGTCAAGGAGAGAGGAGGGCTGGACAAGACGACTGAACCATGTGTGGGACCTGTCTTTTATAGGTCCCAGGGATCCGCGCCCCTTTGGGCGGACTCCCTTACCTGCTCGGAATCGATTGGGTCTCTTCCCAATTGATATGTTTGAATCCCCCCAATACTGAGGCTGTTCCTTAGCTACTGGGCGGGCTTTCATGCTCTTTGTTTTCGAACCCTGCTGGTGCCTGAGTGTCTGGTATCCTTTACAATGTTGCAGTTACTTCCCCATTTGTGTCCATTGTCTCTGGAATCGTCCATTAACATGCAAACTATCCCGGAGATTGCCTCATTAGTATGCGGAATATTTGTTTCGGTGCTGTCTGCTTTCTTAGCAGACAGAATCCACACCTGCTTGGTGCAGCCTGCTGGTGCTGCAAACATTGTCCATTTTATCCTATATGCTTTGCGTTCCTCCATTTTGTATTCAGGGAATGGCCAACTTCGGTGGCTACACTCCCTCCTTGTGATCCTCATGAGAAATCATGAAGGATCACCTAAGTATGGTGTCTTTGGGTCCCCTGACTTCAGCGAGTTCCATGGCTTCTATTCTTTCCTCAACTATGGCAAAAAAATTTTAACTAACAATTTGTGATTGGTGCTATGTCAAAGGGGACATGCATTACCAATTCGAATCGGGAACCTCTAACTATCTCAATGAACTACTCTCATCTCACATTTAAAACATTCTATAACATTCTAAACCCTTACTCATTCATACAACAGCATCTTTACATTTCGTTTTCTGACTCGGCAGTCGAGCGCAGAACATTATAATACATCCGCAATAATCTTTATTTACAGATCGTATCAAAATTAAATCCTTTATTATACATCAAGGGGTTGGGGAGATTGGTGGAATCCGAAAATGGGGGATTGTACTCTGTATACTGTTGAGGCCCGCGAGCGGTGGGCTCTCCTTCTCCATTTACTCATCCTGAGGGTCTGGACTATGATACATAGGACTGCGATCACCAAGAGTGATCCTATTACATATGACAAGGAGTACCATGTCAGAAATTTGGTACACCAGGTCGGGGTACTGTTACCATTGACTGGGCTGGGGGTGGTCTGGGTTTGGGAGAAGTTAGCAAACGTTGTACTGTGGGAAAGGGGGCCCGCGTCCACGCGTAACCACACAGATGCCACAATAGCTAAAAACATAGCAATTCGAGTGCTCTTCATCTTCTCTTCTCCTCTCTTCTCTTCTCTTCTGAGATCTTGCTGTGTTGTTGCTTCAGTTCCTTTCCTGAACGTCCGAAAGCTAAGGGGATCAAGCATATTATCTGTTAGTGTTCAGCTTAATATCTTGACTTTAAGTATATCTGTCCTCTTGTTCCAATTTTTCCCTTTATGATGGTCACCTCCATGTGACTCCCTCATTTTTTATTTATTTTTTAAAAAAGCGGATTTAGGACCAGACATATACTTATCTATTAAACCAGTGCGAGCCGTCTCGCAGAGTGTTGAAATTTACCATCCCAAAATGTTCTTGGATGTAAATAGCATATGGAGTGGCGGCTGAAGGGCTACCTTAAACAAAATGAAACCAAGTTTTAGAAAGAAAGGGTCGAATGAGTTGCGTATGGGCCGCGGCGGGTAAGAGTTGTAAGGGATCCCCGGGTAGGGCGTGTTGTGCTGTACCCGAGCTTAGCTGACCAAAAGGGGGTCCTCAGACAGGGCGGGTCCTCAATGCCGTTTCTCCACTGCCTGAGCAACCTGAAATGAACGGGCAAGAATGTAGTCGTAGTGGAATTGCAGCCTATATTCCCAGATTAGAGGGGCACCTAAAAAAAAAAGGGGGAGGAGCTAGGATGCTCCTTGCGAAAAGTTGAGCTGGGCTCCAGACATTTCAGATGTGTCAAGTTCTCAGAAATATCTGCGGACAAACTAATGTGCATGTGAGGTGGTCACAAGCTTTTCAGCTGAAAAGTAAGTGGCCAATCTCCAAATCAAACATTTAACATACAAACAAACAAACATACGTGCAGGTTCCATCAGAAAGGACAGCGCTTCTCTCAAGCAGTTCCTCTTTTTACATCATCTAGACACCTCACTTCTCATCATTCTCTGCGATCAGGGTCGCAAAGGGGTTGCCGTGTCGGGAGTCAGACATCAAGTCATCCTCTTCTCCCAGATCCCATACCCTTGTATGGATCAGGCATGCAATCTTTGCATTGTGTGACCGGGGGTCACTCTCATCATTGCGAACAAGTCGCCAAGAATTGTCCCTGTGCCAAATTGTCCCTGTCCCTGGTCAAAAATTGAAGGAGCGTTGTCGGGGTCGTCAGTGTTGGGTGGTGGGGGGTGGGTGTGGGTCTGGATTTTTAATGTAGGTGATCTCCATGGGGTCACTGGAGTCGGGATCGAAGTCGCTGAAGTGGGGGTTGTAGGGTGGAGTGCTGTGGCTGTCCTCAGTCTCACAGTCACTGTCACTGTCTCTGCTGTGGCAGCTTGTGGGCGTTCCGGGCCGTGATCTGGAGTCAGTGGGTGGAGTCGAGGTCGAGTCCGATGAGGAACTGGTCTGTGAGGGGGAGGGTGGAAATGTGTCCCTTGTGGGCGGGGCGAGGTGTTCTGCTGCATCTAGCAGGACATGGTGCATGTGGTTTGACTGTGTTCCATAAGCCTTTAGCTGGTTAATATGAAACCACGCAGTTTTACCGTTGGGGTACTTTATCCTATATACCGAGGGGCTGATTTTGTCCGAAATTGAGTACGTGCCGGAAAATTTTGGCGCTAAAAACGTGCTAGGGTTATAAACAGATAACATAACCTGTTGCCCAACCTGAATTTCTGTGGGGTGGACATTTTTGTTGAAACAGGCCCTGCTCTGTTACCGTCTTTTTCCCAATTTTACTGCGGCTGCTAACTGTGCAGACCTCACAGTCTCAACTAATTGTTTTACTGCCTTCTCGTGTGTGAGGGCCGTCACTTCTGGGCTGGTCATGTCGAGTCCTAAAAGGAATTCTGTTCCTTTCATAGGGCGTCCGGTCATGAGTGTGTGTGGGGTGAAACCTGTAGATGATGAAACCGTATTCCTTATGAACATTAGAGCGAATGGGAGCACTGAATCCCAAGTCGAATTGTTCTCCTGCACCATCTTCCTAAGGGTCGATTTTCGGGTCCGATTCATGTGTTCTACTATCCCGCTTGACTGGGGGTGATACGCAATGTGAAAATTTTGTTTTATTCCGAATATGATCAGGGCGTTCTTCATGACCCGTCCTGTAAAATGAGATCCCTGATCTGATTCTATACTTCTGGGTAGAGCCCATCTCATAAAGATGTGGTGGGTCAGGATCTTTGCAGCTGTCTTTGCTGTGTTGGTGCGTGAAGGGAATGCCTCTACCCATTTGGTAAAGGTATCTATGACCACCAGAACATATTTATAGCCATTCCTGCAAGGGGGCAATGGTCCTATAAAATCTATCTGGAGGTTTGTCCAGGGGCCATTAACGAGGCGAGTGTGGCTGAGTTGTGCTTTCTTTGAATACCTCTCCAGGTTATTCTGCGCACAAATAAAACAATTCTCTATATAGTGGGTTACATCTTGTCTTAAGTTGGGCCACCAACAGAGTTGTCTAAGGTGTGTTGTGGTAGGGTCGATCCCTTCGTGTCCGTGACTATCATGGAATAAGGTAATCATTTGATTCCTGTCCTGTTCCGGAACCACATACAATTTATCTTTTATGATCACACCCTCATGTGTGGTCAAAGTGTGTTTGAATCTGTCATACTGGGCCACAAGGCTTCGTTTAAAAATCTCCCGGAGATGTTCGTCCTGCTTCTGTGCCTGTACTAAATCTTCTATCTCTGTCTGTGAGACCTGAACTGCACTCACAGGGGCGCTAGCTGGTGCACTAGCTGGGGGTGTCCACAGATGACCTCGCCTGGAACCTGCTTTTGCCAGTGCGTCGGCTTTTACATTTCCAGGGGGGGATGACCTATGGTGACTTCTAACTTTAACTATACTGAACATCCTATCTTTTGCCTTTTCTAGGATGTGTCGGAGTAATGGGGCTGATGGAAGGGGCTTTCCGTCAGCGGAGACAAAACCTCTTGTCCTCCACAGGGGTAGAAAATCTGTTGGGCTGTTACATACATATAAACTGTCTGAATATATGTCTGCTGGGCTGGGGAACGAATCTGGGTGGTCCACTATATAAGCAATGACCGCGAGCTCTGCTGCCTGCGTGCCTAAGTGACCTGGTAATTTTAATGCGATCTCTTCTAGTGCGCGACCCTACGCATCTTCAACATAAATCCCGCATCCAGTGATGCGTTCGCCATCTAAAACTGTGGATGAACCGTCCAGATATATCTTTAGTGGGGCACACGTGTCTGTGTGCTGGGGGCTCTGGCTTGAATTCCCTATCTTCCTGGGGGGTGTTTTGGCAATGAATGGTCCTGTGTTGTGTAGGGGTGCTACTATCTCGCAATCATGGGGTTGTCCTGGATACTGTAGGTTGTCCGCTAAAAGTGTGTGTGTTTTGGCCCGTTTAACTGTTATGTCCCGTCCTTGTAACAGTAGTGTCCACCTAGCTACTCTTATCTGGCTCACTGAACCGTCCTTCAGTCGACCGTCTAAAAGTAACTGTGTGGGGGTGTGTTCGGTCGAAATGGTGATGGGATTGAGTCCGGTAATGTACGAGAAGTACTGAACTGCCCAAAAAACTGCTAGTAGTGCCTCTCGCAGGCGGAAAATCCTTGTTCTACGGGGTCTAAAAGTCTGGATGCATAAGCCACTGGTCGTAGCTGCTCGTGCCGTTCCTGAAGGAGCACGGCCGAGAGGGTCAGATCGGTGCTAGCTACCTTTATTGCGTAGGGGGAGAGTTGGTCTGGAACTTGTAGCGCGGGTGCTGCGCTGAGGGCTTTCTTTAACTCTTCCACAGCCTCTGTATGCTGTGGAAGAGCAAGGGGCTCCTTTCTTAAGGAAGCCTGAAAGTGGGGCTGCCTTTGTCGCAAAACCATCGATATGGTTCCGACAGTACTCAACCAGTCCTAAAAATGACCGGAGGGCTGAAACATTCTGGGGAAGGGGCAATTTGACAATCGATTCAATTCTTTTGAACTCGATCTCGCGTTTGCCGTGCGTGATGACTGTCCCCAAATACATCACTTGATTCTCCAATATCTGGGCCTTTCTAGGGTTAACTTTACATCCAATCTCTTGTAAAATTTCCAGGAGCTCAGACAGAAGCGTGATGTGCTCTGCCTTGGTGTCTGTCTGCAGTAATAGGTCATCCAAATACTGTACCAGACATTCGGGTCGGGAAAATTTTGCTAATCCATTTGCCAGCTGTCGGTAGAAAATGGAGGGTGAATTGTGGACTCCTTGTGGGAGGCATGTCCACGTATACTGCTGTCCTTTAAATGTGAAGGCAAATTTGTACTGGCACGCTTTTGCCAATGGGATTGACCAGAAGCCGTTGCTAATGTCCAATACCGTGAAATATTTGGAGTGGAGTCCCTGCTTGAGCATGGTCTCGGGACTTGTTGCTACCGTGGGGGCTACTGCTGGGGTTACTTTGTTGAGTTCCCGATAATCAATGGTCAGACGCCATGATCCGTCGGGCTTCCTCACTGGCCAAATAGGTGCATTATTAGTTGAGGCTACTGTCCTAAGTACACCCTGCTCCAATAAGCTCTCTATAACCTTTCCAATTTCTCCCTCTGCTTCTAGGGGAAATCGGTACTGTCTCTGTGGTCTCGGGTCAGGTCCAGTAACTTGAACTTGTCCAGTCAATCTGCCGCAGTCGTGCCGGTGACTGGCAAATGCTGTCCTGTGTCGGTTCAAAACTGCCCTAACCTGTTTGTCCGTGCTAAGCGTGGTCGGGTCAAAACAATAGCCGCCTACTGCGCTAATCCTGTTTGCATACTCTCCTACTGTGAGAGTTGCGGGTGCTCTGTCTGATTTTGCCATTCTCCAGACACACTGATTTACTGGATCGAACGACAGGCTGTGGGCATTCATAAAGTCAATGCCCAGTATGTGTTCTGCTGTGCGGGGCAGATTAACTAATACCATGGGGTGTCTGGTGGAGATGTTCCCTAGCTGAATTGATACAGGGGCTGTAATGTGTCCCTGCTGTGAGTGACCTGTAAATCCGCTGAGTGTAATTGTGGATGTGGTGGGCCACGTGTCTGCCTGTGCTGTAGTGGAGGAATTAATGGTAGTGCGGGACCCTCCTGTGTCCCAAAGTAATTCTATGGGCTTCCCTCTAATCTTTGCTGTGACCACCGGCCTTCCGGATCGGTCCCAGAGGGTGTCACAGACCCAAGTGGGGGAGCCCGAACACCGTCAGTCCGTTCCGTCCACATTGGTCTGTCCTGACTGCGTCTCTATACTGTGGATCGGCTTTGCTTTGTTCCTGGTCAGAGTGCCTGTCTTGCTGGCCTCTCTGAGATCTCTGTGGGCCATTGCATTCCCTAGCAAAATGCCCTAACTGTCCGCAGTTGTAACATTTCTGCGACTTCTGTGGGGGGCTGTTCTTTCCTTCGTTTATCCATGCGGGGTTTTGGTGCGCTCTTACTGCCTGTGCAGCCTGAGCTTCTTCTGGGGTCTTTACCTTTACTTTGCCTTGGACAGATTGTTCCCAAGTGCGGGACAATCTTTTCAAAACCCATTTTTCATTATGGGCCTCTTCTGAGGGGTCATAACTGCTGCAGACATTCTGTCCTGCATCTGTGGCGTGGGAGATTATGGTGCGGGTCCATTTAACCATATTATCGCGGGTTAAATGAGCTCGGTCTAAATCGCCAAAAACGGCAGTGAAATGAATCCACAACCTTCCTGTGAATGCTGTGGGATGCTCTGTCCTTTTCTGCCTCCACTTATTTAGGCCTTCTGTTGTACCCTATCGCATCTAAAATAGCTGTATGCATCTCCTCTAGTGTGCCTCCTCCAACGTTCTGTGGGTCGGGGAGGGCTGCAACTACTGATGAGTCTAAACTCAACACTGTGAGCTTTACTTGCTCTCACTCATCCAGGCAGTACATGGTCGCCTGCTGTTTCACTTCCACAAAAAATTGGTGGGGGTCTGCAGTGGGGAGGAACGGGGTGATTTTCTCACACGCGTCCCTGAGTTGTGTTACAGTTAAGGGGCTGCTGTATGTGACGTCGGGTGCGCCTTCTGTGGTTGCCTTTCTTTGGGTGGTGACTGGGTTCATAGGTGCGGGTGCTATCTGATCTGTGGGGGGTTGGGGCGCTTTCCTTTTCTGTTGCGGTGCTGGCGCACATGTTCCCTGAACATAGCGCTGCGCGGTTTCGCTTAATTCCTGCCAATCTGGAGCATTCTCTTCATCTAACTGGGTTCCAAATGTCTCTTGGAACCCATTCTGTACGGAAAGCAGAGATTGCAGCTGCGCAATCTGCTTCCTACACTTCGCGTGATCCACTGTGCTTTGCCTTTGCTCAGTGATGGCAGCATGGAGTGCTCTTAAAGCTGCCTTTAGGTCAGAGCATTGCCTTTGCAGTGCCTCTACCTGCTTCTCTGAATCTTCCCTTATCAGAACTGCTCGCTGCACATCCTGATAGGCTTTCTCATACTAGGTTTGGGAACTGCTCAGATGGGCTAGACAAGACAGATGTTCCCTCTTCGCATCATCCACCTCTCTATCCTTCTCTGCCAGCTTCCTTCTTAACTCTAGGTTTTCCTTTTCGATGTCCCTGATATCCACTTTACTCATCCTATTCCTTTCCTCTAATTCTTTGCGGAGCGTCCGAACGACCTCCTCTGTGCCTCGCAATTGTGCCAAGCAGGACACAATTGCCATCGGCTTGCGTGCTTTTCCCATATTATTTTTGTGAATTTTAGAAAGGTTCTCCCACTAAGTATGTCCTATACTCCCGGGACCTGTCTCCTCATTCACACAAAATTCACTCCAAAGGGGCCATCCTTTCCCTTTGAGGTATTTCCTGAGTTCCAGCTCCCATACGGGATACTGGCCTACTCTGCTACTGCTGGTCGCTGCGACCACGAACTGCTCTGGGTTCATGAGGCGTTCCATTGCCTGCATGGCTGTTTCCTCTTTCTCTATGCTCTCTTTAATTTGGAACGGGGATAATAAGGCAATGCTTAAAATACGGGTACGGCTTTTGCTATGTTCCGGTTTATAAAACTCCCGATAGATTGTCGCAACAAAAATCTCTCGGTTTAACCTTACAACCCTGTTAGTTACGCATGCAAAAACACACTTCCGAATTATGACTATTGATTTGAACTCCTTGAACACGCCTTGTGGTTTTTCCTTTCCCAATTGGATTTCAGATTCAAATTTCTGGGTTCTCTCGGAGTGGGGGGGCCACTTCTAATCGAATCCCACCAGAGTCGCCACTAAATGTTGCTCGTTCTGGGTGAGTGTGCTTAACACTCAATTTATCTCTGTTTCTTTACTTAGCTCTGGAGTCGCCAGGTATCGTTAAGATACCACCACAAGTTCAAGGTGAAGTTCAAAGCAATAAAATCATACACCAATTAGTAAGTTCAAACAACTGAGTTTATTATAATACAATTATAATAACTACCCATGCACACGCTAAAAGGATTAAGCTATTCCTACCGCTAAATAAACTAATACGTATCTCGAAGGAACTGCCAGGTCAGGGATCAAGGCCTCTTGCTCTGCTCTGGCCTGCAGACTTCAGGTTGGTATAAGTTAAAAGGGGTCAGGAGTGTCTATCTCTGGTAGCGATCATTGTAAGACCCTTACTTGCTGGCGGCTGCTGTCCGAACCTCTCTCTCTCTCTCCTTCAGGGTCTTCTTGGCAAAAGCTGGTCGAGGTGCTGGTCCACGGAGGGGTGCTGGTCAAGGAGAGAGGAGGGCTGGACAAGAAGACTGAACCATGTGTGGGACCTGTCTTTTATAGGTCCCAGGGATCCGCGCCCCTTTGGGCGGACTCCCTTACCTGCTCGGAATCGATTGGGTCTCTTCCCAATTGATATGTTTGAATCCCCCCAATACTGAGGCTGTTCCTTAGCTACTGGGCGGGATTTCAGGCTCTTTGTTTTCGAACCCTGCTGGTGCCTGGGTGTCTGGTATCCTTTACAATGTTGCAGTTACTTCCCCATTTGTGTCCATTGTCTCTGGAATCGTCCATTAACATGCAAACTATCCCGGAGATTGCCTCATTAGTATGCGGAATGTTTGTTTCGGTGCTGTCTGCTTTCTTAGCAGACAGAATCCACAACTGCTTGGTGCAGCCTGCTGGTGCTGCAAACATTGTCCATTTTATCCTATATGCTTTGCGTTCCTCCATTTTGTATTCAGGGAATGGCCAACTTCGGTGGCTACAATATCACTCCAGGCGTGGTTTGAAGCCATTCTCATCTGTCTGGCTGCACAATTGTGGACAGGCTGCTGAAAATAAATTAAAAATTCACAGTTTAAAATGAGAGAGGCGCCCCTCAAAATGATAGCGCACTCTCTCTCCTACTTGAACTACAGCCTGCTACTCCTTCCAAGCTGGAGGTCTTCCTATTCGCCCTCCAGTTTTGAGAGCCTGTCCACCACCTGTAATTTGACATTGAGCCTGCACCCTGGTGACTAATTAGCTAATTCAGGGAAAATCATTGCCTGGTGATTCTTCTCTGCAAGGTGCAGGGTTCAGATCCCGATTTGACCTTGATGTCAGGATTCTGCCCCAAAACACAAAATTCTGCCCTTCACCACATACACCATGAAGAGTGCAGGAGAGCATGCCAGGAGCAACACCAAGCATACCTGAAAATGAGGTGTCAACCTGGAGAATCTACAAGACATCCCTACTTGTGTGCCAAACAGTATAAGCAGCAAGTAATAGAGTTAAGCGATTCTGAATTAAGTCTGCATGTTCTCTCCGTGTCTGCATGGGTTTCCTCCGGGTGCTCTGGTTTCCTTCCACAGTCCAAAGACGTGCACATTAGGTGGATTGGCAATGCTAAATTTCCCTTACTGTCCAAAATAAGGTTAGGAGGGGTTATTGGGGTACAGGGATAGGGTGGAAGTGAGGGCATAAGTGGATCAGTGCAGACTCGATGGGCCGAATGGCCTCCTTCCGCACTGTATGTTCTATGAAAACTGGTGGAGAGTCACCATGATTGCTCTCGCACACATCTTGGAGTCCAGTCAGTAGGAAATACTGGTAGAGGACTGGGATATGACTGCTAACCTGGTTTGCTAGGTAGGTGCGATGATGTGTGTAGTGATATTCAGATATTAATATACATGATCAATGTATGTAAATGTAGTATCGTCATTTTAACACTAGATGGCTCACAGTCAGATACTATAAGAACTAATTTCCCACCGTTTCTAAGTCAGATGATGCAGATGATGATGTGATTCAGAACAGTGAACAAGCAAGACGCAAAATAGTTAGAGTGAGAGAATTTAGAACTAGTTTGTTATAATAGTCTACAGTTATATAGTTTTCTGTATTGTACTTTAATTATTTATTGTTAGTTTAATATTGAGTAAAAGAACATAGAACAGCACAGAACTCACAGTTTATTATTTTATTACTTATTAAATAGTTCATCTTTCAACAAGAAGACTATTGGTCATTTTATCATCCTGGTGGATTCAAGAGTAATTTTTTTTTTAGATAAGTCATTATTTAAAATATAACAATGTGCATACATCATTGTGGGGCTGAAGGGTCAACCCTGGGTGCAGCTACCAATATGGCCATGATTCTCCATTTTGTAGGTTCCTGTTAATTCTCTGGAGAAGATTATAACCAACAACAGGAAGGTAGAAAAATAAATAATCAGCACCGTCATCCCGGGCTGCTGTTACACAGCTTCTAGCTGTTGCTTACAGAGCAACAAAAGGAGAAAGTCAGGTTCTAATTACTTACAAAAAAGGAAGGAATATATGATTAACATTTTAAAAAAACCCTACCAATTGTACCATCATTCATTCAAAGATTTTACAAGTGCCAGACACAGATACCCAAATCTCAGATGTTCATATATTTGTCAAAGCTTATCACAGTATGATCTCATTCTCGCATCGGGTGGATGATTTGTTGCTTTGGCAACAGGCTTTGCCAATCCCTCATCAATCAACAGGAGGCAAATATCAATTGGGTTTACATGATCTGTATATCCTCTGCTCTCCTATGTGGGGTGCTGTTGGCAGATTAATCAGTGGCAAGAACGGTATGACTATCATGGACGTCAACAGATTGTACCAGTAGCACAGTAAGCCTCAAGATCTGCATTTCACACATATAAAATCATCCTGATGAATTCACAAAGAATTTAGCCAATATTGTTCAAATTTCACTGACTCAATATTATATGACTTCTATCGCGTTTCTTGTTACTTCATAACCTTAATAAAATGCCTTTATTTTTCATGTAGTTAATACCCTGCTGTTGTGAGATAAATTTGTTCTCATCCAAGACGCTGATTTAAAGTACAATTAAAGGAGAAGGGAAATTGGGCATCACGATGGCACAGTTAGTAGCACTGCTGTCTCATGGTTCTGCAGACCCGGGTTCAATCTGGTTTAGCACAGGGCTAAATCGCTGGCTTTTAAAGCAGACCAAGGCAGGCCAACAGTACGGTTCAATTCCCGGACCAGCCTCCACAAACAGGCGCTGGAATGTGGCGACTAGGGGCTTTTCACAGTAACTTCATTTGAAGCCTACTTGTGACAATAAGCAATTTCTTCTTCTTCTTCTTCTTCTATCCTGGCCCCCGGTCACAGTCTGTGTGGGGTTTGCACATTCTCTCCGTGTCTGCGTGAATTTCACCCCCACAACCCAAAGATCTACAGGGTGGGTGGATTGGCCTCGCTAAATTGCCCCTTAATTTAAAAAGATAAGGGAAATCTAGGAGGGAGTATTTTTTATTCAAAGTATCGCACAATTTTATGGTGAAAGTAGATGGACTTAACCAAATCAGGGGCAGGATTCTCTGGTATCCGGCGAGTGGGCCATACCGATGCCAAAGAGTGTCGTGAAGCACTCTAGCATCAGGCTGCCTGGAAGGTGCAGAATCCTCCGCACCTTCGGGAGCTAGGCCGGCACTGGAGTGATTGGCGCCACGCCAGCCAGCGCCAAAGGGCCTCTGCCAGCCTGGCATGAGTTGGCACATGCGCAGGAGCGCAAGCGTGTTCCCAGAACCGCTGCCGTGATTCCTGCGCATGCGCAGGGGGTTTCTTCTCCGCGCTGGCCATGGCAGAGCTTTACACAGGCCGGCGCGGAGGGAAAGAGTGCCCCCACGCACAGGCCCAGATTGGTAGGCGCCGATCACGGGCCAGGCCATCGTGCCTCTCCCCCAGGGCCGGATCTCCCCGCGCCCCCCTGAGAACTCCACAGGTCGCCCTCAGAGTCAGGTCCCGCTGGTACAAACCTTGTGTAATTCACGCCGGAAATGGGCTACACTCGGCCAATCGGTGGACTGGAGAATCGCCGGGGGGCACCCGACCGGCGCGGGGCAATTCCCGCCCCCACCAATAAACCGCCGCCGGAGAATTCGGCAGCCAGCATCGGAGCGGCAGGGCGGGTTTCACGCCGCCCCCTGGCGATTCTCCGACCCGACGGGGATCGCAGAATCCTGCCCCTGGTCTACAGCAATTTCATATATCTCTCCTTATGGAGCACTTCATGATGCCAAGAAGGAGGACTATTCTGGAAAAGTTCAATATTAAACAACTAAAGATATGAGTGGCCTGAACGATAACTAGAAAACCCGAGTAACTCTTTCGAGCTTTTCCTTTATAAAATACGAAAATACTTTGTATACCCTAATTAATCCTATGTGTGTCATCCTTTTCTGAGGTTTACTTTCCCTTTATGTAATAAAGTCATTACTATGAAGTGCTTGGATGTTGGCATATTCAGGTTCATTTTCACACAGAAACTGAGTACAGCAGTGAATTTCTCATGAATAGTTTATCTTAGTTACTATCCAAGAGGGACATAGTGGTAACTGGAGCAGAACATTCTAGGTTCTTCATACTGGTGTGTCAGTGAAATCTGTATTTTTTTCTACATGTATGATATATGCTTTGATGGAAAATGTCTGGAGACTTAAATTTAACATGCGTTTTCATAATTTGTGACCGGCAATAGGTCTGAATTTACAATCGCAAGTGAATGAACAGAATCTGCCATTAATTAGACTTTTGCTTGCCATTTAACTTCTAAGACCTTCAATGGGGCAAATTACTCGAAATGGGAGACCTAAACAGTGAGTGTCCTCAACAGGGAATCTGGGTCCTGTATGTTTGGGGCAAGCAAGTTGTGGGCAGCACGGTAGCATGGTGGTTAGCATAAATGCTTCACAGCTCCAGGGTCCCAGGTTCGATTCCCGGCTGGGTCACTGTCTGTGTGGAGTCTGCACGTCCTCCCCGTGTGTGCGTGGGTTTCCTCCGGGTGCTCCGGTTTCCTCCCACAGTCCAAAGATGTGCGGGTTAGGTGGATTGGCCATGCTAAATTGCCCGTAGTGTCCTAAAAAGTAAAGTTAAGGGGGGGTTGTTGGGTTACGGGTATAGGGTGGATACGTGGGTTTGAGTAGGGTGATCATTGCTCGGCACAACATCGAGGGCCGAAGGGCCTGTTCTGTGCTGTGCTGTTCTATGTTCTATGTTCTAAGTTCTCCTTGCCCAATCAGGTTGAAGAATCTGGTACAGAAAGCAAAATAAAGGAAGGTATTATAATCAATGAGGAGTCCCGAAAACGTGAGTCAAAAGTAGTTTATTTCCTACCCACAACTAAAAGTTCCAACCAGGATCTTCCAGGGCTGTCTTTTATCTTGGGGAATTACGAGCCTGCTACTGGGACTCCGTTACTCAGCTGAGTAGCTCGCTCATCTCCCACAAGGAGGTCAATTGGGGTGTCTCCGTGGGTCTCGTGGGGGTTATAACATCCCATCCCATCTAAAATTCGTAAGTCCCTCTGTTGTAGGGAATGCAGGAGGTTTTCATCTCTTTCATGCGGTTGTACCTCCGGCTGTTGTGGGGCTGGGTCGGGGGCATTTTGTGTAGCGGGATCGTTGATTTCGCATCATCGTCTGGGGGGTCACCATCGGTGACTGATCCCTGGCGAGGCCATTGTCTGAGAACGTCTGGTGTCTGAGTCACCATGTCAGGTCCTGAATCCTCCACTTTACCCATCTTAGTGTCGGGGCCCCCAGGGGTGATGTCGCCAGGCCCCCTTGTGCCAGGCTGGAGGGGCTGGAAGATGGTTCCTCCGGTTTATCCTGACGCCGGCCCCCTGCTCTGAAGGTGGTCTAGGTGCTTCTGCACCATCCTTTCCTGTGCTTTTACAGAGCACAATACTGGTCCAATCTGTTTCAACACGGTCCCTGGAATCCACTGAGCACCATCTGTGAAGTTTCGGACGCATACTGTGTTCCACGATCGCAAACCTCTGTCCTGTGTCTGTCTGCTTCGCTGCTGCCACTAAAAAGTCTTGTCTTCATTCTACTTTTCTGCTAGTATCAGGGACCATTAGTCAAAGGCGGATTCTAAACCTCCGGCCCATTAACAGTTCAGCCGGTGAACTGTTCGTAATGTGTGTTGTGGCCCGGTAGCTGAATAAGAGGTGTGACAGCCTCATTTCCACTGCTCTTTCAGCCAGACCATTTGAGGAAGGGTGGCATGGGGCAGCCCGGATCTGCTTTACCTCATTTGTCTTCATGAAGCGTGCAAATTCCTCACGAGTGAATGGGGTACCGATTTCCAAGGCTAATACCTCCAAGTGGCTAATAGCTCTGGGATGCCAAGGGTACAGAAGGAGATGGTGCCCTTTAAAGTGGTGGATGGCATTCGATGGAGGTCTAGCCAATTGGAATGCATGTCCACTATCAGCAAGAACATTTAGCCTCAAAATGGTCTGGTAAAATTTGCATCTAGGCGCACCCAAGGATGGCCCGGCCATTCCCATGGGTGGAGTGGTGCAGCTGGCGGGACCTTCTGATGTTCCTGAGACATGGTGCTATGCTGGTCCTGTCGCCCAATCTCGCCATCCAGGCCTAGCCACCATACGTAGCTCCTTGCTAGCATTTTCATCTTTGACGCCCCCATCATAGAATTTACAGTGCAGAAGGAGGCCATTCGGCCCATCGAGTCTGCACCGGCTCTTGGAAAGAGCACCCTACACAAGGTCAACACGTCCACCCTATCCCCATAACCCAGTAACCCCACCCAACACTAAGGGCAATTTTGGACACTAAGGGCAATTTAGCATGGCCAATTCACCTAACCTGCACATCTTTGGATTGTGGGAGGAAACCGGAGCACCCGGAGGAAACCCACGCACACACGGGGAGGATGTGCAGACTCCGCACAGACAGTGACCCAAGCCGGAATCGAACCTGGGACCCTGGAGCTGTGAAGCAATTATGCTATCCACAATGCTACTGTACTGCCCCACAATGCTACCGTACTGCCTCACAATGCTACCGTACTGCATAGTATCCATTGTGTAGATCTTGGAGTATGGACTGTCTGCCCTGGCTTGGGATCACAACACAAACTCCCCACAGGAGGATGCTATCCTCCATGCTGAGCTTTTGCTGCTTGGTCTCAAAAGCCTGCAGATCCTTAGGCGGTTTCCTTTGCTGGCCCCTTTGAAGACGATATGGCGTAACTTTGCCAAGACGGGGTTCTTCTGTGTCGGATTGCATATTCGTGTGGCGGTGACTGGCAAGGTATTCATAAAATTTAAGGTCGATACCTTGTCAGTCATTGGTGCAGATGCGGGTGCGTGTCTGTTATATTACTATTTTGTAATATATATATTACTCTTTTTGTCTAGCCAAGTTGTTGAAATATAGACGTAATCTTCCAGGAGATGACAAAATAATTTAATGAGCAATATGAAATAAACTAGTGAGTTCTTTTTACTTCAATACTGAACTAGTAAACAAACAAATAACTATAGATTAAACAATTAAATAAGATAATGCTATATACTAAGATCTGTTAACTTCCTCTCTCTAGCTATTCCCTTCTGTACTCTCCATGCTCCTAACACACTCTCCTCTAGGAAAGAGCGGGGGAACCTTTTTATAGGTCTTGGTAGTGTGGCCATCTAGTGATCATTTGCCTGAACTTGCTTAACATTACTTGATCATGTATTACTACATACAGAGATCATTACAGCGTCTTCAACGGGAGCCGGCTCAGAGCTTCCGCATTTGCAATCTGTGTACCCGAGCAATGCTCAAACATGTACTCACATGCCGCTAACAATAGCCCATTGCTGTATCCGGGCAAGTGCTATTGGTGGAATTGTCTTGTCCTCTTTAAGAAATCCAAGCAAATGCTTGTCGTCCATTATGAGGTGAACTGACAACCATATATGTACCGGTGAAATTTCTTCACCACAAAGACAACGGCCAGCCTTTCTTTCTAAATCTGGACATAGTTACACTCTACAGCAGTCAAAGTCTGCAATGCATAAGCATCAGTCTCTCCTGTTTGTCGTCCATACAACGAGATAACACTGCCCCAATTCCATGCGGAGAGGCATCACAAGTGGCCAAATGGGGCCTTGAAGGGTTGTTATGGGTCAACAACATTGATTATGTCAACTGCCGCTTCACCCTGGTGAAGGTATCTTCTTGCGGTACTCTCTACACCCATTCTTGATGTTTCTTCAGTTGCATGTGCAGTGGTGCGATGATGGTCACCAGGTTTGGGATAAATTCCCCACAATAATACACAAGTCCAAAGAGCGGCCGCAATTAGGTTGCGTTCTCTGGCATAGGGGTGTGGTTAATTGCCCACACCTTCTCCTCTGCTGGGTGCAGGCAGTCTTGGTTGACACAATGCCCTAAGTACGTGATTACTTTGGCGTAGAAAACGCATTTTCCTCTCTTAAAGTAGACACCTGCCTTGGAAAACCGAGTTGCTCGGGTGCTTCTTTTCAGTGGCTCTGGTGACCAGGCTATCGTCCAAGTAGGCTGCCATTCATGGTAGTCCTTGGAGGATGTTCAATATGGCTCTCTGGAAAATGCAGCAAGTTGATTACACTCCGAATGACAAACTTATATATTTATAGAGGCCACTGTGGATATTAAAGGTCATGAATTTCTGGAACCCACATCTAGTTCCAATTGGAGGTGTACGTGACTCATATCGAGGAAAAGAGTATCCTCCAGCCAAATTTGCATAGAGGTCCTATGTTCGCAGCATAGGGTATCTGTCCAAACGAGAAACCTTGTTCACTGTTACCTTGTAATCCCCCGTACAGGAGGACGGTTTTGTCTGGTTTCTGTATCTTGGTCATGGCACCTTTGATCTTACCCAGGGCCTCCTGGAAAACCTCCAGGTATTTCCCTAGGACTTTATACAATCCTCCAGTGCCATCCTGACATAACACTGCCAGTCCAAATGGAGCCTCTGTAGCCAATTGCAGTCCAGCAAACTTGGGTCTGGGTCCAGTACTATTATTAAGAACAACCTGATGCACTCCCCGTAGGCAACTGGGATCATTGTTGTACCCGCGATAGCTTGTGGTTTCCCCGTATATGTTGCGAACTTCTACTTGGTGTCCCTTAAGTTCAAATGTTGATTTCCCATCACAATTCCCCCCTGATCCACTTGCAAGTCCACCCAATGCGGCGCGTGGTCTGAAACCACGATTTCCAAATACCCCGAGCCAACCACCCCGCCAATAATGTCTTACCCACCACAAATAAATCAATCCGAGAGTGCACCCTTCACCTTCGTCCTCCCAAACCTCCACCAACCACCCTCCCACCCTTCTTCTCGACCCACTTCTGGTCCGTGGATCCATCCACCAGTGGAGTCAAACTTTTCTCTCACCCTGCACCTTTTTTCTGCAAAACACGTTTTAAGAAAAAAGCAAAAGTTTTGGTATTTTGAGCGAGGCTTCCATTCTGGGATCTTCCCGACTAGTTGCAACATCAACTAGGATCATAACACTGGACATTCGGCCCATCCACCAAATGGAAAAGCAGATGGACTATGTAAAATTGCATTCAATTAGCCCCTTAATGGGCTGCTTGTTCGTTTACGGGCACTACTGACTCTTGCTTGTTCCCCCCCCCCACCGATCAAAATATTATGTGGGTGTGCAATGACATTGGGTTGTATGCCTGACACTTCTGATGTGTTGGGTACTCTGGATCTGTGGAGACTGCGTTTACCTCAGCAGTAACACATACAGGCTACAAACACTTGAAATAGTACAACACTATTTTATTGAGCTAGGAACTGTTGAACATACTTGCACTGTGGGTCGACACCATCTCAGATTAAACTGAAGACCTATGCCTATCCTGACCAGTCTAAACTGCTAGCACATGGTGAAGATCTGTGCTACAAGCTGCGAGCTCTGTCCTTCTCAGAGGCTGCATCCCGAATGAGCGGGAAAACTAGTGCCCTCTGGCTTTATAGTGAGCGTGCTCTAACTGGTGATTGGCTGCTGTGTTATGTGTGTAGATTGGTCTTGCAGTGTGTCAGTCAGTGTGTGTCTGCACTATTATATACTGATGTGTATATTATGACATCCCTCTTTTATAAAAAAATGTGTGCTTATGGTAATAAATAATGTGTGGTGAGAATGTTCCTAACTACGTGTGGTATCTGGAAGCATATTTACAAGACTATGTACATAAAACTAAGCTATTTACATGGAAGGTGTCTAGTGCAGATGGAGAGTATGCAACAAAAGAGAAACTAGAGCAACATTATATACAAACCAGTGAGTCGATTAAACAAAGCAACGAAACAATTCAGAGAGTCCATGAATTCAAAAAGTTCGTAAATTTAGTCTCTGAGGTGGGCGACGAATTCTGGTTCACCGTGAGGGTGGCACACCACTCATCGTCCGGATCAATGCTGTATATCGGCAGAGGCTAGACTTTTGGCTTCGGGGGCACCCTGTGTTTGGTAATGATACCGACTCGAAAAGGTGCTTTAGGGTCCTCGTTGTCAAGGTCAGGCAGCAGGTCAGAATCGGATTCGGTGACCGTGGGTTGGATGGCGCGGACATCCCTGCGTAGCTGGTTGGAGCGACGAGAGGTGGCAGGCTGAGCAGACCTGCATAAAGCAGCATTGTGGCCGAGTTTGCCACATTGTAGGCAGCGTCGGGATTTTGCAGGACATTGCCGCTTTAAGTGGGCAGAGCCACAGTTGCCGCACGTTGTGACGTCAGAACGCTCGTTGCGCCACCGCGCATGCGCGGTGCGGTCGTACGTGCTGCGGGTCTGCGCAGTGCAATCTTCGGCGTCGCCGTCCCCTCGTTCAGTGCGTGCATGCGCGGGAAGCTGTGAAAAGCACACGAAATGGCCGCCCTCATCAAGGCGGAGGCCCTGGAGTTGCTTGATTGCTTGCACCCGTTCTGCCTCATGGAGACCTTGCCACTTGAATGTGTGAGTATCGGTTAGTAGCGTGTTCATGCAGAATGCAGGTCTCGATGGCAATCGCTAGGTTGAGCTGCTTTACCTTGAGGAGCTGCTGGGATTGAGTTGTGTACAGTATATGTACCCGTTGGGGCCGCTATTCAGGGAGTAATTCAGCATCTGCTATTGGGCCAGCACGTTGCCCATGTGAATGTGGAGCAATTCTCATTCCCGCGGGCGTCTGATTCACAGGGACTGGAATTGCTGCTGGAGAGCTTGACAAGCTGGAGCTGCTTATAAGCACTCCATTCCCCACACAACTCTCGTTCCAACCAAGAAGATAGCTGGTTGGGGTGGAGTGAAAAACTGGAAAAGCGGGTCGGGTGCCAGGCTGGCAGCGGGGTGAGTGGGGAGTTTGTTCGGCGGTGTGCGGGGAGGGCGGGGTTTGTTTTATGGTGCCGCGGTTGGCTTCTTTGTTTCTTAGTTATGTTTATATTGAAAATGCCTTCAATTAAAAGTTTTTTTTTAAAAAAGGGGCCGAAACTGACAAATGCACCAGGATGTTAGAATCGGCCGCGTTGCCTGGATTTCGGGCATGGACCTGCGTGATGTGCAGCTGGTGGTCACACACCAACTGCACATTCAGGGAGTGGAAGCCCTTCCGATTGATGAAGGGTATCCCCTGCACATGGGCAACATGCGTGCAGTCGATCATCAGAGCGGCAAATCCTGCTGCCTGTGTATCCTGGTGTGCCTGATCCGGATTGAAGTTTATATAGTCTACTGCCTGGGTGCATAGGGCAACCATCATAGTGCGGATGCACCTATGTATGGATGTCTGAGAGATTCCGGACAGGTCCCTGCTCAGCCCCTGGAAAGGCCGTGAGGCATAAATGTTCAGGGAAACCATCACCTTAACGGCCATCGGGAGTGGGTGTCCCCCTCCATAACACCATGGCACTATTTAGCATAGATGGTGCATGGGCTCCCTGCTGAGCCAGAGTTGGAGGCGGAACACCTAGCCCGGCAGCTCCTTGAAGGACAGGCGCCGACAGTATACACGTGGCCTGATGTGGCGCCTCCTTTGCACCTCCTCTTTGGCCTCTTGGACGGACGGCAGTTGAACCTCGCCAGATGACCCCCACTCTTCCGGGGAAGGCTTGTCTTATGCAGAGTCCTCCCTCAACAGGAGGACTGCACCGGCAGCTGCTACCAGGTAGATGGTGAGATTTCCTGGCTGTACTCCAAAATTTATTCTCTGCAAATCGGGAAAAGAGAAGACATGTCAGCAAAATGAGTATTCCCTTGCTCATCCAAATCTAACAGGCTACATGGTGACCCTGAGTTGCACTTCAGCTCCACCCTCCACATCTCCCCCCAAACTCCATCCCCACCTCTTTGCTACTCCACGCCAAATGTTGCCTTCCTCATTGCAACCCTGTCCCCATCAGTGAGTGGCACCAGGCCTGTGATGTGGGGAGCCTCTATCCTCACCATTCTTCCCATCAACAAGGGTACCAGTGGCTGACGAAACCCATGACAGCGATAGGTTTTGTGGTACCTGTCCTATTTCCCCAGTGGGGTCTACTGTGGATGTCCTCACTGGGTGGGCTGTGCATTATCCGCCAGCAGAGTGGCACCCGGTTGTGCAGTGGAGAGGGTTACTTGGTGCCACCAATCACCTCCATGATTAGAGGCTTGTGTGTGGGCAGGTCCTACAGATGGGGGTAAGCGAGGGAAGTGTGTATCTTCTGGGAGCTTAGGTGTAGTGTGATGTGGGTCCTGGGTGTGACACAAAAGTCGTGACAACCTGTACGGGGGAAGGATGGATGAGAGCAGGAATGGGGAGGGTAGGCAGGGCTTGGAGGTAGCTGGTAGCCCTGAGAGTTTGGCTAGTTTATAGTGTCGCTGGTGAGGCCTCTGCCCTGAGAGGGGCAGTTTGCCAGAGAGGGTGCCAAAGGCTCCGGTGCATGTGTCCTTTGTTTAGGGTGAGCTCTGCTATTACCCTGCTTCCCCTGCAGTGGGGCTGTGCTTCTGATGAGTGAACTGAGGAGTGGCAGCACCTGGTGAGCCACTGATTGAGCTTGGCCATACTCATCAGTTGAGTCAGCAGAGTCAGCTGGTGTCTGAGGGTTTCCAGAGGGGTGGCCTGGGTGGGCTCCAAAATGACCAGAGGTTATGTGAACATTTACAGGACACAGTGAACAGTCAGCAGTGTGAGCAGCCAGGGGTCTGCAACTTGCACCAAATAGGTGCATTTAAAACACATTCTGCAGCAATGACGGCCTGAGCCAGGCCATCTCGATCCCAAGGCAGACACCCCGAATCTACATGTCACCAAGTTGCTACCCGCTGTTCCCCCCTGGCCCAGGCAGTCATCCCACAGCAAGTGTTACAATTTTGAACACTGCTTAAAAGTTTGCTTTCCTTCTCTCTCCCCCTCAGCAGCCATGCACCTCGTCCCCTTTTGTAAATACTTGTAGTAAATCGTATCTGTGTGACCTCTGCCTGAAGGGGGTAGAGCATCGTGGATGGGCAGAGCATACCGTGTCCAGCCTGCCAAGTAGATTTAAATGCATGCAAATGCTGCTTTTGCATGCCTCCACTGGCGCAGGACGCAAACTTTGTTTTTGCCACCGGGATGGGGCCAGAGCTTGGCAGTGGATTCAGATCTGGGTGCAAATCTTGATTTTTGTCAGACCCGATTCTCCGCCCGATTGCGATTCGCTTCTGCAGTCACTGGACAGAGAATCCAGGCTGCCGTACAATAATGTACTCAGTCCCGTTTCTTCTCATCTTTTTCTTGTTTTGACAGTTCTTGCAGTTTAACAACAGCTGCAAAATATTCGCAGTGCTGACTATCCTGAAAACTCGATGCCCACCTCTGCCCCACCCCATAACCACCACTCACACCCTCTCCACTCTACCTTCCCTTGCCATCAGCCTATTCCCCCCTGGCCCAAGCAGCCCCATCCCCTCTATCTGGATGCAACTGAGGATTAAGCCCTTTGGTAAAACATAATTTGGCTGCCTGTCAGATTGAAAGCAGCCTCATTGGGGACAGCTTCACTTGAAGATCATCAATCAGTTCCTGAAGCACAACGTAACCTTTTCATCAATATCTGTGCAAAAAGCCCAATTAATCTTTGTCAATACCATCTCATAATAAAAACTTGTCACAGATATTCTACACTGTTAAAATCACGTTTGTGACTGTATGTGCTGTGATATCAGCAGGCAAAGGTGAACACGTTGCCATCACACTTAGCTGTGGGCTTGTAGGGTAAGGTCAATATCTGTGGCTATGTGTTGAAAAGCTGTAGGAATTAGAAAGTTGAAAAAAAGACTTGCATTTAAATAGCACCTTTCGTGACCACAGGATTCCACAAATGCTTCACTGCCAATGAAGTGCTTTTGAAGTGTAATCACTGCTGTCCTGGAGCAACACAGCAACCAACTTGAACACAGCAAGATCTTCTAATGACAAGATACTCTGTTATTGTGACAATGATTGAGTGATGATCGACAAGGGATAACTCCACTGCTTTTCTTTGATATAGTGTTGGGAACTTTTACATCTGAATGGGCAGATAGGGCCTCGGTTTGATATGTCATCTATAAATCAGTGCCTCCACGAAGACAGCACTCCCTCAGTGCTGCTCTGATGTATTACTGACACCCGCAAGTCATGAAACGTCAAGAGACCAATGACAATAACAAATGCGGTGTGAGCTTTGTCTTCTGCAGTGAAGCCTTGGAGTGGGATTTGAATCCACTGTCCTTTGACTCGTCGGCCAAATTGTTGCCATCAATGCCATGGTCGGTTGTCGGGATTTGTGGCATGGACTGTAGCGTGTTTGAAAGAATGCTGGGGAAATAGGTAACATGGTATCCAAGTCTTCTGATCAGTTTCAGGTTAGATCCTATGGCCAGGACTCTCTGTTCGGGAGCCTATGTGCTTCCGCCAGCAGAGAATTAGGATTGATCTCCAATGGCTTGAGGAGCACCCCCAACGTGCCATTCCATGGCACTTGGAATTTTCTTCTTTGCAAATCAGGATTTCCATTCCACAGAATGGCATGCCGGGGTCTGTGCTGCAACAAGAAAGGGTCGAGGCCTAGTCTCTCTGATCGGTCCCACACCTCTGAAGTCGGAGGGCCTTTAAAAAGCTTGTCAGAGTGCCAATTTTAAAGGTCTGTCAGATGAAGGTAAAAGTTTTGCCTTTAAAGTGGTGGAAACCTTTGAAGTCGTTTTCACATAGTCAATTTCATTGCCTTTTTAAGTATTGAAGGCAGTATGGCTAGGAGGCTAAGTGCTTTGAACTGGATTGGTTACTGTCCTGCCCGCCAATGATGTGCAAAAAGCTCCAATGAGCTACTTGCATGGTCCTGCTGAGTTGGTGCAGGAAGCCAGTTGGGCCGTCGGGAAACCCGCTATGGACGGCAGGGTGGGCATGGAAACTCGAGACTAGTTTGCCACCTGCTGTGATTCCTGATATTTTTCCCACCGCGGGATTCTCCCCCCCAATCGTAATTCATGATCTTAGTGGCGGCGAACAGAGAATCCCGGCCTTATATACCACTGATTCTTATGAAGTAAATGTATATTGCTTTGCACTTCAATTGTGGTGGTGGAACTACCAGCCAAAGCTACTGCCGAACACTTGAGTGTGACTGTTCCTTGGGATGGTCTGCCTCTTGGTGAACCAAAAAGCTCTCTGCTCCACCCTCTGAACTTTTATGAAAGTGTCTGTAGTTCACTCTGGAATTTGTTCTTCTTTCCAAATGAGCCGAATATCTTTAATACCTCAGCCTTTAAACTGCTGCAGAACTTGAATTTGTACAGCAACACAATCCTTTCCTGTTTTTCTCACTACTACAGAGACAGCACTAAAGCAGGAGAAACCTGGCTCAGTATAATTAAATGGATTGGATTGGATTGGATTATTGTCATGTGCACCGAGGTACAGTGAAAAGTATTTTTCTGCGAGCAGCTCAACAGATCATTCCAGAAATTAGGGTGGGGTCAATACCACCAGCATCTGGTGTGTGGAAGAATTCATTTCCCATTCCAAGCATCACCGGCATAAAATTTTTAAAAAAGAAGAAAAATTCAACTCGCCATTTGCACAGTGTTTACAATTGTGCATCTTTACTCCACCCATCATGTTAGCCAGTACCGTAACTGTTAATTTCCATTATGTTGAAATATACTTGAGCAAAATACATTCAGTTTTAAATATTCATTTGCTTAGCAAAGGTAACAGCCTTGCAAGAAACATAATCATCTTCAAGTGACCCATGCAAGATTGTGAATACAAACACATTGTAAATGTGATGGTGAATAAACATTTAAGGATGAATTCACAGTCCAGCTGTAATGTCAGTGTGAAGCAAAAACAAAATTGCTTAATGTACAATGGCTTTGCACCAACATTGCAGTCGCAGTATAATTGCAAATTGAATTGGGCATCAGAGCTTAAGATGACAGTGGAAGGAAGCTGATTAAGAGTGTTTGGAGGCAGTAGTCTCAATCTGCTTTGTCTGTGAATCAGTTTGTGTTTTAGCACCTAAGTTACACTTCTCATTCAGCAGTAATGTAAAGTAATTTTGGCCTTGCGTTGATGGGAAGCTTATGGAGATGCATGTACCCTAACAAAAAATGAATAAAATAAAAATTTGACAGTAAATCAGGAGTCTCTGAGTAAAATTATTTCAGTGGTGGGATACAAAGATGATGATGTCATTCATAACCTAAAATGTTAACACTGTTTCTCTCTCCACAGATGCTCCTTGACCTGCCGAGTATTTCACCATGCTCTGTTACTATTTCAGATTTTCAGCTGCCAGGGTACTTTGCTTTCGCTTTTTTGATCTGTGGAGGGGCTAGCACTGGCGCCACCTGGAACACAATTGATTCCAACGAAAAACCGTGCGGGATTCGCGGGGTCCATGATTGACACTCGTGAGGCTGACAAGCTGCAGCCACATATACACATTATAATCCCCACACACACTCATCCCAGCCAACACAATGGCATTCGCTGTGCTGGAGCGTGTCTATGCAGCTGATGGGTTGGCTGAGGCCAGAGAGCACCTAGTGGGGGGTGGTGGCCTGGGGCCACCTAAACGGCCTGTGGCCCTAGGTTCAGAGTGGCATACACAGCTCCCTTTCCGGCTGTGGAAATGGTGTTCCGTGCCCGCCACCTCCTGGCCACCCCCTGCTACTCCCCCTGGCCCTGGTAGAGGCCCCCTAATCAGCAACACAACTGTCAGTAAATTATGGCAATGTTGGACACTTTCCATACATCCTCTCTCTCCGTCTGCAGCCATGACGCCGGTTTGATGATTTTAAAAAACGCAAGTGAACCGCGCCATTGGGAACTCGGCCCATTGGAGGCGGAGAATCGTGTAGGTCCCGGAGAATACCGGGTCAGGTCTGCTAATGATATGCAAACAGTGTTTACTGTACGTGCATTCCGGAATGCATTGACGTTGCTGTCGAGGTGACGTAGAATTGCGATTTGATGTCGGCCACGATTCGGCCGTTGGAACCTATTCTCCGCCCAATTGCGTTTCCCAATTTCGCTCTCAGCCATCGGAGAATCCCGCCCATTCTGCTTTCCAACAAACTGACCTAACAAATCAACCCAGTGATTTTTTTTTTTACTTGTTAGTTAACAAGAATTTTCCTGGTGAAATTAATCCAATTCCGCTGTCTGGAAAGCCTCCTGGGAAGAGAAATGATGCAGGAAAACAAGTTCGAATTAAGAGAAATAAACTGACTGTGGCGATATGCATGTGCACAGTAATGTATATAGTTATCTATATGACCTATGACCAGCAGGTGGCGATATAGATCCACCATGTGACTCCAGAGATCCAGGAGTTGGTAGTAAGTCATATCAGAGGACAGTGGCGTCAGAAGTAGCTCCAGGAGAATTCACTTATCGTTAATGTTTGTATTATAGTTCATTAGTTATGTTTCCACATATTCATTTTGTCAATAAACTATCTTACTAGTAAAGGAGTAGACATTCTGTGTGCATCTTTACCACGGCCGCAACACAGAACATAACATGGTATCATGTGTGTTGAATAATTGAAGATAACTATGGAGAAGACGGGATGAAACAGACTGAAGAAAGAAAAAAGAAAATTCTTCCACCTACCTGGTAAACTATTGACAACTGGAACAAGGAAAGACTGTGAAGTTCGAGATGGAAGGTCTGAAGGCACCTCACCAGCTTCAAGTCACTGGTAATATCGATGAGAATCGGCGTGTTTTTAACCAGCAATTCAAACTCGATGTTGCAGCCCTTGGCCAACAGGCACAGCTTGCGAGTGGTATATTGCGTTGCTGCTTACTGTAGCACGTTGTCCAGCCATTGAAATTTTTAATATATTCACGTTAGACAGCGAGGCGGGCAACAAGAGTTTCGATGAAGTAACAAAATACTTTGATCAACATTGCTCCCCGAAGAAAAATGAAATGTTTGAGCGATATATCTTTCGCACGGGTACTCAGAAGGCAGGCAAATCTTTCGATAGTTTCCTAACCGACTTGCGGTTGAAGGCGCAGTTGTGCAATTTTAATACCTTAAAGCCGTCGATGATCTGCGATCAGATTGTTTACAGAATTTCATATGACAAAGTGCTTGAGAAGCTATTGAGGGAAGATGAGCTGCAACTGTAAAACGCTATCAATATTTGTCATCCAAGTGAGCTAGCTGCACAGCAGATTAGCGCGCTCAATCTGAAACATTTTGGCACCAATGTAGCAAAAGGTGCCAGTGCCATAAGCATCGTGATGCAGTCAAATAAGAAATGTAGTCTCAGTGCGGGCAGCCATTTTAAGCAGCCAACTAGATCCGCCATTTTATGCCAAAGATACGGCAATCGGCATTTGCCACGATAATGTCCTGCCTTGGGAACGTGTGTTCCAAGTGTGGAAGAACAAATCATGTTGCTAGGCAATGTTTTTCATGTCCAACGGTGGACCAAACAGGACCAGTTAACTTAATTAATGAGATATGCATCGAAGACCTGGCTATTGTTGATATGATTTCGACTTGAGGGCATGAGTAGTCTGAACAGGCGAAATGTCAAATCCTTCCTCACAATTTCCAGCAATAGTGATGCTGATGCGAATACCATAGAAGATAGATGGACAATTCCTTTGATGTCTAACAGCAAATTAATCAGATGCAAGCTCGACATGGGAGCGAGGGCCAACCTTATCACTTTGTCAGCTTCAAAAGGGCTGAAAACTAAACCGAAAATAGTTCATTGATCAGTATTACCAAAGAACTATAATGGTCATCGGATCACAAGCTAGTAGCATGTGAGCTCGCAGTAACTGTCAAAGACAGAACTTGTATCATTATATTTTCCATAGTGGAAACAGAGTGCAAATCTCCCATATGCGTGGAAGCATGTGAGGTGCTTGGGCTTGTTAAGAGGGTTCACAATGCAGAAAGCATGATACTACACAAAAATGTATCCATAGAAACATCATAAAGGACTTTCCGTAGATATTTCAAGTCTTTAGCATTCTGCCGTTCACGTACCGCACCCAATTGAAGGAGAAAGCAAAGCCAGTCATACACACGCTGAAACTAGTACCAGCTCCTTTGAAGGAAAAGTTGAAGGCTGAGTTAGACTGAATGACAGCTCTAGGAGTTATCAAATGCGTAGAGAACCTACAAACTGGGTTAACTCTATGGTGTGCGTCAAGAAGACGAATAATGACATCCGAATATGCATGGACACCAAAGAGATAAAGAGAGAGCACTACCTGATTCCGGTGAGGGTGGAAATAACATGCGATACTGGAGCGACATGTGTCAGCAAATGAAACGCGTCACAAGGTTTTTTTGCAGCTTAAACTGGACAAATTGAACACAAAGCTGTGTACATTTAACACATCCTTTTGGGCACTATTGTTTCCTTCGGATACTATTTGACATAATTTCTGCATCAGAAATTTTCCATCGTGCCATGGAGAACATAGTTGAAGGGTTACCAGGCATCCGAGTCCATGTGGATGACATAATAATTTTTGGGTGCACACGGGTCGAGCATGACAGAAGGTTTCTCAGGGTCTTAAAAAGTATAAAGAAGAATGGCCTAAAGCTTAACAAAGTACAGCGTTAAATTGGGGTTGACAGCATCACCTTCCTGTGGGATAGGCTCTCTGCACAAGGTGTGCACATGGATCAAGAAAATATAAAGGCAATTTTGACAATGCCACGTCCCACAGATAAAAAAAAGGCATCCTACGGATGTTAGGGATGATTTACTTTGTCGGAAAATTAATTCCCAACTTGGCATCTAAAATGTCTCACATCTGAGACACGATCAAAAAGGATGCAGTGTTCCAATGGTCCCGCAGACATTAGCAGGAATGGCATGGCAAGCATTGTAAGTCTCTTTGACTACAGCACCAGTGCTAACTTTTTTTGACACTGTGAAAAAAAACAAAATTTCAACGGATGCACCTAAGGATGACCTTGGGAGCAGTGTTACTGCAGCAGAATGCTGAAGACAGCCAGCTGCCTGTGGCATAGGCATCCAGAGTAATGTCAGAGATGGAGCGCAGGTATGAGCAAATAGAAAAAGAATGCCTTGGGTTAATCAATAGTTTAGCCAAGTTCCATGATTATGACTATAGTCTTCTGATGTTTCTTGTGCTGACTGACCACAGGCCACTTGTCGCAATTGTACAGAAGAAGTTGTGTGAAATGTCCCTGATGATCCAGCGCATGATGATGAAACTCCAGCGATACAATTTCGACCTAATCTACGCATTTAGTGTTGGGAGGGGTTACTGGGTTATGGGGATCGGGTGGAGGTGTTGTCCTAGGGTAAGGTGATCCTCCCAAGAGCTGGTACAAACTCGATGGGCTGAATGGCCTCCTTCTGCGCTGTAAATTCTATGATAATCTATGACCTGGGGAGGCGTGCCGTTTGTCATGTTCCTCCCCCTCCCCCTCCCCCAGCACATCGCCCCTCTGCTGGGCTATATTTAGCAGGACGCAGCAGACCACAATGATGCGGCTGACTCTATCCGACGGGTACTGGAGGGCCCCTCCACAGCAGTCCAGGCACCTGAAGCCCATCTTCAGCAACCCAGAGCACCTCTCGACCACGCCCCTGGTCGCTGCATGGGCATCGTTGTAGTGGTTCTCTGCGTCCGTCTGTGGCCCTCGTATAAGCGCCATCAGCATGACCACAACGGGTAACCCTTGACACCCAGCAACCAGCCCTGCAGCTGGTGGGGGGGGGGGGGGGGGGGGGGGGTCCCTCTAACATGGCGGGGATGAATGATTGGGACAATATGAATGAGTCATGCATACTGCCCGGGTACCGGACACAGGCATAGAACATAGAGAAATACAGCACAGAACAGGCCCTTCGGCCCACGATGTTGTGCCGAACTTTTGTCCTAGGTTAATCATATTTATAGAATTTTGGACACTAATGGCTATTTATCATGGCCAATCCACCCAACCTGCACATCTTTGGACTGTGGGTGGAAACCGGAGCACCCGGAGGAAACCCACGCACACTCGGGGAGGATGTGCAGACTCCACACAGACAGTGAACCAAGCCGAAATCAAACCTGGGACCCTGGAGCTGTGAAGCAATTGTGCTATCCACAATACTACCATGCTGCCCTTAAGAACAAATTAACCTACACTCCATTATTCTACCACACTCCATGTACCTATCCCATAGCCTCTTGAAGGTCCCTAACGTTTCCGACTCAACTACTTCCACAGGCAGTGCATTCCATGCCCCCACTACTCTCTGGGTAAAGAACCTACCTCTGACATCTCCCTTATATCTTCCACCATTTACCTTAAATTTATGTCCCCTTGTAATGGTTTGTTCCACCCGGGGAAAAAGTCTCTGACTGTCTACTCTATCTATTCCCCTGATCATCTTATAAACCCCTATCAAGTAGCCTCTCATCCTTCTCCGTTCTACTGAGAAAAGGCCTAGCACCCTCAACCTTTCCTGTAAGAGCTACTCTCCATTCCAGGCAACATCCTGGTAAATCTCCTTTGCACCTTTTCCAAAGCTTCCACATCCTTCCTAAAATGAGGTGACCAGAACTGCACACAGTACTCCAAATGTGGCCTTCCCAAGGTTTTGTCCAGCTGCATCATCACCTCATGGCTCTTAAATTCAATCCCTCTGCTAATTAACACTAACACACCATAGGCCTTCTTCACAACTCTATCCACTTGAATGGCAACTTTCAAAGATCTATGAACATAGACCCCCAAGATCAAGGGCAGCACGGTAGCATTGTGGTTAGTACAATCGCTTCACAGCTCCAGGGTCCCAGGTTCGATTCTGGCTTGGGTCACTGTCTGTGTGGAGTCTGCACATCCTCCCCGTGTGTGCGTGGGTTTCCTCCGGGTGCTCCGGTTTCCTCCCACAGTCCAAAGATGTGCAGGTTAGGTGGATTGGCCATGATAAATTGCCCTTAGTGTCCAAAATTGCCCTTAGTGTTGGGTGGGGTTACTGGGTTATGGGGATAGGGTGGAGGTGTTGACCTTGGGTAGGGTGCTCTTTCCAAGAGACGGTACAGACTCGATGGGCTGAATGGCCTCCTTCTGCACTGTAAATTCTATGTAAATCTATGTAAAATCTCTCTGCTCCTCCACATTGCCAAGAACCCTACCGTTAACCCTGTATTCCGCATTCATATTTGTCCTTCCAAAATGGACAACCTCATACTTGTCAGGGTTAAACTCCATCCGCCACTTCTCAGCCCAGCTCTGCATCTTATCTGTGTCTCTTTGCAGCCGACAACAGCCCTCCTCACTATCCACAACTCCACCAATCTTCGTATCATCTGCAAATTTACTGACCCACTCTTCAACTCCCTCATCCAAGTCATTAATGAAAATCACAAACAGCAGAGGACCCAGAACTGATCCCTGCGGTACGCCACTGATAACTGGGCTCCAGGCTGAATATTTGCCATCCATCACCACTGTCTGACTTCTATCAATTAGCCAATTCGTTATCCAACTGGCCAAATTTCCCATTATCCTATTCCTCCTTACTTTCTGCATCTGCTACAACCGCAAGCCCCCCCCCCCCCTCCCAGCCATGCCGTCTCTTCTTATGTGGCCACCCCACGCCGACCCCTACCTCCTCGTTCGTCGGCGTCAGCCAGCACGACTGGTTGACGCCGTTGAAAAGGTACTTTGATTTATGCCGGCGTGACCTGCAGTCACGTCGGTGGGACTTCGGCTCATCCGGGCTGGAGATTTGCAGCACGCCCAGTGACCAGCACGTCGCGCCGATTCTCACGATTCTGCAAGGCGTGTGCCGCAATTCCCATCGGCAGGCTTTTTCGCGGGTCGGAGTATCGGGGTGACAGCGTCAGAGCGGCGGGGCGAGATTCGCGCCTCCCCCCGGGGGATTCTCCGACCCGCCGCAGGGTCGGAGAATCCCGGCCATAGAGTTTACAACTTAGTACACTTAGCTTTTCTGTTATTTAAATGGTTTCTGTCACTGCTTACCTGTTTGATTTACTTTTATTATCCGATTTATGTAGAATTTAATTTTTATTTATTGTTTCATGTGTCTTGACAACCTGGACTAGTGCATGCTTAATTCCAGTCCCACTTGCCCCAAAGTCGCAACGCAGATGAAATTTGATTTTTTATTAATACCTGTCCGTGGTTTTGGTAAACTCGCTTTTGGCGAAACACATGACTAAATCGGCCAACTGCAGTTGCTTAAATAACTCCTCCTATTGTTCTACATGCTCCTTCCATATGTCACTGCAAACTACCACATTGTCCAAGTAGACCACGCAGCTAGGCACCCCAGCTACTACTTGGTACACGAGTCACTGAAATGTAACTGGCGCATTTTGATATCTGAACGGCATGACTTTAAACTGATACAATCCCCTTGGAGTCACAAAGCCCTGGCGTTAAAGGAACCTGCCAATACCCTACTAATAGATTGATTTTCAAAAGGAATGAGGACTTCCTATCCTATCGATACAGACCTCCAACCTATGAATCTGTTTTGGTGATGGCATTGAATTTTTAGTAGTCTATACAGTCCAGGGTTAGCCCATCCAGCTTACGTACTAACGCGATCAACTATTCTTACTCGGCTCAATTAAATGGTTCTCCAACAAGTATTGGATTTCCGCTTCTAGCTGAATTCATTTCCGTGGCTTCAGTCGATGTGGATGCTGTTTTATTGGCTTGGAGTCACCTGCGTCTACAGCATGTTTAGTGAATGTAGTGCACCCTGATGTGTTCCTTCAAATCTTCTTATGTCTTAGGAGATATTTTTGTTGCTTTTCTTCCAAGTATGCAAACTCAGTATCTAATTGTTCTAGTATTACAGTATTTGTTAGTCATACCACAGGAGGGTCACTCTGTGAACTGTCAACCTATTCCCCAACCTCACTCTTACTATCTCTGTCCTATTCCACTACTTCTACAACCTGTCACACTGGTACCTTCCCATGTTCTTTCCTATAATGATATTTCTTCAACAAATCTATGTGGCAAATCGGTCCTTCTTCCTACAGTTTGGAATATCAATTTGGTAAGTCACCTTACTCATCCTCCTAACTACCTTACAGGGGCCTCTGAATTTCACTGTTAGAGATTCACCCTGCAAAGGCAACAATACCGATACCTCATCTCCAGCTTAGAATGTTCTGGACCTGGCATGTTTGTCTGCCCACATTTTCATTCTTACGCTCGAAACCTTTGAATGCTTTTGGGATACCTGGCGAGTTCCTGTGAGTCTTTACAGAAATGTGGGCATGTAATCCAACATTGCGGATTTGTCCTTTTATTTTATAAACTTCTCTTTTATCAACTTTAATGGACCCGGGCAGCACGGTGGCGCAGTGGTTAGCCCTGTTGCCTCACGGCGCCGAGATCCCAGGTTCGATCCCGGCTCTGGGTCACTGTCTGTGTGGAGTTTTCACATTCTCCCCGTGTTTGCATGGGTTTCGCCCCCACAACCCAAAGATGTGCAGGCTAGGTGGATTGGCCACACTAAATTGCCGCTTAATTGGGAAAAGTGAATTGGGACTCTGAATTTTAAAAAACTTTAATGGACCCCATGCTTCACGGTCATAAACTGATTCAAATAGACTAAACACAGTCGATTATTTTGAAGAATCAATGGGTAATCGATCAATACCAGACTAAATGGTTCTTCAAACACTGGCATGCAGACTTACTTTTGTAGACTAATCCCATGTTGCGGTTTGCCTATTACCTGACAGGTATGACATGTTCTACCAAATTGATCTATATCCTTATGCAACCCTGGCCAGGAAAAATGTCTGTTGACTGATTCCTGAGTTTTCCGAATTCCCACATGTCCTGCCATTGGTAGCACATGTGCTACTCGCGGTATTTCCCTGTGATAGCTGGGCGGTACTACTATCTGATGAACAAGCACCCACTCCTCTTCCATAGGTTTATGAGGATGGCTCCACTTCCTTATCAGAACTCCGTTACTCTGGAATCCCTTCAGCCTCAATGTCTGTAAGGATCAACTGTACTATTCTAAGTAACTATAGGTCTGCCTCCTGGGCCTCAATTACTTAACTTCTACCAAATACTTCCTCAGAATTATCCTCATCCACAAGGATAGCTTCGACTATTCCACCATCTGATAGTGGTGTGACTTCAATCTCTGGTGGTGGTGGACTTTGTTTAGTCATTGACCTGGTCACCATACATCATGGAAAAATATCTGGAAACTGTTCCAGTAACTGCCCTGTCTTCTTATCTACTCTCGGACTCCATAATCATGGGTGAAGCTACAACTTTCACTCCTGTCAAACCATTCCCCAAAAGTAAGTCTACTCCGTCTACTGATAACTTTTTAACTGCTGTGACAGCTACTGGATTTGATAATAAATCATATTCCAATTGCACTTTACATAATGGAACTGGGATAAAATCTCCACTTCTCCCATTCATTAACACCTTAGCTTTCATTGAACTCTCCATAGGGAAAACCAATTCCCTCTCCAATAAGAGAGTTTGCGTAGCACCTGCGTCCCTCAAAATAATTATGATTTGACTACATAATTTGCTGAAAATGGGGTGATCTTCCCCTTCGACAAAAACCTGCATATCTTTCATCTACCTCATTCATCACATCTGCTCTCACAGCAGTATTTACTTCAGGTCTAGTCCTAGTCCTAGTTAGAGCTACAGTCTGCTCTGTAGTATTCTCCCTTTTTGTTCCCTTTGTGGAATCCTCTTTATGAACCGCAACCAGTCTCATGGGATTTCCGCGTAATTTCCAACATGCTGAAAAAAACGTGTCCAACTTTATTGCAATGGTAACACTTAGCCCTTTGAGCCTCATCTCCACGCTTAATTTTGTCCTTCCAGTGTGAGAAAGAGATCTCAGGACATTCCCATCAATCCCTTCCTTATGTTGGCTACCTGCCTTCCTTTCTGTCTCCCACTTCCTATTCTTTTCAAAATGATAAGAGTGACAGAGCAAAGGGATCAGCTCATAATCATCAGCTATTTTTGCTGCTTGTCAAGTGGTCATAATCCTTTGGTCTTCAACATGGGTTCTTATCACAGAAGGTAGTGAATTCTTAAAGTCTTCCAAGAGTTGATTTCTCTCAGAGCCTCATAGGTTGTTTCAACTCCCAGTGCTCAAATCCGTCTATTAAATTTTTTTTGCTTAACCCTGTCAAATTGAACACAAGTCTGTCCCAGTTGTTTCCTTAAATTCTAAAACGTTTGCCTGTATGCCTCCAGAACTAATTTGTTTTCACCTAGAATAGCCTTTTTTACCTCATCATAATCCTTCGACATCCCTTCTGACAAGGAAGTATAGGCTTCCTGTGCCTGCCCCATCAATTTACTGTGCATGGATAATGTCCACTTTTCTTTAGCCACTCCATTTGAGTTGCTATTTTTTCAAATGCCATTAAGAATGCCTCGACATCCCTTTCCTCAAATTTTGGTCGGGCCTGTTCATATTTAAACATATCCCCACTTGGATTTGGACTAGGAAGGGTTACTCCTCCTTTTTGAATTTCCTCAGCTTCTGTCTTTATCTCAAACCTTTTTAAGTTGATATTCTCTCTTCTCCTTTCCCTTCCCTTTCTTCCCTTATTAATCTTTCAATTTCCACATCAAATTTCCTGATTCCAATTACCTTTTGCAAAGCTCTTTCTTCCTCTTTTTCTCACATATCCATTATTAAAAATTCCCTCTCATGTTCAAACTGCAACCAAATTCTCTCCAGATCATTTTCCCTACCAAAAAGTACATCTGATGCTACATTATCTGGACAACTTGCTCATGGGTTCTCCTGTGTTTCTAACAGACCCAGTCATTCAACTAATTTATCATGTATGTCTGCCTTCCTAGCTTTAACCAAAACTCCAACTTTTAATTCACTTGCCAATTCAATTAACTTGTCTTTTCAAAGCCCCTCCAACTAAACCAAAGTCAAGTACTCCACCTAAAGAAAGGCTTAGCAGCATCCAAAGTCATCATGTTATGCTATTACAAATATGGTTCCTCTTTAATACATTCTGTACCTCAAATTGTCACTGTCTACCATTCCAAAGATCCCTGGATGATGCCCCCAACTATGTTATGACACTCTGCTCCAGTGCTTGGTCAATTCCAGCCCCACTTCACCTGGAGTCACAACACAGGTGAAATTAGATTTTATACTAATACCCATGGCTTTGGTTTTGTTAAATTGTCCACTGTCTTAGCATTGTTGCCTCACAGTGCTGAGGTCCCAGGTTCGATCTCGGTCCTGGGTCACTGTTTGTGTGGAGTTTGCACATTCTCCCCGTGTCTGCATGAGTTTCGCCCCCAAAACTCAAAAAGATGTGCAGCGTAGGTGGATTGGCCACTTTTTTGTGGTCCACCAAAAACGAAAGAAAGGGAAACAGAGGGACAAAGCAAAAAAGGGCCGCTCCTGTTAGGGGCACTGCCCGAACATAACAAAGAACAACGGAAACTTAAAAAACATCAAATAACAGTGCAGTTAAAGGTGTCAATAAAGCACCCCAACCCCGGCGGTGCCCAACGGGCACGGAAGATCTCGATGGTGCCCGTGGACACCGCATGCTTCTTGGAAGTGTGTGAACCGGTGCAATCAGTGATTGTACGGCAGTGCTGCATTCAACGCCCTCCACCCCAGGTCCCCAAGATTGAGGGGGAGGACTCCTCCACAGAAGAACCTCCAGTGGGGACCTCCGCCGCCGGATGACAACAAGGCATGCCATGATGTGTCCGGATGACGAGCAAGAGTAAGGAGGTGAAGGGAGTGCAGCAGCAGCCCGTACAAGAAACCCCTCCGCACAGTTCGAAAAGGCACGCAGGGTATTTCCGCGAGGCGGCTAGGATTGTGGGGCACCAGCCCCCGGGGGAGTTTCGGGGCCTGGGACTAATGTGGAATTCTGTCCGGGCAGGGGTTCGCCCAGACGGGATACCACCACACACCTGTGCGTCCTCCAAACTACGAGTCCAAGTCATTGGGTCCGAGCCCGACCGTTTTGAGGTCTCAGATGGCATTGGCTGCGAGCCGGACGCCCACCATTGTACGTTGTGCTAACGCATTGTGGTGTCACCCAGCCCACTCCCCCGCCACCCAGCACATCTCCGATCCTGGTCACCCCGGCAGCCACTCAAAATGGTATTGGTGGCGGTGCGGATTCCTGAGCAGCTGCTCCCTGACGACTGCCACCACTTCTGACTTGGGGGCGGGGGGGGGGAAGCTGCGGTGCCAGACCTTGAGCAGATCCTGGTAAAAGATGGGCAGCGCCTGCAGAGGGTAACAAAGACCCTGCAGATCTATGAACAGGAGCTGCACGTCATAATTCAGGCCGTGCACCTGGTGAAAGAAATGCGTCGCCAGGGCACACCGTCATGGAGGGGGCTCAACGTAAAGGTAGTGTTGCAGAGTCTGAAGGCAGAAGGTCGCCACCTGGGTGCAAAGTCACACCAGCGCCTGGCCGCCCTCCCTAAGCGGGAAACTCAGAACCTCAGCAGCGACCCAGTGCAGTCTCTTGTCCCAGAAAACTCGACAAGCATTCTCTGGATTGTCTTTACAAAGTCAGGGGGAGGGGTCAAAGTGACCAGCCGGTACCACAACATGGAGGTTAGCAGCTTATTTATGATGAGAACTCGACCCCTGTAAGACAGTCCTGTCCAGCATCTCAAGCGGGCGGTGACCTCAGGCAGGCAAAGATGGACTCCCAAATAGAGAAGGCTCGTCCTGCTCCAGGTAAAAGGCCTGAGCGGTGTAATGTCGAGGGGCAGGGGTGGGGCGCCACCCGCTCCGTTCCAGGGGGAGATGGCACCGCTTGCAGGGAGTGCCCTGCGCCAAAGAAATCTCCATTCTCGCAACGCCCCCCCCCTTCCCTCAACACTTTGTCCCCGGGTTTGAGATGTTGCTGTCTTCTGCGCCGGCCTGGAAGCACGCGCATCACCAACCCCCCACCCCCTTGCTGACCAGCGGCAAAAGGACGACGGGCCCAGTACCCGACGTTGAGGCGTCAATGGGCCCTGGATGAGCCTGAGTGTCCGTGGTGGCCCCCAGGCCTGAGTTCTGGGACGCAGGGAGTATTTGCAGCCGATCCCCACCTTACTTTGTTTCAGGCCTCGCGGCCTGGCGGATGCCCTCCTTACTCCACTCCGGCAGCCGACCGGCCAGTCTGCGCCAGCACGGTATCCCCTTGTAAGCTCGGGGTGGTAATGCTAATGGAGGGGGAGGGGCTGCCGGTGCCATTCACAGCCACCTTGGTGTCAGTGGTGGCTTTGGAAGCGGGGCAGTTCTTCTGCATGTGCCCCACCTTCTTGCAGGCATGGCACCGCACGCCATCTGCAGACCAGAAGATGGGAGACCTCGAAACCGCCTTCTAATACATCCTCCTGGGCCAAGCGGATGAAAGCCTGGCGCTGGAAGGAGTAGATGTGCCTCGAGGGGGGACGTCCTTCAGGCCGAAAGGGAGCAGCGCTACCTCAGAACGAACCTCCCCCAGTAGTTGGAGGTGGGGGAGGAGGAGCTCGGTAGGGAGGTAAGGCAGGACATGGGACAATATAACCCGTTTGGCAGGGGCCTCAAGAGGGTCCATTGCCCACCGCAAGCCCCTTTTCAAGGACGAGGTGAACCGTCCTCTCGGCCCTAAGGAAAAACAGGACTTTTCCATACATTCGAGAGGCGGCCACAATGGCCGTGGGGCCGACGACACCGGCCATTGCACGAACGCAGCCTCTATGGTGACGGTGGGGTGAGCCAAACACTTTATACCTAGCTTTCGGGTCAGTAACCGGAAAGGTGGCGGGGCTGCAGGAGCAGTGGAGGCCGAGGAGGCTACCACCCCTGCATAGGCGGCTCTGACTGGCCCTGCCACCGACGTAGGTGGAGTGGCCATCAAGACAAGTGCCACGCCCACCCCAATGTGGGCTTTGTCGCATTGGAATTTAATTGATGAAATAGATAGTGGGAAGGGGTTTGTCAGGTGAAGGGCGAGGTGGAATGATGCACTCTCCCCCTTGGAAGGTATACAGGCGAGCAAAGCAGGGAAGGGAAGAGAAGAGAGAACAAGGAGCACTGTTGGAGGAGGTCAGCAACACAGGAGGGTAGGGCACCGTAGATGGAATGATGCCCAAGGTGAGAGACTCCTAAGACTCCGGGTGAAGCTGGAGGGTGGGAGGATCGTGCTCCCATCCTGGGTCACCACACTGATGTAAGTGACGCTGGTTGAAAGAAGTCTTCTGTCCAAGTAGGGCTCAGCAAAATACAGTCTGTGCTCCACCCTGGAATGACCACCCAATGGAACCGATCTCCTCCCTGCTGGTGTATGGGATCTTCATCCCGGGAGGGGCCCAGCAACCACTCAATGTCCCCATCCTGGAACAAGCTCACCAGATGGATTGAGGAAGGCCTGACTGTTAGGAGAACTGGGCAGGGCCAGGCCCTCAGCCCAGGAGGGGCCCAGCAAACAAACAGTACAAAGCGGCTTTACTCCCACCTTGTTTTTGCAGCCACTCAAGGTAGATTGGCCATGCGAAATTGCCCCTTTATGAAAAAAATGAACTGGGTACTCTAAATTTATTTATTTTTTTAAATTGTCTACAGTCAGCGGGTTTGTAAAATTTAAACGCAAGTTACCTTTTATTATTAACAGTAATTATAATTAAATGGGCAAAAATGACAGCTGGCTGTCTACTTCTGATTTCCAACCCCACCCTGCCCTTTCCAACCATCCGCTCTCTTCATACACACACACAGACAAACAACACAGAGGGAAAAGGGTGGCTTTGAGGTAAATGATATGCACTAAAATTGATTCAGATGGATGCTTGCAGTTACTATGTTTTTGAAGGTTGAGCCTTTATTTGGATGCTTTCTTTTCCTTCAGCTTGTAAGGATCTTCATTGCAGATGCACAGAGACAGCAGGCAACCAGCAGCAGGGAAGGGAGAAAACACAGATCCTCTTCCTTCGAGTCGCAAGACGTTTCTGGCAGGTTCTGTCTGAAAAAACACCCAGCAGGAACCAATTGCTGACTGTTGCCAGGCAGAACACTGTCTCTGGCCAAACCACCGCTGCCAGTTGGTCGATCCAAAATGGTTCCTAAGTTTCACCCAGCACCGACAAGTCAGGTTTCTCCTCTCCAAAATACAAAGCTAGGAACACACTGTCCTGACAAGTACTCTTCGGCTTAAAGGTACATCCGAATATGGGTCCACGTACCAAAATAATAAAACAAAATACATGAGAACAAAGAAAATAAACAGGAAAACACATAGGATGTGAACAGAACTGGCAAGCCCAGCATTTGTTCTCCTTGCTGGACCATTTCAGAGAAAAGTTAAGTTAACCACATTACTTGGATCCCAAGTCACATGACTAAGAGTAGCAGATTTCCTTCCTTAAAGTTCTTTAGTTTTTACAACAATCAATGATAGTTTCATGGTCACTATTACAGAGCCTAGCTTTATGTTCCAGGTTTTATTAACTGAAATTAAATTCCACCAGCTGATGTGGTGGATTTGAACCCCTGCCCCCAGAGCATTAGCCTGGGTGTCTGGATCACTCGTTCAGTAACAGAACCACTACACCACCCTCTCCAATCTTCCTGTGCATATTCTGATAAATTGGATCTTCAGAACCTTGGGCCTGTTTTCTTCTTTCTGTTAAGGAAAGGAAAAAAAATCAGCTTATATCGCCTTTGTATCAATATTAACCAGATATGATCACAAGATGTAACACCCAAAACAAATTAATTCAACCACCACTGGAAATGCAACATATTGATGACATGTTGCTATTGCAAACATCATTACATTTCATCGCTGAATAAGCTTTGAGCTGTTGACTTTATGAGACGGAATGAGAGCTCGAGGGACAGCCCCCTGATAAAAGACAAGAGAGAGATGTTCAGGGCTTGCACTTGCATATGCAAATCAGGGGCAGGATTCTCCGATCTTCCGCAACAAAATCGCGATCGGCGCGGTGGCAGAGAATTGCCGTCAAACCCGATCTCGGGTCCGACGCCGCTCCCACGATTCTCCGGTCCCCAGTCCCCGGAGAATCGCCACCAATCGGGGGCGTGCGGTTGTCGTGGTGCTGGTCGGGGACCATTGAAAGAGGCCCCCGCGGCGATTCACCGAGTGCAGCTGGCCGAGTTGCCAAAGGCGTGGTTCTCTCATGGTCCCACCCCCGGGAACTCGGTGTGGCGGCTGCGGACTCAGTCAGCGGCCGCCCTGTTGGGGGCGGGGGGGGATCCTTCACCGGGGGGGGTGGGGAGGCCTCCAGGACAGCCAGGCTACCTACCGGTCAGGGGCCACCGATCTGCGGGCATACGCTATCTCTGGGGGGGGGGGGGGGGGGGGGGGGGGGGGGGGGGGGGCTATCTTCTTGGTGCCGGACCGCGGTGTGGATCCACCATGTTGCACGGAGCGGCCGACGCAGGCCGCCGCCGTGCGCATGCACGGACCCCCAACTGAAAGTGCAGGGCCTCGTATCAGCAGCCGGCCCTGATAGCCCCTCCAGGTAAGTGAATCGCAACGGACTTTCTTCAGGAATGGGACATTGCCCCATTATTGGAGAATCTCGACCCAGATGTCTAATGTCTGTTTGAGGACCTCTTCCCAGGTTTGGGTTTCCTTGTAGGTAGCTATTGCTGGGCTTGTAGCATTCAACAAAATTTCACATTATGTAACCTAACCTGGGGTCCTTAAAGGGACCATTAGAGGTTGTCACCAAAAAGAGAAGCTGGTTGTAAGAGACTTTCTCGAATTTGGAACCAGAAAGTGTATCAGTTGTCAGATAAAACAAAAACATCACAGGCTGGTGCGAAGCAACCTTCAGACCCGAGACGTTTGCTTTTTCAATTTATTAGAGGAAATGATAACAGACAAGATGATATGAGAGCTGCAAGAGTTCTCACATTGCATTTCTGATGAAAGGTCATCAACCTGAAATGTTAACTCTGGGTGTGAATTAACGGCTTTGTCGCATTAAACTTGGTGGCCTGACGAGACCGTTGGAGATTTGCGATGCTTGAGACACTGGGCAAGATCCAGATCAGTATATTTAAATGGGCCAAGGAGTTCAGCTCTCAATTGCTGAAAAATCTTTAAGTGTGTCCTTGACTGGGGAGAAATTCCCTAAGGCCCAAGAAAATGACCAAAGGTGGGCTGTAATGCAAAGCAGAGTCTTGTTATGGGCGAGTTTAGCAGGGCGGGTGTTCGCCGCAAACGACCCTGCCCTCGAACAGGACTCTTGTTATTTGTTCGGGTCTTGGTGGGGAAGGCTCCCCAGAATTTGCTCAGCCCGCCAGTGCAGAAAGAGATGGGGGAGCCATTTTTAAATGCCGCCCAGATCTCTTGCTCCCTCAGCATGACCCCCAGATTCCGCCAAAGGCCCAGCTTCGCTGTTGGGAGGCCCTAAAGACACCCACACCCCATCTCATAATGGCAGATCACCCCTGGTGCCAATCCCCAGAATGGGCAAAATACCACCTTGGCGCTGCCAAAATACTCAGCTGGCAGTGCAAAGGTATCTGGGTGGCATCAGCAGTGTCAGTGTGCCACCCTGATCAGAGGTTGACCACCCAGGGGCCTCCGATCGCCTGGGAGACTCCCCATGTACCATTCCACCTGGTGCCCATTTGTGGAGACCAGTGCTAAACTGCACCCAGCTTGGGTCTCCTCATCAAGAGGATTCAAGACCAGGTGCTGATTAGATCCGGCCATTCAGCACACTTAAATATGCATATTCAGGTCCCGCACTTGTGGGCAGGGTCCAAATCGCGATGTTTCGCGAGATCCCGTTAGGTTTCGTGAGGAGCACTGATCTGGGTAAATCTTGTGAGAGACCTCTCATGGGACGGGATTCTCCGACCCCCCACCGGGCCGGAGAATCGGCGGGAGGCAGCGTGAATCCCGCCCTGGCGCCCCGACGCTGGCTGCCGGATTCTCTGTGAAATACACCAGGTCCGTACCGGTGGGACCTGGCTCTGCGGGTGGCCTACGGAGTAATCGGGGGGCCGGGGCGGATCTGGCCCCACGGTGGCCTGGCCTGTGATTGGGCCTACCGATCTGCAGGCCGACCTGTGCTGTGGAGGCACTCTTTCCCTCCGCGCCACCCGGTGTAACGGTCTACCATCACTGGCGCGGAGAAGAACCCCACCTGCACATGCGCTGGGGTGATGCCAGCACATGCTGGCACTCCAGCGCATTCGCCAACTTGCGCCAACCTGCAGAGGCCCTTCGACGCCAGTTGTGCGGCGCCAAGCCCTTCGGTGCTGGCTGGCGCAGCGCCAATCCCACCGGCGCCGCCTAGCCCCTGAAGGTGCGGAGGATTCTGCACCTTCCGGGCAGCTCGATGCCGGAGTGGTTCACGCCACTCCTCGGCGCGGGTACGGCCCGCCCCGCCGGTTAGGGGAGAATCCCGCCCATGAGATTTACCGGCTGCATCATGTCCGGAGTCGGGCGCAGTGCAGGCACTAGACTTCGCTCGAAGTTAGGGTGAATACCAGTGTGGATGTCACCCAAAAAGGCTGTGAGAAACACCCGACCAAATATGTCCAAAATGACACTGAGAAATGTTTCGGTTGAATCGCGCATGTGTTTCTCTCTTTAGAGATGTTATCGGATCTGCTCAGTGTTTCCAGCATTTACAGTTCGTGCCTTATGTTAACATATTTGAGGTCAGGTGCTGAACCAATAACTCTTGAGTCTTCCCTAACTTCCTGTCACACTAGCTGGCATTTTATTCTTGAGCTGACAGTCTATTACATTATGCTGTGCTTTTTATGACATTTAATTCTGGTTTACATTAATGTACATCAGCTCAGCATTCCAAACTAATTAACTTCTATGTTATCAGTGGGTGAAAGTGATTGGCCTTACTCATCCAACGTTATGGTGGCCTTAAGACAGTAATATAGATAAGCTTATCGAGAAGGATGCTTCAGCAACTCAAATAACAGGTATGCACCCTCAGGACTCTGGCTGTACCAGCTACAGTAGCCTTAAATATCTGAGTGGAGTTGTGGACATTTTTGAGGATGCTATTGTCAGCATATTCTGGGAAAGGAATCTGCTTTTTTATGAAATTGAGCCTTTAATTAAAAATGGATTCTTCATACGACTTTTGGTGCTTACTTCCACAGTGTCTGCGATTTCTGACAAGTTCCACAGAATGTCAGAAATTTTATGCTCATGTCTAATTACAAATCTACACATTGACGCTTAAAGATTCAAAAATAGTGCTCTTTGCAGATAAGTGACAATGACATGGCTTGCGCAGATTAGACCATTATCAAATACATCAATCCGTGCTGAGTTGCTTCAGTGATCGGAATGTTATTTTTGGATTCAAAGTTCATGGACGAAGGAAATAGAAAACATAATTCCTGGAAAATTTAAATCTGGGCATCAGCAGAGGACATGATCAGCTTGGGCCAAATAAGTTTACACATGTGGAATGATCATAGGTGTAAAACAGCAGGAAGTTACAGATCTGTGTTATAGCATTGTAACTGACTTGAAGAAAGAAAAGATGAGAAAATCCGCAACATCTAGGGGTGTCAAATTGGGCTGGGCAACCCAAGGATGGGCTGAGAAACCCCTCTGGGAGGTTCCCAGGTAAGATTTGCACAGCAATCACCAGAAGTGAAAACTTCCTCTGCCCTGCACTGGGAACCATCCGGAAAATATGATTTAAATCGTAAATTTTGGATCGCTCTGATTGGTTAAATCAATAGTTACCCAGAAAAAGTCAAAAGAAATTAAAACTTCAGCTAACTTCTGGGTAACTATGCACAGATCCATGGAACTGTCAAACACTCCTGACTGCTCCCCCACCCCCGAACAGGGCTTCCCACCACCCTGTCCCCCCAGGGGTGTCCCCACAACCCCTAGGCGACACCAACACATGTCTCACCATACTCGGAAGGTACTACACCCCAAGACAGGACCACCCCAACCCACAGGTCAGAACAACCTTTGTCATTGTCCCCACCCCCATTTCTTATAGGCAAAAATGTTGTATTCTGGGTGTGTTCCCAATAGATATTGTTCTTGATATCTGATTCCATTACTCATGTATCTTAGTGGAATGATTATGATTGTACGAATGTGAATTTTAGGTTGGAGATTAAAGAGTCAAATGTAAGTTAAATGAAAACACTTCATTTTGAATCTAATAAACAAGAGTGAAGTGAATGCAAATCAAATAAATTTGTGTTAATTATGTTGAAAAATTAATTTATGTTTACCATTCATGGTCAGAGTTAAAAGTGTGAAAACACTGAAAAATGTTTGACCCATCTCTGGACCTCTAGGTGGAGCCAAGGAGTCTGTAGAAGGGACACTTATATCCACTAGAGATATAAATTATTAATACAGAATCAATGAGGTTGTTTTGAAGGTAAGATAATTAGTTTACATTTCTGTCACATTGGGCGGGATTCTCCGACTCCCCGCCGGGTCGGAGAATTGCTGGGGATCGGCGTGAATCCCACCCCCGCCGTCCTCCAAATTCTCTGGCCCCCCAAAAACCGGCCCGGCGTGAATCGCGCCTTCCGTCTTGGAGAATGGCGGGTACCGGCGCAACTCAATGGGCCCTGGGGCTGCCCGAATTCTCCGACCCGCAATGGGCCGAAGTCCCGCCCGTTTTTTGCCAGTCGCGCTAGCGCAAATTGGAATAGGTCCCTTACCTGTTCCTATGTTCCTATGTTCCTACGTCTAAGGACAGACTAACAGTGTTTTTCAAACCAGTTTAGTTAAAAAACATTTTGCCTATAAAACTTTGACTTTGAAATCAGGCACCCGTTAAATATCGCACCCTGATCTTGTGGAGCTGTTAATCCATCCTTAGACGTAGGAACATAGGAACAGGAATAGGCCATTCAGCCCCTCAAGCCTGTCCCGCCATTTAATGAGATCATGACTGATCTGTGAACTAACTCCCTCTACCTGTCTTGGGCCCATTTCCCTTAATATAATAAAAATATTCTTTATTGTCACAAGTAGACTGACATTAACACTGCAATAAAGTTATTGTTAAAAGCCCCTAGTCACCACATTCCGGTGTCTGTTCGGGTACACAGAGGGAGAATTTGGAATGTCCAAATTACCTAATAGCACATCTTTCAGGACTTATGGGATAAAACCGGAGTACTCTGCACAGACAGTAACCCAAGCCGGGAATCAAACCTGGGACCGTGGAGCTGTGAAGCCATAGTGCTAACCACTGTGCTACCCTACTGCCCATACCATTGCTCAACAAAAATCTATCTTTCTCTGAGTTAAAATTAACAACTGATCTAACTTCAACCGCTGTTCATGGGAAAGAGTTCCACCTCCCCTGAATGGTCTAGCCCTAATTTTTAGACTATAATGACTGTAGTTTTAGAATCTCCAACCAGTGGAAATAGTTTGGGCGGGATTCTCCGACCCCCCACCAGATGGGAGAATCGCCGGGGGTCGGTGTTAATCCCGCCATCGCCATCCTCATAATTCTCCCACCCCCCAAAAACCGGCCCGCGATGGGGCAAAGTCCCACCCGTCTGCTGCCGGTCCCGCCGGCGTAAATTGGAGTAGGTCCCTTACCGGCGGGACCTGGTGGCGCGGGTGGGCTCCGAGGTTCTTGGGGGGGGCGCGAGGGGATCTGGCCCCAGGATGTGCCCCCACAGTGGCCTGGCCTGCGATCGGGGCCCACCGATCCGCGGGTGAGCCTGTGCTGTGGGGGCACTCTATCCTTCCGCACAGGAGGCTGTGGTCCTCCACCATTCCCGGTGTGGAAGCGAATCCCTCTGCGCATGCGCAGGGATGATGGCAGCACACGCTGGCGCTCCCGTGCGTGCGCCGACTCGTGCCGGCCGGCGGGGACCCTTCGGTGCTGGTTGGTGTGGCGCCAAGCCCCTTTCCCGTCAGCCAGCGGGGCGCCAACCACTCTGGGGCGGGCCTAGTCCCCGAAGGTGCGGAGGATTCCGCATCTTTGGGGCGGCCGGACACCGGAGTGGTTCACGCCACTCCATCCCACCGGGACTCCCCGCCCCGCCGGGTAGGGGTGAATCCCGCCCACGATCATGTTGTGATCACTATTTGATAAATGTTCGTGCACATTTAGGCTATAAATTAAATTTGGCTCATTACTCATAATTAAATCTAATATTGCCTGTACCTTTGTTGCATCTGGAACATATTGCTTCAGGAAACTATCTCAGATACATTCCAGAACATCACAACCTTTCTGGCAGGTGCTTGTCTGCCTCTTCCAATTTATGTGTAAGTTGAAATTCCCCATTAATACTACTCTGCTTTGCTACACACTTGCTTAATTTCTGCATTTATGCAATCTAACACGTCAGAACTGCTACTAGGGGGTCGATGCACAACATCCATTACAGTTTGAGACCCTTTTTTGTTCCTCAGTTCCATCCATGTGGTCTCCACTGGATGCTTTCCCCTGATTGTATCCTCTGTCAGCATTGAGGTGATAGTATTTCTTATCAGTAAGGCGACTCCTCCCCCTCTGCTCTCTTCCCTGTCCCTCCTGTAAACTTTATAACCAAGTATATTTAGTTCCCAGTCCCAACAATCCTGCAGTCATGTATCTGGAATAGCTACTATATCATAATCTTCAATTTGCATTTACGTCTGCAATTCAATTAGTTTATTCCTTACACTCCATGCGTTAGTATATAGAACACTTAATTGGGTTATTTCCACTAACCTATCCCTCAGCACTGATGTTTTATTTGCTTGATTATCATTTTTCACTTTTGGTTTAACCAGTATGCTTGTAGTTTGCCATTAGTTGCAGTTGCATCTTACGAAAGCTACACACAATGAGCGGGATACTCCGATCCCCTGCCGGGTCGGAGAATCGCCAGGAGGCAGCGTAAATCATGCCCCCGCGACTGCCGTATTCTCCAGGCCCGCGATGGGCCAAGTGGCCACCCATTTTTGGCGGGTCCCGCAGGCTCCTCAGGCGGCCTGCAGAGTCCTTGGGGGGGGGGGGGGGGGGGATCTGGCGCGGGGGGATCTGGCCCACGATCGGGGCCCACTGATCCGCAGGCGGGCCTGTGCCGTGGGGGGCACTCTTTCCCTCTTCACACCGGCTGCTGTCAACCTCCGCCATGGCCGGTGCTCCCGCGCATGCGCCAACTTGCGCCGGCTGGCGGAAGCGCCAAACACTCCGGTGCCGGCCTGGCCCCTGAAGGTGTGGAGGATTTTGCACCTTCAGGGCGGCCCGACAGAGTGGCCTACCCCGCCGGTTTGCGGGGAATCCCGACCAACGAGTGGGATTCTCCGGTCCGCTAGCCGTGTGTTCCTTGGTGGCATGCTCTTGGCAACGGTGGTATTCTCCGTTCCCATCACTTGCCAAGATTTCCCATTGTGATCACCACACACCTCCGGGAAACCTGCAGGCTTGGTGCACTGCCGGCAGAATGGAGAATCCTGCCGGCGGAAAATCTCGCTCCATGTCTCGAATTATCAAGGCCCCAGGGGACCTTCTTTATATAAACAAAATGTCATTAGCCCTACTTCAGGTAAACAATATACATTGTTGGAATGGATGATGATTCATTTTTTACAATCCTTTAATTACACCTCTATGGCCAAAGTGTCTGCTGGTCTTGTACAATAGGATTTTTAAAAACATTACTGCAGTCGTCATGCAAAAACTAACCCGGGCTTTTAACCCTTACAACACCAAATTCAGAGAACATAATATACATCTGAAAGTCCTACAGTCATCATACAAATGCTAATTGAAGGATCCCCATAAAACCATGTGCCTCAGAAGAGTTACTGGAACACTGAGGAAAAATCAAAGGAGATTCTGGAGGGCTATGCCATCTTTTTGGTTTGGTCACAGGAAAGGTGACTGAACCTTCAAGATTTCATTTTTTTTTCTTTTAAATAAATATAGAGTACCCAATTCATGTTTTCCAATTGAGGCGCAATTTAGCATGGCCAATCCACCTACCCAGTACATCTTTGGTTTGTGGAGGTGAAACCCACGTAAACACCGGGAGAATGTGCAAATTCCTCACGGATATTGACCCAGAGCCGGGATCGAATCTGGGACCTCGGCGTCGTGAGACAGCAATGCTATCCACTGCGCCACCGTGCTGCCCCCTTCAAGGTTTCATAATGTATAAGGAAATGCTTGGTGGTGGTGTGCGGCAGGAAGTCAAATGTGAATTATAATACTGATAAGTCTTGACAAACTAGTGTTCAATTAGCGGTATTCGATTTATTTAATTTTTTTCAATATAATTTTTTTTTTAATGTGAAAAATTATGGCATAATTTATAATTACTGGGTGTTCCGATTTCTTAACATTAAAAGTCACTACTGTGATTGTAAAATGATGGCAGCCTACAATTGGCTTTAACTTACAGGGTGGAGGGAATCCAGTGCCTCTGTGGCCTTTCATGCAGCAGCTAATTAGCAGGAAAATAAACTGTTTCCACACAATTTCCACACAAGCTTCTGTCATTGGACCTCGAGGTGCATTGGGAACCCAATAATAGGAGCTTGTCCAAAACTGTGTCAAAACAGTGTATTTGTTGGTTATTGGAAGTAGGTGGGGTATTTTAAAGGAATCTTCACATTTAACGTTGAAGTAGCTTAATTTTAATGCTGCTGTTATGAGATTTTGCTGTACTCGTCCTTGCTCTTCTTGTTTTGTTATTGATGTGCATTCGCCCATGTTTCAGGACCAGTGTTTCAACTCAAATTGTACTTTAAAAAAGCTATTTTGTTCAGTTATTTAGATTTGCTTACTTCCAAATATCTTTTTAGTCACAATGATAGCTGCCAACGTTTCCTTCGAAAAAAATGATTCATATAGGTTGTGATTTTATTTTTTACAGTTAGCAGCTGCCTTTTTGTTGTCCCCATAATTTACAGAGAAATGCAGTGTTTTAAAGTGGTTACTTATCTATGCACCTGAAATTGACTGCACATAGGCAGGAGGGCTCAGATCCTGCTAGATTGCTTCATTTGATTATACATTTGCCATTTGCAATGTTAAAAATATCACAGCTTGATTCTAGTTAACAATGTGATGAATATACTCATTGCTGAGTTAGAAAGCTTATGCCACAAAATTCAATTGCGAAGCACCCCAGGGGGCCATTTGGTACTGAAGTGGTGTCTGTGCTGCATGCAGACATCATTGTGCAGGTCATGCCAGCTGATATTTTGGGTATGTGGTTAGTGAGGTATTAGGAACGTGCCTTGGAGTATCCAAAGTAGACAGATCATGATAACAGCCAACATAATGCTGATTTCACATCAACAATGACACTTTTGACCTCAACGCTTCAGTTAATGCCTTCTAATATCTTACACAGTTGAACATGTGCTCAAGAGCAGGAAAGACCCCCCTGGGCATGTGGCAATGGTTCTGTGGAGTACAAACCTGCTGTTCTCTCTCAGAATGGCAGCATTTGTAATCCCACCATTGCCGCTCTGCCAGTGTCATAGAAACATAGAACAATACAGCACAGAACAGGCCCTTCGGCCCTCGATGTTGTGCCGAGCAATGATCACCCTACTCAAGTCAACGTATCCACCCTATACCAGTAACCCAACACCCCCCCCCCCCCCATTAACCTTATTTTTTAGGACACAAAGGGCAATTTAGCATAGCCAATCCACCTAACCCGCACATCTTTGGACTGTGGGAGGAAACCGGAGCACCCGGAGGAAACCCACGCACACACCTTGTTGTTAATTATCACTCAGCCAGCTCGACTGCTATCACCCATGTCTAAGGCATGTAGCCACTCAACTATTGACTGCACATTGCAGCCATGATAATGAGTTTGCTTGTTGCCTGCATTTGAAGGAAGAGGCTAGACTTAATCGCACATTGTAGAATCCATAGAATCTCTACAGTGCAGCAGGATGCCATTCGGCCCATTGAGTCTGCACCGACCCAAGCCCACCCACCTATTCCCATAACCCCACCTAACCTACACATCTTTGGATATTACGGAGCAATTTAGCATGGCCAATCTACCTAACCTACACCTTTGGACTGCGGGAGGAAACCGGAGTATCCGGGGTAAAGCCATGCAGACACAGTTATCCAAGGCCAGAATTGAACCCGCCACCTTGCCGTTGTGAGACAGTAGTGCAACCCACTGTGCTGCCCTTTGTGTTATAAGACACAGTATTTTGCACTTACCTGAGTTTGCTATTTTTTTCATTTTTTTCTTGATAATGCAGATCACCAGTATAGCTGCCACACCAACAGCCAAGGCTGAAGCACATATTATTAAAACTGCCAAAGAAAGAAAAGATACCAATGACTTGCCCAAGCTAATCACAGAAGCAAAATTCTGCAGATGTTGAAAATCTGAAATAAAATAGAAGTCGCTGGAAATATTCAGTAGCTCACAACCTGGACCACTCATTAAGCACCGCCAGCAGCATCCGCCTCCTTTCCCACAGCACGTTCCTGTGCTCTTATACTTCTTCCCATCCCATTGTCCAGGGCCTAAAACACTCCTCCCAAGTGGTACATAATTTACTTGTACTTCTCTCAAATTAATATGTTGTATTCACTGCGCACGTTATGTTCTCTTCTGCACTAGGGGGTCCAAACACAGATTGGGTGAATTCCTCGTGGAAAGCCTCCACTCAGTCCATAAGCTTCTGGTCACCTGCTGTTTTAATTCTCCATCCCACTCCCCTCTGTTCCCAGCCTCCTGCATTGAAAGCACCATAACTTCAAAGAACAACACTTCATATCGCCGTTCAGTACTTTGCAGCCTTCTGGGCTCAACATTGAGTTCAACAATTTATAATTTTTAACCCATATCCTTCACACAGCAGCCATTAATTATTGTGCAATTCCAACTTACACCTCCTCTGGCCTCATCTTTTGTTCCACTATCACCTTCCTTTGCATTGCTCCTGCCCATCATCCGAACACAGACCTCCCTTTTTATTCCCCTTCTACAAGCTGCCCCCACCCCTTTTCCACTACAGTACCAGGATTGGTTACCAGTTAATATTCATTAATCGAACTGGACTTTCATCCTCAAGCTGGGTATCAGAAGTTGGGAAAATGCTCAGCTCGGAAGGTGGAGTGTGGTCTTCAGTTGGACCAACTAACCTGGGAAAATGCTCGAAAGCAGCCACTGGGCTGTTGGATGTTTTTAAAGGCTCCACCTATGTGCTGTGGGACTTAATCCCAGTTACAATAGAAAGGGAAAAGGCGTTCAGCCCTCACCCCCTCACTCTCTGCACACTACCCATGCGCCATCTATGGCACCTTATGATACCCATTCCCAATGATCCCTATATCCTCCTTGCCAACAATTCCCTCCACCCAGCCTCAATTTCCCCTCATGCTCCCTTTGTCAAAGTATATCCTTGACCAAACCCTCATGACCCCACATGCCCCCCCATTCCGAGATATTCTCCCCACCCAACCCTGTGTCTGTTCATGACTCTCGCACCAACGCATGGCAATTCCTTGTCCATCCACTCACTATACACAGTATAGAGTCAATGAATCCGACGAAGACAACAATGTGAATAATTTATTGATAACTTTGCACTTTCTTAAATAAGTCCTTATTATGACAGAGCAATTAAGTGTCAGTCATCCAGATCCTCTAAATATCAACACAAAAAATGACAAAAGGCCTTGAAACCTCCTTACCTTGCTTAAATTAACATTCTGCAATTGACAGCATAGATCAGAGTGCCAGAGCTTTCAGTCAAGCATTGTTTTCCCTGCGGCACAGGTTTTTCAGTACTCTAAAGGATATTTGGCCTCATTATATATTCTTGACTGAAAGCTCAGACCCGAACCAGCCAACACCCTTAAAAGAACAGTTAAAGATTGGAAACCACAAGAATGGGGTCAGAAATCTCAGAATTGTATCCTGGCCACCATTTCTAAAGCTTCTCCGAGTTTCCCTGACTCTGTCAAAATCCAACCCATCACATTTTATTATGTATTTATCATCATCCCTTAATGAACAGACAATACCATTTTATTTTAAATGTAATGAAATATAAACAGGGCTATTTCTGATCATTTGCATGAATACATTGCCAAAGCTCAAATAATAACATATAACTGACAATTAAACTGTTTTTTTTTTCAGCTACCATTTTTCCCAGAACCCCATTCATTTTAATGGACAGAAAGTTTTAAAATTAGCATGAAATGCCGGTCTTTTAGATGTGTCTGAGCTGTGCCCCATGTCTAAATATTTAGGTTTGCCATTGGAGCAAACAAAATGGTTTTAGAAATGTGTCTTTTATATAGCCAAAAGAAGAGAATTACAAACAGTTGTTAAGGTTTGTTTTAAGTTATGCCTAATATCATTCCTGAACAAAATAAAGTGGGAAAAATTACTTGCCTCCTGTCAGGATTTATATAAAACACCCATTTGAACATTAAACCCTGTGGACAACAACAAGAACTAATCTGTCTGGTTAATATGATTAAAGACCAATCAATAACCGTAGCATTAGTTTAGCTTAATTCCTGACAAGAGCATTGTTAATAAAATCAAAGCTCTCAGGTAAACTCAATCATTCTGTGCAGGTTGGCTAACGCCCTCCTTATTCCCACTTCAGACTTAGTTCCATAATTTTTTTAATTTAAACCATATTGAATAGGAACTCATTTTGGATGGCAACAGTTAGGAGCAAATACAAAACTCATGGAAATCTTTTGGAAACAAAGAAAACCTGTGTGCTATTATGTAAGGATAAGTTCTTGGTAATTTGACTTACTGAATTTTATTTGCGGTGTCATCATCTTGACATTTTCTTCTGTGGCCAAGGCTGTGAATGCATAAAATATAAAATTACTACAACGAATATAGTTAAGTGCAAGCCTGAAGCTGCCTTCTAAAAATTATGAAGAAGGGACCTGGAAATTTGGAAAAAAGAAAAACATGTAAAAAAAAAATATTGTCCTGGTATAAAGGTTGGAATATTTTATTCAGAAAAATAATTTCACCAGTTCTCGAAAATAAAGAAAAACTTGCATTTATATTGTGCTTCTTTACAGCTCCAAAATACTTTGCAGTTAATGGTATAATTTCCTAGTGTAATTATTCTTGTAATGTAGGAACGGCCAAGTTAAAACAGTGCCATGGGATTTTGCATCCACCCTACGAGGGCAGTAGGAACTGGACTTGCTGTGGCAGCACAACATTCCCTCAGCACTACAGTGAGAGTGTCAGCCTAGGTTTTGTGCTCAAGTCTCTAGGATGGGACCTGAATTCATAGTTTTGACTCCGTGAGAACAATTCTGCCACAGGGCCATGACTGACATTGGCGGTATGCAGTGGAATGCACATTTAATCATGTCTCAATGAAACTAGGAGTATTGAACAGAGGACATTCATATGAATGGATTTTTGATGCCACTACACCAGAGAAAATCTCACTTCCTGGCAGTATATGGAAGAAATGCAACCACCCACTAATTCTGAATGAAATGTCTTCGATAAATGTATTACATGAAAATTGCTGAAGTGTATCATCCAGATAAAATATTTTACAATTTACCTCTTCACCCTGAATAGTGGTGTGATGGGTGACTGGTGTAGGATAAATGCATCCTGTCATGTGTCGATAGACAAAGTATCACTCACTGGGCACCACAGATGGTCTTACCAATCAGTAAACAGAACTCCTTTCTGTTTATGTATGTTAATAGGTTAAAGTTGGAAGTTTTGGAACAGCATAATTCCATCATTTTCCCCTAGGGAAGCCCACAATCCTGTAAAGTGAATGATCCTGCCTCTATTCTGCACAGGACATGCTACAGGTCATGAACTCTGGTGCACTACAAGAATTGTATTTGTCACCTGGCAAATGCAGGCCCTCACGACTCCATGGCATCTTCCCCCACCATTACTGACTGGAAGGATCCAGTAATTATACAGGACAATGGTGGCCTTCATCTGTTAACAATAACAGTCTGTGGGATATTCAAAGTAGCTTGTGGTCTTCTTCCGAATGTAATGCAGCTAATGGTTTGTTTCATGTAGTGCGGTCTCCAGACACAAACAGTTCCTCAGGAAGCTAAGTGACACAAACTGTATGCGCATGTGTTGCCTCCCTAAAATATGGCTGCTTGCTGCAAATATAGTGTATGAGCGGGAATACGCCATGAACATTAATTGCCAATATATTTAAACAATTAATTGTTTACTGTAATATCATTAAACATTTGCAAGAGTGAAACCCTAAAGTAGAGGATTAATTTACCCAAATAGCTACAAAATTCTTTATAGCCTTTCAATTTATATTCTGCTCATTATATTATCCATGGAAAGTCTGTTGTACATGTAGCAGGAATATACTTTCAAAGTCAACCATTATATTTTCTTAATAGCAGAATGTCCAGATTAAAATGTTTAGAATACAAACATACCAAGGGAAACAGTAAGGTTCTGAGTTGCATTAAATGCCGGGTGATTTATGATGCAGGTTTGCTTCTGTCCGGTGAAGTTGATGGGTGCATGGTAGTGACTTTCCACAGTCACGGTACCATCAACATTATCAACCAAAATCTGCGTGGAGTTTCCAAAAGTATTCTCTTTCCAGGTAATAATTGCAGCTGGTTTACTCTTTGCTGCAATACACTGAACCCTTTTCAGCCCATTTGGTAAGGATTTGAAATTCAATGAAATAATTGGTGGAACTGTAAATAAAAGAGATCAATTTGTTTAGAAATTATATGTACAATGTGGTGAGCCAAGGAATGTTATATATAAATATAAAATATAATATTGAGCATTTATTCCTGAGTAGAACACGCTTGAGCTTCAGTTTACTTCCCTAACTTGGTCTGTCGGAACAATGCCTTGTAAACTGCGTTATGATCCCTGTAGAGACAGATAACCTTTAAAATAGAAATTTAAATTTCCAATGACCAACACTTTTACTGTAGTAAACTGAAATCAACATTGACTAAACATTACTTAGGGGCTGGTTTAGCCCAGTGTTCTAAAACAGCTGGCTTGTAATGCAGAACAAAGCCAGTAGCATGGGTTCAATTCCCGTACCGGCCTCCCCGAACAGGCACCGGAATGTGGCAACTAGGGGCTTTTCACAGTAATTTCATTGAAGCCTACTTGTGACAATAAGCAATTATTATTTTATTATTAGTAGACAACTAATGCTCTAAACTACGGATCATATATTCCTATTTAGTTTCCGAATGTAACCAGTAACCTCATGTCAGTTTTCTACGTAATGCCATATATTAAGCAGCATTGCAGTCTTTAAAGGAACCAGTCTGAAGTTATTTCCAGCTTCCAACAGGCCATATTCTTCCCAATTCACCAAGTCATAATATGCAATGACCATTGACAGTTATTTTTTTCGGTCTTTTGAGAACGTCTGAACTAATTTTCAGCAGCAAAGCTCACTACCGGTGATTCCTTCTGATGACCAAGCCAGGACAAGTCTTCCAGTCTCCTTTAGTTGCCATGGATAGGTGTCGCTTTGACCAGAGAATGTGTTCCCACTCACATTCAGCCAAGTAGCAGAGAAGCCTTTTCCCCTCTGTTTCACAACAGCTGCCATTTCCTTGTTTCTCTCTGTGTGACTCCCTCCCTTTCTTTCTATCCAGGCTAAGTCAACAATAGCAAGGCCAGCTGTTTTGACTTCATGTTTAGGTGCAAAAACTGCCACTTGGCTTTCAATAGGACCTGACCTGGACCAAAGTTCCCATGGCAACCAGGTCAGATTGGCTAATCGGCAGCAGAACTAATAGGAGGTTGCATACTTTATTTTACTTGCTTAGTCATAACAAAGATCTGATCTGTTCTCAACTTTATTTTTAAAACTTCCATTCAAAATAGAATCAGGAATTGAACCGATTTCTGAAAAATAGTCGGAAAGCTTATATTGGCCTGTATGATACTCTTTCTTAGCAGCAAAACTGAAAAATAAGCGAGGTTATAAAAGAGAATTGACACATCAAGGCTTCTAAGCTTTGCTAATTTGAGATTTCCCAGAAAATATTTTCAAAGCAACTTACCTTGACACATCTATCGGTGAACTCTCTGAGATTGCTCTTGGTTTCACTAAAAGTACTTTCTCTTTGTTGGGCAGAAAAATATTATATTTGTTTTCTCTCATTGTTATGTATCAGAGAATACATTCCTGCTAATGTAGTGCCAAATTATGTGTAGCGACATCAGCAGAGTGTTTGTGTGGGCTTTGGGCGGATCACCATCTTTGATTGTATGAGCAACACCTCTTAATAAACCTCTCATTGTGTTTTAAAAAATCCAGAGTATGGATACCTCTATACTTTTTCTGTATGTGGCAAATAAGAAATATAACATTAATCTTCTCTTGAAGTAATGTTTATCTGGTACTACAGAAGCACAAAGTATATTGAGGACAGGAAAAAAAGAAGTTATAGAAGTAATACTGAACAGGTATATCAAGCAGAAATAAGAATGCCAATTAAATGTACAAGTGTCTGAAATGAAGGAAAGTGCAACAGCTGACCAAAATATCACCACCTTTGCAAAGGTGAGCTTCATTGGAATAGATAACTGAAATGGAACAGTTAAGAATCGCGCGCAAAACCTTCTTTTTCTTAGGTGGCCTTCTCAGGCAATTCTTTGGAATCAAGAATGACTTGCTTCCACTCTGATAATAGTTTTTAATAAATTGATTTAAGTTAACAGGTCCAATATCAGCATCTCTAAAATGGTCTGATATTAATATCTCTATTAAGGTCCTATCAGTATCTCTATAAAAGTCTGATTTCAATATTTCTATAATGGTCTGATATCAGTATCTCTATTTAGGTCCGATATCAGTATCTCTATAAAAGTACAATATCAATATCTCCATAGAAGTCCGATATCAGTGCCTTTATAAGACACTGTGATGTCAGTATCTCTATTTGTCCGATACCAGTAGGGGTTGGTTTAGCACAGTGGGCTAAACAGCTGGCATGTAATGCAGAACAAGACCAGCAGCGCAGGTTCAATTCCCGTTCCAGCCTCCCCGAACAGGCGCTGGAATGTGGTGACTAGGGGCTTTTCACAGTAACTTCCAAAGACAGCAACAGTCCAAAGATGTGCAGGTTAGGTGGATTGGCCATGCTAAATTGCCCTTAGTATCCAAAAAGGTTAGGAGGGGTTATTCGGTTAGGGTGGAAGTGAGGGCTTAATGTGGGTTGGTGCAGACCAAATGGCCTCCTTCTGCATTGTATGTTCAATGTGTGCATCTGTATGTAAAGTAAAAGGTGACCAGTAACTTAATTGAAGCTTACTTGTGACAATAAGTGATTATTATTATTCATATAAAAGCCCGTCAGTACCTGCATAATGGTCTGATGTCAGTATCTCTATTAAGGTCCGATATCAGTATCTGTATAAAGGTCTGATATCATTACCTCTATGAAAGTCCAATATCAGTACCTCTATTAAGGTCTGATATCAGTACCTCTATAAAAGTCCAATATCAGTACCTCTATAATGGTCTGGCATCAGTATCTCTATTAAGGTCCGATATCAGTATCTCTATAAAATTCTGATATCAGTACGTCTATAACAGTCCAATATCAGTACCTCTGTGGTGGTCTGGTATCAGTGTCTCTATTAAGGTTTGATATCAGTATCGCTATAAAAGTCTGATATCAGAAGCTCTATAATGATCTGGTATCCGTATCCCTATTAAGGTCCGATTTTAGTATCTCTATTAAGGTCTGCTATTAGTATCTCTATTAAGGTCAGCTATCAGTACCTCTGTAAAAGCCCTATATCAGTACCTCTATAATGGTCTGACATCTGTATCTCTATTAAGATCTGCTATCAATACCTCTGTAAAAGTACCTCTACTGAGGTCCGATGAAAGTACTTCTCTCGCGGTTGAATTGGAACAAAGACATTAATTATTTTTTTGGCCTCATTCACAATGTAGCAGTCTGTCATTTTTAATTTGCTCTGTAGATGTATGAATTTGAATAACAAATACTGAAGAATGATCTTTTAAGAATTATTAGACTTGATTTGAGTGGAAATTGGGCTATGTGTCAACTGAAACACCATCATTTATCCAATGATCCTACTTCAATTTTGTTTTGTTAATTCAGCTCACAATAGTAGCAGACACTCAGATGTGTTGACAGACTCTCATTTGCACTAGCAGTGACTCACTCATGGTGGCAAATTATTTGCTTGTAGTGAAACAGAACAAACTTGTGTTGGCATGCAGCCTGCAGATACTGGCAGACTGTGCCCTCATAACGACATATAACTTGATCGTATTGGCAAACAAATCTCTCATGTTGGCATACATCTAATCCTGATGGGTGACTCCCAAACTCACTTGCACTGTCATCGAACATTAGGGGGTGGGGGGGGGGTCTTTCAAATTGTCTGATGAAATTTGGATACCCTACTTAAGAAATATCCTGTTAGAAACCAACCAACAGGAATACAGAAAATTGTTAACGTTAATACTTCCAACAAATATTTCTTTCTTTTAAATTTACTTATTTAAAAAAAAATATTTGTATTCTCCTTTTTCACATTTGCATCCAAATTTACACCCACCACCAAACAATGAAAGGCAACAAATACAATGTCAATCCCCTGGCTAACAATTCCTTCCTCCCACCAACCCCAAACAATCCTCAACATTTTAAATACAAACACCAAAGAAAAAGAATCAGGAATTAACCATCATCCCATACATAGTCACCAACAACATACACAGTCCAACCCCCCCCCCCCCCACCCCCTAATGTTCTAATGTTCCATGTCATTCAATTCTTGAAAGTACATAATAAACAAAGCCCATGAATTGTAGAATCCTTCCATCCTTCCCCTCAACTTAAATTTCACTTTCTCATGTGTTAAAAACTCCAACAGATCCCGCCGCCATGCCAGGGCATAGGGTGGAGAAACTGACCTCCACCCCAGCAGGAGCTGCCTTCAGGCAAGTAACGAGGCAAAGGCTAAAACATCTGCCTCCACTTGCAACCCCGGCCAATCTGATACCCTGAATATGGCTTCCAGGGGACCTGGTTCAAGATTACCATGAAGACCTCCCGCCAATACCCCTCCAGCTTTGGACAGAACCAAAACATATGAATGTGATTAGTGGCTCCCCCCACAATGTTCACAAACATCCTCTACCCCCTCAAAGAGTCAGCTCATCCTTGCCTTTGTGAGGTGCACCCTATACACCACCTTCAGCTGTTTCAGCTTCAACTTTGCACAAGGTGTTGAAGCATTCACCCTCCGGGCACCTCACACCACAACCCCTCCTCCATGCCCTCTCCCAACTTTTCCTCCCATTTTGTCTTAATCCACCCCTGCGGTGTCTTCTCTCCTCCCAGAATCGCCCCATAAATCGCCGACACCACCCCCCTCTCCACCATCCCCCCCCCCCCCCCCCCCTCCCCACCCCAGAAACAAATCCTTTAGTGCCCTTCTCCTCCCATCTCCGAAAACTCCCATCCCACTTCCCTGGCTCAAATCTATGATTCCCCCGAAATGGCATTTCCCTTGACCCCCACCCCAGCCTAAAGTGCTGGCGCAACTGCCTCCAGATTTTCAACGTCCAACAAATATTTCTTATCTAATTTATGACTTTGTCCATTAGGATGGTATGTCAAATTCAGTGCTCATATGGCTACATACATTTAAACTACAGTAAATCTGATCTTGAATATACAAGCGGCGGGATCCTCCGTTGGCTGACGCTGAAATCGGGAACGCGCTTGGGCGGAGAATCAGTTTCGACGCGGAAATCGCAGCGGACGCTGATGTGGCAACAAATCGCAATTCTTCATCACCTTGACAGCGGAATCAATGCGGTCCACAATGCACATACAGTATATCATTAGCAGGCCTGACTGGGTATTCTCCGAGGCCTTCATGATTCTCCACCTCTGATGGGCCGAGTTCCCGATGGCATGGTACACTTGTGCTTTTAAAAATCAGGAAACCAGCATCGAGGCTGATAAGGGAGAGAGAGGAGGTAGAACCGTGGGCTGCCGGGCTGGACACTGGCCAGGCTGGCTGGGGTGGAGGGGGGGAGGGGGTGGCCTGCCATGCAAGCGGGGAGGGGGGGTGACAGGGAGATGGGTCATGTGGCCGGGTGACAACCCCCATGGGACTGGGGCGGTGTCCAGACACAGTCCGGCATGGCCATGGCCGCAATGCAGCCATCTTGTTGCGCACCCCACTGACCGCCCATCTTGGCCCCTGGTTCTGCAGAGTGACACCAGCTTTATGGGTGCCCCCACCCTTGCACCCCACGCTCTGCCACACCCAGCCCACTCAGCCCTCACCAGCCAGCTGGGTGTCAGGCGGTCCACTCAAAGGAAACGGCCACTGTAGCCCTTACAGGGGCGCAGTGTAGGGGTCGTGGAGTCTACCCCAGGCAAAGGCAGTGCCAGCCAACATTATCCCTGGCATCAGGACAGGGGCCTGGGCCAGAAGTCCCCACAGTGCCGGCAATGGCGGGGTCAGAAGTAGTGGGTTGGTGGAGGCGGGGCACCATGTAGCCTGGAGGTGCTGGCTGGGCACGGGGGGTACGCACTGTGCTGACATGTTCGCCTATCAACCCCTGCAGACAATGGATATTGGAATTCAACCAGCAATGGTGGCCTTCCTTCTAGTCGCCACAGCCCTGGGGGAAGTCCTGCGGCTGTACAAGCTGAAGCTGCACCAGGAGGATGATGTGGAGCATGCAGCAGTGGAGCGTGCCTTGAGGAATGGGTGCAGTTGTCCAGAATGGAGGGAAAGCCACCCAATAGGCCGAGGAGGAGGCACAAAGGAAGCATCGCGTGAGGCATCATGAACACAAGCAGCTCCTGTCATTTGAGGACCTGCCGGACCGGGCATACCATTGAAGACTCCGGCTGAGCAGGGAGAAAGTGCGACATATCTACCAGATAATGGCACACCTGGCACTGCGGGGGCATGGAGGATACCCGCTCCTGGTGGGCGTTAAGGTGATGGTCGTCCTAAACCTTTACGCCATGGGTTCCTTCCAGGCACCAAGTGGGAACCTGTCCGGGATTTCACTGAGCTTGGTGCACGGCGGCCCTATATGCGCATTTGACACAATACATCCACTTCAATGTGGACGGAGCCCACTAGGATGCCCGAGTAGTGGGGTTCTCCTCCATCGCCGACATGCCCCAGGTCCAGGGGGTGATCAACGGGATACATGTCCCCCTACGAGCACCAGCAGATGACAGGCTGCTCTACACAAACCAAAAGGGGTTCCTCTCGATGACCGTGCAGCTGATATGTGACCATGAGATGCGCATTATGTACATCTGTGCCCGATACCCAGGCAGTGTGCACGACGCCTTCATCCTGGCACACTCAACAATTCCTGACATGTTAGAGACACCCCTCCCCCAGCTGGGGTATTGACTCTTGGGCGGGGGCATGGAGTTATCTACTGCAGTCGTGGCTGATGACAGCTTTCTGAAGGCCACAGACCGACGCGGAAAGCCTCAACAATACCGCCCATGCAGCGTCTAGGAGCATGATCGTGTAGTGATTCGGCCTCCGGAAGATGGGGTTGAGGTGCCGGGACCGCTCTGGAGGGGCCCTCCAGTATAACACTGAGAGGGTTGCCATGGTGTGGAGATGCCAGCATTGGACTGGGGTGAGCACAGTAAGAAGTCTTACAATACCAGGTTCAAGTCCAACAGGTTTGTTTCAAACACTAGCTCCGGGTAAGGCAGCCTTCATTCACCTGAGGAAGGAGCAGTGCTCCGAAAACTAGTGTTTGGAACAAACCTGTTGGACTTTAACCTGATGTTGTAAGACTTCTTACTGAGAGGGTTGCCCACATCATGACGGCCTGCTGCGCCCTCCACTCCATCTCACAGCAATGGAGCGACATGTTGGAGGAGGAGGATGAATACTAGGCTTCGTCCAATGAGGCAGGACATGAGGCCCAGGCAGGCGCGGGAGGCTAACGCGCAAGAGCTGCTCTAATTGCCTCCAGGTTCACTGACTAGGGAGGTACACTGGCCAGGGGCACGGTTACCAAACCCACCCCCTCATCTCTAAATCCCTCCCTCGGTCACCCCTTCATCTGCAACACACTCTGTGATACATACCTTGGGTTGGCAGTAACACGGGATATGGTCCATGGAATGAAGGATGATGATAACCCGCTCTGCAATGAGCTCTGGTGCTCCGATTTGCATGACAACATCTGACTCCTGCCCACGGTAGCACTTTCCACCGTCCACCTGGGTGATCCCTGCATGTGAGCTAGCCATTCTATCACATGGTTCCATTGGATCCCTGGGGTGGCGTTGGTGGGGACGTGTGGAGATGGGTGAGGAGCCAAGGACACCCATAACTTCTCCCCATTCCCCCTGCCTCGCATCCCCTCTGAGCCCAGCCCGGACCAGCTCACTCCTTACATCAGTCTGAGGCAAGTTGTGACAGTGTGAACAGGTATTTAATGTGACAACATCTGTACAGATTTGTGCCCTAGCCCATACCACTAAACTCTCCCCTGCACCTGTACCAACTTAACTGGTGTCTAACCTTCTGGCCTTACAGGCCCTAACGATACACCTTGGTGGATCCCCAAATGGTACATCAGGGGTGGAGGTGGACTGCTGTGATTCCCACCCTGTGACCTGGGTCCCTGTTGGTGGCCAATTCTGGGGCGATCGGGCCTGGATGGGCCCGTCTGCACTTTGGGTGTCCCAGGTGGCGTGGTGCCACCCTGTTCTGCCCACTGCCCACCAGATGGGCCTGCGACAGGAGGGGGGGCATGTCCGAGGTGCTGTGGTGTTCCGGCACATTCCCTATGGGAGTGACAGGCACGGGCCCCATCACCTCCTCCTCCCTCGGAGTGCCCGATAGCTCCCGGGCTACTCCATGGGATGGGGTGCAAGTGGAGCTATCCCCTGAAGCTACTTCGGTTCCCCACCTAACCATTTGGACACTAAGGGGCAACTTAGCATGGCCAATCCACCTAACGTGCACAGTGGAAGGCAACCAGAGCATCCGGAGGAAACCCACGGAGAGAAGGTGCAAACTCAACACAGACAGTCAACAAGACTGGAATTAAACCCAAGTCCCTGGTGCTCGGAGGCAGCAGTGCTAACCACTGTGCCATCATGCCACTAGGCTGTTTGCCGAACTGGATATCAAAAAGCAAGAGGGGTCCCACAGATTAATTCACCACATCCGATAACACAAGTTCAGCGAATGATAGTTCTCTCTGCATTAAACACTCTGTAATATTATGACCACAGATCCAACTGACAACATTATCTACAGAACGCAGTGAGCAGAAGTGGTGCTCGGTAAAGTTTCACCCCTGACTTTCCATTGTGGATTTTTTGGATTGATTTGGAAGATTCCATTTTTAAGTCCTTCCAAATGACAAGCTTGAACTACAAAATTGGTATAGTTTTGAAATTTTGCATTTTTGGTTTTCTCATTCTCATTTGTTTGTGAGAACTCAGAAGATTCATCTTGGAATGTAGTGCAGTTTCATCAGCTTTTATATATCTAGCATATATAAGGGGCGGGATTCTTCGGTCTCCGAAGCCAAAATCGCGTTCGGCGATCAGCCGGAGAGTCCTCGTTGCCGGTAAAATCGGGGGAGAAGCAGCTTTTGCGATGCGCCCTTCCCTCCAAACGGTGTACTCCGCATGCCGTATGGATGGCCTCAGGACGTTACCGAAGGTCCTCCCCCGATGCTCAAACCTCGATGTGCCGAGTTCCCATTGGCTTGGGTCGCCCATGCTATTTCTTTTGGGAATTCGGTGTGGCGGCTGCGGACTGGGTCCAGCACTGCCACAGTCGGGGGAGAGCCGATCCGCGGGCGGGGGGTGGCATAGGCTGGAAGCACTGGTGGGGGGTGGTCCAGGGATGGCAAGCCTGGCCAAAGGGGGGGCAGTATTTGGCATGCCGAATCCGTGCATGACTGGCGCCATGTTGCATGGCGCGACCGCCGCCGGCCGCCGCTATGCACATGTCGGGTGCTCTGCGCTGCATGCCTTCTAGCCCCACACCAGGTGGCAGATCGGTGGTTGTTTTGCGACAGTGTTCGGTCAGGACACAATCTCCAAATTGGAGAATCCAACCCATGGATTTTAACCTCAGTGTCAGCAATTGTCCTCATTCTCATGCGGGCAGCATGGTAGCACAAGTGGATAGCACTGTGGCTTCACAGTGCCAGGGTCCCAGGTTCGATTCCCTGCTGGGTCACTGTCTGTGCGGAGTCTGCACGTTCTTCCCGTGTCTGCATGGGATTCCTACCACAGTCCAAAGACATGCAGGTTAGGTGGATTGAATCATAGAATCATAGAATTTACAGTGCAGAAGAAGGCTATTCGGCCCATCAAGTCTGCACCCTACCCAAGGTCAACATCTCCACCCTATCCCCATAACCCAGTAACCCCACCCAACACTAAGGGCAATTTTGGACACTAAGGGCAATTTAGCATGGCCAATCCACCTAACCTGCACATCTTTGGACTGTGGGAGGAAACCGGAGCACCCGGAGGAAACCCATGCACACACGGGGAGAATGTGCAGACTCCGCACAGACAGTGACCCAAGCCGGGAATCGAACCTGGGACCCTGGAGCTGTGAAGCAATGGTGCTTAACCACAATGCTACCGTGCTGCCCTAATTGGCCATGATAAAATTGCCCTTAGTGACCAAAAAGGTTAGGAGGGGTTATTGGGTTACGGGGAGAGGTTGAAAGTGAGGGCTTAAGTGGGTCAGTTGCAGACTCGGTGGGCCAAATGGCCTCCTTCTGCACTGTATGTTCTATGTTCTATGTTCTCCATTCATTATCTTCATTGCTGGAGCCAAGGTGGATAAATGGAGTCAGTATACAGATCAGCCATGATCTAACGGAGTGGTAGAAGAACTTTGAGGGAATGAATGGCCAACTTTGTTCTTGTGATTTGATTTGTAGGCGACATTTACTTTATTATAGGGTTTGCTTACAAATATTGGGCGGAATTCTCCCAAAATATAGCATCAGTTTGGGCAAGAAAATTGGCGCGAATTGCATCGGCTGTACTGGTGAAATTCCCAACGTGATCTTCCCACACCTAGTCATTGTTTTCGAAGGGGAAATGGTTTCCACTAGCACTAAGAGTGGTGGGACCTAAACACGTCTGCAAGTCTGTCTTCACAGAGATCGGGGAACCGTTTGTAAAGGGTGGCCTGATCTCAGTGACAGTACAGGCCCACCCATCCTCCCTCCCCGCCATATAGGGGCTCTCCTGCTATTCTACTATTCTCCTGGAATACCGGGATGTGCGCTAGGTGCAACGCAGCCAGAGAATTGCCCCCTTTTTAAATTGCGACTTCTTCAATCTTGGTTTTTTGATCCACAGAATTAAAATCGCAGCTGGTTTTATATCAGTGCCTTCCTTCAAGACACAAATAATAAAGGTGCAGATAGGTCAGTTAGATTGATTAAGGACAGTTTTCTGAAATATAATCCCTAAACTCAATGTCCTTTGATGTATGCACTCTCCTACAATTTCTTTGTAAAGGTTACGTACCTCTTGGTTTATTAGTAATCAACTTGTGTTATCTATAAAATGGAGACATTCTTATCTGCAAATTGCATAGCTGTTAAATTTAGATATGAAATGACATTTATTTTCCCCTGACAATTCTGAAAAGTGCCAGAAGGATGCAGTCCATTTTAGGTGTTAATTGGGATTCTAATGAAGCAATATTGAAGATGGCAGCACAGCTTTTTCTACATTTTACTGGCTGTAGAATTAATAACCAGCAATTTGTTTCTATATTTCTCAAAGTGGTTTCGTCTTATCGCCATCTTTTAAAAATTATACTGTTGAAAGAATTATGATCAACTTTAACATCTATTCTTTCCAGTGGATTTTTTTTTTAGGTGTATTGAACTTTCAATCTCATTATAATAACAAAGATACCACGAGGAGAGAAATATCATTGCTCACATAGAAGTACAATCAGACGAGCATACAAAGTCATTTGCAAGGCATGCGGCTAATTAAAGCCTGTATAGCCAATTTTGCAAATGCCTCCTGTATGTTATCTGAAGACATTATCCAATGGTTTGTCTTTCCAGACAAATAGGGGCCAGAGAAAATGACAGTTAATACGCGAGCAGTCTGAAAAGATGATGCAGGGAGCAAATAAACTGTGACCCCTATTTCAAATGCTAAGACTGCTGAGGCATTTCTGGTTAATTTCTGGAGTTTATTTTGCTCCTTCACACCATGTGTAGGAGGTTGCAATATTAGATTGATTTACTCCATGATAAACTTCAGGGATCAGGCAAATCATTGTGGAATATTTTTAAAATCTTTTTGGACATGGAATAACTTTGCAAAATCTCTGGCGTTCCACAGAGAATACTTTATCTCTTTTTATATTTTTTTCCAGTTCTATATTCTGGAGGGAAAGTACTTGGAGATGAAAGCCTCCAGGTCAGAATCATGCTGTGCAACATGAGAAACAAACCTACTGACATTGCACTCTAAAGAGCGGTCTATACCTGAAATGCTTACATCACAATTCTGTTCAGGATGTGGGCCAAGACTTTACTTATCAGATGCTGGCAAGCTTGCAGACTCTATCTGCATTTTACATTCATTGCCAACATTTGCTTTTTATTTGTACATAGTTCCCATACATTGCAGTCACTTTATTTAGCTATTTTCATGACATTAATGGAGTAAATTTTCACTTTTATCACCTGGCCATAATCATTTGGCAAAGGAAAGGAGGGAAATTCCAACGGGCAAGATTACACAGCAGTAATGCAACAAACTGAATTGTTTTGCATTGACATTAAAGGACAAGCATCAGGCTCTGTAAGAGGGAAATTAGTCTTCATGGAAGATCAGCCTTTCTGCAATCTACCCAAGTTAATGTTGAACACCCTGATAGTAAATCTGAAATATCGTCCCATGTCTTTTCATTATTTCAAATACATTTGTTGGTCACTTAATGGAAGCAGATGTGCAGAAGGAGAAAGGAGAGCAAAATTGGCATTGACTGTCGGAAAGATGAAAGAACTAAACAAATCCAGAAGGATTCAGGGAACAAAATGAGATTACAAATAGAGACTATTGTATGTAAGCCAATGCACTCAGTGCTGTCAATAAAGGTTTTGGGCGAGAGGCATACATTTCTAACGGGGAAATGATCTAAAACATCAACACAACCATGGCTCGGGTAGGACTGTAATGTGAGCATTGCTGGTTAGAAAAATATTCATGAGACACACAGTAGGAGACAAGGAAGGAGCAGTAAATGTAAAGCAGTGTTAATCAAATATTCAATTTAATTACTAGAACTTGATAACTGATTAAAAAAGAGATTTCTTGCGGTAAAAGTTTTTCGTCTTGAACACATCAGGACAATTTGCAAGAATATCAATGCCAGAAGAAACAACAAATTTATACCATCTGAGAACAGAGTGCTGATTTATAAACAAGTAGGCTATGATTGGTAGAGACATTGCCATGAAGAATGCACCAGTTTATGGTGACTGGCAGTTAACTTCCAGTCATTTTTAAAAAAAATTGATACCAAGGCTGCTTGACTCTGATTGATCAAAGCATTGCCCTGAGGAATGAACCAATGAATGGCTGTCACTTATTTTATTTAGCTGAAAAAGGCACAATGTGTGTACATCTTCATCCAATCTGCAAAGAGCAGGGTTCTTTGTATTGATATATGTAGCTTCCAGTACATGCAAATGCACCAGATTGTGAGCCTGATGGACAATAGTGTCAGCGTATTTCTCAGCACAGAGGATTATTCAGCAAATGTTATCCCATTACAGAAATACATCGAATGTTTATACTGTGTTTTGAGTTTTGCAAGAAAACGCTGGTTGAGTGTGGGTTATGAACAGCAGAAGGAGCATACTGTTTGATACAATGTTGGAAATGTCAGCTCCAAAGATTGGCAGATCAGTTTAGAGTTAAAAAACTGAAATATACTGTTACTCCTGGGAGTATATAATAGACTAGTATGGGAAGGAAATAGAAGTAGTGATAGAACATAGAACAGTACAGCACAGAACAGGCCCTTCGGCCCTCGATGTTGTGCCGAGCATTGTCCAAAATCAAGATCAAGCTATCCCACTCCTTGTCATTCTGATGATAAGTAGATAAATGAGAGAAAATGCAGGAACAAGAAGGCTTAATACTTTGTGATATCAATTTTCCAAGGATAGACTTGCCAGGTTTCTACAATATGCTCAGGATTGATTCAATAGGGTAGATATTTGTTTCAGACTGGGTGCAGAATAGTCTGGCGTGAATATTACTTGCCTCTTATCAGTCCAAACCTAAATGTTGCCCAGATCTTGCTGCATATGAACACAGAATGCTTAAGTATCTGAGGAGTCACAAATCAAGCTAAATATTGTGTAATCATCAGGAAACATTCCCATTTCTGACCATAGTATGGACCGAATGTCATTGATGAAGCAACTGAAGATGGTTTGGCCTATGACACTCCCTGGACACCTTCTGAAGTGATGTCACAGGACTGAGATAATTGACCTCCAATAACCACAACCATCTTACTTTGTGCTAGGTATAAGTACCAGTGGAGAGTTTTACCCATGATTCCCATTGACTCCAGTTTTTCTTGGGATCCTTGATGCCACACTCGGTCAAATGCTGATGTCAAGGACAATCACTCTGACCTCACTTCTTGAGTTATCTCCTTTGTCCATGTTCAGACCAAAACTGAAATGAGGTCAAGGGCCAAGTGATCCTGGGGAAACCCAAACTGAACTTCTTTGAGCAGGTTATTGTTGAGTAATGTGTCACTTGCTAGCATTATCAATGACATTTCCATCACTTTTCTGATACTAGAGAGTAGACTGATAGGTTGATAATTAGCTGGGTTGGATTTGTCCTGATTTTTGTGGACAGGTCAAGAGGGCATACCTGGGCAATGTTCCACATTGCTGCATAGTTGCCAGTGTTATAGCTGTACTGTGACAGCTTAGCTGGGGGCATGGCTAATTGTGCAGTACAAGTCTTCAATCCAATTGCTGGAATGTTTTCAGGGTCCATAGCCTTTGCAGTACCCAGTGCCTTCAGCCATTTCTTGATATCATGTGGAGTGCATGAAATGTCATCTTTGATTGGCAGGTCAAACAGAATTAAGTACTGTCCGATCACCTCCCTTCACGCTTGAGTGATTTTGATGTGGTCAGCTGGAAATTGACTGCATTCAGCTCTTTTTGATGTGGTTGCTGTTTACAAACATTGCAGTTCATTGCACTTTAGAGCTACTCGCCCATGAAAGAACTTGAATGGAGTAAAGATGACAGCTGTGTGTGTGTGTGTAAGCTGTCAATCAGAGCCTATGAAGGGAAACAAATGAATGGCTTGCAGTTCAAGGATCTGAGGGGGTTTAAACACAGCTGACTGGTCTTCTCTTTTGAGGAATTGACACATGATGCTCCCTGTGTCTATACCAGCAGATGTGTTGCCCAAGTGAGTGTTACAACAATAATTTTTTCATTGACTCTACCTGGACTGCTCTCTAGCTTCCAGACAGGCACCTCTTTTCTGTTGGGTTTACTGACTGGAGTTTCTTTTAAGTGGGGGTGTCTTTATTTGGGGTGTTTCTGAGGGGGCCTCCATATTTAGGGGTCTCTGGGGATCACTTTATTTAGGGAGTCTCAAGGGGGCGGTGGGGTGTCTGGTGGGGTGGGGTGGGCAGGTCTTGCATTTTGGGGGGGTGTGACAATATGCATATTGTAAGGATAATGAAGGGTTAACAATTTAGTGTAACTGCACCCAACATCTAGATGCTGATCAAGCGCATGCACGTGGATCACGTGATACTCTTGATTCGGGGAGAAGGTTGTGAAGCGAGATAGAGAATAGTCGTTGCTTCGAATTTATTTCGTTGTCATGTAAATAAATTAGCTTTGTTCAAAACTTAGCTTGATGTTCTTTGTGAGACGCTATGGGTGGGATTCTCCGGGAATCGGCGGGGCAGGCAGAAACGGCGCAGTGGAGTAGCGGGTACCACTCCGCACCTTCAGGGGCTAGGCAGGCACCAGAGTGGTTTGCACCCCGCCGGCCGGCGTGGAAGGCCTTTGGCGCCGCGCCAGTCGGGGCCGAAGGGACTCCGCCGGCTGGCGCAGGTCCGTGCATGCGTGGGGGGGTTCACCTACGCACCAGCCATCGCGGAGGCTTACACGGCCGGCCTGTAGGAATAGAGTGCCCCCATGGCACAGGCCCGCCCATGGATTGTTGAGGTCTCTGATCGCGGGCCAGGCCACCATGGGGATACCCCTGGGGCCAGATTGCCCCGTAACACCCCCCCCCCCCCCCAGAGGACCCCGGAGCCTGCCCATGCCTCCAAGTCCCGCCGGTAAGGGACTACTCCAATTAACACTGGCATAGAACGGGCGGCGCTTCGGCCCATCGTGGGCCGGAGAATCGCTGGGGGGAGCCCGCTGACCGGCACGGCGCGATTCCCGGCCCCGCCAAATCTCCGGCGCCGGAGAATTCGACAGCCGGCAGGGGTGGGATTCATGCCGCCCCTGCCGATTCTCCAACCGGCATCACATGATACCAGCAGTGGAAATGAGAAGGTACCACGTGTGCATGCTAAGATAAGTAGAAAGGTTCAGCAAGAGAAGAGAATTTTCAAAAATTTTCTGTGAAACAAAACTTGCAAAAAATTTCTAACTAGAGTCTGCCTTCAACAATGACGTTGAAGCAAATCTCAGTCGAAACGAGATGAAAGGTCTGCAAACTCCACAGCAATTTCATACTTTGGCGAAAGTGGACGTTAACTGGCGCAATTTCAAGCAGCAGTTTGAATTGTATATCTCTACCCTAGACCAAGAAGCGGCCAGCGACCAGTGCAAAATAACAATGTTTTAAAAAAATTTTAGTGTACCCAATTCATGTTTTCCAATTAAGGGGCAATTCAGCGTGGCCAATCCACCTACCCTGCACATCTTTGGGTTATGGGGGCGAAACCCACACAAACATGGGGAGAATGTGCAAACTCCACACGGACAGTGACCCAGAGCAGGGATCGAACCTGGGACCTCGGCGCCGTAAGGCTGCAGGGCTAACCCACTGAGCCACCGTGCTGCCCCGCAAAATAACACTGTTTCTAGTGTTGACTAGACTCACAAGCCCTCAAAATCTTTAACTCGTTTCAGTTTGGGGATGAGGCAGATAAAAAAAGTAAGTCAGTTATTGAAAAGTTTGACAAGCACTGCCAGTTGCAACAAAATGAAACTTTTGAACGGTATGTGTTCAGACAAAGAGTACAAAGAGCAGGTGAAACGCTTCACTGCTTCACAACGGATCAGAGACTAAAAGTGCAAACATGTAATTTTTTGATTCTCCTAAACTCACTTTTGCAAGGTCAGATAGTCTGCGGAGTAAAAAGTGACAAACTGCGGGAAAGGTTATTGCTCAGTCTGATTTGATGTTCGAAGGCACAATCAGTATGGGTAGCGTAAGCGAACTTGCCAAAAATCAATTCTCAGAAATGTCGGTCAGAGAACTTGGCGCAAAAACCAACAATGTGGGTGATGCCATTAATGCAGTGGCGCACCTAAAGAAGAAACATGCTCCAAAACGCAACCATCTTACGCATGACATCACAAGCGTCATGACGTGTAAACGATGTGGCAACGCACATCAGATCAAAAAATGCCCTACATATGGAAAAATCTATGTGAAATGTCACAAGCTAAAACACTATGGGCGCGATTCTCCGCACTCACGACGGTTCGGAGAATAGCGGGCGGCGCAAATTTTCACGGCGACGCTGGTCCGACGCCCTCTCGCTATTCTCCGAACCCCGCACAAACTACACGTCAGCATTCCCGGCAAACGCCTCGAACGCGCCCCCGACACGACCAGAATCGCTACTTATTGGCCCCCCGCAATTCTCCGGCCCGGATTGGCCGAAGTCCCGACGTCATCACACACTGTTTTCACGCCGGCCAACACACCTGCTTTTCAAGTTCGTCAACCAGTCGTGCTGACTGACGAAAGCTTCGAGTAGGTGAGCGCACCGCTCAGCGCACCACTCAGCGCACTGCTGGAGTCTGGCCACAACGGGGAAGGCATCCCCGAGAACGGGAGGGGGGCCCAGACCGGGGGGGAGTGGGGGAGACTGAGGGTGGGAGTGGGGGAGACGGAGGGGGGAGTGGGGGAGACGGAGGGGGGGAGTGGGGGAGAAGAAGGGGAGAGTGGGGGAGACGGAGGGGGGAGTGGGGGAGATGAAGGGGGGAGTGGGGGAGATGGAGGGGGGAGTGGGGGAGACGGAGGGGGGGAGTGGGGGAGATGAAGGGGGAGTGGGGGATCTGAAGGGGGAGTGGGGGAGATGGAGGGGGGAGTGGGGGAGATGGAGGGGGGAGTGGGGGAGGCGGAGGGGGGAGTGGGGGAGATGAAGGGGGGAGTGGGGGAGACGGAGGGGGGAGTGGGGGAGACGGAGGGGGGAGTGGGGGAGATGGAGGGGGGGAGTGGGGGAGATGGAGGGGGGAGTGGGGGACGGAGGGGGGGAGTGGGGGAGATGGAGGGGGGAGTGGGGGAGATGAAGGGGGGAGTGGGGGACGGAGGGGGGGAGTGGAGGAGATGGAGGGGGGAGTGGGGGAGATGGAGGGGGGAGTGGGGGATGGAGGGGGGAGTGTGGGAGATGGAGGGGGAAGTGGGGGAGATGAAGGGGGAGTGGGGGAGATGGAGGGGGGAGTGGGGGAGACAGAGGGGGGAGTGGGGGAGACGGAGGGGGAAGATGAAGGGGGGAGTGGGGGATCTGAAGGGGGGGAGTGGGGGAGATGGAGGGGGGAGTGGGGGAGATGGAGGGGGAGTGGGGGAGACGGAGGGGGAAGTGGGGGAGATGAAGGGGGGGGGAGTGGGGAGACGGAGGGGGGGAGTGGGGGAGATGAAGGGGGGAGTGGGGGAGATGAATGGGGGGAGTGGGGGAGATGGAGGGGGGAGTGGGGGAGACAGAGAGGGGGAGTGGGGGAAATGAAGGGGGTAGTGGGGGAGATGAAGGGGGGAGTGGGGGAGATGAAGGGGTGAGTGGGGGAGATGGAGGGGTGAGTGGGGGAGATGGAGGGGGTAGTGGGGGAGACGGACGGGGAGTGGGGGAGACGGAGGGGGGGAGTGGGGGAGATGGAGGCGGGAGTGGGGGAGATGGAGGGGGGCGTGGGGGAGACTGAGGGGGAGGTGGGAGTGGGGGGGGGGTAAGGTAGAGAGTGAGCGAGTGACCCGTCCAACCCCTGTTACAAAATGTCTGCCACCATGCCATGGCGTGCCGGTCACGAGGACACGGCCGCTGGTTGCCCTGTGGCTTACGGCCACAGGCCACTGACGCACCGGTGAAGAGGACGTAGTTAACTGCCCGTTGGATGCAGAAAGTGATCAGGGGTTAGGCTGCCCGCGTGTCAGCAGCGCGACCAGGCCACCGGGACACACAGGTATCCCGTGGCAGGCGGCTGCCGAGGTGTCGACTCACCTCCGTCTAACATTTACCGTTTCTCTGCCCCCCACCACCCTTCTGTAGGTTAGCACAATGTCGGTGAACAGAACGGTTATGTTCTGCGCAGTAGTTGGGGCCGCTCTACTGCATGTGGAGATGCAGCAGCATCCACAGCCACAACTCGCAGTGGATGCAGGGCCAGCTGCAGCAGCAGAGGGAAGGGCCGAGGAGTTGCCAGTCGTCGAGCAGCATGGGGGGGCGGAGGAGGAGGAGGGGGAGGAGGAGAGAGTGAGGGTGCAGCCACGGCGCCAGAGGCGACGACCAAGGCCGAAGGTGTACCGTGCCCGGATCTCTTTCCTAACAATGATGGACATCACCAGCAGGGGGAGACTCCGGCTGCGTAGGCGGACAGTGATACATATCTGTCACCTCGTGGCGCACCTGGCCCCACGTGGAAGGGGAGGAGGACACGCGATCCCGGTTGCCATTAAGGTGACGGTCGCTCTTAACCTCTATGCGACCGGCTGCTTCCAGTCTCTGAGCGGGGTCCTCTCCGGGATCTCCCAGTCATCGGTCCACAGGTGCATCCGGGATGTGACCGACGCCCTCTATGCCATCGCGGACCGCTACATCACCTTTCCCGAGGACCGAGCAAGTCAAGACTCACGAGCCCGTGGATTTACCAGGGTGGCCGGGATACCGGTGGTGCAGGGGGCAATCGATTGTGTTCACGTCCCCATGCGCCCACCTGCAGGGGACAGGGAGGTGTTCACAAACAGGAGGGGGACATACTCCATGAATATCCAGGTGGTATGCGACCCCCACATGAGGATCATGAACATCTGTGCAAGGTTCCCAGGGAGTGTGCATGACTCCTACATACTGGTGCAGTCGTACATCCCTGCGATGTTTGAGGGATGTCCCCCCCCCGGCTGAGGGGCTGGTTGCTAGGCGACAGGGGCTATCCGCTGAGGTCTTGGCTGATGACGCCTATACGGAGGCCTCAGACCAATGCGGAAACCCGATACAACGATGACCATGCAGCAACCAGGGGTGTGGTGGAGCACTGCGTTGGCTTCCTGAAGATGAAATTCAGGTGCCTGGACCCGCTCCGGAGGGGCCCTGCAGTACCAACCCGACAGGGTCGCTCGCATTGTTGTGGTCTGCTGTGCGCTGCACAACATCGCGATGCAGAGGGGAGATGATCTGCTGCAGGAGGCGGAGGGAGAAGCCAGTGGCAGTGGTGCCAGCACACAGGAGGAGGAGAGGGAGGAGGAGGAGGCTGGCGGAGTGGCGTGCACAGCATGCAGACACGACCCAGGCGCTGGTGATGTCCAGGAGGCGGCACGACGGACCCGGCGAGGACGGCGGGCACGCGACGCCTTGGTGGCAGCACGGTTCACGCGTCGCATGTGACGTCCCCGCTGAACACCAAACCACCACCTGCATCGCTAGTCGTGCAGAGGGTCAACTCACAACTGCCACCACCACAGCCCCCCCACACCCCACCCCCTCTCAGTGTACACTGCTCCACTTAGACATCACCCTTACCACTGGGTCCAGACGGTATGGTACAACATCAATGGCTGTGTCAGCGGGTGTGATCAGTGCCATGTGGAATGATGACAGCCCGCTCTGTGAAGAGCTGTGAGCTCAGAAACGTTAGAGAGAGTCTGACCCATGGCAACAGCTGAACCATCTACCTTGGTGGCCGCTGAGATCGTCACGGACACTCTATCACGTGCCCGCGTTGGCTAGCTGTCGGAGGGGGGTGGGGGGGGGGGGGGGGGGGGGGGGAGAGGGACTGCACACCCGGCACCGAAGTTTCACCGCTCATCAACCCCAGCGACACACGGTCACCATCACGATTCCTGTGGCTGTGGAACAATCACACGGTATTACAAGTAAGGTGGAACAGTGCGTTTAATGTGAACAAACATTTACAGGTGTCCTAGCCCCTACAGCTAAACTGTGCCCTTCACCCGTGCCAACTTACTCAGTGTCTATCTTTGTTGCCTTACGGGCCCTACCACTACGTCTAAGTGATTCCCCAGATGATACAGCAGGAATGGAGGAGGACTGCTGCGAATCGCCCCCTTCGACTAGATTCTCCTTCGGCAAGCGTTTCCTGGGGCGACCCAGCCTTGATGGGCCAGGCTGTTCTGCGGGCGTCTCGGGTGACGTTGTGCCACCCTGCTCTGCCTGCTGCCCACCCGATGAACCAGGGATGGGACGGCGGGAAACCGAGAATTCCAGGACGTCCTGTGATGGAGTTAATGGGACGGGCCCCGAAACCTCCTCCCCGTGGCCCCCGGGCCTCACTTTGGGACAGAGGCGCGAGCGGGGAGGTGCCCCGTCGTACCACCGACACCTAGCGCTGCCAGTCCTGGAGGCCTGCAACGGTATCCACCAGTATCCGAAGGTTTGCAGAGACGGAGTCCAGGGAGTTAGACATTCCAGCCATGGACAGTGCGACCTCAACCTGTGAGTGCACGATGCCATCCAGCATGTGTGTCAGGCGGTTGATGCTCTCCGCGACTGACTGCTGCGACTGGGCCATGACCTGCTGAGACTCGGCCAAGTCCCGCAGCGCGCCGGCAATGTCATTTTGGCTCTGGCACATTGCTGCCTGTGAGAGGGCAACCCTGACCAGGGCCGAGGATGACGCGTGCACATTAAGCCCAACGTCTTGCTTAACCTGACCCATGGCCGAAACCGTTTCACCCATTGCCTCCACCGCGGATGCCACCCGTGTGGTGTCGGCCTGGGTTTCTGCCATCAGCGGCACCACTCCCTGCTCGTGGACGCGGTTCGACTCCTCTAACAGCGTCTGCAGAGTCTGGAAGACAGCCCTCATCCCGTCATTGAGTCCCTGGGTTTCTTGATGCATCGGCTATGCGGGTGGGTTGAGAAAGTCCAGGAACTCTGAAAATGTCTGGGAGCCAGCTGCATGCTGGGCCTGGCCTGGCCTCCGCCAGTCCGGGCCCTCGGCTGCTCCGACCTCCACCTGCTGTACCTGCTCAGCTGTGATGTGCGACCCAGACTGTGACCCAGGATCCTCATCACTAAATAGGCCAGCCGGGGTGAGTGTCTCTGGGATGGTGGATGGTGCGGGAGAAATCTGTGCCGCTATCTCGAGGTCTTCTTGGGTTGACGCCTCCTCAATGTCATCGGCCCGCTGAGAGGCCGCAGGGCGTTCGCAGGCCATTTCTTCATCTAGGGGTGTCGCCGCCCTCTGGGCGTCCTGCTCCACAGATTCTGTTGGGGAGGATGGGACTCCCCGCTGATCGGGCACCCTCTGTCGTGCGGCCCCGGGTGAGGTGGGGGCAGATGCCTGTGTCTGTCTGGAGCCAGACGGCCCTGGTCTTTTGGCATCACGTCCTAGGGAAAATAATGTGAAGGTGTGTGAAGGGACAGAGGATGGGGGAGGTGTCCCAGTGGGCAGGGTGTGTGAAGGGACAGAGGATGGGGGAGGTGTCCCAGTGGGCAGGGTGTGTGAAGGGACAGAGGATGGGACAGAGGATGTGTTTGTCATGCAGGGTTGTCTCACTTGTTGCAGCTCCGCCAACCTCGCATTGCGCAATCTCCCGGGTGGCAGATCCGCCAACAAGGTCCAGAGCCCTCTGCTCAAAAGTGGTGAGGGGCCGCAGGATGGGCGAACCCCCTCCCGTCTTGTTCCGCTCACGGGTGTTGTGAGCCGTCTTGTCCTGTTGGGGGAGGGGGCAAAGGTAGATCATTAGAATACGGCAGGTATCAGCAGTCCGTTCAGATACTGGCACAGTTTGGGGGTCAAGTTGTAATAAGACGATTGCATCTCTGCAAGGGGGCCAGAGCGCTGGGTCTGTGACAACTTTGTGAACCACCCTCAACTCACTCTGCTCCAATCCCCCTCCACCCCCCGTGCCAGGGGGGGAGGTGGCTGATTAAGTAAAGGGGGGGGGGGGGAGTGATGGCTGTGACCCGGGGCACCCTCTTGGCACTTACCCTGGCAGCCCTGGTGAGGTTGTGCATCTTCTTCCGACACTGGTCAGCAGAGCGAGGGGTCTGCCCCACAGCACTGACGGCAGCAGCAACCTCACGCCAGGCCTGGTGCACCGTGCTGGTAGGGTGGCGATGCCCTCCACGCGGGCAGATGATGCCCCTCCTCTGCTCGATGGAATCGAGCAGCATCTCTATGTCAGCCTCCACAAATCGCGGGGCTGCTCTCCTCAGCTCCGACATCTTGGCCTACAGTTTCTGTGCTCGCCCGCGCCTTTTTACGGCGTCGGGCGGCGTCACGTGGGCGTGTTCGTAGCGTCGCGGCGTTCCGGCGTCATCGTGCATGTGATTGACGCGGCCCCGTTCCTAGCCCATTTCCCGGACGTGAATACCTCGGGAAATGGGTCGTGTCGGGCCGTCGCAAAACCCGACCGTTTTCACGGCCAACTTCGCGATTTTCCACGGGTGCAGAGAATCATGCCCTATGCATCTCGATGTAGATCGAGAACAAATTTGCAGCAGTTTAAATGCTAAGTGCAGTAAACAGAGGAAGAGCTGTGCAAGAAATAAGCATTAAAGAAAATGTTAAACAAGCGATCAAACCTGACTCAGAGGAAGATGTATTTGACTTAGAGGATTCCTTCTTTATTTAAAAACAGCGGAAAGCCTAGAAAACGCACATCAAAATACTATCAATTTGGAAACTTTAAAACAGATTACTATCATTCAAAATACTGATGATTGGATGATTCCTTTAATAATACATGGAACCAAAATAACGATGAAATTGGATACCGGAGCAAGAGCTAATCTCATTAATCAGACAGGCATAGCCAGATTAAAGGTAAAACCAGTGATTGACGAGAATAATTGTCAACTGTGAGATTATAATGGCAACTTGCTAACCACAATGGGTACCTGCTACTTAACTGTTGAGGTTAAAGAGAAAAAGATTCCGGTTAAATTCGGGACTGTTGAACTAATGAAATCAACATTACTTGGTGTTCAGGCATGTGAGATTTTGCAGCTCGTGAAATGCATTTATAACTCGGACAGGATTTCATCCAATTGCAATGACCAGGTTGGGGCGATTATTCAGAAATTTCCTCACCCCTTTCATTGGAATGGGAATGCTACCCTTTGAATACAAAATTCAGTTAAAAGTGAATGCCAAACCAGTAATTAGAACATAGAACATAGAACATAGAACGATACAGCGCAGTACAGGCCCTTCGGCCCACGATGTTGCACCGACATGGGAAGTCAAAAACTAAAGGCCATCTAACCTACACTATGCCATTATCATCCATATGCTTATCTAATAAACTTTTAAATGCCCTCAATGTTGGCAAGTTCACTACTGTTGCAGGTAGGGCATTCCACGGCCTCACCACTCTTTGCGTAAAAAACCTACCTCTGACGTCTGTCCTATATCTATTACCCCTCAATTTAAGGCTATGTCCCCTCGTGCTAGCCATCTCCATCCGCGGGAGAAGGCTCTCACTGTCCACCCTATCTAACCCTCTGATCATCTTGTATGCCTCTATTAAGTCACCTCTTAACCTTCTTCTCTCTAACGAAAACAACCTCAAGTCCATCAGCCTTTCCTCATAAGATTTTCCCTCCATACCAGGCAACATCCTGGTAAATCTCCTCTGCACCCGTTCCAAAGCTTCCACGTCCTTCCTATAATGAGGCGACCAGAACTGTACGCAATACTCGAAATGCGGCCGTACCAGAGTTTTGTACAGCTGCAACATGACCTCATGGCTCCGGAACTCAATCCCTCTACCAATAAAGGCCAACACACCATAGGCCTTCTTCACAACCCTATCAACCTGGGTGGCAACTTTCAGGGATCTATGTACATGGACACCGAGATCCCTCTGCTCATCCACACTGCTAAGAATTTTACCATTAGCCAAATATTCCGCATTCCTGTTATTCTTTCCAAAGTGAATTACCTCACACTTCTCTACATTAAACTCCATTTGCCACCTCTCAGCCCAGCTCTGCAGCTTATCAATGTCCCTCTGTAACCTGGAACATCCTTCCACACTGTCTACAACTCCACCGACTTTAGTGTCGTCTGCAAATTTACTCACCCAACCTTCTGTGCCCTCCTCTAGGTCATTTATAAAAATAACAAACAGCAACGGCCCCAGAACAGATCCTTGTGGTACGCCACTCGTAACTGAACTCCATTCTGAACATTTGCCATCAACCACCACCCTCTGTCTTCTTTCAACTAGCCAATTTCTGATCCACATCTCTAAATCACCCTCAATCCCCAGCCTCCGTATTTTCTGCAATAGACGACCGTGGGGAACCTTATCAAACGCTTTACTGAAATCCATATACACCACATCAACTGCTCTACCCTCGTCTACCTGTTCAGTGACCTTCTCAAAGAACTCGATAAGGTTTGTGAGGCATGACCTACCCTTCACAAAACCATGCTGACTATCCCTAATCATATTATTCCTATCTAGATGATTATAAATCGTATCTCTTATAATCCTCTCCAAGACTTTACCCACAACAGACGTGAGGCTCACCGGCCTATAGTTACCGGGGTTATCTCTACTCCCCTTCTTGAACAAAGGGACCACATTTGCTATCCTCCAGTCCTCTGGCACTATTCCTGTAGCCAATGATGACACAAAAATCAAAGCCAAAGGCTCAGCAATCTCTTCCCTGGCTTCCCAGAGAATCCTAGGATAAATCCTATCAGGCCCCGGGGACTTATCTATTTTCACCTTGTCCAGAATTGCCAACACTTCTTCCCTACGCACCTCAATGCCATCTATTCTAATAGCCTGGGTCTCAGCATTCTCCTCCACAACATTATCTTTTTCCTGAGTGAATACTGACGAAAAGTATTCATTTAGTATCTCGCTTATCTCCTCAGCCTCCACACACAACTTCCCACCACTGTCCTTGACTGGCCCTACTCTTACCCTAGGCATTCTTTTATTCCTGACATACCTATAGAAAGCTTTTGGGTTTTCCTTGATCCTACCTGCCAAAGACTTCTCATGTCCCCTCCTTGCTCGTCTTAGCTCTCTCTTTAGATCCTTCCTCGCTTCCTTGTAACTATCAAGTGCCCCAACTGAAACTTCACGCCTCATCTTCACATAGGCCTCTTTCTTCCTCTTAACAAGAGATTCCACTTTTTTGGTAAACCACGGTTCCCTCCCTCGACCCTTTCCTCCCTGCCTGACTGGTACGTACTTATCAAGAACATGCAATAGCTGTTCCTTGAACAAGCTCCACATATCCAGTGTGCCCAACCCTTGCAGCCTACTTCTCCAACCTACACATCCTAAGTCATGTCTAATGGCATCATAATTGCCCTTCCCCCAGCTATAACTCTTGCCCTGCGGGGTATACTTATCCCTTTCCATCACTAATTCATCCACCTAAGAGGGTACCAGCTACTTGTAGGGAACGTTTAAAAGTGGAACTTGAGCATATCCAGCAGTTGGGAATAATCACCAAAGTGGAAGAAACAACTGACTGGGTCAATTCTACGGTTTGTATGAAAAAAGCCAACGGTCACCTGAGAATCTGTATCAATCCCAAGGATCTGAATCAGAATATTAAGCAGGAACACTACCCAATTCCTAAAAGGGAGGAAATTACTTGTAAAAAACTCTGCATGTTTAACACACCATACGGGGGACACTGCTTCAACAGAATGCCTTTTGGGATTATTTCAGCTTCCGAAACTTTTCATCGGGCTATGGAACAGATGGCCAAAGGTATCACAGGTGTACAAGTGTACGTGGATGACATCATCGTTTCATCATCAAATGAAGAGGAACATAATGCATGACTTCTGCAAGTTATGAAGTGAATTGAAAAGTTTAGTCTCAAACTGAACAGAGCCAAATGCCAATTTGGCATCCCATTCACCATCATGAGTGACAATGGACCATATTTTGATAGCAGGAAATGGACTGAGTTTTACAAACAGTATGACTTCCAGCATGTAACCTCCAGCCTACTTCATCCACAGTTCAATGGAAAGGATGAGAAGGGAGTGCGTATTGCCAAGAAGTCACTTAAGAAAGCTTGGGATTCCAAATGCAACCCAAACTTCGCTTTGTTAAGCTACAGTGTGACACCACTTGCGACAGGATACTCACCAGCACAGTTGCTGATGAATCGAAAGATACATACCACGTTACCGTGTCTTACTACAACAAATTCTGAGAACGAAGATGTAATCCAAAAAATCAAACAGAACAATCGGAAACAACAATACTATGATAGAACAGCAAAAAATCTATCACCGGTAGAACAAGGTGATACTGTCAGAATGCAACTTTCAAATGGATTGTTGAGCATGTAATGCGCCAGACAGCTACACTTTCCTATGTAATAGTTAAGGAAGAGGGTTCGATCTTAAGGAGAAACCACAGTGCACTTCCTAATGTGAAAGCGACTCAATCCACATTTACAAACATCACAATTGATACAGAGCTACTCAAAGCAACTCCAACAGTATGTCAGGAAAATATTGTTCCAGCAGCGAACGTAACCAGTGGAATTGGAACAAACACAACTGCAAGAAAATATTGCACTGAGAAGATCTACACATCTCAGTAAAATAACAGACTAAATTTGTGAAAAGACTGAAAAAATTGTTAACTACTAGCCTTAACAAGAATCATGTACTGTATATATGTTTGAATTCATATCCAAACAACTACAAAGAAAGCGGGATGTGACAATAGGTATATTGTAACAATAATGAAGGGTTAATAATTTACTGTAACTGCATCCAACCACTAGATGGCGATCAATCGCATACACGTGGATCACGTGATACTTTTGATTCGGTGAGAAGTTTGTTAGGCGAGATAGAGAATAGTCGTGTCATTAGGAACTCTGTAATTAGAATCATAGTTTTAGTGAATCTGTAATCTTTAATATCTGAGCAGGCAAGTTGAATCAATTTAGTTGCGTAAATAAATTAACTTTGTCCAAAACTTAGTTTGATGTTCTTTGTGAGACACTGCACTTCTTAGCCATCCTCATTCAGAAAGCAAAGAACATCACATGGGGGGGGGGGCCTGACTCTTGGATTGACTTTGGGGACAACTCCCTTAAGGAGTTACCCGCTTCGCCCACCGCGATGTCCAGCATATCAGGGCCACATTTGCCCATACCTGTAGTAATTCTTGCCTATGTGATTCCTAGCCGAGATGACTGGAGAGTCACGCAGGTCCAGGGAATACGGTACTTGGCCGGCTAAGTGGGCGCAAATGAGTCATTAAGCTCAATTGAGACATTAAGGACATTAAGATGCTGGCACGCAGGTGCAAACATCTATTCCGCCATGAGCGGGGACCGGAGCATCGGAAAGGCCCAGCACCAATCCCGTTTTTCTCCCCAATGCTGGATGCTCCACCTTACTGGGAACTCCGCTACCAACGGCTCAAGGTGAAGAATTTCATGCCATATCTTTTCCATTAATTGCTGGCCTATATAATTCAATTAGTGCTGTAATAGTACCTCTTAGATCTAATAGATAGATTCATACGTTCACTGCTGCAGGACGCCTCTTTCTCCAACACTGTAAAGCTTTCCTTAATCGTTGCAACAACCCTTCCTTCTTTCCTGCCTTTCATATCTTTCCTGAAAACCTTGGATGGGATTCTCTGACCCCCCACCGGGTCGGAGAATCGCCGGGGGGGGGCGGCGTGAATCCCGCCCCCGCTGTACGCCGAATTCTCCAGCACCCGAGTGGCCCCCTCGGCGATTCTCCGACCCATGATGGGCCGAAGACCCGCTGGATTTTTGCCAGTCCGCCGGCATAGATTCTATTAGGTCCCTTACCGGCGGGACCTGGTGGCGCGGGCGGGCTGCGGGGTCCTGGGGGGGGCCAGCGGGGCGATCTGGCCCCGGGGGGTGTGGTGCCCCCACGGTGGCCTGGCCCGCGATCGGGGCCCATCGATCCACGAGCGGGCCTGTGCCACGGGGGCACTCTTTTCCTACGCGGCGGCCGTGTCAGCCTCCGCGATGGCCTATGCGTAGGTGAAGCCCACCCCCCCCCCCCCCGCGCATGCGTGGGGATGACGTCAGCAGCCACTGACGCTCCTGCGCATGCGTGGACTTGCACCGGCTGGCAGTGTCCCTTCAGCCCCTGCTGGTGTGGCGCTAAAAGCCTTCCATGCCAGCCAGCAGGCGCAAAGCACTCCGGCGCCAGCCTAGCCCCTGAAGGTGTGGAGGATTCCGCACCTTTGGGGCAGGCCGACGGCGGAGTGGTTCACGCCACTCTGTCCCGCCGGGACCCCCCACCCCACTGGGTACGGGAGAATCCCACCCCTTGTATCCATGAACATGTAGTACCCAGTGCTGACCCTTTTTGAGATAGGTCTCTGTTATCGCCACAGCATCATACTCCCATATGATTATTTGTGCCTACATGCCTTGAACATTTGCATGTATGCACTGTAAACATGAATTTGACATTCTGTATTCTTCTTTATCTGGACACACTTAAAATTTTACTATTTCTTACTCTCGAGCTATCTGTCTCTCCCAATCCTTTTGTGTACGTTGGTTCTCCTTCCTGATGTCACATCCTGGTTCCCATCTCACTGCTGTGTTACTTTACACCCTCTCCAATAGCCCTGGCAAACTGTCCAGTGAAGATTTTTTTTCCAGCCCTGTAGAGGTATAACCCATCCAGTATGTTGTTACGATCCCAGACCAGACCCCAACAGTGGCTAAGATACTGGACCAAAACCCCAGTATTTTATTTTAATTTTGTCAGACATGTGGGGAAATGCCCCATGAGTGTGATATGGGGTGGGATTCTCCCATCGGGTGGCTGTGTCGATGCCGGCGTAAAAAAGGGAGTGTTTTATTCGGGCGTCGGCGCATGTTCCGGGACCACATTACCTATCTGACCCACAGGGGTCTAGCACGGCGCCGGAGCAGCCCACGCCGTTCCAGCTGCCGATCCCAGCATGAACCCGGTGCCGCAGGGTCCACGAATGCGCAGTTGGGCCGGCGCCAACTTGTGCATGCGCAGTAGCCTTCTTTCCCGCGCCAGCCCCGTGCCAAATGGCGCAGGGCTACAGGAGCCGGCGCGGAGGAAAGGAGGCCCTCAGCCAGAGAGGCTGGCCCGCCGATCGGTGGGCCCCGTTCACGGGCCAGGCCATGATGGAGGACCCCCCCCGGATCGGACCCCCCCCCCCCCCCCCCCCGCACAGGCCACCCCCGGACCCTTCAACGCCGACATCCCGCCGGCTCAGAAGATGTTAGAACGGCGCAGGCGGGACTCGGATTTTTTGTGACGGCCCATTTGGGCTGGAGAATCGCCGCATACCCCGACTGGCACCGCGCCGACCACACCGGAGCCGATGGCGCCAATTCTCCGCTCTGTGGAGAATTGCATCCTGGCGTCGGGGCGACATGTGTGATTCGCTCGGCGTGCACCAGTTCTCCAATCCGGCAGGAAGTCGGAGAATTCCGCTCATGGTACATTAAAACAAATGTTATTACTAACACAGTATGAAAATCTTCAACACCACACCTGAAAATCGTTTACAATTACCCACCAAACAATACGATTCCCTTAATTGTTATCTTTATTCACAAACAAGAAAAAAAACCATCTCAGCTCTCAAACTACCCTAAATACCAAAGTCACAGAAGAATACTCGCTTTACAGAGTTGTTCTTTGAGAAAGAGCTTTACAGAAAATGATCTAACTCCCATCAGATCCATGCAGGAACTCTGGTTGTATGTCTTCAAAAGCTAGTGCAGCTGGATTGTTTCCTTGTCCTCAAGACAAGTCTGCAGTGCTTTAAAGACTGTTAATCCCTTTTTAATAACTGCAGAGAGAAAAACCTGACTTGCGGTCCCAGCTTCATCGACAACAAACTGAACTGAAAATACATTCTCAAAAAAGCTTGATGCCTTAGCTCCACCCAGCAATGACACCATCTCACCAACCTGAAAACTAATTAACTCCCTAGGCTTATTCAAACAATGGTTCATTAGAGAAAACTTTTTACATCTAGCTCCCAAAAGCTTTTTTTGTATTTCAAAGAAAAATTCAGAAACGCTAACCCAGGCTGTTCACCCCTACTTCATCAAATGTTACAATACAATATATCTAAAATTCCAAATTCATCACAAGGTACACGTTCGACAATAATACATTGAGGATTCAGAGATTGAGTGGAAGCAGCTTGCTGTGTAAAAATTCAAAGTAGCAGTAATTGGAATGATCATTGATGGATCTATGCCTGCACTGGAATTGGTCTGCCTGCAAGAGTGCGCAGTGCATATATTTGTTCTTTGCTAATGACGGGCGTTAATTTATTTCTTCTTTTTTGTATACATTGGGGGGGGGGGGGGGGTTTGTTCTTTCTGTTCTTAGTATTTTCTGTTATTGATATTTTGTGAAAATTTGAATAAAAATTATTTAAAAAGGAAAAAGAGTGAGCAGTGCGAAAGAGCGGCACGATAGAACAGTGGTTAGCACTGTTGCTTCACAGCGCCAGGGTCCCAGGTTCTATTCCCGGCTAGGGTCACTGTCTGTGCGAAGTCTGCATGTTCTCCCCGTGTCTGCATGTGTTTCCATCGAGAGCTTCAGTTTCCTCCCACAAGTCTCAAAAGATGTGGGCCGGGATTCTCCAATCCCGCGGCCCAGTTCTGACGCTGGCGTGAAAAGCTACGCGAGCCACTCCGGCGTCAACGGGCCTCCACTTCCAGGTATTCACCCCTTCCTCGGGGGCTTGTATGGTGCCGGAGTGGTGTCCGCAGCTGCGCCGCCCGAAAGCCGGCGACCCATGGCCAGCGTGAGTTTGCGGATGTGCGCCACAGCCGGCGTGAGTTCGCACATGTGTGCCACGGCCGGCGTGATTCCGTGCATGCGCATGGGTTCCCGTCTCCGTGCCAGCCCCTGGACAATACGGCGCAGCCTTACAGTGACCCGGCATGGAGGACCATAGGCCCCGATCGCGGGCCAGGCCACCGTAAGGCCCCCTCCTGGGGTCCGATCTCCCCCCCCCCCCCCTCCCCCCCTCGCCAGGACGGACCCCGGAGGCAGAACTCCGAGATCCCACCGGGTAGGACCATATGTAATCTACGCGGCTGGACTCGGTCGAACTGGGAGGACACTCGGCCCGTTGAGGCTCAGAGAATCGCCAGGGGGCGCTTTCAACGGCCCCCGAACGGTACGGCGGCAATCCCGCGGGCGCCCAAGAATCAGCGGCGGAGAATCGGCGGGCCCGTGTCAGAACAGCGTCACACGATTTTTGCGTGCCCCCCCCCCCCGGCGATTCTCCGAACCCAGCGTGGGGTCGGAGAATCCCGGCTGGGCTGTTTGGTAATTTGGACAGTCTGAATTCTCCCTCCGTGTACCCGAAATGGCGCCGGAAGATGGCAAATAGGGGCTTTTCACAATAACTTCAATGCAGTGTTAATGTAAGCCAACTTGAGAGCATAAAGAATATTAAAATAAAGAATCTTAGTCAACAGTAGCTGGGTTTTTCAGACAGAACCATATAAGAAATCTGAACCTTGTACATCCATGTGTAAAAATGTAACTGAATTAAGCATCTTAGGCACCATCTCACTTGTCTGACATACTTCCTCTACTTTTGTCCACCAAGACCAAAATTGTGCAGAAAAGATCTTGTCAAGGAAAAAGGTAGCAACAGCAATGTTCCTCAGCACCAAGATCCTATCTGTATTCAATTATAGAATCATAGAATGGCGACAGGACAGAAATAGGCCAGTCAGCCCATTGTCTTTGTGCCAGCTATCTGCAAGAATAACTCAATTAGTCCCACTCCCCCATTGGTCCTGCAGGGATCTATCGGGACTATAGAATGGTCCTATGTTACAACACCACACATAAAGCAGTTCTTTTGGGACATGGCTTCTTAAAAGTGTCAGTTTTATAAAGATGCACAACTATGCAGGTGCTATTCCTACCTCCTCATCACATGATGGAAAGAATTAAATTACTGCCTGCTGAAATGTCAATGCACTTCAGGCATCTGCCATCACATTAATGGAACTGTTGTGTGCTTCTAGCACTGGCACACCATAAATCATTGTTTTGCATATGCACCAAAAAGTAACATAAAGTAATGTTTACTGTGAGTTTAATAGTAATGTAAAATTAATATATCTATAAAATTAAATAAGGATTGGTGTGGGCAGAATTAGGCCAGTACTGAGAAAGTGGGAGCTGTACTATTGATATATGTTTTTGTGCATAATCATTGAATTCCTACAGTGCGGAAGGAGGCTATTCAGCCCATCGAGTCTGCACTGACCCTCAGAAGGATCACCCTACCTCTGCTCCAGGTAGGACAGAGGCTGCAGAGCTTATCGCTGGCACAGGTTGCGCAGCCACCATGTTGCCTGTTGGACTTCTTGTGCAAGAGAATACTTACCTTGCTAACATGGCTTCTCTATTCCCCAACTGCAGAGGTGAATGTCAGCATATAGCCATTAATGCTTGCTATCTACCTGGCCACAGCTGCCATTGCGAACATATGGAGGCTGGAGGCACAGGGCCTGCTTGGGGAGGACCTTGCACAAGAAGAGCCTGCCCTAGATGAACTCGAGACAGCCGGTGAGGCTGGAGAGCTGGCCATCCAACAGGCGGAGGAGGAGGTGCGAAGGAGGCGCCACATCAGAGCACGTTTATACCATTGTCGCCTATCCTTTCAGGACCTGCTGGACCGTGTGTACTGAAAAAGACTCAGGCTAACTGGAGAGACAGTTCACCATCTGTGCCAGATGATGGCGCAGCTGCACGGTAGCACAGTGGGTAGCACCATTGCTTCACATTGACAGGGTCCCAGGTTCCATTCCCGGCTTGGTCTCTGTGCAGAGACAGCGTGTTCTCCCTCTGTCTGCGTGTGTGTCCTCCAGCTGCTCCGGTGTCTTCCCACAAGTCCTGAAAGATGTGGTGTTAGGTAATTTGGACATACTAAATTCTCCCCCCGTGTACGTGAAAGGCGCCAGAGTGTGGCGACAAGGGGATTTTCACAGTAACTTCATTGCATTGTTAATGTAAGCCTACTTGTGACAATAAAAGATTATCAAAGCTGGCACCGCAAGAGATTGGAGGAGAATACCTGCTCCCGGTGGCTGTCAAGATAACAGTCGCCCTGCACTTTCATGCCTTTGGGTCTTTCTGGGGGCCGAGCAGGGACCTGTTTGGGATATTCCAGACATCCGTACACAGGCGCATCCACGCTGTGACAGATCCCCTATATGCTCAGGTAGCAGACTATATCAACCTCAATCTAGACTAAGCCCACCAGTATGCCCATGTAACAGGAGCCTTCATCACTGGCATGCCCCAGGTCCAGGGGGCGATCAATGGGACACATGTCCCCCTGCGAGCACAAGCACATCAGGGGATGCCCTTCATCAATAGGAAGAGCTTCCACACCCTGAATATATCTGCACCCTTCTTTATTTTACATGGCCTACTGCTCCTTCTTGGTGTGACTCCAGACAGCACATCAGATGTGGTGGCAGCCTACTGCTATCACGCCCTCTGATTTGAGGTGCATTTGGAGGCTGTCCTCTGGAGGGTACGGACCTGGATGGGCCATGCTGACTTTCCAGTGTCACAGGTGACGAGTTGTCACCCTGCTCTGCCTGTTGCCCATGAGATATGCCAATGTCAGGTAGGGGGAATTCAGACGTGCTGAGATGTTCCAGCACCACCCTTGTGGGAGGCACTGGCATGAGCCCCATCATTCCCTCAGGATACTCAATAGCTCCTTGGCTACTTCATGGCTGAGATGAGGCCGGAGTCAGCTCCGAAGGCGCCACCATCACCTGGTGCTGCCAGCCCTCTCATATCAGCCAGGGTCTCCATGCCCTCAGCCATGGAGCACAGCAGAGACTGGGTCATGTCCCTCTATGACTTGCCCAGGACAGTCAGCGCAATTCTATCAATGCGATGACCCTTTGTGAATGGGCCAAGCTCTGGAGTGCTGCAGCAATGCTCATGTGGGTCCAGTACACGTCTGCCTGCGACTGAGCTCCCCTATCCTGAGCGACAGCCATCGACTGCACAAATTGCCCCAGGCCTTGGGCATCTTGACCCACAGCTGTGATTTTTTGACCCAAGTTTTCCAACATGGACGCCACCCGTTCAGTGTTGGCCAGGATACATGCATTGTCGGCACCGTATCCTGCGCCTGAAGAATATTTGGACTCATCCAGCTGCACCTACATGTGCTGGAAAGTTGCTAACACCCCTTCCTGTAGATCCTGGATCTGCATCTGTATCACCATCAGTGAACGATACCCGTCTGGATGACAGCTGGTTCCTGAGATCGGACAGCCTACCAATTGCCCGCTCCCTCAGGAGTGTCCAAATCCACCAATATACTGCCGCATGTATGATGTGCGCACTAGAAACTGACCCAGGAGCCTCTTCACTAAAATGCCCACCGAGGTGATAGTCTCTGCGGTGGTGGAGGGTGCAGGTGAATGCAGTGCCCAGCATTTGGTTTCATTCCTGGAGTGGCCCTCCAGGGTGTGCTGGGGTTGTGGCTGGGGGAGAGTCACCCTAGTTAGGCCATCCTGGTCTGATGGTGATCTAGTAAGACAAAAGACATGGTAGGATCTTGGGAAGAAGTGGTCTGTGGGAGAGGGGTGACTCACTTGCTAGAGTGATATCATTTTGCACTAGCGGCTCATTTGGTTGTTGAATGGCAACCTCTGCCATAGAGACTGCCCCTTCCTGTACCTCGCCGGCTAAATCCTTCATCTTCTGCTCGGCGATGGTGAGAGCCCAAAGGTTCAGGACCCCCCTCTCCAGTCTTCTCCGGCTCCCTTCAGTTAATGGCCGTATTTTCCTTGGAGACATATAAAGGACATGGTGAGACACATGGAGGCGTGTACACACGGGGGGGGGGTTCCATAGCTGGTGGCATGTGTGTGCATGGCACCTGATCAAAGAGGACAACATAGTTGTTTAGGTTTGGTGCAGGATAGGATATAATGGAGATGCTGGAAGATCAGTTTTAATTGCGTCCAGGGGCGTTGGGAGGAGTGAGGGACAGGGGTGATGCCAGGGGAACAGAGGTGGTGACTCACCTTAAGCTGCCCGAGGGAGATCGTTCATCATCTTGCAGCACTGCGTGCCAGCCCACTTGGTGTGGTTCGCAGCACTCACCACCTCCGCCCAAGCCTGGTTCAGGATAGCGGGTTGGAGCCTCCTACCCACCCTGCGAAAGGAAGTGTCCCATCTCTCCTCCACCACATCCAACATTCGGTCCAGCTCTGCATCTGGAAATTGAGAAGGTAGGCAGCTCTTCTCTGGGCCATCTACTTGGCTGGAAAAAAAAGTGTGTGGGGAGTGGAGTGCTTATAAGTAACTCCAGCTTGTCAAGCTCTCCAGCACCAATTCTTGCCCCAGCGAATCCGACGCCAGTGGTAATGAGAATTGCTCTAGATTCACATGGGCAGTCTGGCCCATTAACATGCCCTGAATTGCCCTGGAAATGAAGCCCCAAACGGCAATATGAACCAAATGCAATTTAGTTCTGACGTCATGACTTAGTCTCCCAAACGGAGAAATTCACCCATGGTAAGAAGTCACTTGTGTGAATAGTTCATAGGCCCTCTAAAAATAGCTACATCATACGGCAGAGTATAAAGAAAGAAATAATGGAGTTTGTAAGAAATGTACTGAAATAATCATGGGTGATGTATATATATATTGGACAAATCAAATTGGCAAAAGTGGTCTAGAAGATATGTTCATAGAGTGTATTAAGGCCAATTTCTTACAGTAGCATGTACTAAAGTAGTCTAGGCGATATGTTCATAGAGTGTATTAGGATTAATTTCTTACAGCAGCATGTTCTATGGCCAACTAGAGAGCAGCTATTATAGATATAATATTGTGCAATGAGACAGGATTAATTAATGAACTCATAGTGAAAGAGCCTCTCGGTAGCAGTGATTGTAACATGATTGAATTTTGCATTCAGTGTAAGGTGGGAAGTGTGGGTCTAGGACTAGTGTTTTAAACTTAAATAAAGGCAACTAAAAAGGTATAAAGACAGAGCTGGCTCAATTGAACAGGTAAACTAGGTTATAGTGCAGGATAGCAGAAGTGCAGTGGCAACCAATTAAGGATATATTTCACAGTATTCAACAAAGATACATTTCAGTGAGAAGGAAAGACTCTAGGGGAAGGACGTACCATCTGTTGCTAAATAAGAAAGGATAGTATCAAATTGATAGAAAAAGAATGATTAAAAAATAATAAACAGATAGAAATAATCAAAAGATATCTAGAAATATAAAAACAGGCAGTAGATATCTAGAAATATAAAAACAGTTAAAATTTCTGTGAGTATTTGAAAAGGAACATAATAACTAAATTGAGTACTGGTCCTATGGAGAGTAAATCTTGGTAATTCATGAGAAATAAGTAAATAATGAAAACTTTGAAGAAGACACAACTAACATTCAAGAAACACTCAGAAATCAAGACATGAAAGAGGAGGAACCCTAAAAAAGTACAATCACCAGGGAAAATCTCCTGAGAAAACTATTCAAACCAAACGCCGGTCCCCAGGACTGATGGCCTGCATCCTCGGGTCTCAAAATAAATGGTTGCTGCGATTGTAGATGCATTGGTTGTAATTTTCCAAACTTTCAGAGGTTTTGGAAAGGGTAAATTGGAAAATTGTGAATGTAACCCCTCTATTCAAGAAAGGAGGGAAATAGAAAGAAGAAAACTACAGGTAATTTAGCCTAACATCTGTTTTAGGGAATCTATTATTAAGGAGGTTATAGCGGGGTGTTTTGAAAATTTTAATGCACTCAGGCAGAGTCAACATAGTTTTGTGAAAGGGAAACGGTGTTTGACTAAGTTATTAGAGTTCTTTGTGAATGTAACAAGTAACACAGATGAAGGGGAACCTGTGGATGTGGTGCACCTGGAGTTGGAAAAGGCATTTGATAAAGTGCCATATGAAAGGTTACTTCATAAAATAAGTGCTCATTGTGTAGGGGGTAACATGTTGACACGTATAGAGGTTTGGTTAGCTAACAGGAAGCATAGAGTAGGGAGAAATGGATCGCCTTGGGTTGACAAGTTGTTAGTAGGGACTATGGCATCAACTATGATAGGGAGCAGTGGCTCTATACAGAATGTATACTGGGTGAATGGGTCTGGAGTGTCACAATTTGGAATGGAGGATATGAGGAGCCTTGGGGTTGGTGGGAGGAATGAGTTGGCAGAGTTTGGCATGTATGGGGTTTTGGGAGTCTGTAAGGGATGAGAGCTAGAGGGCTTTTTAATTGCTTTTATTGTAAATGGGACAAAGTCTGTCAAACAGCCTGCCTCAATATTTGGTAATATCAGTAGCTGCATCCTAATACGTTCTGGGGCAGAGAGCCCAATCCCAATTAGCACCCTCCCAGGAAAAGTAATCTCACCTTTGCAGGTACTTTCCCCCGAGGCAGGCACACTGAGCTAGGATATTACCCACCTTGAAGATGAAAATCAAACCTGAAGAGTCTACAGAGGGATTTAGATATGTTAACTGAGTGGGCAAACATTTTGTAGATGTAGTACTATTTGGGAAAATGTGAATTTGTTGATTTTGGTAATAATAATGTAAAAGCAGTATATTGTTTAAATGGAGAGACACTACAGCACTTGTAAACTACAGAAGAACGTCTTGAATCACAAACGTTAGTATGCAGGAACAGCAAGTGATCAGAAAGGCAAATGAAATGTTGTCATTTATTACAAGGGGAGGCGAGTATAAAAGGAGCGGTGTTTTGCTACAGTTGTATAAGGCCTTGATGAGATGGTTACTGAGTCCGGGTGACTCGGGAGCCCTTTAAAAGTGGTGGCAGGTCCCAATTCCTGGATTTGTGAGTTGTGTGATTTTCAGGAGCGTCTTTAAAGAGTGCTGGCTGATTCCTGTCAAAAGCCCACACCTGACACTCCTGACTTGCTGGCTCCATTGCAAAGAGCGGCATGCCCTATACCAAGGGAGTTTTCATGGAGTTGAGCCAGGTTTTTAAAGAGATGTGGTTCATTATCTCTCAGAGGAGTCATGAACCTTCGACTGCATGAGAGACCTTTTAAAAAGTGAGTTCAAATGGTCCTTCTCATGCACCCTGTGCCAAATCATAGACCACCCACTCCACCAAGCCTCTCCTTAAGGCCTCTCACACCCCCAATTTAACCATCGTCCCATGACATTCAAAGGCATTATCATTGTCAAATCACCCATTATCAACATCCTGGTGCTTACCATTGACCAGAAACTGAACTGGACCAGCCATATAAATGCTATAGCCACAAAAGGAGGTCAGAAGATAGGAATACGGCTGTGGGTAACTGACATCCTGATGCCCCAAAGCCTATCCACCATATACAAGGCACAAGTCAGGAGTGTAATGGAATACTCCACCTGGATGAGTGCAGCTCCAACAACACTCAAGAAATTCGACACCATCCAGGAAAAAGCAGCCCACATAATTGCTACCCCTTCCACAAACATTCACTCTCCCTAGCACAGGTTGCACAGCGGCAGCAGTGTGTACAATCTACAAGACGCACTGCAGGAACTTATCATCACATCTTAGACAGCACCTTCCAAACTCTCGACCACTATTATCTAGGATGTGGAGATGGCCAGCGTTGGACTGGGGTGAGCACAGAAAGAAGTCTTACAACACCAGGTTAAAGTCCAACATGTTTGTTTCAAACACTAGCTTTCAGAGCACTGCTCCTTCCTCAGGCAATGCTCCGAAAGCTAGTGTTTGAAACAAACATATTGGACTTTAACCTGGTGTTGTAAGACTTTTTACTGTGCTATTATCTAGAAGGACAAGAGCAGACACATGGGAACAAAATCACGTGGAAGTTCCCATCCAAGCCACTCACCATTCTGACTTGGAAATAAATCACTGTTACTTCACTGTCACTATCACAACATCCTGAAACTATCTCCCAAACAACACATGGACGACAATTGTTCAAGAAGACATCTCACCACCACCTTCTCAAGGGCAATTAGGGGTGGGTAATAAATGTTGGCCTATCCAGTGATACCCACATCCCATGAATGAATAAAAAAATAATTCCCAATCTCTGGCACTTCCATGCCCAGTGCATTGTATAGAATCAATTAACCCCATATTGACAGTCCGCTTTGTAAAAAAAAAAGTAATTAATTTAAATCTTTCTACTTAAAAAAAAAGGCATTTCACTGTAAGGCAATACAACTTTAAAATGTCAACAACAAAAATTGTCAGCCCTTGAAGCCACTTAATCATGTGCATTTCAACATTATAAAATTGACCAGAGATATCAGAGACCCTAAGCTGTCAATCAAGTAATGTGTTCTCTGGGGAACAGCTGTTTCAGCACGATTAATAGTTGTCTGGGCTTTCAGCCAAGTATACTTAATGAGGGGACATGGGGATTGTGTGAAGGGTCACAGCTTGATATTCGGAGTGTGAGGGACTATGGGCTGGGTGAAAGGGCATAGCTTACCATTCGGAGTGTGTGGACCATGTGAAAGGGTAGACCTTAGCATTGGGGGTATGAGGGGCCAGAGGGTTGGGTGGGGGCATGAGCTGGCATGGATTGAGGGTGGGGAATATGTGGGGTTGTTAACAGTGTGAAGGGTGAGGGGTGGCGGGTGTTTGTCCCATTGCGCTGAGGTGGACCTTTTAAACAGCTTGCTTCCACACCCAGCATTGCCAGTGGCTGCTTCTGAATGTCACCCAGGTCGGCTGACCTGCCTTCAGCCTGCACCCGGCACTCCAGCACTGAAGAGCCTGCGTTTGTGGACACTTTCTCCTGTCAGGGGCAGGCCAAGTCGTGAATTTTACCAACTCCTGCTACCCTCCTCAAAGATGAAAATTCAGACTCTCATCTGGCGGACCTTGTACAATTTTGGTCTCCTTACTTAAGAAAGGATATTATCCCATTAGAAGCAGTTCAGAGAAGACCCACTTGACTGATTCCTGGGAAGAAGGGATTATCTTTTAAGGAGAAGTTGGGCAGTTTAGGTCTGTGCTCATTGGAGTTTAGATGAATGAGAGTTTATCTTATTGAAACATATAAGATCATGAGGGGACTTGACAGATGCTGAAAGGATGTTTCAGCCTGTGGGAACTAGGAGACACAGGTTAAATTAAGGACTCTTCCATTTAAGACAGTGATGAGGAGATTCTTTCTCTCTCTCAGATGGTTGTCAGTCTGTGGAATTCTTTGCCCCAGAGAGCAGTGGAGGCAGGGTCATAGAATATTTCTAAGGCTGAGTTAGATAATCCTTGACTAACAAGGGAATCAAAAGTTATCAGGGGGAGAGAGTAGAGTTAAGACAAGATAGCAGCCATGCCCTTATCAAAAGTCAGAGCAAGCTGGTGGGGCGGAATGGCCTAATCTTGCGCCTAATTCTTCTGTTTTTGTGTATTAAAGAGCCTTTAGTCTCAATCTTAAATCACATGAATGCCTTAAATTATTTCATAATATTCTTCTTATGAACGAGTACTTTTAATATATATTTAAATTGACACACAATGCTCCAGTAATTTTTAGTGATAAAATCACGAGTTCTGCGGTGAGCTTGATGTTAATCTTACCTATGACGAACAAAGAAAAGCGGTTTCGAAAAATTCCCTGGAAAGCTGTAATTTCACATGTATAATTTCCTTCATCAGTCAGGTTTACAGGGTGTATCTGAAGACAAGTTCCATTACAAGATGAAATTGTTAGTCTGTCGTCTTTGAAGAATTTAAACAAGCCATAATCAGCATTGTAGGATGCAATGTCTTGGTACCCTGCCGTTATTGATCGACTCCATTTGATCAGTATAATTTCTTTCAAGGACTGATTAGTCGAGCAGTTTAAATTAATCTTGTTGCCCAGGACGGTGGTTAGATGGACAGCATGTACTTCATGTTCTGCAAAGGCAAAGAAGAGGCTGCACATGAAAAAGTAGCAATACTTGGTAAATATTCAAATAATTTGCATCAGAGGCAAATTAGTTTTAACCTTAGACTGGGACAAAATAATTGTCAAGAGCCAAAGTTAAGGGGTTGGATTCTCCGATTCCCAGCCACGCTTTTCACGGCACCGGGCTGTTCTCTGGCGGCAGGATTCATTATTCCCATTGCTTGCCAATGAAGCCACCCCACGCTGCCAGGAAACCTCCAAGTGTGATGGCGGCGGGAAAAGTGAATCGCAACGGCAGGAGAATTCCAGCTCGGGTTTTTTTAAAATACACATTTCATTTATTATTGTTCTTATTCACAAATACCATAATATCACAAATGAGATTTATTTAATGGGTACATAAAAATTAGTAACCTATTCTAATCACTGCTCAGAGCACAGGTAGTGACAATTCAATACAAATTGTGAACCGTTTGTGCAAAGAAACTGGCTTTCGGAGATTTCTTACATTGTTTTGGGACTTTTCACCACATAACAAATTATAAATAGCAGGGGAAAAGTTGCTTTAATAGAAATAAGTGAGCAGACAGTTTCAAAGAAATGTATGCATCATTCAAATACGTATATATAAATATATCACATTTGCCTTCATCAGCAGTCTGGCAGTTTAAATGGACGCTCTCATTTCTAAGATATGAAGCTATCACTTTAGATAATGGAAGTGAAATGTTCAAACTCAATTGATAAAGTGCGACAATAGTACCAATATAACTAAATATAAAAAGTGGATATATTGGACATCATAGATTGTTTCAATAATGTTGATTTAAAATGGAATGTATTCACACTACAGAAGACATATCAGCACTCTGTTGGGTACACTTTTTAATCCAGCAAATAGGCTCAACCAAATAATGTACATATTTGGGATAATATTATGCTGGGTCTATTTGTTGTATAAATAACGTATCCAATGAAATACTGATTTATTTTATGTCTATATTAAGATTTTTGTTGGCTCTTTGATAAATTTCTTCTTTTGTGATGCGTCATTGGAAGCAACTTGAAAAGTTGTCAAAATGTCTGTTGGCCTGAAAAGAAACATGGTACATACCGAGTAAAACATCCTGCGAATAGTTGGAGGCTTTTTGTGTGAGGTGGAATTGGTGATAAGCTTTGAAAATGGTGTAACCTGCAGCAGGCTTGTGCTATACTTCCTCTTTGCCTTTGGAAGCAGAAAATGGTCCCAGGTGCAGTATTAACATGAGGTTTGAAATGTTGCACCACACTGGAGTGCGATGACATCTTTTTTTCTCTCACAATAATTTCCATATCAATTGCAAGATGCTAAATTAACCAATCTACACTACAAATTGTGTCCTTTTGCCAAGATTTTGCTTATTTTTTTGAAAATGAAGACAAGGTCTAATTTAGTACATCAATAATCCCTTTTCCGTGTATCCCAAAGTTATTGAAGGCCAAAATATCACACACACACACACGCAGCTCTGTGGAATTATTTCAAGAAAAACAAGTCAGATTCATGTTTCAGAGAAATATAACACTCTGGTTCAAATTAAATCATTTTCAATTTTAGAATATTTCCTGTTTTTGTCAGAACGCCAGATTACACAGGTTGCATGTTAACGATGAATTAAACATCTACCTACACAACTTTATTCATCTCCACCATTATCATTTTAGTAGGAGTCTAATCTGCAATAATAAGTGTATGTTGTTCTTTTTTATCACAGATTCAATTCAAAAACTCGAAACACAAAATTAATAGGAAAGTTTTAGAACTCCACTATTCATAGAATCACAGAACCATAAAATGGTTACAGCACAGAAGAGGCCATAGGGCCAGTTTTGTTGTGCCAGCTCTCTGCAAGAGTAACTCACCTAGCCGTGCTCCCTTGCTATTCCCCCACTGTTTACATTTGTAATGTTTTCTCTTCAGATAATTAGCCAGGAACAATAAATAGGAAGTATCAACCTTGTTTTATTTATAAAGATATATTCCATTTAAGAAAAGCAGGTACGCATCCCACAAGAACTCAATGGTTAAGTAATAATAATCTTTAATAGTGTTACAAGTAGGCTTACATTAACACTGCAATGAAGCTACTGTGAAAATCCCCCAGTTGCCACACTCCATCGCCTGTTCGGGTATACAGAGGGAGAATTCAGAATGTCCAATTCACCTAACAGCATGTCTTTCGGGACTTGTGGAGGGAAACGGGAGCACCCGAAGGAAACACATTCAGACACGGGGAGAACATGAAGACTCCGCACAGACAGTGACTCAAGCCGGGAATCGAACCCAGGTCCCTGGTGCTGTGAAGCAATAGTGCTAATCACTGTGCTACCATGGTGCCCTAATATGGAACGTCACTTACAAAACTAATCAAATTTAATCCGCAACCCATTAAGTGGGTAAGTATGATTTTAAAAAATGATGCACTAAAGCATAGAAAATAGGACTTTTTTAAGCATAAAAGTTAAAAAGGGATGAAATGTGTGAATGCAGGATTATATGAGTCTGAATTCAGCATCTTAAGTAGCAGTTTACAAAAAACAAGGGTTTGATAATAGTTTTTCTGTCATATCAGAAGGTCTTTGAAATCAAGACTCTGAAAATGGGTTGTAAGTTAGTTAGCTTTGAAAGGTGCAAATAATCAGTATACTGGTATTTCAAAGGCGGCAGTTTGCAAAAGGTAAAGAGATACTGTACCAAACCAACAGGCAGTTATGAAGAAAGTCGCAATGATAGCAGCTTTCATACTGGTATCCTTGAAGTCATTCATTTCCGCATAAACAGCATATCCTGCTCGCCAACTTCTCTGCAGACAGTTTCCATTACTTCACATTTATGCAGTTGATTTCCTTCAAACAAGATACAAAACCTTTGGAGTCAGCAAAATTTACATTTTACATATATAACTTCCTCTTGTGATAAGAGATCATTAAAATAATGAAATATGCAGTTTCTGCACCTGAAACTTCATCATGAAAAATGGTTCTGAGAATAATATTTCCCAGACTGAGAAAGAAAATGGTTAGAATTAAACCATTAGGAGGTAAGAATCACCTTGGACTGATTCAAGGAGAATGAAATGTCCCCTTAAAGGACAGTGCATAATATATCTGTGAAGCATGTTTTCAATTGTACCAAAAGAAAAAAGGGAATGTTATGTTTTATGGCTTGAAGCATAGGTTACCTTCAAAGACAATGTTTCATCAATTAGTGCTTTTAGTCTTTTGTTACGGTAAAAATCAAAAATGTGAAATCTTTGGGCGGCACGGTGGCGCAGTGGTTAGCACCACTGCCTCACGGCACCGAGAACCCGGGTTCGATCCCAGCCCCGGGTCACTGTCTATGTGGAGTTTGCACATTCTCCCCATGTCTGTGTAGGTCTCACCCTCACAACCCAAAGATGTGCAGGGTAGGTGGCCACGCTAAATTGCCCCTGAATTGGAAAAAAGAAATGTGAAATCTTGTTGTATCTACTTTTTAGTTGTTGCAGGGAAGTTTGAATTTCTTTTTCAATGTTATCGATCTCTACGGGGTTCATAATGGGGTGAAGGAGGGGGTGAACAGTTTTGGGGCAAGTGAAGGATAAGCGTTGTTGACTGGTGATGAGGTGAACTTTGCACGGGTTGTGAAAGTGGTGAACATTTTGGGAATCAAGCTGTGCGGTTTCGGAGGTTTTTTTGGGTCTATCTAAGTACAGTGCAAATCAATGAACCGAAAACAGACCTTTGAGAGACATGTTTTCAGTTCATGATGGAAAAGGGGCTATGACTTTGCTGGAATTTACACTTGACACTTGCCCCCTCCCCCAACTCTGTCACTGGATTCAAACTGGAGCCAGAACCTAAAGGTACATGGGCGCCAGATTAAATGGTTAATGGGTAGTTTCAATCACAGTCAGCAGTGGCACATCCTCTCTGCTGCTGGCTGGAAGATCTGGGTCATTCAATTAAATGGCAAACCACGTCAGAAAGCAAAAGAGAAATATTAAAAGATTGTATTAAGACACAGAAAGAACAGTTCAAAAAAAAGTAAGCATTTTACCTTCTTTAAATCTCCAGCAATAATTACAAATTGATGGAATTATCGTCTGCACTTGTAAAAGTTAATTCTCAGTGTCACGTATCATGCCATTAAAATGATACACCAAAATTGACACGCCTTAATTTTTTCTCATTGGTTTAGCGTATGTATCAGATACGTACAGAAACTCCATACTGTTCATGCCTCTTAGTGAGATAGCGTTTTCAGGAAACGTTTGGAAGAGCAGGGCACTTTAGACAGCAACTTCTTCAGTTCCACATTATTGTCACCTCAATGGGTTGCAACAATCAGGGCAATACGATTTCCCATGACCTCCCTGGAATATGAACTTCCCCTTTAAAGGGGGCAGGACTTCCTCTTTAAGGGGGTGGACTTTCCCTCTACAAAGGGAGCCCCAGCTGTATAAAAACCCTGGCCTAGGTGCAGATCGGGGAAGGAGACCCTTTGGGGAGTGGAGATGCATTAGGATTGTATTGAAATAAGCCTGGATCGTCCATGCATTCTACTTAGTGTGGATTCAACACACATTTAAATGCACATATTTTTACCTGACTTCTATGTAAATAATGGGTGAGCAATGTTGCCTTCAATGTTATTCCGATTGCAAAATCTGACCTATTATAAATTAACGTAAAAGTCCCTTCTAAGTCAATTCCCGTACCAGCCTCCCCGGACAGGCGCCAGAATGTGGCGACTAGGGGCTTTTCAGAGTAACTTCATTGAAGCCTACTCGTGACAATAAGCAATTTTCATTTCATTTCATTTCAATTAGGAAAAAAAATTGAAACATGACAAGCATTTTCATGTAACCAAACATTCCAAAGTATTTTGTGAGAGGACAAAATAAGCATAGATGGCGTAGATGAAGTTGATGAAATAAGTTTCAGTACACATTTGAAGGTCCACACAGATGATGCATGGTAGGTCTATACTACAAGAGATTTCTAGAAGCAGGGATGTTATGGCTAAAGTTTAATTGATGATATTGGAACAAATGGACAGAAGACAAGGAGCGCAATTCTCCCCAAAAATTTCCAACTGTGGTCTCCGATGGGAAACGAGGTGTGATTCCTGTTGGGTCATTCGGAGCATCCAGCTCACACTGTACCCAGACATAGAAAATCCGTTGGAGGTTGGGGTGAACTGTGCCGTGAATGAAGCATATAGGGACCTGAAGACGCCAGCAGGTGCCCCAATCTTAGGCTAACACACCAGCAGCCCCACCCCCCACCCCCCACTTCTCCCCAATCACCAACATCAGGGCCCCTCCAGTCACTGTTACCAGCGGTCCCCACCTAGACATCCCACTATGGAATTGCAGGAGCCTGGAGAATCCGGCTTAAAACAGATCATGCATATTTAATTTAAATTTAAATATGCCAATTTTATTCACACCCATCATGTCAGCTGGAGCGGGCTGGGAGCATCTGAAACTGCTTGGCGAGTCCAGTTTTGGGCATCTCCCGGAATTCCCCCGACATAGGGGGATTTGCATCGGGTGCAACCCACCCGGACAATCGCCCCCAAGAATTGTCATGACTCAGAAAAATGGAGGATCAATTTCTGATTCAGAGCTGGAAGACATTGTAGATGGAGTGAAAGTGGTCCTGGAAGGACTATTTGTGCCTTTGTATAAATGGAAGAAACATATCGTGAGGAAAACTTGGCTTATTATGGAAGCATTATCGACATTTATCTGGATAACAATCGCTTGACAATTACTTTTCAAACTCGATGGAAAATGTCAATTTTTCGTGAAGATATTTTCCGAGAAATGTGGAAGGCAATTTCACATGCGTTTTAATCCGGAGTCAGATATACATTGCTGTTAGCAGTTCTAAGCTGTGACTTTTACATTACACGAAAAGTAGTAGCAGGTGCTTATGGCAAGGGATGCAATGCCTACTAATACAGTTAAATACTATCAGATTGAGTGTCTACAAAAAAAAAATAATCTGGTTACAGCCTCCATCCTTCATTGCCTTAATGATATTAAGTCTGTTGCTTGTGATGAGAGTTTCTGGTAACATGTTGAGATATGTCAATTTACTGAAAAAAATGTATATCATTTACTGGCAAACTGACCTACAGGAGTCCAATAGCACTTCACACAGCTTCTTTGCAAGCCTATCATGTCAGTCCATATGCAGCCAGGGAGACATATTAACACTATGATGGCCAATATGTAGATGGTGATTGTTACATTTTTGGGCTTGAATGTTTTCCAGAATCAGTACCTCAGATCATCTCTAATAGGTTGGCCCTTCACTCCTTTAACCAAAGAACATAAAAAATTGAAACAAGAGTAGGCCAAATGACTCTCAAGCCCTTGGCGCCGATCTTTTGTCTGAACTCTACTTTCCTGTCCTCTCCCTATATCTCTTGACACCTTCTTACCAAAATATTTCTGTGTTATTGATGTGATTCTTGAATACATACAAATTAATGTCTTAATACTTTGTGCAGAGCCCAGGAATCAAAGGGAAAATCATCACTACAGTTTTGGAGCATGGTAGAGGCGCATGGCCTGAAGAAAGAGAAAGACAGAGCAGGGTTAGGAAATGTAGGAGGATCTAGAGGATGGAAGAATGGCAGAGGCTGTCAGAGCAGGATTAAGGCTAAAGGATACAGCAGACTTGTTTCCATCAGCGGCCTAAATACCTGGATAAGGGAGAACTGAAAGGAGAAAATGAAGAAGGGGATATGAAAGGTGGGGAGCATGGATGGGGTAGGTATGGGGAGGACGATGAGAGTTTGGGGCCAGGCTGTTTTGATTAGAAGGAAAAAAAGACTGAAGGAAGAAGATGATGAAGAAAAGGAGATGTCAGAAGAAAGGGAATAAGGTTGGAAGAGAGAGGGAGGGAATAGGTGCCAAGAAGAGAAAGATGAGTTATTCAGAAATGTAAACAAGGCACTGAGAAAAATGAATTGAATGAAGATGGATGAGTTATAAATTTAAAACAATTAAAACAGAATGGGAGAAACAGCACCATATAAAGCAAATAAAATCGGTAATGGAGATGAATGAATACAATAAATTGTGCAGAAAGTTGACAAAATTAACTAAATAATGATGTGGGGATAATTGCTACTTAATATAACCAGTGGAAACAAGTTTCCGTTAGTCACCCATTTTCACCCTGTCAAAAATTGGCAACAATTGAGGTGCAGCTTTTAATTTCTAGCTTTGGTATTAGTAAATCAAAAGAACTGTTACACATGAGTAACACTAATTAAGTAAACACCAAGCTTTCAGTTAACAATATTGGGGGTGGGATTCTCTCAGCCCACACCGGGCCGGAAAATTGCCGGGCGGGGCGTGAATCGCACGATGCCGCCCCCAATGCCTGTCCGCTGATTCTCCAGAGAGCAGAGTGGGCTCTACGCAGCCCCCCCCCCTGCGATTCTCCGTCCGGGATGGGGCGAGGGGCCGCAAAAAAAAATCAGAGTCCCGCCGGCCCCATCCACGTGTGGTCTTACCCGGCGGGACCTCAGCGTGCATCCAACTGGGGGCGGCCTGGTTGGGGGGGGGAAAGGGGAGGTTTGACCCCAGCGGGTGGGGGGGCTCGCTGTGGCCTGGCCCACGATCGGGGCCTACCGATCGGCGGGCCGGCCTCTCGGGCTGGGGGCCTCTTTTGCTCCGCACAGCCCCTGTAGCCCTATGCCATGTTGCGTCGGGGCCGGCACGGAGAAGGGAGCCACCGCACATGCGCACATTGTCACTGGTCGCAGCGCACATGCACAGACCCGCATTGGCAGCTGAGGTGGCATGGGTTGCTCCAGTGCTGTGCTGGCCCCTGTAGGGGTCATACTCGCTGCTCCTGGGAGCATGTTGACGCCGTCGTGAAACGCAACGATGTTTATGGCGGCATCAAAACTTAGCCTCATGATCAGAGAATCCCGCCCTGGGTCTTCACTGGGGGAATTAAGAGTGGGGTTTCAGTGGTGCAGATTATTGAAATAAGGACGAGGACACTTTTGGAAAAAATGAATTTAAAGTTCCAGGGATTAGATTTGACAATAATTGAGGCAATGGGTCAAGTACTGGCAAATGGGATTAGGTAGGCAGGTCAGGTATTTTTATGTGTCGGTGCAGACTCAATGGACTGAAAGACCGCTTCTGCACTGTATTATTCTGTGATTCTGTGACTTCCACCCTCTCTGTATATTCATTACCCACCGGCAAGATGTCACACTGGCATGATTTACAACAGCTGTAGAAAATAGTGAACATAGCAACCTCAACTCTGAAAGGGATATCCTTTTGGCCTTAGCGGGCCTTCATTTTTGTGGACTACTAGGCCTCCAAGGGGTCTGAGGAATTGCCTTTCTGGAGTGGCTGCTGCAAGTGGGCAGGAGTGGATAAAGTCAATGAGTCAGCACAGGAGGTGACTGTGAGTTCCCAGGATGGATTCCAGTGAAACGCCAGGCTGCAAAGGACAGTGTGGGGTATTCTGATATAGGGCAGTGATTAGCTCCATGAGGGGAACAGGAGATTGCAGTCACATTGATCCCCCACCCTCAGGCTGCAAAGTGCAGCTTCAAGGCATGAGCTGTGGGATGTGCAATGCCATTGGTCAGGGAGTCCAGGCTCTCAGTGAGGTAATCATGGGTGGCTGGCTGCTCAAGTTGGGAGGCTTGTTTGACCCGAAACCAATGAGAACTTGGGAAATGAAGATGGAATGTACCAATGAAACTGAGTGCAAATTGGAATCTTGAGATGAATCGCCTGCTACAGAGGGGAACCACTTCCCTAATCACATCCCTGACCCTTCCTTGATGACTCAATTCTGCTTATTTAGTCAGTATTGTAATGCATTGATGCCCACTAGGTAACTCTTTGTGAGCTGAGCACCAATGCATTGAACTCCATGGCTTACGCTCACCTCTCCATAGAGAGAGGTGACATAGATTTAGCCCCCAAGGTGAGGGCAAAAGTGACTGTGCTCATCAGTCAATCCTTACACGACAAGTTTGGTGGCAGGGCTTCAAAACACAGGGAAGTCAGCATGCAGGATAACTCAATGCACTCATATGCTCTGAGTCCTCACCACTCACCCTTGGGCAGGGAGCGGGGTGGGGGGGGGGGGGGTGCTGCAGTTAAACAGGCCATTGCTGCTATCCAAGATAGATGCTCATCTATCAGGTGGATTGGGTGAAGCCTATGTGGGGACATGGCCATTGTGTGAGACAGGAGGGAGTGAAGCACATTGGAAAGTACTCACATAGGGGAATGTGGACAGGTAGATGTCCCGTGTCTTGAGAAGGCTATGGGTCAGGGCCTTGTCAGGACTACTTGATGCTCACATTTTAGTTTGTTTCCTTTCAATTTAAGGATTGAGACAATCATGGGGCCAGCCAAGCTGGAACTGCCATTGATTGCAGTGGACAAACAGCATTGATGTGTAGCTGCACATGTACAAGACCAGCGCCCTACAGAGGAGGGAGTGGCAGGCCCCACTGATTTACTGGGTGCAGGGTCACACATGGAGGTGGATTGGAGGAGACACGATCAGCCATGAGGCTACAGGAGGAGAGTATCATACCTCCAGATGTCAGAGATCCAGTGCCATAGATGCATCTGTCCCAAGGGACCATGGACCACCTGTGCCAGGTGATGCAGGTCATACAATCCCTACAGTGCATAAGGAGGCCACTTGGCCTATAGCATCTGCACCGACTCTCCGAAAGAGCACCCTACCTAGGCCCACACCCCGCCCTATACATGTAACCCCATCTAACCTGCACATCTTCGGACACTAAGGGGCAATTTAACATGGTCAATCCACCAGTCTTTGGACTGTGGGAGGAAACTGGAGAATCCAGAGGAAACCCAAGCAGACACGGGGAGAGTTGCAAACTTCACACAGTTACCCGTGTGCCTGGCACTGTGAGGCAGCAGTGCTAACCATTGTGCCATCATGCTGCCCTGACCTACTGTTGGTGTCACATAGGCTGGGAGGTCACCCATTGCCTGTGGCCCTGGAAGTTACCGCCCTGCTGAACATATATACCAGTAGCTCATTTCAGGGCTGCACCAGTGACCTGTGTGGCATCTCCTAGTCTGCTGCACATAAGTATATATGGGAGGTGACAGATGCGCTACTTGTACTTCTCTAGTACATCAACTTTGACCTGGACCAGGCAAGCCAGGACGCCAAGGCCAAGGGCTTCACCAGCATGGCTGGCCTGCCCTAAGTGTGGACCGTAAGACCATAAGACGTCGGAGCAGAAGTCGGTAATTCGGCCCATTGAGTCTGCTCCGTTCATAGGTTTCATAGACTGCACACACGAGCCTCTGCCTTCCCCATGGCAGCATGGGGCAACACTTATGAACCACAAGGGATTTCGCTCCCTTAATGTGCATATCATGTGCGGCAATGTCATATTCATAAAGCAGGCGTGTGCCCATTCCCCAGAGACTGTCCACAACAGCCACATTCTCAGAGGATTCCAGCCATACTCAGGGGAGACCAACGCCTGGAGGGATGGCACCTCAGGGATTAAGGGAATCCACTCAGGAGGTAGCTGATGACGCCAGTGCAAAGGTCCCAAACATAAACAAGGCTCATACATCTACATGTGCACTGGTTGAGCAAGCAATTGGTTCTGGTGCTTGGACCGATCGGGGGAAGCCCTCCCGTACAGCCCCCTGTGGCTGTCACACATACATTCATAAGATACAGGAGCAGAATTAGGCCATTTGGCCCATTGAGTCTGCTCCCCCATTCGATCGTGGCTGATCACATCCTGGCGTTAACTCTACTGTCCTGCGCATTCTCCATAACCCTTCAACTCATTACCAATTAAAAATCTGTCTAACACCTCCTTAAATTTATTCACTGTCCCAGCATCCACTGCCCTCTGCGGTAGCGAATTCCACAGATTCACAACCCTTTGGGAGAAGTAGTTTCTCCTCAACTCTGTTTCAAATTTGCTCCCTATTTTCTTAAGACTATGACCTCTCATTCGAGGATGCCCCATAAGAGGAAGCATCCGCTCCACCTCTACTTTATCCATACCCTTTATCATCTTGTATACCTCAATTTGAGCTCTCCTCATTCTTCGAAACTCTCAAGAGTATAGATCTAAACTGTTTAATCCCCCTTCCTCATCGTTGTGTGATGCACTCTGTATAACCTAGCACTGCAAAGGGACATAGAGTTGGATGAAAAGGAGATGGAGGACCTCCATACCTCCTCAGATGAGGAGGAAGTTGAGGAGGAAGGCGAGGGAAAACCCCTGGAGTAAGCAGAGGAACGACTTGGGCAATGGCCAGAATGGTGCGCAGGGCTAGGGACCCCTGTATGCTTCTCGCTTTGGGGCGGACCGAGGCCAGAGCAGCCAGGTGGGGTGTGAGACCGTTTTATTTGTGCCCTGCCAACGGGAAGTCATCTTGTTCATCGCATTACCAGGATCACAGCACCATGACTGCACCATCACTGTGGGCATAGGGTGGATCATTGAGCTGTCATCCTTTCAGAGTTAATGGAGAATAAGCAATGTTGTGCAGGGGTTGGCAGAGCATGCCACGATGAAATAAGAGTGGGGTGGCACTTTATGGGCAATCAATGTAATATTTATTAAAATTAATGGTGCTAACACTGATGATTAATCTCCATGTGCCTAAGTTTATCCGTGCCGTCTTTGTGACTGTCTTCCTCACTGTCCCGCTATGTATTGGTACATTCCCAGGATCTACAACCAGGGATGAGGTGACCTGTTGACTTCTATGCCCTGTTGTCTGAAATGACGTTGGCGAGTGCCCCCTGGAGGGCCGGGACCTTGAGGTACAGGCCTGCCTTCAGACAACATGGCAGTTGCCATGCTACCCCTTTCCGTGTGCGGGGCTGAAAGTGTGTCGGTCACAGAGAGGGGGGTGGGGAAAATCAGACGGGCTGGACATCCCAGGGTCTCCTTGGTGGAAGGCCTTGGGAAGTTCACCTGATGATCCTCTTCCCTGTGGGTACCAGAGGCCCATAGACTCCTCCGTGGGATCGAGGGCAACTGGTGTAAGGGCAGAAGCCTCGCTCTCCTCCGGCACTGATAACCGTGGATTCCCACTAGTGCTGTGTTACATGTGTTACAACCCAAAACCTTCATAAAGTTGTCTACAGGCAGGCACAAGCAATTCCAAAGTTATTAACACCTGTGGACATAACAAATGAGAATTTTTGAAGAAAGTTAGTCACTCGGTAACAGTTTTTCACATTAAGAAAGATCTTTTTAAGAAAAGATAAGATAGGAACCAGAGATCAAACAAACAAAACAGAAGCAGGGTGCAAAACAACAAACAAAAACTCAGATGTATTCAACCTACCTCTATGGTGCCGTTGGATTTAAATACACCTGACCGATCAGCAACTAAATCAAAAACCTGAAAACATGCACTCCTGCCTCCAATAACAGAGAATTAAACATAAATGAGTGGATGCAGCAAACAGGTTGAAAGAAGAGACACTCTAATGGTAGTCAGTGGCAAACGCTCAAAGCAGAATCATTGCTGCATCTTCCCACACTCCTCCCACCTTTTCTTTCTTCCGACTCTCTCGGCAGATTTACACTGACCTCATTTCTGGTCACGTGTTTATCAAAAGACTCACTAAATAGTTGAGCAAATTAAAAACAAATTTTTGTCACACCCTGAACCATGCAGCTAACACCCTCAGCCATGGAGGTCATGACCTGAACCATCCTGCACAAGGTCTCCACTGTGGATGCCACCCTCGCAGTGTTGGCCTCATTACATTGGAGTGATGGCACCATCTCCTAGGACAGAACGCGATGGGACTCCTTCGGTCGACCTTGCAGTCCGAGGAGGGATGCTGACATCCCTTCCTGATATTCATAGTTCTATCTTTGTCGGTCCAGCAACTCTAGGATGACCGGACCCAGGGGCATGTCATCAGCCAGGGGTTCAGCAGAGCCCTGGACACTGCAATCCCTCCAAGTGATGGGTCCCTGGGGCTCCCCTACCTCCAGCTGCTGTGGATCTTCAGCTGTGAGGTGCTCACCAGTGAGTGGCCCAGAGGTCTGCCTACTACTTATTCCCACCGAGGTGTGAATATCTGTACTGGTAGGGGGTGCGGGTGACAACTGTGATGCCTCCTCGATGCTGGTCTTGTCTTCTGAAAGGTCTCCCTCAAAGTTTCTCTGGTCTGTGGTCTCCACAGGGCACGAGGATGGTCCGTGCTGGCTGACTAATTGACCTACAATGGGAGTGAGATGGAATTAGTGCATGATAAGGCAGACTGATAGAAGAAAGTTAACTCACGTGAGGCTTGTTCCATGGCTGGATGTGTTCAGGGTTCTCATAAGCATCTCTTGCCCTCACTTTGCCCTCTGCACAGGTACGTCCTGATCTTTCCTGACCAGCTTCAGGGCTCCTCTCCTCAAACAGGATGATGGTCTTCAGCTCAGGCATCACACTGTATGGCTGTTCCCACTCACATCAGTTGTGCTTGAGTTTGCCCTGCAATGAGACGGATGGAGAGAGTATAGGTGGGAGTCCTGCCAGGTCGGGTGGTAGTGAAGTCTGGCATGCGTGGTGAGTGGGATTGGGGATGTGTGGAGGAGAGGAGCTACTGGGGGGATTATGGGGAGGGGAGGAGGGCAGCAAGACGAGTGTTGAGACCCGGTGAGGTGGCTGAGAGTGAGATCACAGTGGAGGTGTGATGGGTGGTTTATGGGGTGTAAAATGAGGAGGCAGACTAACCCTGGCTGCACGATGAAGGTCTTTCATCTTCATCTTATTTTGGACCTGTAGCCCCATCCCCATAGGCTCACTATCAGGGCTAAAGTCTCCCAGGCAGGGTTGCTCACCCTGCCGGCTGGCTGTTTGGGGGCGAGGATGTCACGTCTCTTCTGGATTAATTTAGAAGTTTGGTGAGGGCTCCCTGAGAGAAACATGCTGCTGTCTTCCTGACAGCCATCCCCCTAATATCATCATAAGACATAGCAACAGAAAAAGGCCATTCGGCCCAGCGAGTCTGCTTCGGGAAAAGGCCATTTGGCCCAGCAAATCTGCTCGGCCATGGCTGATCTTATATAATCCTCAACTCCACTTTTCTGCCTGATGCCCGTAACCTAATACCCTTACTGATTAAAAATCTGTCTATATAACACATATATTTCCCATTAGTCCAACAACTATTCTGTCGTAAATTAGTCAGTTGTTCTGCTTACCATACTCAGACTTCTCCTAATCAATACAAAATCAATACAATCATAAATAAACATGTTGACACTTTCCCCTTGTCTCTGGGTATGTTTGTGGAACTCTGCGTGTCTCATGCATGTGTGACTTTACTCTCATTGGGTGGCACAGTGTCACAGTGGTTAGCACTGCTGCCTCAAAGCTCCAGGGATCCGGGTTCAATTCCGACCTCGGGTGACCGTGTGGAGTTTGCACTTTCTCCCCGTGACTGCGTGGGCTTCCTCCGGGTGCTTCGATTTCCTCCCACAGTCCAAAGACATGCGGTTTAGGTCGATTGGCCATGCTAATTTACGATTAGTGTCCAAAAAGGTTAGGAGGAGTTATTGGGTTAGAGGGATAGGGTGGAAGTGAGAGCTTAAGTGGGTCGGTGCAGACTCGATGGGCCAAATGACCTCCTTCTGCACTGTATGTTCTATGTTCTATGAATGACTAACTTTCTTCAAAAAATCTCTTTTGTTATGTTCACAGGGGTTAATAACTTTGGAATTGCTTGTGCTTGCCTGTAGACTACTTTATGAAGGTTTTGGGTTGTAACACATGGTGTCCAAAAATAAGTTAGGTGGAGTTACTGGATTGCGGAAATTGGGGTGGAGGCATGGGCCTAAGTCGGGTGCTTTTCCCAAGGGCCGGTGCAGACTCAATTGCCCGAATGACCTCCTTCTGCACTGTAAATTCGATGATTCTATGATCATCAGAGTAACTAAAATGTTGTCCACACAGTTGCCCATTGCGTACAGAAGTGTACTGACCTGCTCACAGTCTGGCTTCCCTTTGACACCTGGTGTGGTACAAAATCAAGCAAATCTCTTGTATAAGTTTGGTCACGCTTCAGCCGAATCAAGGCCTACAACTTTTTCAAACCTCTCCTGTAGAGGTAGAAATTTTTCTATTACCATCTTTTTACATCTTTTGCCATCACCATCTTTATTGTGGTGTTGGGCTGGGTAGACACTCCTTAAGACTATCAGCTGCAAACACTAACTTTATTGTAACATATTTACAGTTATGAGAACATTCCCCTGCACCACCTTCTTTGCATGTTGCTTTCCCCTGGAATCTCAGATCACATGAGTTTAGTCACTTCCTCAATGGTTACAGACCATTGCAGTTGACCCTTTATGGGACTTTGTTTAATATACTCCATTTTAATATAGCCAGGATCCAGAAACTTTAATCTTTCTCTTAAAACAGAAAATTACTGTTTTTGAATTCACATTTCCTCTCGTGCATGCTGAATGTCCAACTTACAAAGAGGGCAACAGAATAAACACGCCTTCAATATTGATCACAATGGTCACAATCCGTCATGGTCAACTGAACTTGCAACAAGTGCTGGGCAGGCACTTAAAAGGAGCTCCCTCACTGAATGCTGAGATGAAGTAAATCCAGGTGAGTTGAATCAGGGGCAGGCCACCATGAGAGATAAATTCGAGCAAAACATTTTTTTCGATGTGGCTGAAGATTTGTTCACTTTTCTCTCTGAGAGTGCCCGTGGGATTCTCTCTGGTTTTCTCACTGAAACCGACACTTTGAAAAAATAACAGAGAATTCTGCCCATTGGGTGAAACTCCCATTTTGAGACGAAGTGCAGCAGCGGGCGGCGCTGGCGGTGCCTGTCCCGCTAACCAGAATGGCGGGATCCCGCACCAGATTTAGTGCTTGGAACCTCATTAATTCGGCACTGGGGAGTTCCCGTCCGACTCTCCTGGCAGGCCGTTGGATGATTCGTCTTCCTTCCCTCAGCTGGTGAGTATGAAGGCCCCAGTGCTATATTTAAACACCAGTCCAGCACATTCATATCACTCTCTCCAGCCCACCTGTCTTCACCAGACCGTGCAGGATGTCAGCTAACCAGAGGAAAATGGTTAGCAGCCTCAAGAAGAAGGCAACACTAACTTTCAGCACTTATTCAGTTATAGAACATAGAACATAGAACAGTACAGCACAGAACAGGCCCTTCGGCCCTCAATGTTGTGCCGAGCCATGATCACCCTACTCAAACCCACGTATCCACCCTATACCCGTAACCCAACAACCCCCCCCTTAACCTTACTTTTATTAGGACACTACGGGCAATTTAGCATGGCCAATCCACCTAACCCGCACATCTTTGGACTGTGGGAGGAAACCGGAGCACCCGGAGGAAACCCACGCACACAGGGGGAGGACGTGCAGACTCCACACAGACAGTGACCCAGCCGGGAATCGAACCTGGGACCCTGGAGCTGTGAAGCATTTATGCTAACCACCATGCTACCCTGCTGCCCCTTATGTGGGCCCAACAGCATGTCTTCTACCCCAGCGGCGGTACACCAACCTCTCCTCTCCAGCCTGGGAGGCCGCTGTCCAGGAGGTCAGCATGGCTGTCACCCCCGCGGAGCGCCATCCAGTGCAGGAAGTGGATGAATGATCTCATCCTCTCTGCTAGCTCTCTCAGCTCTCTCCACTATCAAACCCTCAGAATGTCATTGTGTACTCAAATGGCTACTCTCTTCACAGATCTCACACATTCAGTCAGAGGCGCCGCATATCAACACTTAGGGCGTGATTCAGTGGCCTCGTTGCGCCCGTTTTGCCTCAGCACTCCATCGGGATTTGCAACGAGATTTGATGGAATCTCCAAAGACGTCACGATCTGTATCTGGCTCTCGCTGGGCAAATTCCAGGCAAACATAATTTAAAAAGCCAAGATTCTATTTTAAATATACGTTTTCCCAATTCACCTGGAGCCCTGGATTTACTGGTCTTGCCAGGGACACCTAACCTGGGTGCTGTTTGATACTAGTTCACAAAGTCATAACGGCACCTGTTGGGGGGGGGGGGGGGGGTAGGCACGGTGTCTCTTGTGAGGGATTGAGGCCCCTGGGTGGTCAGGGACAGGGCAGGGTTGTACCTTGGCACTCCCGCTGGCACCTTGGCAACTTGGCACTGCCATGCCGGCACTCTGGAAGTGCCATCTCGACACTGCCAAGGTGCTCAGGTGGCAGTACCAGGATGCCGACTGGCAGTGCCGTTGTGCCCAGGTGCCAGGTCACCCATTCCAGTGGCCAGGCCTGGAATGGCCTTACCCAACAATGGTGGGGTGTGGTGGGGGGGCTTGAAGACCTTGGAAAAGGTACTTTGGATGAAGGAGGATTGTCCTGAGGCTGCGCTGAGGGACTTCAAAAGATTGAGGCTGCCTTTAAAAATGGCGCCCAGGCCCGTCAGCAGTCTTCCTGCACTGGCAAGTTGAGCTTGTCAGAGCTGGAAATGACTTAAAGAATGGCCTCGATCAGCGGGAGGGGGGGGGGGGGGGGGGGGGGGGGGTGGCATTGCCAGACTTGCTTCATTATTATTGGGCAGCGAATGTGGACAAGGTGCGGCGATGATGGGAAGGAGAAGTGGTAGAGTGGGTTAGGAGGGAGGAGGAATCTTGTAAAGGGTCTAGTTTGAGGGCTATGGTGACAGCAGCATTGCCATAGGTATTCAGGGAGCCCAGTGGTGCAGTCCACGGTCTAGATATGGAATCAGTTGAAGAGGCATTTTAGGATGGAAGGGATGACGGTGCTAACGCCGCTGTGCAAGAATCAAGGGTGCGATTCTCCCATGCCGTGCCGTATCGGAGAATCGATGTTTACGCCATTTTTCCGCGCGACGCCGGTCCGACACCGTCCCGCCATTCTCCCAACTGGCGGGAACGGCTTCATCGGGATCTGCGCCTCGCACGTCGGAGAATCCGCCGAGAGGGCAATCAAGGCGCTTCACACAGGCCCCCGTATTCTCCGGCCCGGATGGGCCGAAGTCCCGATGGCGTGACCTGGGGTCAGCCCTGTCCTGAGCCTCGGCCAGCACCTGCACAGAATACCCCAGGCCATAGACATTCTGATCCACAGCCAAAACCCTCGCCCCCACTGGTTCCACCGTAGATGCCACTCATGCCATTTTGGTTTGAGTGGCACTCATGGACTCCTCCAATTGCACCTGCAGGTGTTGGATGCTCGCCGTAAACCCCTTATGTTGTTCCTGACTCTGCGACTGCATCTCCACAATCGATGGGACTGTCTGTTCACCACATGTGTTCCTACCTTTACCTGAAAAACTTGAGCAGCGGTGTGGTTCACACCAGAGGGTGTCCCATGAGCCTCTTCATTAAAGAGTTAAGTGGCTCAGAGATGGTGGAGGGTGTTGGAGACAGCTGCGACCGGCAATCTGTGTCATCCCCGGACTCGAGTTCCAGCGTGTCTTGTGTCTTGCGTCAAGGGCTGCCACCTGGATTGCAGTCCTTGTCACTGTTCGGAACACGGGGAGGCTCAGGCTGTGGCATTGGCTGGGGACATGAGATGGACCCGCCTCATCACCAGCAGGTCCTGCAAGACGCGAGACAAGACGCATGATTAGACCGCTGGCTGGTGGGGAATGGGGGTGGTGGGGGTGAGGGTGGTGTGGGGGTGAGTGTGAGGGTGGAGGGGTGTTGCTGGGGGAGAGGGGCATTGACACACATGGCATGGGGAACTGCAATTCAGCCGTGTCTCACTTCCTCACCCCCCGTCCGATTTCCACCCTAGCAACTTTCCTTTCCTCTGGGCTGCCAACCACGTCCTGGGCACCTTTCTCAGCCGCGGTGAGGGGCCGCAGTTCCACCAGGCCCACCCCCAATTTTCTCCTGTTCCCAAGGGCTATGGTGGCCTTCTCCTGGGGGGAAGGGGGAAACAGAAAACACAGCGTTTATAGTCCAACGCATGCAGCCCAGGAGGTGGGTAGCTGTTGACTTCAGTGGCTATGGCAGCCGGTAAGGATGCCGGCATGTGGTGCAATGTGGGGGATTCGGAGGCGGTGATATTACAGGTGCGTGGGATGGGGATTGGTGCCAGGGGTACAGTGCTGCCTACTCACTCTAGCCGTCCTGAGGAGGTTGTGCAGTTTCTTCCTGCACTGCAGACGGGCCCGGATGATGTTGCTGACGGCACTGACCGCCTCTTCCACTTGTGCAAAGCACAGTGAATGGCAACGGCTGGCAGCCTCCTTCATGGGCTGGGCAACATGGTCATCCACCTCTCCTCCTTTGCGTCCAGGAGGGACTCAAGCTCGGCGTCCGTGAATCTCAGGTCTGCTCTCCTCGTTGCCATCTTGTTTGCTTGGATGTTGCGTGTGTGCTTACAGCTGCAGCTTGTCAGCCTCCTGCACAACGTTTCTCATTGGAATGTGGCGCAGGTGCTAGCCCCTTAACAGTCACTGAATCGGTCCAGGTGCAGCGCCAGTTTTGCTGTCGTGAAAGTCCAAGGGCGGGATACTCCGACCCTCTGCGTTGAAATTGCACCTGGCCCGGGGGCAGAGAATAACCGTTCATGCCAGAAATACGGCGCAACGGCACTTCCGCGATTCTTCATGGACCAGCCAGTCTCGCGCGCATGTTCGACGTGGCGCCAGTCGGGAGCCCTTGGAACAGGCCCCCACGGCGATTCTCCACGGTCAACCGGCCGACCTCCCACAGGCGCGGTTTACATGTGGTACCACTCAGCAGGAACTGGGACCAGCGGCTATGGTGGTGGTCCTGGTGGGGGGGGGGCAGGGGGTATCTGACTGCAGTGATGGGGGGGCTCAGCGGTGGCCAGGCCTGCGATCAGGGGGGCCATTGCGATCTGGGAGGTCTGGCTAGCAGAGCCCCACCGGCAGCCAGAGCTGTGGGACGCATACCAGGACTCTGCTAGCCCCCTGGAAAACGAATAATCACCCCGGTGATGCCACCATCAATTCACACAAAACAAGGAGTAGAAGTAAACTGTGGCTTTAATCGACTAGAACAGTGCCTGTCTGTGACTACTCTGCTACTGAGAGCCGCCTACAGGGCTACTGCTCTTTATACCTCGCCTCAAGGGGAGGAGCCAGGGGCGGAGTCCACAAAGGCACCAACATGATACATCACAGGTAATACCTTACAATGGTCCATAGGTGGAGCCCTCATGGGCAACAGCGTGATACAGTTACATACATGGTGAATGGTTAATGCAATACATTCACCACATTCACCCCCTGTTAAAAAAATGAAGTCTGGCGGGGGTGAAGGGTTCACAAGTTCAGCCTGTCCGGCACCCGTATCATGCGCTGTGATCGCCGGAGCTCTGGTATCGCAGCTGGCCCGGGTGTTGAACTCATCCATGCGGGCATGAGTAATAACGTTGCCGGTGCGGGTACAGACGTGGACTCCGGGATCGTGTCTTACGGAGCTTCGTTCCTGTGGGTTGGTGAAGAGGGAATGGGGGGCGGGAGGGGGTGCGGGGGCCATGTAGGGGTGGGGGCTCTGGTCAGTGTAGGTTGGGTGGGGTAAGTTGGGGTGGCGGTGGTAGTGGAGCCTGCTGGTGCTAGGCCCAGGAGAAAAACCGTATCCTGTCGGCCGTCGGGGTGTTCTATGTATGCGTACTGGGGGGTGGTTTGTAGGAGCTGGACCTTCTTAACCAGGGGCTCAGACTTATGGCTCCTGACAGGTGTGCGGAGTAGGACGGGCCCCGGTGTCTTCAGCCAGGACGGAAGCGAGGCCCTGGAGATGGATTTCCTGGGGAAAACAAACAGGCAGTCTTGAGGGGTCTCGTTTGTGGCCATGCAAAGGAGGGACCTAATGGAGTGGAGTGCGTCGGGGACCACTTCCTGCCAGTGGGAAACTGGGAGATTCCTAGACCACAGGGCCAGGGGGACAGCCTTCCAGACCGTCGCGTTCTCCCTCTCCACCTGCCCGTTTCCCCGGGGGTTATAACTGGTAGTCCTGCTCGAGGCAATGCCCTTACTGAGGAGGTACTGATGTAGATCGTCGCTCATGAATGACAAGCCCCGATAACTGTGAACATACGTGGGGAAACCAAACAGGGTGAATACACTATGTAGGGCTTTAATGACGGTTGCGGCGGTCATGTCAGGGGCAGGGGATTGCAAAGGGGAAGCGGAAGAATCCATCATGATGTTGAGGAAATATGTGTTGTGGTTGGTGGAGGGGAGGGGCCCTTTGAAATCGGTACTAAGGCATTCAAAGGGCCGGGATGCCTTTACCAGGTGGGTGATATAAGTGCGGCTTGCACTCTGCGCAAATCTGGCAGTCCCTGGTCATGGCTCTGACCTCCTCAGTGGAGTAGGGCAGGTTGTGGGCCTTTATGTAGTAGAGAAGCCGGGTGACCCCTGGGTGGCAGAGATCAGCGTGGATAGCCCGGAGTTGGTGCTCTTGTGCGCTGGCGCATGTGCCGCGGGACAGGGCATGTGGGGGCTCGTTGAGCTTCCCAGGGTGATATACGATATCGTAATTATAGGTGGAGAGTTTGATCCTCCACCTCAAGATCTTATCGTTCTTGATTTTGCCCCGCTGCATATTATCGAACATGAAGGCTACCGATCTTTGGTCGATGACGAGGGTAAACCTCCTACCAGTGAGGTAGTGCCTCCAGTGCAGCATGGCTTCCACGATGGCTTGGGCTTCTTTTTCGACCGAGGAGTGTCAGATATCAGAGGCGGTGAGGGTGCGTGAAAAAAATGCTACTGGCCTGCCTGCCTGATTGAGGGTAGCGGCGAGGGCGACCTCTAACACGTCGCTCTCCACCTGGAAAGGGATGGACTCGTCCACCGCGCGCATTGCGGCTTTGGCGATGTCCACCTTGATGCAGCTGAAGGCCTGGCGAGCCTTGGCAGCCAGTGGGAAGGTGGTGGCCTTGATTAGTGGGCGGGCTTTGTCCGCATAGTTGGGGACCCACTGGGCGTAATAGGAAAAGAACCTGGGGCACCTTTTCAGGGCTTTGGGGCAGTGGGGAAGGGGGAGTTGCAGGAGGGGGCGCAGACGGTCAGGGTCGGGTCGTAGAACTCCGTTTTCCACAACATAGCTGAGGATGGCTAGCCTGGGTGTGCGGAAAACGCATTTCTCCTTGTTATAAGTGAGGTTAAGAGTTTGGGCGGTCTGGAGAAATTTCTGGAGGTTGGCATCGTGGTTCTTGATGCGCCCATCAATTCACTCGAGACATTAGTAGAAGTAAACCGTGGCTTTAATCAACTTAGAACAGTGACTGCCTGCGACTGAACCTGCAGGTCGACTGCTCTTTATACCTTCTTTCAAGGGGAGGAGCCATGGGCGGAGCCCATACATGCCCCAACATGTCCCCCTATGGATAATGCCATACAATGGCCTGATGCACCATCAATGGACACGAGACGAAAATGAGATCCAAACGACAGGCTTTAATGCACAAGATGTCTGCCCGGCAGCAGATGTACAGAAGAAAGGCCGACTGCCAGGCTGCACGGGTTCTTATATCCCACCTTGCAGGCGGAGCTACCTGCTTCTCAGCCAATCGGCTGAGAGGCACATGACTTACCCGGGCCAATGGGCAGCGAGTCTTCTGCACCAATGGCAGCTCACTTCCAAGGTACCGTAATACCCCTAGTCATACTAACACATGGCCCACAGGAGAACCCCACAAGGGAAACAGCATAGCACAGATACAAATACAAGTGCAACAGCACAGATACAAATACACTGGTGGATTATTAGTATAATACATTCACCACAGTCCTGCTGATCATGGCCGCAGATGGTGACGTTGTCCAAGCACGGAAACATGGTCCGCAGCCCATACTGTTCCACCATTCGGTCCATGGCTCTTTGAAAGACCGAGACCCCGTTTGTGACACTGAAAGGGACCCGGAGGAAGTGGAAGAGGCGGCCGCCTGCCTCAAAGGCCGTGTAGTGGCGGTCCCCGGGTGGATTGGGGGCTGGTGGTACACAGACTTCAGATCCACCGTGGAGAACACCCGGTAGTGCGCAATCTGGTTAACCATGTCTGCGATCCAGGGGAGGGGTACGCATCAAGGTGCGTGTACCGGTTTATGGTTTGTCTGTAATCTACAACCATCCGGTTCTTTTCCCCAGTCGTGGCGGCCATCACCTGAGCTCTCCAGGGGCTATTACTGGCCTCTATGATCCCCTCCCACAAGAGTCGTTGGACCTCGGACCTGATAAAAGTCCTGTCCTGAATGCTATACCTCCTGTTTCTGGTGGCGACTGGCTTACATTCGGCGGTGAGATTTGCGAAGAGCGGGGGAGGGTAGACTTTTAGTGTCGCGAGGCTACATACGGTGAGTGGGGGTAGGGGCCTGCTGAATATCAGAGTTAGGCTCTTGAAGTTACACTGGAAATCCAGTTCCAGCGGGAGAGGAGCGCAGAGGTAAGGGTAGCTTACAGTCGGCGTACTCGGCGCCCTGTATTGCTAGGGTTACATAAGAACATAAGAACAAGGAGCAGGAGTTGGCCATCTGGCCCCTCGAGCCTGCTCCGCCATTCAATGAGATCATGGCTGATCTTTTGTGGACTCAGCTCCACTTTCCGGCCAGAACACCATAACCCTTAATCCCTTTATTCTTCAAAAAACTATCTATCTTTACCTTAAAAACATGTAATGAAGGAGCCTCAACTGCTTCACTGGGCAAGGAATTCCATAGATTCACAACCCTTTGGGTGAAGAAGTTCCTCCTAAACTCAGTCCTAAATCTACTTCCCCCTATTTTGAGGCTATGTCCCCTAGTTCTGCTTTCACCCGCCAGTGGAAACAACCTGCCCGCATCTATCCTATCTATTCCCTTCATAATTTTAAATGTTTCTATAAGATCCCCCCTCATTCTTCTAAATTCCAACGAGTACAGTCCCAGTCTACTCAACCTCTCCTCATAATCCAACCCCTTCAGCTCTGGGATTAACCTAGTGAATCTCCTCTGCACACCCTCCAGCGCCAGTACGTCCTTTCTCAAGTAAGGAGACCAAAACTGAACACAATACTCCAGGTGTGGCCGCACTAACACCTTATACAATTGCAACATAACCTCCCTAGTCTTAAACTCCATCCCTCTAGCAATGAAGGACAAAATTCCATTTGCCTTCTTAATCGCCTGTTGCACCTGTAAACCAACCTTCTGTGACTCATGCACTAGCACACCCAAGTCTCTCTGAACAGCGGCATGCTTTAATATTTTATCGTTTAAATAATAATCCCGTTTGCTGTTATTCCTACCAAAATGGATAACCTCACATTTGTCAACATTGTATTCCATCTGCCAGACCCTAGCCCATTCACTTAACCTATCCAAATCCCTCTGCAGACTTCCAGTATCCTCTGCACTTTTCGCTTTACCACTCATCTTAGTGTCATCTGCAAACTTGGACACATTGTCCTTGGTCCCCAACTCCAAATCATCTATGTAAATTGTGAACAATTGTGGGCCCAACACGGATCCCTGAGGGACACCACTAGCTACTGATTGCCAACCAGAGAAACACCCATTTATCCCAACTCTTTGCTTTCTATTAATTAACCAATCCTCTATCCATGCTACTACTTTACCCTTAATGCCATGCATCTTTATCTTATGCAGCAACCTTTTGTGTGGCACCTTGTCAAAGGCTTTCTGGAAATCCAGATGTACCACATCCATCGGCTCCCCGTTATCTACTGCACTGGTAATGTCCTCAAAAAATTCCACTAAATTAGTTAGGCATGACCTGCCCTTTACGAACCCATGCTGCGTCTGCCCAATGGGACAATTTCTATCCAGATGCCTCGCAATTTCTTCCTTGATGATAGATGCCAGCATCTTCCCTACTACCGAAGTTAAGCTCACTGGCCTATAATTTCCTGCTTTCTGCCTACCTCCATTTTTAAACAGTGACGTCACGTTTGCGGTAGTGCACCCCTGGATCTACACTGAGTGCGACCCAGAAGTGAGGGAGATAATTTGGTGTGCCAGGCAGATTGGGAGTGAGCAGCGTCTTACCATGTCTGGGTGAATAAAACTCTCCGGGCTCCCGGAGTCAACAGGCAAGGTGTTTTGTGTCCATTTACCTGGATGGTCATCATGGAGCTCCGGAGGTGTTTGGGTCACGACTGGTCCAGGGTGATTGCGCTGAGTTGCCGGTAGCCAGCATGGTCGGAGATGCTGGGATGGTCCCAAGGTGGCGGCCCCCGTCGGTCTCACGTATCGGGCGGCGAGGAAGATGGCGTCCAAGATGGCGGCCGCCGTGAGCCACACATGTTGTGCGGGCTTGGAGATGGCTGCCCCCACGGACAGCACGAGGCCGCTGATGCGCCCGGGGGCAGCGCCGGCAGTCAAGCTGCGACACTGCGGGATCTGCGGGCCTGTGAGTCTGAGGGTCGGTCTGCGATTTTGTGGGTTTGGACCTGGCCAGGCAACCTTAGCAAAATGTTCTTTTTTCCCCGCAGTCGCTGCAGTTCGCGTTCGGGGCCGGGCAGCGCTGCCTGGGGTGCTGATGCTAGCCACAGAAATAGCAGCAGTGTAGACCCCCCCCCCCGTGTTGGATGGGCAGCCGCGCGGCACAGGCCTGGGGTACTCTTTGGTCGGGGGTCCACAAGTGGGTCGCGTGATCCGACGGGAACGCGTTGAGGCTTTGGAACGCAACTTCTATGGAGGGGGCTAGCTTTACCGTCTGTTCCAGGTCTAGGGCACCCTTCTCGAGTAGGCGCTGTCTCACATAGTTGGACCTGACTCCAGCACAAAGGCGTCCCGGACTGCGAGGTCCATATGTTGAGTGGCTGTAACGGCCTGGTAGTTGCAACTTTGCGCAAGGATTTTGAGGTCGGCTAGGTACTCCTCCAGCGATTCCCAGGGGCATTGGCAGCGCGCAGCGAGGAGATCGTACACCTCGTTCACTGGCCTTACATATAGGCGCTTCAACATCATGAGTGCGTCTACATAGGTGGAAGCATCCTCGAGTTGTACAGTGATTTGATGGCTCACCCGGGCGTGGAGGAGGCTCAGCTTCTGATCGTCGGAGACAGAAGGCGAGAAGGAGGCTGTGAGGTAGGCCTCGAAACAGTGGAGCCAGTACGAAAAAATCGCTTTCGCCTCCGTGGCTTGCGGGTCGAGTTCCATTCAGTCAGGTTTGAGGCCGATTCCATTGTGGTGTTGTAGTTGATTAAATTGATGCGACCATCAATTCACATGAAACAAGGAGTAGAAGTAAACTGTGGGTTTAATCGACTAGAGCAGTGCCTGCCTGTGACTGCTCTGCTACTGAGAGCCGCCTACAGGGCTACTGCTCTTTATACCTCCCCTCAAGGGGCGGAGTCAGGGGCGGAGCCCACAAAGGCACCTGACATGATACATCACAGGTAATACCTGTGGTCTATAGGTGGAGCCCTCATGGGCAACCGTGTGATACAGTTACATACATGGATAATGATTAATGCAATGCTTTCACTACACCCGGATCTTCAGGGAAAAAGTCCGGAGTGATTCTCACCCGTTTTACAGCAGGTGGGAGGACTTAGTCCCCAGAAGGGAGAATCCTGCCCCATGAATTGACCCCCGGTGTCAACACTCTCAGGAACAGAGAATCCAGCCGCATATTTCCCAGCATTGACATAAGTTCTTGTGCCTTCGCGCCGCACAGGCATAAAGGATGTTAAGGCATCAGAGAGGTGGCCAGAAAGATTCACATGTTCTAGGTTTAAGTAACTTCGACTATGTGGATGGACTGGTGAAGCTGCAGCTGTTCATTATGTGGAAGAGATGATTTGATGGAATTCAAAATCATGAACCATTTGAACAGAGTGGATAGAGTAACTGTTCTCATTACAGAAGCATTGAGAACCAGAGAGCTTAAATTTAAAGGGATTGGCTAAAGAAGCAATGATTCCAAGAGGGAAAATGTATTTATGTATGCTTGTGTAGGATGTGGAATGTTGTTCCTGCGAGCGTGTAGGAGGCAGATTCAATTGAGGCCTTTAAAAGGGATAATTTTCTGAAGTAAATAAAATTGCAGGGCTTTGGGGAAAGGCAGGGGTGGGGGAATAGGATGTGGTGACTTGTTCTTCCAGAGAGCCGGTAGAAACATGGGAGGTCAAACGACCTCCGTCTGTTCTGTGACATTTCTATGTTTCTACTTATCTTGGCTAGCCTGGTGAGGTCATTAAAATATTTCTGACTATTTCCATCCTAGACCAGACCCCAACAGTGGCTAGGATATTGGATAGGAACCCCAATCTTCTGGTTTATTTGTAAAACTGTGTGGAAAGAATGATTCGCTCCAGGAGTGATAGCATGAAGAAATAGGGCTTTGGTATTTTTAAAGCAAAACTTTATTGTAACTACAATATTAGCTTTTTTAACTTTACACCCAAAAGAACAGCTTGCAATTACCCCTCAAACACTGCTACTCAATTTCCCATTAAATGACAAGAAAATAAACATACAGCTCTCAATCTATCTTACTCTGGGAGAATTGTGGACTCAGCGTCAGGCAGATCAGAATTCAACTCTTCTCTCCAAAGTTACGCCACAAAGTCTGGCTCTCTAAAATGTTTCAAAATCTCTCTCTGCGTTCCTTGGCTCCCCTACAATGACCTCATCTCTCCAAGCTGAAAATCTCTGCAGGCTGGAATGCACATTAACTCCCCAGGTACTTTCCCAGTCAAACCACAGTCCATTAGCCCAGATAGAAAAACAAATTCCTTTGTCAATTTCACCTTCTGGCTGCTAAAAGCACACAGGACCTTAAAGTTCTTAAAAGAAAACATGACCAGTGCAGTCAAACACACTCTAATTCCAGGCTTTCAACTGTTAAATTCCCCAATACGTAGAACCCAATATTCTGAAAGCCTTCCAGTCATCACATTGGCACAGTATCACTGTTTATGAGGTGATATAATTGTCACTGTGGTATAGGATATTAGAAAAAGTCCTTCCACAGTTGAACAAAGCTTATTAAGTTAAGATAATTATTTTCTAATTTCATCTCGATGTTAGACAACAATTGTGTAATAAAGACAAATTAGGAAGCCTTTGTTTACTACTTCCTATGTGTTTATGCATTGAAAATGCATTGTATTTGAATAATTGCTTGCCTTTTAAGTGAATATAGTCTGGTGTATATTTCAGCTCAATTTTTGTTGGTATAAATAACATTTAAAATAACCAGCAATGTTTCAAAAATTGACAGTAAAATTACAGAGACATTCTTCTGATTCGAAATGTGAGATTTTGTCTTCCTGCCACTTTGTTATCCATATTCATAATGTTATCTCTGTGGTTTCCTCTATTCTTACAAGAATTTTTAAATCTGAAAAATATTTTTATTGACAATTCAATAATTGATATCATTGTTATAACTGATCGGCATGTGGTCCATAAGTTGCTGTCACATGTTTTAAACAAGTACCATTAACATTTGAAAAAAGTCCTATGTAAATGCTAATGCCACAAATCAGGGTAAATGTTTACCGTTAATGAGAAGATGAAGACATTGAAACGGATCCAGTAGCATTGTTACCCTCTAAACGTCGAAGAAGAGGCAACATTTTCAAAAGGGTCCACCTGCATTAGGTGGTAAGCTGGTTTTAGTATGCAAATAAATGCCTCAAGATTCCAGTTATGACAGAACTAGCATACACTGACCAGTTTCACAGGCAATGGAGAAACCTATTCAAGATTCTTTTGAGATTATTTCTGTCGAATGGATTATATTCATTGGAGTTTAGAAGTGTGAGGGGGGGGATCTGATAGAAACTTACAAAATTCTAACCGGATTAGACAAAGTTGTTTCAGGAAGAATGTAGGGGTCATAATTTGAGGATAAGGGATAAACCTTTTAGGACTGAGGTGAGGAGAAATTTTTCACCTAGAGAATCTGTGGAATTTGCTACCAGAGGAAGTAGTTGAGGCCAAAACGTTGTGTAATTTCAAGAAGGAATTAGATATAGCTCTTGGGGCAAAAGGGATTAAGGGGTATTGGGGGAAGGTGGAATCAGGATGTTCACAGAATTTATTGTGCAGAAGGAGGGCATTTGGTCCATCGAGTCTGCACCGGACCTTGGAAAGAGCACCCTACCCAAGCCCACACCTCCACCCTATCCCCGTAACCCAGTAACCCCATCTAACCTTTTGGACACTAAGGGGCAAATTATCATGGCCAATCTACCTAATCTGCACAGCTGGACTGTGGGAGGAAACCCAGGGACAAAGTGTAAACTCCACACGGTCACCTGAACTTGATTCGCTTGATGATCAGCCGTGATCATAATGAATGGCAGAGCAGGCTTGAAGGGCCAAATGACCTCCTCCTGCTTCTATTTTCTACGTATATTTCTGTGAAAAGGGAGACATGTTACCCAAGATTTTCATTTTGCATAACCAGAAACATACAATATAGGAGCAGGAGTAGGGAATTTGGCCCTTTATCATTATCATGGCTAATCATCCAACAAAGTAACCTGTCCCCTCTTTCCCTTCCATATCCTTTGATTCCTTTGAAAACTCACCATGTTTTGGCCTCAACTGCTTTTTGTGGTAGAGAATTCCATAGACTCCAGGCTTTTCAACCCTGGTTCTGAACTCCATCTCCATCTACCCTGTATAGTCCTGTCAGAATTTTCTCGGTATCTACGCGATCCCCCCTCATTCTTCTAAACTCCAGCAAATATAAATCGAACTGACTCAATCTCGCCTGATATGTCACTCAAGCCATCCCAGGAACCAGTCTGGTAAACCATCGCTGCATTTCCTCTATAGCAAGAACACCCTTCCTCAGATATTCCAGGTGTGGTCTCATCAAGGCCCTATATAATTGCAGTGAGACACCCCTGCTCCTGTACTCAAATCCTCTCGCAATGAAGGCCAACATACCATTTGCCTTCTTTAATGCCTGCTGCACCTGCATGCTTACTTTCAGCAATTGATGTACAAGGAAACCCAGGTCTCGTCGCACATTCACCTCTCTCAATCAATAGCTATTCAGATAATCATCTTCTTTCCTGTTTTTGCTACCAAAGTTGATAATATCACATTTATCCACATTATATTGCATCTGCCATTCATTTGCCCACTCCCACAACTTGTCCAAATCACACAGAAGCATCTCTGAATCCTACTCAAAGCTCACCCCCCTACGCAGTTTTGTGTCATCTGCAAATTTGGAGATATATACATTTAGTTCCATCACCTAAATCATTCATGTATGCTGTGAATGAATAACTGGGGTCCCAGCATCAATCCTTGCAGTATCCCACTAGCCACTACCTGCCAATTGAAAAAGACCCATTTATTGCTACTTTTTGTTTCCTGTCTGGCAGCCAGTTTTCTATCCATTTCAATAACACTACCCCCAATTACATGAACTTTAATCTTATACGCTAGTCTCTTATGTGTATCAGAGCAGCTGTGTGATGAGCATCAGATAGTACCCCAGGAGCCTCTTCACTGAAGTGCCAACTGAGGTGAGTGTCTCTGGGATGGTGGAGGGTGTTGGAGACAGCTGTGATGGAAAGTCAGTGTCATCCTCCGTCTCGAGCTCCAGGGTCTCCTGAATCTCGGGCAGAGGGCTGCCAACAGAGCTGCTCTTATCGCTACTCGGCTCAAGGAGGGGCTCCGGCTGTCGCACTGGCTAGGGCGGGGTGCCAGATAGACCCGCCCTATCATCAGCAGGTCCTGCAAGACACAAGACAGGATGCATGATTATACCCCGGGTTGGGGGAGGAGGGGGGGTTGGGATGGTGTAGGGTGTGGGGGGGGGGGGGGCTGTTGGAGTGGTGTGGGGGTGAGTGTGGTGCAGGGGTGTGCTGGGTGAGGGTGGTGTGGCGGTGGTGTTGGGGTGGTTTGGGGGCAAGGGTAGCATGGGGATGAGGGTGGGGGTGGTGGTGAGGGTGTTGTAGGGGTGAGAGTGGTGTGAGGTTGCTGTTGTGGGGGGCGTTGACGCAGTGTCACTGGGAACCACAACTAAGTGGGGTCTCACTTCCACACCCGCGGCTGAACTCCACCTCGGTGACCTCCCTTTCCTCTGCACCACCGGCGACGGCCAGGGCCCTCTGTTGAGCCAGAGTGAGGGGTCGCAGGTCCGACGGTCCCCCTCCTGTCTTCTCCTGCTTCCGGCGGTTGTGTGCAGCCTTTTCCTGGGTGCGGGGAGTGGGACGAAATTGACAGTTTTAGACAGTCCGATGCATGTAGCTGAAAGGGTGGATGTCTGTTGACCTCAGTGACCAGTACACCTGACCATTCGGCTGGTAAGGGTGCCGGCATGTGGTGCCGGGTGGGGGGTCACCCGCCCTCCGGTTGGGGGGTTGTCGGGTTACGGGTGTGTGGGACGAGGTTAGTGCCAGCGGCACAGTGCTGCCTAGTCACCCTGGTCCCCGAGGGGTACGTGCAGTTTTTGTGGCAATGCCAGCCGGCCTGGATGACCTTGCCCACGGCGTGGCGAACGGCAGTGGCTGGCAGCCTCCTTCCCGGGCTGGGGTATAGGTTCACCCTCCTCTCCACAACAGCATCCAGGAGGGTCTTGAGCTTTGCATCCATGAACCTAGGGGCTGCTCTCTTTGCTGCCATCTAGTTGGCTGGGATGGTGTGTGTGGGGAGTGAAGTGTGTATATGCGGCTGCAGCTTGTCAGCCTCCTGAGTGTCAATAGTGAAACTGGCGAATCCCGCACCATTACTCATCAGAATCAATTGTGTTCCACCTGGCACCGATGCTAACCCCTTAACTGTAGCAGAATCGGTTCAGGTGCGGCGCCTGTTTTGATGTCGTGAAAGTCCACGGATTCTGCATCGGCGTCAACATTTAAACAAAATCCCACCCACTTTTGTGTTTGGAAAATTATTTTTGAATGCATAATTATAAAAGAAAGAGACATAATACATAGAATAATATTGTAAATGTTTTCTCCTGTATATGCACATAATATCTGTAAAGGCTAATCAAACCAATAAATGAATGTAGTAAATTTGGCCCATTGACAAGCCAAAAGTTGTAAGTGTCCACAAAATTTGCTAAATCTATTAAAATGGATGCATTATAATTCGATATATAATCATCAAATAGTAGTTGCACGTAAGAAATGCCCTTTGTTTATTCAAACACAGCTCTTTTTGAACAGGTCTTGATAAAATCACAGCCTGTGGGAGAGTTTCTCCAGAGCCATTGTTTCCCAGAGAACACTTGATCGTGTGCCAAATGCTGGAGGGTTGTTCACTTTCCAATGGAGTTTGATTGTGGCGATCAACATAAATCCATAAATTCATTTCAGGTGGGAATTCTTAATTTATTCTTCCAATATACCTAACGACAACAAACAAGGTTTGCTGGAATATTTAACTTAGTTATATCATGCATATTAATGACAACATTTAAAAAAAATATCACAATGCTGGGAAATGTCCAAAAAACTTGCAGGCACTTCCATGCCATTAATTTCAATTACAGACAACGCTGATAGGTTTTTCCTATATCGCCTCTTTGTAAACACAAAGGGGAAAGATTTAATCTGTGTATTATGTGGAACAAAATAAGGAGGCATACTTCATACAAAGGCCTATGGTTTCAATACAAGTAGCACATAGGAAACTCCACCCCCCCCCCCTCCCCTCCCCACGATACGTTGATGTCCCTAATCTCAAAACATTTAGAAACACTTGAAGGGGATTGAGACTCAGGCTGTCAGCTGAGAACTGCCATTCAGGAAGTGCTAATAGAAGTGATTTTATCATTTGGCCCTCATTGTCTGCAGGCGAGGGAACGAGAAGAAATGTCAGCACGAAGAGAATCCATCGCCCATCCAGGTCCAACAGGAGCTGGTTTAGCTCACTCAGCTAAATCGCTGGCTTTTAAAGCAGACCAAGCAGGCCAGCAGCACAATTCGATTCCCGTACCAGGCTCCCCGGACAGGCGCCGGAATGTGGCGACTAGGGGCTTTTCACAGTAACTTCATTGAAGCCTACTCGTGACAATAAGCGATTTTCATTTTCATTTTTGTGACAAGGTACCCGCCTGTTCAGAGGAGGTTTGCTCGACTAATACCAGGAATGGGCAGGTTGTCGTATGAGGAAAGGTTGGAGAGGTTAGGTTTGTATCCCCAAGAGTTTAGACGATTAAGAGGTGACTTGAACCTTTAAGGTCCTGAGAATATTGACAGGGTGGATGTGGAGAGGATGTTTCCTCTTGTGGGAGAATCAAGAACTGGGGGTCACTGTTTAAAAATCGGGGATTATTTAAGAATGAGGAGAACTCTCTTCTCTCAGAGGATCATGAGTCTGTGGAAATCTCTTCTTCAAAAAGCAGTAGAAGCAGAGGCTTTGATGTTTTTAAAGCAGAGCTGGATACATTGGTGATTAACAAGTTGGGGGAAAGTCTTTGGTCATGGACAGGAATGTGGGGTCGGAGTTTCAGTCAAATCAGCCATGATCTTATTGAAAGAAGGTCAAGGGGCTGAGTGGCCTAAACCTTCTCCTCCTAATTCCTAAGCTCTTATGAAGGCAGCACAGTGGTTAGCACTGCTGCCTCACAGCTTCAGGGTCCCAGGTTCAATTCCGGCCTCGGGTGACTATCTGTGTGGAGTTTGCACTTTCTCCCCATGTCTGCGTGGGTTTCTACCTGGTGCTCCAGTTTCCTCCCAGTCCAAAGATGTGCAGGTTAGGTGGATTGGCCACGCTAAATTGCCCCTTGATGTCCAAAAGGGTAGGTAGGGTTACTGGGTACAGGGATAGGGTGGATCCTGGGCTTAAGTAGGGTGGTCTTTCCAAGGGCCGGTGCAGACTCAATGGGCCGAATGGCCTTCTTCTGCACTGTAAATTCTAAGATTCTATGATTCTATGAAATTAGTGTCCAGAGGTAAATATCATCTAGGCCAGTGACCACCGAGTTGGCACTTTGGAGTATGCCGTGTGCCTGTGGTAGCTCTGCCGCAAATTTTCTTTGTGGGCCATCTAAGCAAAGTTCTTGCATTTGGTGCCGAAAACAAGCTTTTGGACTGATTCCTATGCTACTGAGGGATTGAATACCCATTTTAGGACCCATAGAAAAATTGAAGCAAGCTGAGAGAAGGAAGAATTGAACCTATGTTGTTCAGCCTATCGTTGTGTGGCTAACGTTGAGCATGTGACCATCGCCAAAAAGGTACGTTTAGTTTTACTTTCAAATGCATGCAGAGGCAAGAGAAGCATGAGTACTCCATGTGTTCCCACAATAACCCTAATAGTAGCTACCGGCTACAATCAACACCCCCCCCCCCCCACCCTGTCACCAGCCACTTCAAGCATAACAAAGTAGGTTGTTCACAATAGGTAGTTGCAGGTGCCAAAATTGCCATGTCATCTAGATACAATTTTGGTAGGACCTGGTTCAGGCAGATGCTTCTTGTGTCCTGCTGGTTCTTGGCATGAAAATGCAGTCAGATGAACTTTTAACCTGGATGCCCATGCCTCAAATCAGAGGTGAAAATGTCCTCTAGATCTTCCATTGTTCAATTTATATGCCAGATGGTGAACGTCTTCATTATCTGTGAATCTTGCTCCCTTCCACAAAAGATCATTAGATCTGTGCAGTGGCAGCCGCAACATATGTTGACATCAAATTTCCTTCCAGATTAATTGGTTTTGACCTTGCTGGTTTGGTTAGTCCTGTCCTTAAATAGTGATCCAAGTGCCAAGCACCAAAGTCTCACCCCTGCTCATAAAACCCACCATTTCTATATGCACGACACTATATCTCGCGAATCCCTCTTGATTGGTGGAGAAAAGGTGACGAGGTTTCTATTATGAGACTGAATGTGACAGTAATAATAATCTTTATTAGTGTCACAAGTAGGCTTACATTAAGACTGCAATGAAAATCCCCTAGTTGCCACACTCCGCGCCTGTTCGGGTATATTGAGGGAGAATTCAGACTGTCCAATTCATCTAACAAGCATATCTTTCGGGACTTGTGTGAGGAAACCGGAGCACCCGGAGGAAACCAACGCAGATACAGTGAGAACGTGCAGACTCCGCACAGACAGCCGCCCAAGCCAGGAATCGAACCGGGTCCCTGGCGCTGTGAAGCAGCAGTGCTTAGCCATCAGGTTGCCAGGTTCCAGAAAGACACATTTTCTAAACAAATGACGTCCGGATTCTGAAGATTTGGACTCTGAAGATTTGGACCAGATGTTCCGCCAGTTCATAAATTAATGACACCAACACTCAACTTCTCGAGTATAACTTGGGCTCCATCCTATGAAGCATTGAATATCAGTGGGACAGCAATGCCAGTTGTATTTTTCCATCGATCATAGCCTTGCTCAGCAAGTTTAACCATTACATCCACTCCCAATATTTAATAGAAGGTGGATACCAATTTGCAATATCTGACTTAATCATTATTCTGGGTTATATTAGCCAGCTTATCAACTTAACTGTATCTGTTCAATTGTTTAATGCAATAAAAAATATCTCAGCTTGATAAATAATACAAAATAGTCTATGGTTTAAAGAATTTCCAGCGTCCAGACATGAGTCGTTCCTTTTTGCATAATCAGACTCTGTGGGGGAACTTCGACAGGGGAGAAGTATGTGACGACTCACTACTTGGTATAAGTACCCTTTGCACAATGCTCTCTAGTCTTCAAGTCTAATTTCTTAGTTTTATTTTTAGGTGACAGAGGCTATGATCTGAAGCCACAATTCATAACTCTAATGCCAATTAACCCTCTACCCAAGCAAAGATGAACATACTTATGCATATTCAGCCACATGAAAAGTGAAAAGAATTTTAAATATGTTTTCATTGCTCTTGATTTCACATGGGACAGTCACAGCATAATATCAGGGAATCTGCCAAATTGTTGTTACCCATGGCATCTTCACATTTCATGATGCATGATGTATTTACACATCATCGGATGAAATGTGCTGATAATTCATTGGAACTATGGCAACAGCAAAAAGAAAGTATTTTTTAATAAGGAAAATCAGGGTTTGGCATACAGCAATAATGAGTCCTGTTTTACATCCGAGTTGCTGATTGCCTCTTGCATTATAAAGCTGCTATTAGTAGATTTGTTAATTAACTGTGCCATCGGCCAAGGAAATAACAGGTAAGATTGTGATTGGGATTCAGCAACTTAATCAGTCAGCACGAGTTAAATCCCAATCTTTGGTAACGCTTGAACCCTGTCATGGTGCGATTTGCAGAATCTTATTCAGACTGGTAGATGTAATGCTTCATAGTAACCCATCACTTCATCAGAACACGGAAGGTAAGCAACAGTAGGAAAGATCCATCTGTTCCAAGCTCAGATCCTATCAGTCCATATGGAGCAGCGTTCATTCTTCCTTGGAGAAATCCATAGCCAAGAAGGAATTCTTTTGACAGTGTAAAACAACATAGTGGCAGAAGGGAAAAATGGAAGGGTGGTAGGAAGAGAAAACAAAATCACAGATTTAAATGTAGAAAATGGCATATTTTCTTCATAAAGGTAAACTTGAGTTGAAATTGGACATTAGTGTTGTTCTGGAAAATTTTATAACAAGGCTAAATTCTCGAGCCCAAATATTATTTTCTTAACTGCCTGTAAAAATACCAAAGTAATGGCATAGAAAATGCTACATATTTATTTGATGATGATGCACACTTGAGGTTTCGAATCTTGGAGGTTTGATCGATATTGGTCTTACGCTTGTGGGTTTTACTTTTTCCAATTGGGTTTCTAATTCAAAGTTGGGTTCTCTCGGAGTGACAAAGTCACTTCTCAGTCGAGTCCCGTTAGAGTCATCAGTAATGTTGCTCTGTTTTAGTGGCTATAAATATGGCGATTAATAAGTTCACCTTTCTTAATCTTAATTATGAATATGCTTTCAGAGTCGCCAGGTATCTCTTGATACCGCCACAAGGTTCAACCGAATACTGATCGAAGAGCCAATCCACCAGTTAGTTAGTTCAAAGTCAATGATAAAACCCAGAAAAGGAAAGCACCCCCACCCCCGACTGCACAGGTAGAGCACAATCCCATGAACCCTGTCACCACACAGCGCAGGGCCACAACAAACGGAGACCCCGATTTTCTGTACACCACCCCATTAACTGTCACCCAATTAAGGAACGCATGTGATAAAATAAAACCGTTCCAACCCACATCGAACCCGCACCATTATTTTGCAAAAGTTAAGCAACAGGCGACCATGTACGGCTTGGATGAAAAAGAGCAAGTTAAGCAGTGTTGAGCCTTGACCCCTCAATCGTGGCAGCCCTTCCCAATCCACATAATGTTGGAGGAGGCACCCCCAAGGAAATGCATGCAGCGATCCTGAATGCAATCGGCTACAATAAGGGAGATCCCGTAGAAGGACTCAAAAAATGCAGACAGTAAAAGACCGAGCACCCAACAGCGTTTGCTGAACGCCTTTGGACCCACTTTACTGCAGTATTTGGAGTGGGTAAACGAGGGAAGAACAGCCCACAGCAGCCTAAATCACGAGAATGCTATAATTGTGGATGGTTAGGACATTACGCCCGAGAGTGCAATGCCCCCCAGAAACAGCGGTGAAACCAGCAGGCAAATGCCCTAAATAAGAACTGAGCCAAGCTCATTGACAGTGTTAGCGCCCGTTCCGAGAACGCAGACATGAACGGTACCGATTGATGGTGTTCGGACTCCTCAACCTGGATCTGTGACACCCTTTGGGACAAGTCCGGAAGACAGGTAGTAGCAGGCACAGTCTGGGGACACCCCGTAGAATTTCTTTGGGATACAGGAGGGTCCCGTACCACGTTAAATTCCTCCACAATGTTCCAACGGGATACATGGTCCACCACAGACACCATTACCCTTAGCGGCTTCACAGGATGCTTACGGCAGGGACATATTACGGCCCCTGTGGCTATTCAGATAGGCAACATTGAGACAAAACACCCCGTTGTTCTAGTAGATCTATCCCAAACAGCCAGCACATTTTGGGGATAGATTTCATGAGCTCCCACAATCTTTCGTTCAACCCCGTCAATAAATGTGTGTGGAGAATGGAAAAGGCAGCACGAGCCCCCACCACGCTCGCAGTTGGAGACTACGCACGCAGGAATGGCGCAGTAGGAGACTTCTGGTTTGATCCATGAACCATTAGTTAAGAAAAAGAAGTTAGAGACGTTTTACAGAAACACAAAGCATCCTTTGCCCAGCACAAGCACGACTGTGGCAGGATCGCTGGTTTAGTTAACATCACAGGTCCCGATCCTAAACTCCAGAAACAGTACGGTTTCCCCAACAAGCAGAGGGAGAAATTGCAAAAGTCATCGAACGTTTATTTGACCAAGGCATACTTAGTTCAGTAGCCTCAACTAGCCCATCAGGAAACGCGATGGCTCATGGCGACTGACCATCGATTATAGGGCACTAAACAAGGACCCCATTAGCAGCCCCCACCATGACCACGAGTCCCGAGACAATATTAAAACAGGGACCCCTGTCAAAATTTTTTGGACACCAGCAACAGCTTTTGGTCCATTTCATTGGATAAAGCGTGCCAATACAAATTTGCTTTCACCTTCCAGGGACAGCAATACACGTGGAAGTGCGTACCACAAGGCTTCCACAACTCCCCCTCCATTTTCCACAGACAATTGGCAAATGGATTAGCTAATATTTCCCGACCCGATTGCCTCGTCCAGTATGTAGACGACTTACTCCGACAGACGGACACTAAGGGAGAGCACATTATGCTTCTCTCCAAATTACTAGGACTCCTTCACGAAATCGGATGTAAAGTTAACCCCAAAAAGGACAAGATTCTGCAGGAAAAGGTAATTTACTTAGGCACAGTAATCACCCATGGCAAACGCGAGATCGAGCAGAAACGCATTGACTCAATTGTTAAATTACCCCTGCCCCATAATGTTACAGCCCTCCAGTCATTTCTAGGACTGGTTGGCTACTGCAGGAACCACATAGATGGTTTTGCCACAAAGACAACCCCTCTTCCCGAGCTCCTAAAAAAACATGCCCCGTGGAAATGGCTTCCACAGCACATGGATGCCGTGGATGCATTTAAACGTGCCCTGAGCACAGCTCCCACATTACAGATACCAGACGCACTCGTACCATACGCAATAGAAGTAGCATCCAACGACCAAACCCTTTCGGCCGTGCTCCTTCAGGAAAGCCACGATCGTTTAGGCCCTGTCACATACGCCTCACGAGTTCGCGATCTGGTAGAGCAAGGATTTTCTGCCTGCAAAAGGCACTTGCTCGCAGTTGTTTGGGCTGTTCAGTACTTTGCTAACATAACAGGACTCAACCCGTAACCATTTTGACAGAGCACATCCCAACCCAACTTCTACTAGATGGTAGACTAAAGGACGACACAGTCAGCCAAATTTGTGCAGCACGATGGACCCTGCTCCTACAAGGATGGGACATTATGGTTAAAAGGACCAGGACACACATGTTTCAAGCAGACCATTTACAGTAGGCAGGCACCCCACATGAGTGTGAGATCATTACCACCAAGCACAATACAGGCCCCTTTGTCCCCAAATCAGCTCCCCCGAAACCAGACACTACACCCCAGAGACCCCAGCCCACAGACACAGATGAAGCTCTTAGGATTTATGTGGATGACTCCTCCACAGTTTTAAATGGTAAAAGAATCACAGGTTGTGGCATCTATGTAGAGGACGCGCAGGGACACGCGTTAGAAAAAATCTCACTGAAATTGCCTGGACATCTAGGTTCGCAGGCAGCTGAATTAGCAGCCGTAGCCTACATTGTACAGCACCCCGACTCATTCCCGACCCCAGCTGACATATACTCCAACAGCCTATATGTCTGCAAGAGCTTAACTGAGTTCCTATCCCTGTAGGAATCTAGAGGTTTTGTGTCCGCCGACGGAAAACCCCTACCCTCAGCCCCATTACTCCAGCATATCCTCAAGACAGCAAAAGGCCGTAAATATGGTATTGTTAAGGTTCGCAGCCACCATCGTTGATACCCGGGGACAGGGTGAAAGCAGTGCCCGGGTATTTAAATATGCCTAATAGCTCCTTTAAATATGCAGATCTGGATCATGCCCAGCATGCGCGAGATCCAGATGCGCTGGGGAGACCGAGTAGGGCGACTCACAGCAGGTTTTGCGCCAGGTGCGGAGCCAGATTTGGAGATCTCGCGTGATTCACCCATCACACCCAGCTCCGGGTTAGGAGCAACATGGTGGCTGAATCACACCCACTGTTTTTGGATGCTAGGAAAGTGTACCCTCCCTGCATTGGATCACAGCAGTTGCTGCTGAATTATATTGGTGTAAATTACCAGGTGTGAAATGGAGTCTGTCATAACGATGAAAGAAAATGCTGAATTATGTGAGAAAATATTGAACTTTAAATAAGACCTGTAGTTTTAAAAATTGACATGGCTGAGGATGTAAATTTAGTCATGGGTTGAATTTCTGGTAGGTGATGCTAAGAGAAATACAATGGAATCACATCCTTTTCCCAGACAAGGGTACAGCAAAAGCATGAAAGACATAATGAAATTAACTGCCATCTCTTGTGGAGACAATGGGAGCTTATTATCATCTCAGCAGGAATGATATTCTCTTAGAAATATCCCAGACAGGCTTGTGGATTTTGTTCTTCTAGGAATATGCAAAGACTGTGATAAAAGTCAGCTTCAAAACTTGGTAAGGGCCGACTAGTGCTGGGTGTGTCAATGTGTGATATGGGAGGAACGAGAGCAGCAGATGCTTGCAAAAATTGCAGGTCCCTCTCTTTATCTGATTGCTGAAGCAAGTCAAGTCAGCAAAGCCACATCTGAAAAGTAAACAGGTCAGCTTCTCAGCCAAACTACAGAGCACAGGAGTCTCAAAACTGACTATCCACCTGCTGAATCAATGCTACTGGAATTGCAAATCACAACAGCTGCAAAGATTCACCATCTGCGCTTCACAGATACATCAAAGACTGATTGGTATGTTTAGCTTACATTTGGACTTAATTCTCATTTTTAATCTCTGTGAATGTTTATGCATGTGGTTTATCATTTTCCTCACATTTAGTAGCTAATAATGTCACTCTTTCTTCAACTCAAGAAAGCCTGGTTAAATTGGTTCCTTTCCGAACATAAATATTGGGTTGGGAAAAGGGATCTGCAAGGAAGGGATCATGTTAAAATTAACCTTGTTGAATAACGAAAGGGAGCCAGTTCCTTCAACAACCGGTGCATAACAATTTGGGATATTCATCCAGGATAATAAATTCTGGGAACCTTACCTGGGGACTGGTCAGCAATGTGGCATTTGAGACAGTAATGAAATAACGAGAAAAACATGTTTCGAAGAAGGGCAAGAAACCCTTAAAACTGACCGAACAATGGGTGGTCAAGGTCAATGAATGTGTCTTCATATGGTATATCATACCCACCAAAATATCAGCCTCTGATGCTGTTCAATGCACCACACCCCATTACTCACCCATAAGCATGCACTGGCATGGGGCGGGATTCTCTATTTGGGAGACTATGGGCTGGATTCTCCGATTTTGCAGCTAAGTGCTGATGCAGCGTGGGAACTGTGGCATATTACAACACCAAAATTGGCGCCGAACCCCACTGATCCTGGGACCGGTGAGGGGCTAGCAGTAGCGCAAGATAAAACTCGCAGCTATCGCGCCAAAAACAGCCGGAGAATGGCCACGTCCGTGGCAGCGCGTGCACACGGCAATGGCACGCAGCTTTGGCGGACCCGACCTTCAAAATACTGCCCCACAGGACAACCCCTGGCCATCCCCAAGCCACCCCCCACCAGCCCCCCCAGCCCTCGCGGAAGCCCCCCAGCCAGCAACATGGCTCCTGGCTCACAGTCTGCGGCTGCCACACCGGGTTGCCGGCTGCTCGGAACTCGGTCCATCGGGGGTGAAGCATTGGGGGAGGGCCTTCCGATAACGAGCCAATGCCATTCCAACGCTGACGCGATGATGTAATTGCGGAGGGGGTGGAAATTGGAAAACCAGTGTCAAATCATCACCGCCCCCAATTTGGCTATCAGAAGGGATTCTCTGCCCGATCACCGATTACGAAATCGGTGTAGGGCAACGGAGAATCCCGCTGGAGGTGAATTGGAACCGATTTCCACTCCGGTTAGGCAGCGCATATCAGGAAGTAATTCAATACACCTTGCCTTGCACATTTATGCATGGCAAGGAATACCTGGGATTCCAGAGGGAATCCCACTATTTGGCCCCCATTTTGAGCGGATTGCCCAGTAGCGAGGTCCCACAGCTGGCCGCCTTCCACGCATTGCAAAACAGCCCTCTACAGCGCGGATCAGCCCATACAACCAGATTTTCTGGGTCCCCCCAAGTATGTGGGGTGACCCGACCTGCCCCCACCCAGAGACCCGCGGAATAGGGGAACCTCCAATTGGGACCCCCTGAATAAGGGGACCCCAGAGACCCCCTAACTAAAAGTAACCCCCCCCCCCCACCACACACACCACCACCACCACCACAGACCCCACAAAAAAGAGGCCCATGTCTGGATGCTAGAAACAGACAGGGTCAGTGAAAAAATTCATCAGGGCACGCACCTGCTGGCTCAGATAGAGGATCAACCATAGGCTGGATTCTCTGATTTGAGACTAAGTGCTGACGCCGGCGTGGGAACAGGGGTGTTTTATGACAGCAAAATTGGCACAACAGCTGCACCTATTCTGCAACTCTAATTGGGAAAGCACTAGAGCTACGTGGAACGCAAACATTTCCAAGCAAAATGGCGCCGGATTCGCCGGGTCCATGATTGCCGCACATGAGACTCATACGCCGCAGCTACACTTAAACGATCCATCCCTCCACAGACGCCCTCCCACACAACAAGATGGCTGGAAGGAGAAGAGTGCCACGGTTCAAGGACGCTGAGCTGAACACCCTCCTGGACGCCGTGGAGGAGAGAAGGATGACCCAGTACCCTGGACCGGGAGGAAAGCCACCAGGCACCGCCGTTCACCGTGCCTAGGTGCAGGTGGCAAAGGGGATCAGCGCCATGGGCAACGTCGTCTGGACTGGCTAAACCCCCACCCTGCCCCACATGCCAGCACCCATGCCAGCCACAATGGCCGGGTGCCTTGGTCACTGATACCATCATCTACACACCCCCTGTGCTGCATGCGTTACACCATCTAACAGTGTCATTGTTTGTGTCTGCAGGACTCCCGCCCCAGGAGAAGGCTGCACACAACCACCGCGAGCGGCCCCTCACCGTGCCCGGGCAGAGGGCTCTGGACATGGTAGGCAGCCCAGAGGAAAGGGAGGTTGCCGACGTGGAGGCTGGTGACGGGCGAGCAAGTGAGACCCCGAAAGGGAGACCCAACCAAGGGGGAAGTGCCGGGGAAGTTCTGTGGGCAGGTGGTGTTCCGTGGTGGGTGGGGGTTGCATGGTTGGGTGGTGGAGAGGTCTATTTTTATTGTTTTATATAGGGTTTAATTCAAAATGGAGTTTTAAAATGTATGTTCTGGCACCCAGTTTAGTTTATAAAAGGTTGAGGATGTTATATTCCTTGCCCCTTCTGTTTTCCCCCCTCCCAAAGTAAAATCATGATTCCTGAAGGCAGTGGCTGTGACTTCAAAGGTGAAGTCATCCGCTATATATAGAGAAGGTAGCTTATGTCCCTGAGCAGCCAGACCCTGGTTTCTTTCGGAAGTCTTGGGACAGTGGGTAGGCCTGACTGTTGCAGGATGAATACATGATGCTGGAATCTCCGTTCCGCCGCGCCAGAGTTCTAGTTCAGCACACATTGCGATGCTCCATTTCGCAGGCTGGTCAATGGGGTTTCCCATTGTGGGGCAGCCCCACGCCATCGGGAAACCCCCGGGCTTCAGGCAAAATGGAGCATCATGACGGCGGAGAATCCAGCCCATGGTGACTGCTGGGATAGTGGGCCTTTCACCACAATGAAGGCCTTGCCAGTGATTACATACCAACTGCACATTTCTGGAATAGAATCCATTATGGTCCTGCACCTCCCTCCTTTGCCATGGAGGCTTGAACATCATGTGCATTGAAGAACCCCACTCTCCTGACAAAGTCACATGTGCTCTTTGTCACGGGTGAGGGAGAAGACAATATAATTTTTTTTTTTTTAATTTAGATTACCCAATTATTTTTCCCAATTCAGGGGCAATTTAGCGTGGCCAATCTACCTACTCTGCACATTTTTGGGTTGTGGGGGCGAAACCCACGCAGACACGGGGAGAATGTACAAACTCCACACAGACAGTGACCCAGAGAAGACAATATAATAATTGGTCCATAACATTCGGGTTCTCCAGCATCGCATTTCGGAGGTACCCCTATGATATGCTGGGAACTCCTCTCGGAAGTTTCCATGTAACGGTTTACCCAGCAATTGCCCACAAATTCTAACCATCCTACAGACGTGATTTAAATCACTAACTACACATTGTTCTGCCAGTTTTACCTTGATAATTACTCTGAAAGAGTTAGAAGGAAACAAACTCTAATTCCAGACTAACTATTTAAAAAACCCAGAGCCCCCTTGTGGTGTCAAAGATTCGGGTTCGATCCCAGTCCCGGGTCACTGTCCATGTGGAGTTTGCACGTTCTCCCCATGTCTGCGTGGGTCTCACCCCCACAAGGTAGGCGAATTGGCCACACTGAATTGCCACTTAATTGGAATTTAAAAAAAAATTTAAAATCCCAGACCCGGCCTCTCACGGGCCCCACCACACCACCCCCACACTCCACACAAAACAAACCTCCCCCCAAACCCGACCACCCCCGACCTAATTCTCCCCTCCCAATGCGATCCGGTGTGACACCCCCCCCTTCCTCCTGGACTGACCTTCCTCCTGAACTGACACCTATCCTGGACTGACCCCTCCTCCCTCTCTCACAGACTGACCTCCCTCTGGGACTGACCTCTCTCCTGAACTGACAGAAGTGCTCTTGTAACTGATGGATGGGGCATTCTGTGTGGAGCCTTCCTCCATCTACTTTTCTTCCTCTTTGTGGAGTGTTCCCTCTCTGCAGCCTCTTCTCCAGCGAATGGTCATGTTGTAGATCAGGAGGCAAGGCAACCACAGCCCCCATACCTCGGCGAGCAGTACCTGGTCCTCCTCAATTTTAAGCACCAGCTCTCAGAAAAACCTCCAAAAGCACTGCACGATATTTCCACAAAATCAATCTGTCGAAGTAAATCAAAAACATCTCACCTGCTTATTGCGGCCTGGCCTTTTAAACATCACCAATGCAGTTGAACTACTTTGTTAGAGTGACAAGTGAATAAATTGAATGAACCCACTGTGGTGAATGTGATTCACACTATATATAGTTGCCAATATCACTCCATGTATATATGTTCGTTATCTACCCATTGTAAGTGCAGTTGCACTATCCGGCCACCAGGGGGAGTCGCTCTGGGAGTACGCGAGAGTTTGTACTGGGCTCCTCCCTTGGCTCTGCCCAGGACTCTTCTCCCTGGGACCGATGTATAAAGATCGGTGCCTTAGAGCCAGCCTGCCATTTCACCTGAAGTTCAACGACGAATAGGCTGGCTCTATTGTAAGTGTATTAAAGCCTCTGTTCAGATCCAACTACACATGTTCGCTGAATTGATGGCTCCATCAATTTAATACACTTAAGAAGCTGCCGAAGTAAAGCATGGAATCCGCTCTAAAACCAGGACGTCTAGAACTCGATCCGCAGGATGCAGAGGCGAAAGAAACCTTCTGCCACTGGCTGAAATGTTTTAAGGCCTACCTGGCCAAAATCAGCACCGCTGAAACTACGGAGGAACAAAAGCTCAGCCTACTGCACGCGAGGGTAAGCCACAGAATTTCTACACAACTAAATCCAGCCGGTTCCTACACCGCTGCGCAGGCGATTTTGGACAAAATGTATATTAGGCATGAACGAGGTATTTGCCCGCCATGTGTTCACGACTCGCCGACAACGGCCTACAGAAACTTTAGCTGAATTTGCAAGCGAGTTGAACAATCTCTCAAATGACTGCAATTACCAGGCCGTAACCGCGGCTGAACATAGGGAGCTTCCTGTGCGGGATGTTTTTGTAGCGGGCCTTCAATCTAGCTATGTACGCCAGAGACTATTAGAAAATGGGGCCCAGGGCTTAGAGACTACCGTAGAGGCTGCTATCACAATGGAAGTTTCCTTCCGCAGCCTCAACTCGTTTCCCGCTAACCCCGCATGGGCCCCCGACCTGAGGAACCCCCAAGCCTGTGCCACAAGGCCCTCGAGCTATCGCGCTGCCACAGCCAATCACCCTACTGTCCCAGTCAACTACTCAAGCTATCCAGCTGCTCCAGATAATTACTCAGCTCCCTCAGCCAGCTACTCAGCTCGCCAAACCAGTTATTCATCTGCTCCAGCCTGCCACTATTCAGCTCCCCAAACCAGTTATTCAACTGCTCCAGCCTGCCACTTCTGTGGACAAAGCCAGCACCCGCGGCAGCACTGCTCAGCCCGATCCGCGACCTGCAGCAGCTGCGGGAAGAAAGGCCACTATGCTAGAGCGTGCCTCGGCAGAAGGGCCCCAGCCCTCAACACCCCAACAGTCCAAAAACATCGCCCCCAGCACCAGCAGGCCCGCGGGGCCCGAAACGCTGCGGCCTACGCTCAGGCTCTGCCCCCTCCCACCACGTGCTATCTATGGGGGCCGCCATCTTGGCAAACCTCCACCATGCGGCCGGCCACGTGTGATGCATGGGGGCCACTATCTTGGACGCCATCTTCATCACCACCCTCCACGTACGGGCCCTAGCTGCATCCCCAAACTCAAACAGCTCATTGGAGGAGTACGACCTCCCCGGGCACCACATGGCCCGCAACTCAGCGCAATGTTCCTGCATCAAGCTCGCCAGAACGCAGCGGCATCTATTCGACGCCCGATCGGAAGAATTCGACTCCCCCGCGCACCCACCACGCGGCCCGCAACTCAACGCGGTCACCCTCGACCAATCTCGCCCCAAGCATCTGAGAAATTTGATGACGGAGGTCCAGATCAACGGGTACAACACGTCGTGCCTCTTCGACTCTGGGAGCACAGAGAGCTTCATACACCCAGAGCTGGTAAGACGCTGTTCCCTCCCTATTTATCCCGTCAACCAAACTATCGCCCTCGCTTCGGGCTCCCAATCCATCCAAATCCAAGGCCGCACTACAGCAACGCGAACGATTCGAGGCGCTAGCTATTTCAAATTTAAACTCTATGTCTTGCCCGACCTCTGCGCGCCACTCCTCTTAGGTTTGGATTTCCAATGTAATCTCAAGAGTCTCACCCTCAGCTTCGGCGGGCTTCTGCCCCCACTCACTATCTGCAGCCTCGCCACGCTGCGCATCACCCCCCCTCCTCTCTTCGGCAACCTCACCCCGGATTGCAAACCGGTAGCCACCCGCAGCAGGCGGTACAGCCTGCAGGATAGGGTATTTATCAGAACGGAGGTCCGAAGGCTGCTCAGTGAGGGGATAATAGAGGCCAGTAACAGTCCCTGGAGAGCTCAGGTGGTGGTCGTCAAGACCGGGGAAAAATTCCGCATGGTCGTCGATTATAGCCAGACCATCAATCGCTTTACGCTCCTAGACGCATATCCCCTCCCCAGAATTGCAGACATGGTAAACCAGGTCGCCCAATATCAGGTATTTTCCACGGTGGATCTGAAGTCTGCATACCACCAGCTCCCAATCCGCCCGGAGGACCGCCACTACACAGCGTTCGAGGCCGATGGCCGCCTCTTCCATTTCCTCCGGGTTCCCGTCGGCATCACTAATGGGGTTTCGGTGTTCCAACGAGCAATGGACCGAATGGTAGACCAGTACGGGCTGCGGGCCACGTTTCCATATCTGGAGAATGTTACCATCTGCGGCTATGACCAGTAGGACCACAACGCCAACCTCCACCGTTTTCTCCAGACGGCCCAAAAATTAAACCTTACATATAACAAGGAGAAATGCGTGTTCCGCACAAACAGACTAGCCATCCTCGGCTACGTCGTGGAGAACGGAGTCCTGGGCCCAGACCCAGACCGCATGCGCCCCCTCTTAGAACTCCCCCTCCCCCATGGCCCCAAGGCCCTCAAATGGTGCTTGGGGCTCTTTTCGTAATACGCCCAGTGGGTCCCCCAATATGCGGACAAAGCCCGCCCACTCTTTAAGGCCACACGATTTCTCCTGTCTGCTGAGGCGCGTCAGTCCTTCAGCTGCATTAGGGACGACATCGCCAAAGCAGCCATGTGGGCGGTGGATGAATCCACTCCCTTTCAGGTTGAGAGCGACGCCTCAGAGGTAGCGCTAGCAGCCACTTTAAACCAAGCAGGGCGGCCCGTTACATTTTTCTCCCGTACCCTATCCTCTTCAGAACTCCGACACTCCTCAGTCGAGAAGGAAGCACAAGCCATCGTGGAGGCTATCCGACACTGGAGGCACTACCTCGCAGGTAGGAGGTTCACCCTCATTACCGACCAACAGTCGGTCGCCTTCATGTTCGACAACTCGCAAAGGGGCAAAATTAAAAAGGATTGAACTCTCCACCTACAATTACGATATCAAATATCGACCGGGGCAGCTCAACGAGCCCTCGGATGCCCTATCCCGCGGGACATGCGCCAGCGCGCAAATCAGCCGCCTAAAAGCCATCCACGATGACCTCTGCCACCCAGGTGTCACCCGACTCGCCCACTACATCAGTGCCCGAAACCTGCCTTTCTCCAACGAGGAGGTAAAAGCGGTCACCAGGGACTGCCCGATCTGTGCGGAGTGCAAACCGCACTTCTATAGACCAGACAGGGCCCACCTGGTCAAGGCTTCTAGGCCCTTTGAATGCCTTACGATCGATTTCAAAGGGCCACTCCCCTCCACTAACAAAAACATTTACTTCCTTGACATTATTGATGAATTCTCCCGATTCCCCTTCGCCATCCCATGCCCCGATATGACCTCCCACACAGTCATTAGGGCCCTGCATAGTGTCTTCACCCTGTTCGGTTTCCCCAGCTACGTGCACAGCGACCGAGGTGCGTCCTTTATGAGTGACGAGCTGTGTCAGTACCTGCTCGACAAGAGCATCGCCTCAAGCAGGACTACCAGTTACAACCCCAGGGGGAACGGACAGGTGGAGAGGGAGAACGCGGCGGTCTGGAAGACCGTCCTACTGACCCTCAGGTCCAGGAAGCTCCAAGTTTCCCAATGGCAGGAAGTCCTCCCTGATGCGCTCCACGCAATTAGATCCCTCCTGTGTACAGCTACTAACCAAACCTCCCACGAGCGGCTCTTCATTTTTTTCAGGGGCACTACCACAGGGGTCTCACTTCCGGCATGGCTGAGGACGCCAGGCCCGGTTCTCCTAAGGAAGCACGTCAGGGCGCACAAGACCGACCCCATTGTTGAAAAGGTGCGCCTGCTTCATTCTAACCCACAGTACGCATTTGTTGAATTCCCGGACGGTCGCCAGGACACAGTATCCCTCCGGGACTTGGCAACCGCTGGATCCAGCCCCCCATCTACCCCCACCGAGGAACTCCTTTCCCTGTTCCCTATGCGGCCGCCCCCTTGCGCCCCCGATTCTTTGAGCTCACCACATCAGTCCCGAGTGCCAGCACCAGCCTGCCCCCCGCGCCCCCAGTCTCCATTCGACCAGGAGGTGTATGAGGCTCGGACAAGACTCGCCCCGGAGCTGGCAACTGTACCCCAGACCTCGACGCCCACCTAGCCACCGCAAGAGGCTGCAACCCCGGTGCTCCGCAGATCAAAACGGACAATTCGTCCACCGGTCAGACTGACTCTTTGAGCCATCACCTCCGCCGGACTTGATTTTTTTAACAGGGGGTGAATGTGGTGAATGTGATTCACACTATATATAGTTGCCAATATCACTCCATGTATATATGTTCGTTATCTACCCATTGTAAGTGCAGTTGCACTATCCGGCCACCAGGGGGAGTCGCTCTGGGAGTACGCGAGAGTTTGTTCTGGGCTCCTCCCTTGGCTCCACCCAGGACTCCTCCCCCTGGGACCGATGTATAAAGATCAGTGCCTTAGAGCCAGTCTGCCATTTCACCTGAAGTTCAACGACGAATAGGCTAGCTCTTGTAAGTGTATTAAAGTTTCTGTTCAGCTCTAACTATACGTGTTCGCTGAGTTGATGGTTCCATCACCCACTAGATCCAAGGACACCAAATCAACTGATAGGACTGCGTGGCAACATGGCCATTCAAATTGGTAGGTTTTTTATATATTCACGGCAGAGCACTTCCCAATATGAGTGCTACAGAGCCGAATTTTACACCCATAGAATCAGGAAGAAGAAGTGAACATACTATAAATGAATGGACTCCAAAGCCCATTATTCACTCATAAAACCGTTATAAAAATCAACAGAATTATCCAAAGCCTTAATAACCGCAGTTCTGACTGTGAAGCCTGCAGCAACAAATACCTATAGATCCTCTAGCTCAGGGCTCTTGCTAAAGTTTGTATTGAAGCTGACACTTGCTGGAGGCTCAACAGCATATCAGTCTAAATATCTATTATTGCCATCATTAATCCAAGTAGTGGAATTCTCCACCAGAGCTACCATCTGACACCCATTATGCAACACATATTACAACATCAACATGGGTTGAACCTTCTCTAAGAATCGGCCTTTTGAATGTAGAACATTTGAGGTTATAGATCTGTGGCTCATCAGCCACCATCAGTCAATTTTGGTTCCTCCAGACAGTTCAGCTCCTCGGCAGCCTTGCTAACCTTTTCACCATCTGTACTCTATCCCACATTCTCTCATTAGCACCAATTCATTTCAGATGAACATTATTACACTGCTGCTTGGTAGAGGCAAAATATTAATGCAATGAATCAGGCCATTATGAGGGGAGGGGTGAATGGAATCCCTGGTCTTATGGATGCTCCTCCTGGTGTTCCTAAATTTGATCTGGAGGAAAATAAAAAGAGTAAAGACTGACATGCATAATGTGATTGGTAAATGACAAAACTACTTTTTGAATAAGATGCTACAAGAGCAGACCAGAGCCTAGTGTTTCTGCAATAAATTACTCCTGACTCCCCAAAACCTGTTAACCATCTACAAGGCACAAGTCAGGTGTGTGATGGAATGCTCTCCACTTGTCTGGATCAGGGGAGCTCCAACAACATTTTGGACAAGTTGGACACCTGGGTGTGCCAGTGCATGAGTCACAGAAAGTTGGTTTACAGGTGCAACAGGTGATTAAGAAGGCAAATGGAATTTTGTCCTTCATTGCTAGAGGGATGGAGTTTAAGACTAGGGAGGTTATGTTGCAATTGTATAAGGTGTTCGTGAGGCCACACCTGGAGTATTGTGTTCAGTTTTGGTCTCCTTACTTGAGAAAGGACATACTGGCACTGGAGGGTGTGCAGAGGAGATTCATTAGGTTAATCCCAGAGCTGAAGGGGTTGGATCATGAGGAGAGGTTGAGTAGACTGGGACTGTACTCGTTGGAATTTAGAAGGATGAGGGGGGATCTTATAGAAACATTTAAAATTATGAAGGGAATAGATAGGATAGATGCGGGCAGGTTGTTTCCACTGGTGGGTGAAAGCAGAACTCGGGGACATAGCCTCAAAATAAGGGGAAGTAGATTTAGGACTGAGTTTAGGAGGAACTTCTTCACCCAAAGGGTTGTGAATCTATGGAATTCCTTGCCCAGTGAAGCAGTTGAGGCTCCTTCATTAAATGTTTTTAAGGTAAAGATAGATGGTTTTTTGAAGAATAAAGGGATTAAGGGTTATGGTGTTCGGGCCAGAAAGTGGAGCTGAGTCCACAAAAGATCAGCCATGATCTCATTGAATGGCGGAGCTGGCTCGAGGGGCCAGATGGCTTACTCCTGCTCCTAGTTCTTATGTTCTTATGGAAGAGCAACAATCCTTCACTGTCTTTAAGTTCACAAAAGCCAATCCAATAGATAGACTTTTATTCCGGACGAGCCCCCAATTATTATGGGAGCGGCGTTTTCAGAACCCCAAAATGTATCATGGAGTTCAACCAACCTCTCCCTTTAATGTATTGTTGCTTTTGAAGCACATGGCTTGGTCTCCAGGAATGGCATTACAATTATGGACACGTGGGTTTTTAATCACAAAACATTGTTTATTCCATGAATTCAACTTAACCTTTTTAAATAAACATTGGATCACTTACCACCCCTTACTTCAAAGAACCCTGAAAATAATACAACACTAAATAATCCCTCCAAATGTTCCTTCATAGAACATAGAACGATACAGCGCAGTACAGGCCCTTCGGCCCTCGATGTTGCACCGACATGGAAAAAAAACAAAAAAAAAAACTAAAGGCCATCTAACCTACACTATGCCCTTATCATCCATATGCTTATCCAATAAATGTTTAAATGCCCTCAATGTTGGCGAGTTCACTACTGTTGCAGGTAGGGCATTCCACGGCCTCACCACTCTTTGCGTAAAAAACCCACCTCTGACCTCTGTCCTATATCTATTACCCCTCAATTTAAGGCTATGTCCCCTCGTGCTAGCCACCTCCATCCGCGGGAGAAGGCTCTCGCTGTCCACCCTATCTAACCCTCTGATCATTTTGTATGCCTCTATTAAGTCACCTCTTAACCTTCTTCTCTCTAACGAAAACAACCTCAAGTCCATCAGCCTTTCCTCATAAGATTTTCCCTCCATACCAGGCAACATCCTGGTAAATCTCCTCTGCACCCGTTCCAAAGCTTCCACGTCCTTCCTATAATGAGGCGACCAGAACTGTACGCAATACTCCAAATGCGGCCGTACCAGAGTTTGGTACAGCTGCATCATGACCTCATGGCTCCGGAACTCAATCCCTCTACCAATAAAGGCCAACACACCATAGGCCTTCTTCACAACCCTATCAACCTGGGTGGCAACTTTCAGGGATCTATGTACATGGACACCGAGATCCCTCTGCTCATCCACACTACCAAGAATTTTACCATTAGCCAAATATTCCGCATTCCTGTTATTCTTTCCAAAGTGAATCACCTCACACTTCTCCACATTAAACTCCATTTGCCACCTCTCAGCCCAGCTCTGCAGCTTATCTATGTCCCTCTGTAACCTGCAACATCCTTCCGCACTGTCTACAACTCCACCGACTTTAGTGTCGTCTGCAAATTTACTCACCCATCCTTCTGCGCCCTCCTCTAGGTCATTTATAAAAATGACAAACAGCAACGGCCCCAGAACAGATCCTTGTGGTACGCCACTCGTAACTGAACTCCATTCTGAACATTTCCCATCAACTACCACTCTCTGTCTTCTTTCAACTAGCCAATTTCTGATCCACATCTCTAAATCACCCTCAATCCCCAGCCTCCGTATTTTCTGCAATAGCCGACCGTGGGGAACCTTATCAAACGCTTTACTGAAGTCCATATACACCACATCAACTGCTCTACCCTCGTCTACCTGTTCAGTCACCTTCTCAAAGAACTCGATAAGGTTTGTGAGGCATGACCTACCCTTCACAAAACCATGCTGACTATCCCTAATCATATTATTCCTATCTAGATGATTATAAATCGTATCTTTTATAATCCTCTCCAAGACTTTACCCACCACAGACGTTAGGCTCACCGGCCTATAGTTACCGGGGTTATCTCTACTCCCCTTCTTGAACAAAGGGACCACATTTGCTATCCTCCAGTCCTCTGGCACTATTCCTGTAGCCAATGATGACCTAAAAATCAAAGCCAAAGGCTCAGCAATCTCTTCCCTGGCTTCCCAGAGAATCCTAGGATAAATCCCATCCGGCCCCGGGGACTTATCTATTTTCACCTTGTCCAGAATTGCCAACACTTCTTCCCTACGCACCTCAATGCCATCTATTCTAATAGCCTGGGTCTCAGCATTCTCCTCCACAATATTATCTTTTTCTTGAGTGAATACTGACGAAAAGTATTCATTTAGTATCTCGCTTATCTCCTCAGCCTCCACACACAACTTCCCACCACTGTCCTTGACTGGCCCTACTCTTACCTTAGTCATTCTTTTATTCCTGACATACCTATAGAAAGCTTTTGGGTTTTCCTTGATCCTACCTGCCAAAGACTTCTCATGTCCCCTCCTTGCTCGTCTCAGCTCTCTCTTTAGATCCTTCCTCGCTTCCTTGTAACTATCAAGCGCCCCAACTGAAACTTCACGCCTCATCTTCACATAGGCCTCCTTCTTCCTCTTAACAAGAGATTCCACTTCTTTGGTAAACCACGGTTCCCTCGCTCGACCCCTTCCTCCCTGCCTGACTGGTACGTACTTATCAAGAACATGCAATAGCTGTTCCTTGAACAAGCTCCACATATCCAGTGTGCCCAACCCTTGCAGCCTACTTCTCCAACCAACACATCCTAAGTCATGTCTAATGGCATCATAATTGCCCTTCCCCCAGCTATAACTCTTGCCCTGCGGGGTATACTTATCCCTTTCCATCACTAACGTAAAGGTCACCGAATTGTGGTCACTGTCTCCAAAGTGTTCACCTACCTCCAGATCTAACACCTGGCCTGGTTCATTACCCAAAACCAAATCCAAAGTGGCCTCACCTCTTGTTGGCCTGTCAACATATTGTGTCAGAAAACCCTCCTGCACACATTGTACAAAGAACGACCCATCCAATGTACTCGAACTATATCTTTTCCAGTCAATATTAGGAAAGTTAAAGTCTCCCATAACAACTACCCTGTTACTTTCGCTCTTTTCCAGAATCATCTTCGCCATCCTTTCCTCTACATCTCTAGAACTATTAGGTGGCCTATAGAAAACTCCCAACAGGGTGACCTCTCCTTTCCTGTTTCTAACCTCAGCCCATACTACCTCGGAAGAAGAGTCCCCATCTTGCATCCTTTCTACCACCGTAATACTGTCCTTGACTAGCAGCGCCACACCTCCCCCTCTTTTGCCCCCTTCTCTGACCTTACTAAAGCACCTAAACCCCGGAACCTGCAACAACCATTCCTTCAAACCTCCAAAAGACTTAACACCTTTAAACAGAAACACATCAGGTTAAAGCCATTACTATTATGAGTTTAAATCACCCAAATGATTCAGAGATATTCTTTCCTGGCAGACATCACCGCAGATCCAGCTCACTGCAAACACGGACACACCCAAGCTCTTTTCCTCAAAACTGGCTTTCTCCTTTGAAACAGCTCACAGCAAACCAGCCAGGCACTTTTCAGCTGCTCTCTCTCAAACTGAAATTAAAAGTAGAAGTGAGCTCAACTCAGCTAACCCCACCCTCTGACATCACTTCAGTAATAGGAGCTGCTTCATTTCTTAAAGGCACTCTCACATGACAGCAGACACATTACCCGAACTGCAATGGCAGGTGGCAGTGCAGAATGAACAGCTGACTGTGAATGAAAGAAAACTATCTGATAAAACCCAAAATATATAATCCTGTAAAATAAAATAATGTTGGAAGATGTTTACATCAAAGCTGAATTGGAAGATTTGAAACACACAATTTAAGCTGAGTATGTACTTTTGAATATGCACAATAAAGTAAAGCCTTCAATGAACTAAAGTCTTCAATGTTCCAAATCTGAACAAACAAACTTTCATGTATGAAAGATGAGTTTGTAAGGAAAAATTAGAGCTGATGAGAACACTGGAATGTCACTTACAGAAAGTATGTGAAATGCTTAAGTAATGAAACTGTAGAAGCAAATCCAACGAAGATAGATTTTCAATTAAAGCTTGAAAAACTTCAAGCATCAGAAGTCTCCAGTAAGTATCAAGGAAATTGCGCGGAACAGGAGAAAGAATTGCTGATGTGTGGAATAGTTGCTTAAAAGCAGAATTAACAACCAAAACTGATTAACTTCTTCTGAACAACATAAAGCTCGAGGTACACAATATGGAAGAGTAAATCCAGCCTTTCAAAGCACACAAGATTCATAAAAGATTCATAAGCACAAAAAGTAAAAGAGAAGGCAGTGCTCAAAGATTGGTTAAAGTTGTGAAACAGGTGGGAACAAGAATTCCATGTTTGAAACGTAAACTTCCACATATATTGCGATGACCCACATGGCAACAGAAGAAGTGAAATAAACGTCAAGGAGATGAACACAATATTTGTCCACCCCACAAGAAATGAGTTACAATGGCAACCATGGACAAGTGCACCAGCCGAAACGACCAAGAATAAAAGAACGAAAGCACACTCAGATGGTAGAACAACATGTGCGTGTATGTTTTTTGCTGAAAGCAAAGCTGAAACTAATACTAGATCACATGACACACTTCCTTTCCACTGATGTGATGGTGCAACCCTTTAAAGGCATATTACAACAGATATGGAAGGGTCATAAGACCTCCAGACCAACTGAACCTTTGAGGTGGTGATGGACTAGTGATAATGTTGCAATAACAATGTAAATGTATAACAACAGTGTGGTTGGTTTGACTCAGTGGGCTAGACAGCTGGTTGAACAAGGCCAGCATAGAATCATAGAATTTACAGTGCAGAAGGAGGCCATTCGGCCCATCGAGTCTGCACCGGCCCTTGGAAAGAGCACCCTACTTAACCCCACACCTCCACCCTATCCCCGTAACCCAGTAACCCCAGCTAACCTTTTTTGACACAAAGGGAAATTTAGCATGGCCAATCCACCTACCCTGCACATCTTTGGACTGTGGGAGGAAACCGGAGCAGCCGGCGGAAACCCACGCACACACGGGGAGAATGTGCAGACTCCATACAGACAGTTGCCCAAGCCGGGAATCGAATGTGGGACCCTGGAGCTGCGAAACAACAGTGCTAAGCACTGTGCTACCCATCAGCAATGCGGGTTCAATTCCTGTACCGGCTAAGGTTATTCATGAAGGCCTGCCTTGCTCCTCGCCTGAGGTGTGGTGATCCTCAGGTTAAAGCACCACCAGCCAGTTCTCTCCCTCGAAAGGGAAAGAAGCATATGGTCATCTGAGACTATGGTGGCTTTACCGTATCTTACAACAACAGTTAAGACTTCATGTGAACTATAATCATTTAAAATACATTGGATAAAGACTTGGGGAAAATGTAATATAAGGACCTGGCACATATAGGATTAATGTGGGTAACTGAGTAGAGTGCCACCCACACAGTGATGTAAGCAAGCACATGACTTGTAGCCGGTCTATCGTTAGACAGAACCATGTGTACCAGCAAGCATATAGATAGCTCCTAGCTTTTATCCTTTACTGTACAATGTAAATAGTTCAAAGGGTCAATTAAGACTTCCAGTTAACCGGTGTATGATTACAGAGACATCTTCAGACCTACCAAACTGTAGCCAACACCCTATGCATTTCAAGCCCACAACCCATCCATCTTGAAGTACAAGGGAAGCAGGTTCCTGGGGAACGCCACCACCTGCAAGCTCCTTTCATGGCACACACAATCATGACTCAGAACTATATCACTGTACCTACACTGTCCCTGGCCTAAAATCCTGGAACTGCCTGTCGATGTCCCTACACCTCACCACAACAGTTTAGAAAGGTGGCTCACTACTTCTTCTCAAGGACTATTAGGGATGGACATTAGAAGCATTAGCCAGCAATGACCACATCCCATGAATGAATAAGTAAAAGAAGAAAAAAGAACATGACAGATTTTAAGCAATGGATTGGCAGGAACTGATGATAACATCTGTGATAAGGGGAGGGATTTCCTGTTGGCTGACGCCGAAATTGAGAAACGTGATTTGGCGGAGAATCAGTTTTGACGCCAAAATCGCAACAGGGGCCGTTTCACGCCAGATCGCAATTCTCCGTCGCCTCGACAGCGCGCCAATACATTCTGGAACACATGTACAGTAAACCCTGTTTGCAAATCATTAGCGGGCGAGACCTGGTGTTCTCCGTAGCCGCTGCCTCTGGTGGGGCGAATTCCCGATGGCGAGGTTCACTTGTGCTTTTAAAATTTGTGAAACAGCATTGTGACTGATGAGGGAAGGAGAGGAGGTAGGACACAGAGATGTGTGACCCAAGGCACCCGGACAAACATACTAACATGTCGGCCTTTCACCTCCTGCAGACAATGGATTTTGGAATTCAACCAGCAATGGTGGCCTTCCTCCTCGTCGCTGTAGCCCGAGGGGTTGCCCTGCAGCCGTACGACCTGAAGCTGCTTGAGCAGGAGGAAACTGCAGCAGCCGAGCATGCAGCAGCCTAGCATGCAGTAGAGGAACAGGAGGGAGTCACTCAGGATGAGGAGCCAGCCAACCAACAGGGCGAGGATGAGAAGGTGCAAAGGATGCGCCACATGAGGCCTCGTACCGGCAGCATCAGTGGTTCGAGGAGCTGCCAGACCGGGCACGGCATCGAAGATTCCGGCTGAGCAGAGAGACAGTGCCAGATAATGACACACCTGGCACTGCGGGGGAATGCGGAGGACACCTACCCCCGGAGGCAATCAAGGTGACGGTCACCCTGAAGTTTTACGTGATGGGGTCCTTTCAGGACCTTAGTGGAGACCTGTCCGGAATCTCACAGAGCTCAGTGCACAGGTGCATCCGTGCCGTCACGGAGGCCTTATATGCCCGGTCAGCACAATACATCCATTACAACGTGGACCTAGCCCACCAAGTTGTGGGGGCAGCAGAGTTTGTCACCATCGCTGACATACCCCTGTCCAGTGGGTGATCAACAGGATGCATATCCCCCTATGAGCACCTACAGATGACAGGCCGCTCTACACAAAACAAAAGGGGTTCCACTTAATGAACGTGCAGCTGATATGTGACCATCAGATGCGCATCATACATGTCTGCGCCTGATACCCGGGCAGTGTGCATGACGCCTTCATCCTGGCACACACTACAATTCCTGGGATGACCCCCCACCCTCCGGCTTGGGGGTTGGCTCTTGAGTGACATGGGGTATCCACTGCGGTTGTGGCTGATAATTCTACCCGGATGCCACAGACCAATGCCGAGACTCGCTACAATGACGCCCATCCAGCGACCAGAGGTGTGATCGAGCAACGGTTCAACCTCCTGAAGATGCGCTTCAGGTGCCTGGACCACTCCAGGATGACGCTGAAAAAGGCGCCTGCATCATGGTGGCCTGCTGCGTCATCCAAAACATTGTGAAGCAGAGAGGCAATGTGCTGAAGGAGGAGGATGAATGCCAGGCCTCATCCGATGAGGAGGATACGGGGAGGGCGAGTACTGACAGGACATAGGGCCCAGACAGGCCCAGAAGGCCGCACGATATATATGCCAGGGGCAACGCGCACTGGACGCTCTGATCGCCTCCAGGTTCACCGACTGGGAGGAGGGAATTGGCCAGGGGACGGACACCACATCCTAGCCCCACAGGGATCTGACAGAGCACCGATGCAGGTTGTGACAGTGTGAACAGGTGTTTAATGTGCACAAATAGTTACAAATACGTGCCCTAGCCCCTATAACTAAACTGTGTCCTTCACCCGTGCTGTCTTAACTGGTGTCTAACTTTCTGACCTTAAGGGTCCTAACGTTACGTCTTGGTGAAGTCCCAGATGGTATATCAGGAGTGGAGGTGCCTGCTGTGCTTCCAACACTTGAGCCTGGGTCCCTGTTTTCTGGGACGACCGGGCCTGAATGGGCCCAGCTGCTGCTCCGGTGACCCTGTTGGCATTGTACTGCCCTGTTCTATCCACTGCCCACCAAATGCGCCAGGTGCAGGAAAGGGGGAGTCTGAGTTGCTACGGTGTGCCAGCACCTCCCTTGCAGGAGTCGCTGGCATGGGCCCCATCATCTCCTCATGTCTTGGGGTGCTCGGTAGCCCCCGGGCTACTCCTTGGGACGGGGGTGCGAGTGGAGCTATCCCCTGAAGCACCCCCCTCCCCCCCAACCTGGCACTGCCAGTCCTGTAGGCCTAATCTCATCTCGATCAGGGTACGCATGCTCGCACCAAAGGAGCACAGGGAGTGGACCATCTCCATCTGGGTCTCTGTCACATCACCTATTGACTGCGCCACCACCTTCTGGACCTGTGTCACATCAGCTAGTGACTACGCCATCTACCTCTGGGGCTGGGCCACTTCCCTCTGTTTCTGCACCATGTCGACGGGTGCCTGGGTAATTCCGCTGGCGTTCCCAGCCATGGCCTGCTGTGACTGGGCTACACTCAGGAGCACCATTGCAATTTCCATGTTGTTCTGGCACATGGCTGACTGTGAGGCTGTAACCCTATCCTGGGCCTTTGCCAGCGCCCATCAGAATGCCCCAGGCCTTGTCCATCTGATCCATAGCCAAAACCCTTGCCCCCAGCGCCTCCACCATGGATGCCACCCCTGCGGTGTTGGCCTGGGTAGCATACATGTTTGGCACCACCTCCCGCTCTTGCACGTGGTTGGACTCCTTCAACTGAACCTGCAGGTACTGGATGCTCGCTGACAACCCCTCATGTAGTCCTTGACTCCGTGACTGCAACTCCATGATCGATGAGACTGTCAGTTCCAGAAGCCTGAAACCCGTCTGGACGGTAGCTAGTTCTTGGGGTTGGCAAGCCTCTGACCATCTGCCCCCTTGGGTGTTTCTACCTCCATCTGATGTATCGGAGCATTTGTGTGGCACGCACCAGAGGGTGTCCCAGGAGCTTCTTCAATAAAATGCCCAACCCAATGAATGGAATGGGAGCCAGATGTGATTTGGAAATCTGTGGCATCCCCAGACATGAGCTTCAGGTTGTCTTGGGTCATTTGTTGAGGGCTGCCATCCTGCTCTCCTCATCACTGGTCAGCACGGGGGCGGGAAGGGGGGGGTTGGGCGCCTGCTGTGCCACTGTACACAAGATGGACCCACCCCATCACCAGCAGGTCCTGCAAGACACAAGGCAAGAGGCATGGTTAGACTGCAGGCCAGAGGTCGGGGGGGGGGGGGGGGGGGGGGGGGGTTGATGTGAGTGAGGGTGGTGTGGGGTGAGGGTGGTGTCTGGGTGAGGGAGGGGGTGAGGGGGTGAGGTTGGGTGTGAGGGTGGTGCGGAGATGTTAGTGGGGGTGAGGGTGGTGTGGAGGTGAGGCTGGAGGTGAGGGTGAGGGTGGATGTGCGGGTGGCGTGGGGTGAGGGTGGTGTAGTGGTGAGGATGGGAGTGAGGGTGGGTGTGAGGGTGATCTGCGGGTGAACTTGGGGGTGAGGGTTGGGGTGAGGGTGGGGCGGAGATGTTGGTGGGGGTGAGGGTGGTCTGCGGGATTACTTGGGGGTGAGGGTGAGGGTGGGGGTGAGTGTGGGGATGAGGGTGGTGTGGGGGTGAGGGTGGTGTGGAGATGAGGGTCGGGTGAAGGTAGGTATGAGGGTGGCCTGCGGGTGAGATTGGGGGTGAGGGTATGGGTGAGTGTGGGGGTGAGGGTGGTGTGGAGGTGAGGGAGGGTGGTGTGGGGGTGAGAATAGGGGTGAGGCTGAGGGTGGTCTGCAGGTAAACTTGGGAGTGAGGGTGGGGGTGAGTGTAAGTGTGGGGATGAGGGTGGTGTGGTGGTGAGGGTGGTGTGGAGGTGAGGGTGGGTATGAGGGTGGCGTGCAGGTGAGATTGGGGGTGAGGGTGGGGGTCGGTGTGAGGATGATGGTATTGTGGGGGTGAGGGTAGCAGAGGCGGAAGCAGAAAATTACAGTGTTAGACAGTCCGGGGTGGGTAGCTGGTGGTGTCAGTGCCGTTATGGGTGCTGGCATGTATTGCAGGGTGGAGCTTCGGACTCCCTCCGGGTGGGGCTTGGGCGGGTTCAGGATGTATGGGACGTGGGTAGATGGCAGGGGCACAGTGTTGCTTACTCACGCTGAGCAGGTTGTGCAGTTTATTACGGCACTGCAGTCCTCGTGGCGCTGACAGCCTCTGCCACCTGCGCCCAGGCATGGCGAACAGCTGCCAGCCTTCTTCCCAGGCCAGGGTACAGGGTCGCTCTCCTCTCCTCCACCGCGTTCAATCGGGTCTCCAGCTCGACATCTGTGAAGTGTGGAGCTGCTCTCTCCACTGCCATCATGTTGGCTGCGATGGTGTGTGTGGGGAGTGAAGAGTGTGTATGCGGCTGCAGCTTGTCAGCCTCCTGAGTATCAATCGCGATTACACCAAACCCGGCATGGTTTCTCATTGGATTTGATTGTGTTCAACCTGGCGCCGATGCTAGGCCCTTAACAGTAGCTGAATCGATCCAGGTGTGGCACCAGTTTTGCTGTGGTGGAAATCCACTAATCCTACGCCGGTGCCAACACTTAGTCTCAGGTACGGAGAAACAAGCCGGAAGTCTTTCCGGATTAATCTATAGCTGATGTAAAGGAAAGCAAATTTTCAAACTGAATTTGTATGTATTTTAGGTGGACCCTACCTCAGAACAGAAACGGAACGAAGAAATAAAGTTGAAAAAGGAGCAGAAAAAAGTAAACCCACAATAAAACTGAACTTCCCAGCTTCTAAAGAAACCACAAATCTAACTCGGGAAATTGAAACTGAAACCTTGTTGAAAGATATGAAAGGACACAGATCAGGCCAAGCAGAATAAGCAGTTGTAGACTCACTGATGCAGCACAAACTAGCAATCTGAAGAAGACAGTCCAGATCCAGAAGCTGAGAATATGTTGCTGCAGCTGTTTCTGTTACTGGAAGACAACAGTTGTGGGCCTATCCCATCCAGACCAAGTTGAGCAGGTTCTGCAGATGTGTGCCATTTGTGGTGAAGATCGTGGGCATGGGTTAGTTGTGCGTTGCTGTCATCTGGGGATCAAATAAGCTCCAAGAAGAAGGGGAGCTAAAATTCCTTGTCAGGAAGTCAACATTTGAGGGACTTTGTGACTCATTGTGATCACTAAAACCTGAGTGGATTGCTGAGCCAATTTGTAAGCATACAAAATGGTGAGGATTAGTGGAAAGCCAGAGGATTGGGAAGCCTTTAAAAGTGAGCAGAGGACAACTAAAAAAGCAATAAGGGGGGAGAAGAGGACGTACGAGTGCAAGCTAGCTAGTAATATATAGGAAGATAGGAAGGGTTTTTTTCAATATATAAAAGGTAAGAGGCAAAAATACACATTGGACCACTGGAAAATGTGACTGGAGAAATAATAATAGGATACAAAGAAATGGCAGAGGAACTGAATAGTTACTTTACATCAGTCTTCACGGTGGAGGACGCCAGTGGGATGCCAGACTTCCGGGAGAACCAGGAGGCAGAGGTGAGTGCAGTGGCCATTACTGAGGAAAAGATTCTGGGGAAACTGAAAGGTCTAAAGGTGGATAAAATACCTGGACCGGATGGACTAAACACCAGGGTTCCAAAAGAGATAGCTGAGGAGATTGTGGAGGCATTGGTGCCGATCTTTCAGGAATCACTGGAGGCAGGAAGGGTCCCAGAGGACAGGAAAATGGCTTATGTAACACCACTGTTTAACAAAATGGAGGGAAGCAGAAGATGTGAGATTATAGGCCGGTTAGCCTGACTTTGGTCATTGGTAAGATTTTAGAGTCCATTATTAAAGATGAGATCGCGGAGTACTTGGAAGTGCATCATAAAATAGGAATGAGTCAGCACAGCTTCATCAAGGGGAGGTCATGTCTGACAAATCTGTTAGAGTTCTTTGAGGAAATAACAAGGAAGTTAGATGAAGGAGAACTAGAGGACGTGATTTATTTAGATTTCCAGAAGGCCTTTGACAAGGTGCCGCATAGGAGACTGTTAAATAAGTTAAGAGCCCATGGTGTTAAGGGTAAGATCCTAGCATGGATAGAGGATTGGCTGACTGGCAGAAGGCAGAGAAGGGGATAAAGGGGTCTTTTTCATGTGACTAGGGGTGTGCCTCAAGGGTCAGTGCTGGGACTACAGCATTTCACAATATACATTAATGATCTGTAAGAAGGAACTTAAGGCACTGTTGCTAAGTTTGTAGATGCTACAAAGATCTGTAGAGGGACAGGTAGTATTGAGGTAGTAGGCGGGGTGCAGAAGGACATGGACAGGCTAGGAGAGTGGGCAAAGAAGTGGCAGATGGAATACAATGAGGAAAAGTGTGAGGTTATGCACTTTGGAAGGAGAAATGGAGGCATAGACTATTTTCTAAATGGGGAGATGCTTAAGAAATCAGAAGCACAAAGGGACTTGGGAGTCCTTTTCACGATTCTCTTCAGGTTAACGTGCATGTTCAGTCGGCAGTTAGGTAGGCAAATGCAATGTTAGAATTCATGTCGAGAGGGATAGAATACAAGACCAGGGATGTTCTTTTGAGGCTGTATAATGTCTGGTCTGACCCCATTAAAGGGACAATCCTTTAAATCAGAGATGAGGAGGAATTTCTTCAGCCAGAGGGTGGTGAATGTGTGGAACTCTTTGCCGCAGAAGGCTGTGGAGGCCAAATCACTGAGTGCCTTTAAGACAGATAGATAGGTTTTTGATCAATAAGGGGATAAGGGGTTATGGGGAGAAGACAGGAGAATGGGGATGAGAAAAATATCAGACATGATTGAATGATGGAACAGACTTGATGGGCCGAGTGGCCTAATTCTGCTCTTATGTCTTATGGTCTTATTGTAACATCTGCCTTGGTTGCATCTGCTATTAAAGTTACAATTTATAGTTTATATTTGGCCATGATCCACCAGTTGATTCATGTTTAACTCAAATTATTTTTGAATGTTAGAGCACAGGATTGATAATATTCGTTGTTTGTTTTGTTGATTCTTGTACAGTAAAAAAAACCTCCAGATTTTAAACCGTGGAATCTTATGGCTTCATTCTTTTTGCAAATAACTGGGACTTTGATATTTTTCTATTTTGAAAAAAAAGGTTACTGACAAGATCATAACATTGCGACATACTGCAGTTTCTCCTTCCTCCACTGATTCTACCATCCACCCAGCAACAAAATGAGATCCCAGAGGGGGGATTTTCCTCCCACAGGTATGCTCTTTTAACTCAGATTGGAAACAATTTTCTTCTTCAAGAAGAAATGACTCAATATGAATGTGTTCTGTCAGCTATTCATGAGCTGTACAACACAGATGTCCAGCAAATCTTCCTTAATGGGTGAAAGTAGAAGTGAAGGATTGCATATTTATGAGACTTTTACATCTTCTGAACATGTGAGGGCATGACTCCTCAGCGGCATTTCTGGGAAGCAGGACACGGAAGAAACACTGAAAGTACAAAAGGGGAGGGGGGGGGGCAGTACTGCTCTCCATTTAACAATGAACAATGAATTATGTGAGATGATTAATACTTACTATTAATATCTACAAATCTAACCATGCTACCCCTGACACTAGATGGATCACCATTGGACCACAGGATACCTATGAACAAGAATCGACTATTACGCAGGGAATTGTAGTATTCCTCATCCCTCCCAAAAGTTTCTTTATAATGAATTTCTTTATCTTGGAGCTGAAAATATTTCTTCCTCTCTCTCGTTTGGTAGTTTGGTATTTCCCAGATGAATGCTCAAGGGAATCTTGCTGATGTAGTCATTGAAGTTGCATTAGAGTTCCCTGCCATCAAGAAATTAATCATCAATAAAGGGCCAAGTGTGCTGAAAACACACCCATAACTGTGCAAAGGATTTGAACCAGGGAAATTAGATAGGTTGGTATTAGTTTAGCACAATGCCAAATAAAGAGGACAAATGCAGCTGCAGACTCTTAGGATATGTTATAATCCACAGTATTTATACATAAGTGCCTGCGGCACAAACTCCATATGCCCGATAAAATCAACCAAAACGCTATTCTCAACACTGGCCTCAGCTTGAACTCAGCCGCCTAAATATCAACCCATTCTTCTTTTGCTATATTATTCTGCCCTATCCTAAGTAAAGTCTTAAGATACCATTGGGGTGAAAGAAACCCACTTTACTCACGCAAAGTACAAAGCTATGAAGCAGAAGAAACCAATCGTGACCTGCTGATGGATGCCACTTTATGCTCCTCAGGAGGAAGACAGTCCAGTATCTCCTAATGCACAAGTTATGGAATGGAACTGCTGAATGTCCTCTGTGCTATCTAACATGGTGCCAGTCATTTCACCCTGACAGACATCTCCATTATTAGTTCCAACTCCTGACAGACCTCTGCTTCTGGCAATTCTTTCAGCAGCTCTGGTGATTTATGTAGGAGCAAACAGCAATTTACTTCCTGAAGCCTTGGATAAAGGTTGTGTCCAACAAATCTCCTGCACCGTTAATCTAGATATTTAGACTAATGGGTGTGGAAGACATGACTATGTCCATTCAATATATTTTTCACCTCCTCCAGCCCTCCGAGAATGCCAAGATTCCCCAGCTTCGGCCTTTGGTGCATGCTGAAACCCTTTCACCACACTACACGAGGCCATGCCTTCAGCCCTCTCGGCCACTCTGAAGTTCCCTCCCTAAACCTCCTCACCTTTCCAAATCTGCCTCAACTTTTAGGACAGTCTTTAAAATCGGCCATATCATTTTTGTCTTTACTTTAGAATCAATTTTCATCCGGTTATATTCCTGTGAAGCACCTTGGGATGGTATATTACATTAAAGTGCTATGTAAATGCAAGTTGTTGTTCTAACGAAGTAAATAATGCAGTAAAATAAATCAGATAACTAAAGTTAAGCAATTGCAAATTTAATGTAACAAGATGTGGCATGATTAGGAAACCACACAGGCAGTTGCTTTAGCAGCTTGCTGAAATGGCTTCAGGCAAGACTTGGGAAATCATTATTCTCATTAGTCTGAATTTCATTGTCTTTTCTTCTGCTCATCCACAAAAGTTAACAGAAATAGATCGGAAACCCAAGCAAACATGAAGTAAACATCATTTGTGCTGTTTTTCTGGGGTTTCCATGTTTTTTCTTGTGGGAAGAATTTCTAAATTGCATCGGAAAATCTGTCAGGGCTGATTGCGCAATCAGGCAGACATGGCGAGGAGTTGGTAGGAAAATCTCAGGCCTATGGTGTGAGATTTTCTGATTATTTAAATTAAATTAGGTCATGAAGACCTGCCTTTTTCCAGGAAGTGCTTCTTGCAAGTGCTATTCCTTGACAAGTGTGTCCAATAGGTCAATGAGTCCCTCAGTATAACCATTTTGGTGTAAGAATTCTTGAGGTAACAACGCCCATGTCTCGGAGACTGGGTCAATCTGTCATTTCTGTCCCTTTTTCTGTGTTTTATGCTTCAGACAAATTTTAAGGAAAAACAGTAGATTAAGCAACTGGATAGTGATAGCAAATCTTCGTGTCTAGGTCTTGGCAGCAGCATGCCAATCTTTTTCACCAATGTTGCATGACAGTAACCACCAACAGACAACAAAGAAACCACGACAGGACTTGCAGAAGAAGTACACAGCCATTTCTTATTATTGCTTCTTTTAGTGGTCTGTTTTCTAGCTCAATTTTGCTTCTATTACCGGCTCTATAGAGAAGATTGTACATATCTGCAGCTAGGTTTACAGAAATCGTGGCGTATTCATCAGGTCATATGAGGCTATAGCATCAGAAATAAGCCAGGGAAACACAGTTTTAAGTTGCTTGTAATCCACTGTGTGTTTGTGCTTGCTAGTCTAGTAGGAAATGATGATTTCCGATCTGAAAATGCAGTGAATAACCAGATTAATCCTGGATTCAAATTAATTTGCGCTTATTGTTCATTTCAAAAATCAATCTTCGTTCTCCAGATAGTTCAAAGAATTTCAGTGAAAAGTAAAACTTGGTGGTCGTGTGAAGCAAATCAGTCGCCTGTTCTAAACACTTTAGTTTTGATGCTGTTGCCAAAGACCAGCTTCACCATTATGAATGCATTACCATAACTAAATTACATTTATATTGGAAAAAACACTTAAACTGTTTTAAACTCTGAAATAACTTGGTAATATTCTTCAGGCATTTCAAAGGTTGCCTGGCTGATTAACTGGAATTTGCATTCTGCCAAATAGAAACACTTGTGTACTTCAGTAAGTTTGGATTCCTCACAAAAAACATCAATAGAACCACATAAGTGGTGTGGAAATGTGTTTCTCATTAAGTTGGGAAGAAAATTACATGAGATGTAATTTTGTAGAATGACCATAATTCAGTCAATTTAAATTCCTGTCTTTTAAAAAGGAGGTTAGCCTTTGTTATAAAAGAATTTCAAATATTTCTAAATTTCAATTTCCATTAGGGCAACACACTTCACAAATGTTGAAGAGTGACAGGAAGGTATTGGGCTGAATCTTCAAGACTTTGAAAATGTTGGGCAATTGGCCCTATTTTCAGGTCCAGAATACGTTCACAGCCGCAATATGTCTCCTGAGCACGTTCTTACTGGAGGCAGCTAATGAAGAGAGCACTTCCAAGATTGCTATCCAGTTGGGGGTGGTGGTCAGGTTGTGGAGGCTGGAGACCAAGTTAGCAGAGAGGCAACAGGAGTGGCTATTGGCCCTCACTGTATGTGCTGTGGAAGAGTTGCTGGTGCGCATGGGATTCCGGAGAACTGGACAAAATGGAGGATTCTCCATTCAAGCGAAATGTCGGAGGCATGGCCTCCATTTCCACTCTGCAGAAACTATTCTGTACTGCGGCCTGCAGGAAATTGTAAGTAAATTACAAACCTGCCTCTGGAGGATGTCAGGCTGGCTGATTTTCATCTTATATTTAGATACATTTATTTGTCATGGAGCTCTGACCTCTTGCTCTGCGTGTACCTCTGTTACTGGATAAGCTACAGAGCTAAGGGGCAGGAGGTTTCGTGGGGATGTGAGGAAAAACATCTTTACCCAGAGGGTGATGGGTAACTCGCTGCCTGAAAGAGTGGTAGAGGCGGAGACCCTCATAACATTTAAGAAGTTTTAAGATGTGAACTTGCGATGCCAGGGCATTTGAGGCAATGATCCAAGTTCTGGAAATTGGGATTAGAATAGTTAGCTGGTTGTTTGTGACTGGTTCAGATGTGATGGGCTAGAGGGCCTTTTCTGTGCTGTATGACTCTATAATTCAATGACAGAGGGCAGAATTTAATTCTGGGCGCAAATGTAGAACCAGGGCCAGGATTCTCCCCTACCCGGCGGGGCGGGGGGTCCCGGCGTATTGGCGTGGCCTCAACCACTCCGGCGTCGGGCCTCCCCAAAGGTGCGGAATTCTCCCATTGAGGGGCTAGGCCCGCGCAGGAGTGGTTGCCGCTCCGCCGACCGGCGCAAACGGCCTTCGGTGCCCCGCCAGCTGGGGATGAAAGGCCTGGCCGGCGGAAGTCCGCGCATGCGCCGGCGGCTGCTGACATCATACCGACGCATGCGCAGGGGAGGGGGTCTCTTCTGCCGCTGCCATGGTGAAGGCCATGGTGGGGTGGAAGAAAAAGAGTGCCCCCACGGCACAGGCCCGCCCGCCGATCGGTGGGATCCCGATCGCTGGCCAGGCCACCGTGGGGGCACCCCCCGGGGTCAGATTGGCCCGCGCCCCCCCCCCCCCCCCCAAGGATCCCGGAGCCCGCCCGCGCCGCCAATCCCGCCGGCACCAGAGGTGTTTTGATTCCCACCGGCGGGAGAGGCCTGTCAGCGGCGGGACTTCGGCCCATTGCGGGCCGGAGAATTGCCGCAGGGGTCTGCCGACCGGCGGGTGGGGGGGGGGGGGGCAGCTGACCGGCGCGATTCCCACCCCCGCCGATTTCCGGGTGACAGAGAATTCGGGCCACAGCGGGGGCGGGATTGACGCCGGCAACGGGCGATTCTCTGACCCCCTGGGGGTCCACTAGTGTCTTGGGAGCTGACACAAAATCACAATGTAAATTTTACGGGTGGCACAAAGGGAATGTGTAATCACATGGTGGGTCACGCAGGAAATGCCCAAACCTGCCATCAGCTGACTAATCTGAACATCCAGGTGGCCTATAAAAGAGCCACCTGGACAAACAGGCACGCTGTGCAGACAGGGAGAATTAGGAGTCACGTGAAATTAAACAGTATTACCATCAAGCATAACAAAGCTATTCTTTATGGACTCCCAGCCTGTATTCCCTTTTCGACCTTATTGACTTAAACCTCCATCAGTTCCACTTCATGCATTGGATGCTTCTCCTGGGACCTTCATCATTAACCCTCATGAGCACAATGTTGGAGACAAGACAATACTCAGCCACAAGGTTCAACGATGCCTCCCTGAGGGTTCTCCCCTGGGCTACCCAGGAATGACAAGACGCACTCTTACCAGACGATATCAATAGAAGACCCTCCTGCCTGATGACCAAGAGACTGGACAGAGATTGGACCAAAGCAGTTGTGGGGTTCAACAGCGCGTCGGGGGCAAGTGGCACACAATGGGTCAACGACCTCCTGCCAATTTAAATGGCACAGTGGCAAAGCATCAACCGAGCTCTCATGAGGGCATAAAGCAATGCTGCTATGTGAGTGGTCATCCTCAGTACAACATGGCACATGTGGTAGTTTTCCATGAGAAAGCGATTGGGTACCAGTTTCAATGTGGGGTCAATATGTGCCAGGGGGATGCATGCAGATAAGGAGGTTAGGCATCTATTATATTTCTTTGTTGCCACAAAGAAAAAAAAACTTACGGTGGTGCCCACGTTCTGAGTTCCTGTAAATATGAAGAGAGGTTTTTTTAAAGAGATTTTGCACATACAATCAAGATGGTGATCTGCAAAGGCCACACAAACACTCCGCTGATGTCACTGCACACCACATTATGTATAACCAACAAGAATGTATTCCCAGATATGTAACACCACTCCCTCTTCACCTCTTTCGTGCAATGACAACAATTAACATTTATACAACAGATTCACTGATATAGCATTTCTATACATATATACAATTTAATAAGACAGTCTCTGTGTTGGACATCTATTCCTTTCTGGTAGAATTCGACATTCTTGAACTTGGTTACTTGCGACCTCAGAAGTGTTCTCATTCCTTTCTGAAGATGGTACTTCTTCAGTAGTTATTTCAGTATCTGTCACTGTACAGGCATTGAAATGTCCTCAGAAACAGAATCTGAACTCGTCATTGTCTCTGGTCCCTGTTCCAAAGTATTGCTCTCTAGATCTTCTAACGGTGGAACCGCTTGAGAAGTTACTGCAAACTCACTTTGTGAAGCAAATAACTGATCAGCATGACGTCGTCTAACTCTTCCATCATCCGTCTGTATGATGTATGATATTGGACCTGTCTCCTAGGCTCACAGCTGGCACCCATTTCTCGTTGGTGATGTAACTCCTAGCTAACATTCTGTCTCTTCCTGGTTCAATACTCGCTTTGTAGAGGTTTCCTCCCTCCCAGCAATTAGCGCTTGTTGTTGTCATTTGACATTCTCTGAAGTATCAGGTGGAGATAACAAATCAAACTCATAGTCCCCTTTTTGCCACGGTTCTTGCATGTATTTGATTTCTTCTAGCATTCCCCCGCTGAGTGTTTAACCTGTGTACAATGGTGACATGGTTGCAACTTTGCAGGCTTGCTCCTTGAGGTTTCCATTTTGTGGATCTTTGCTCCGCCACTATCTGTGCAACTTGTTTCACTGCAAACTCTATAGAGGTGGCAACTTGACAGCAGCATTTAGTACTAAAACACAGTAAGCAACTTCCAATGAATAGCTGCACTGTGGAATCCACAAACTAGCCTGTCTCGAAGAGTGTCATCAAGTGTTGTACCAAATTCACAATACCTAGCTAATCTTCTTAAAGACACTAGAACTGTAAAATAGTTTCACCTTCTTCCTGACCATGGTGCTGAAACCAAAACCTTTCTGAAATCAATAATGGGCTTGGAGAGAAATGCCCCTCTAAGATTTTCATTAATTCACTATTGAGATTAAGAGATGTTGCTCAATACAATCAAGATGGTGATCTGCCCAAAGCCCATATAAATACTCTGCTGACATCACTACACATCACATGATGCACAATCAGCAGCAATGTATTCCCCTTGATTTGCCACTAAACTTCTACTTTGTCCTGCAGGAGAGGTTCATTTTTAATGACAGAGGGAGGGCTAAGACGGGTGGAGGTGAGCCAGAATTGAAGGACATGATCCCATCTGAGGAGGAGGCCATGGAGGTCATCAGGGAGCAGGGTGAGCATGTTATTGCTGAGGGCAAGACAATATTTGCTAGGCAGCAGAGTGAAAATGCCTCAAACCTACCGTTGAGACATAGGCACACAAGATCAGACTTGTGAAATGGTGGTGTGCTGATAGACTGTGTTGAAGATTAATGTCTTTCTTTCTGTTTTCCACTGCAGATCCTTGCAATCTGGAGCCACGACAACATACCATAGATGATAGTCAGGCTTCCACCTCTGAGGATGCTTTCCAACAATATCCAGAGGATGCACCATCCCCTGTATCCTCCAACAGTACAGTGACAGTCATACAGCTTTCAGAGCAGTCGCATGCAGATTCATATTGTTTGAGAACATCACAGAATCATCATCATAGAATCATAGAATTTACAGTGCAGAAGGAGACCATTCGGCCCATTGGGCCTGCACCGGCCCTCACACACAGCACCCTACTGAACCCCACATATCTACCCTATCCCCGTAACCCAGTAACACCCACTTAACATTTTTTGGACACTAAGGGCAATTGAGCATGGCCAATCCACCTAACCCGCACATCTTTGGACTGTGGGAAGAAACCGGAGCACCCGGAGGAAACCCACACAGGCACGGGTTTAACGTGCAAACCCAGCCCGGAATCGAACCTGGGACCCTGGAGCTGTGAAGCAACGGTGCTAACCTCTAAGCTGCCATGCTGCCCCCGATGCTACCGTGCTGCCCCAAAATGTGCAAGCAACCTATGGAGACTTTGTCCATCAACGTTGGAGGAACTTTGGGGATCAGGGCCATGCTGAGCCTCAGGTTGATGATATTCTTTTGGTCTTGGCCACAAGAAGCCTGCTGGAGATTCATATACTGGTAGCGGAACACTTAAGCTGCCAGAGACACTGGGCAGCCTTGCATGGACAATGGAGGAGAATATCTAATCTATGAGATATACTTAGGCATGTGAGCACATGGCTTCCTCCAGATAGTAAGTATACTATGTTGGAGGAGAGGTGTGTGACAGCGACCCCTGAGGTTTCCCCTCAGTGAACTCAGTGGCCAGTCACCATCCCCTCTGCCCCAGTGCATCCAGTGGTGGGGCTGAGGATGGTGCCCCTGCACCATGCAGGAGACTGCCAGTAGGATGGAGCCCTCAAGGTTTCAGTCCACGAAAACCATCACAAACATTATTGCAGACAATGGAGCATATTGACTCAGCAACCTGTATCCACCACAGTTGTTGATGTTGGGGCCACATCAAAGCATAATAGGCGTAAGAGAGCATTTAAGAACTGATGAGGGAACAAAGGTGGCATGGTATTTACATTATATGTGTTTTATTTGATACACGTGTACATCAGTTCTTTGAGGAGGTAACAAGAAACATGGGCAAACAGGAACCTCCGAACCCAAATTGCCCTGCCCCAACAAAGACCCGTCTCCTGTGAGCTCAATTTGCATTCACAGTGATCTCCACGGACACGTCCAGTGTTACACCGCAACTACCAGCCATCCTCCAGCTTCTCAATGTCACCATCGAGGTTCTCCCTATTGGCCTTGACCCTCCCAACATCCCAACGGTGCTCTATCCCTCCCATCAATCATCCTTAAACCTCCCATCATCACCCTGAAACCAGTGTCAGTGGTCCTCGACATGCCTGGTGTGATCCTGAAGCATCCCTCCATCACTGAACTGCCCTCACTAGCATGTAACTTTCTTTCAGAAATCTTAACCTTACCTGACGATGGATCTGCCCTCCACCAAGCCTGATCTCCCCTCTGTCTGGTACAGTTGTCTACTTTAGACCTCAGAAAAGACAGATGCCACCCAATTGGCCAGAGCCTTGTTCAAGTCAGACAGCTCCACTCCTTGATCCCCCACCGCACATACCAGCCCCTCCCCCACACCATCCAGCAGCATGCCAGAATCTTGCTGTACTAGATGCCCCATCTTGGAAAAAGGGAGAAAATGGGGAAATACAGACCTGTTAGCTTGACATCAGTAGTAGGGAAAATGGTAGAATCTATTATAAAAGATATGATAACTGGACATTGAGAAAATAATGGTAGGATTGGGCAGTGTCAACATGGATAAGGGAAAGGGGAATCATGTTTGACAAACCTGTTGGAATTTTTTGAGGATGTAACTAGCAAAATAAGTAAGGAGGAACCAGTGGATGTGGTGCAATGCAATTTTAGAAGGCTTTCAATAATGTCCACCGAAGGCAAGATCCAGATTGTGAGAAGCCCCTCGTGAGATTTAACGGCCTTGTCACATCACTGAGTCAGATGTGATGAGGCCGTTTGATCGCGCCTCAACCCTTGGCGGCATGGTGGTCAGAACTGCTGCCTCACAGCTCCAAGGAATCAGGTTCGATTCCGGCCCCGGGTGACTGTGTGGAGTTTGTACTTTCGCCCCCTGTCTGTGTGGGTTTCCTCCGGGTGCACCGTTTTCCTCCCACAGTCCAAACATGTGCAGGTTAGGTGGATTGGCCATGCAAAATTATCCCTTAGTGTCCAAAAGGTTAGGTCGGCTTACGTGAATAGGGTGGAGACGTAGGCTTAAGTAGGGTGCTCTTCCCAAGGACTGGCGCAGATTCGATGGGCCAAATGACCTCCTTATGCACTGTAAATTCTATAATTCTATGTATGCAGTGTATAGTTTTGCTCTCCTTTTTGAAAAAGGATATAATTGCATTAGTAGCAGTTCAGAGAAGGTTAACTCAACTCATTATTGGGATAAAGGACTTATCTTATGAGGAAAGGTTGAACCGGATTGGTCTATATCCATTGGTGTTTAGAAGGGTGAGAGGTGAAACATGCAAGGTCTGAGAGTACTTGGTGGGTTAGACATCAGGAGGATGTTTCCATTTGTGGGGGTGACTAGAACTAGCAGGACAAAGTTTAAGAATAAGAGGTCCACGTTTAAGACTGAGGCAAGGATAATTTGTTTTCTCTCAGAGGGTTCTTAGAATGTGGAATTCTCTTCTCCAGAAAGCAGTGGAGGCTGGGTCATTGAATTTATACAAGTCAGAGTTAGACAAGTTTTTGATAGACAAGGGAGTCAAGTGTTATTAGGTGGGCGTGGGTGTGGGGTACGGCCAGATAGGTGGACTTGAGACCACAACCAGTTCAGTCATGATTTTATTGAATTCTAGAGCATGCTTGAAGGGCCGAATGGCCTACTCCTGCTCCTAAATATTATGTTCCAATGTTATGCCTGTATTTGATGCTGATATTCTTATTATGATGGGGAGATGCCGGCGTTGGACTGGGTTGAGCACAGTAAGAAGTCTTACAACACCAGGTTAAAGTCCAACAGGTTTGTTTCAAACACGAGCTTTCGGAGCACTGCTCCTTCCTCAGGTGAATGAAGAGGTATGTTCCAGAAACATTCATAGATGCCAGACAATGCTTAGAATGCGAGCATTAGCAGGTAATTAAGTCTTTACACATCAAGAGATAGGGGTAACCCTGGGTTAAAGAGGTGTGAATTGTCTCAAGCCAGGACAGTTGGTAGGATTTCGCAAGCCCAGGCCAGATAGTGAGGAATGACTGGAAGGGAACATTCCTGCCTGGTGATTGTCACGCAATGTCCGTTCATTCGTTGTCGCAGTGTCTGCATGGTCTCGCCAATGTACCACGCTTCGGGACATCCTTTCCTGCAGCATATGAGGTAGACAACATTGGCCGAGTCGCACGAATATGTACCGCGTACCTGGTGGGTGGTGTTCTCTAGTGTAATGGCACATCTTGCAGAGATTGCCATGGCAGGGTTCTGCGGTGTCGTGGTCACTGTTCTGAAGGCTGGGTAGTTTGCTGCAAACAATGGTTTGTTTGAGGTTGCGCAGTTGTTTGAAGGCAAGTAGTGGGGGTGTGGGGATGACCTTGGCAAGATGTTCACCTTCATCGATGATGTGTTGAAGGCTGTGAAGAAGATGTCGTAGTTTCTCCGCTCCGGGAAAGTACTGGACGACGAAGGGTACTCTGTCGGTTGTGTCCCGTGTTTGTCTTCTGAGGAGGTCGGTGCGGTGTTTTGCCGTGGTGTGTTGGAACTGTCGATCGATGAGTCGAGCGCCATATCCCGTTCATGTGAGGGCATCTTTCAGTGTCTGTAGATGTCTGTTACGCTCCTCCTCATCTGAGCAGATCCTGTCTATATGGAGGGCTTGTTCACAGGGGATGGCCTCTTTAATGTGTTTAGGGTGGAAGCTGGAGAAGTGGAGCATTGTGAGGTTATCCGTGGGCTTGCGGTAAAGCAAAGTGCTGAGGTGACCGTCCTTGATGGAGACGAGTGTGTCCATGTATGGCGCTCGACTCATCGATCGACAGTTCCAACTGGATCTGTAGCCTGGAGAAGCGATTTCCAGGTCAAGGAATCTGCTGAAGAGGCAGTCTTCTGGACCTAACGTGGTCCAGATACTTACACTGAACATGGCCCTGAGCTTGCACCTGGTAAGAGATTTGTCCCATTTGTTGAAGGATAACACCGGAGACCCACTGAGTGCAAAATTGCGAACAAACACCAGGTTTCCGAGCGCAAACTGTCAAACAGGCCGAGTCGAGAATGGCAATGCTCCTGCTATTCCTGATTGCGACGTACCTTTACACAAATGTCCAGAGAAATCATGCTGAGGTAGGTATGACGTCTCCGGCCCATTAGGAGCTCTGCAGGAACTACCCCAGTCACTGCATGCAGAGTGGTCCTATAACAAAGCAAAAACTGAGCCAGTCTAGTGTCCACTGACCATAAAGACTGTTTCTTGATGCCCCGTTTAAATTTGCACTGCCAATCCGTTGGAAACCGGGTGACATGGGACGGTGCAAATACTCCATCCTTGTCGCAAGCTTTGTGAGGGTCATGGAGAGTCCAGTACCAGTTTGTAGAGTCAAACACAAAGTACTTTTATTTACAATATTTACACAGCACCAGTAGTTCACTACTGGTTCCCTCTCTGTGGCCAGTACCAAACTGTCCAGTTCTATTCATACATCTGAAAGGTTAAGGATTGCCCTTCCCCGATCCCCACCCCCCTCTCCCCCCATTGGAGGATCCCATATTCCCCACGAGTAGTCATGGGCTAATCAATTGTCCACAGCCAATAGGATCCGGACACTTTTCAAGGGTATTTGCTTCAGACGCAATCATTGATCGGCATACAAATTATGCTCACAATTGGCACAGTTTTAAGAAGTGTTTTGCTCCTACATCTGATCCCCTAGATGGGAGAACTCGAATCCCCCCTCTAATACATCCTCCCGGTCCAAGCGGATGAAAGCCTTGCGCTGGAAGGAGTAGATGTGCCTGGAGGGGGGGCAACCTTCAGGCCGAGAGGGAGTGGCGCTACCTCAGAACGAACCTCTCCCAGTAGTTGGAGGTGGGAGAGAAGGAGCTTGGTAGGGAGGTAAGGAGGGACATTGGAGGGTCCACAGCCACGTAGGTCCCACCCACCACGAGCCCCTGTTCAAGGACGAGGTGAACCGCCCTCTCAGCCCTCAGGAAGAACACGACTTTCCCATACATTCGAGAGAGGCCACAATGGCTATAGAGCCAACGACCCCGGCCATTGCGCGAGCGCAGCCTCCATGGTAACGGTGGGGTGAGCGTAGCACTTTTCGCCCAGCTTTTGGGTCAGCTACCGGAAAGTTGGTGGGGCTGCAGGAACAGTGGAGGCCAAGGAGGCTACCACCCCTGCATAGGCAGCTCTGATTGGCCCTGCCACCGACGTAGGTGGAGTGGCCATCAGGGCAAGTGCCACGGCCACCCCAATGAGGGCTTTGTCGCGTTGGAATTTAATTGATGAAATAGATAGTGGGAAGGGGGTTGTCAAGGGAAAGGTGAAATGGAATGATGTACTCTCCCCCTTGGAAGGTACACAGGGGAGCAAAGCAGGAAGGGAAGAGAAGAAGGAGCACTGTTGGAGGAGGTCAGCAACACAGGAGGGTGGGGCACCGTAGATGGAATGGTGCCCAAGGAGATAAACTCCTGAGACTCCGGGTAAAGCTGGAGGGTGGGAGGATTGGGGATTTTCTGCCCAGGAGGGGGCCCAGCAAAAATAAAAACACAGTCCATGTTCCCACCCTGGGTCACCACACTGAAGTAACTGACACTGGTTTAAAGAAGTCTTTAGCCCAAGTAGGGCTCAGCAAAATACAGCCAGTGCTCCACCCTGGAATGACCACCCAATGGAACCGATCTCCTCCCTGCTGGTGTAAGGGATCTTCAGTCCGGGAGGGGCCCAGCAACCACTCAATGTCCCCGTCCTGGAACAAGCTCACCAGATGGATTGAGGAAGGCCTGACAGTTGGGAGAACTGGGCAGGGCTGGGACCTCAGCCTGGGAGGGGACCAGCAAACAAACAGTACAAAGGGGCTTTACTCCCACCTTGTTTTTGCAGCCACCTTCCTGTTTTTGTTGTTTCTCTCTCTCTCCTTCCTGCAGGCAAGTCAGCAACAGAGACAGAGAGCAGCTGCAGCCACTCAAGGTGGATTGGCCATGCTAAATTGCCCATTAATTGGAAAAAAAATGAACTGGGTACTTTAAATTTATATTTAAAAAAGAAATAAAACTGTCATACTCTGGTTCCAGCAGTAGGCGTGAAAAGCTAACTATTATACACTGTGGTAGTGTGATATAGAGGTGGCATGCACAAAACAGGACGTGTTATATTAAATATGAAATATTCTGAATTGGGCAAAATGCAGATACTGTGAATCCATCAGATTATCCAGTCATGAAATTAAGTTATTTTTAATTATCGCTTTGCAATATTTCAAATTCAAAAAATGATTTTGACATTTCAGTGGTTTTCAGTATATTCCTCAATTTAGGTTAAACAATGAGGTAAACTACCAGCTCAGGAAGATTACAAGCACAATTACTGAGAAGCTTGTTCAGATTGTTCCATCAGACAGTAACAAGAGACTGCAGAATTTCCTGTCAACGTATGCCTTCGTCATTTGTAGCATTTTGGCAAGTGGCATCATTAGAAAGATTATCGAGGATCTGCTTCACCCTTCCTTTCTGTGAAAATATAAAGTTATAACATTTAATTTTTTTGCCCACCAAATGGAAAATGTTTGCTGTTGACTAAAGACTCAGTACCACTTCATTCTCTGTATATTCCTGCACTTCACAAATAAAACACAAACTGAAACACTGGTGCAGTGAAACCGCACAGCTTCTTTTATCTACTCTATTATCATAAATGGGTTAACATGGTTATTAAAATGTTGGATAACAAAATTTCAAATGAACCTCTTAACCTCCTCAGAGCAATTTTAGCGCAAATGTTTCTGAGGACTGGTTCTATCTAGTTCTGTTACTGTCAGCTCATGTAGCTGACCTATTTTGGAGCAGCTGCATGAGTTGCTATTTCGAGAGACATGGGGCTGGGGATTCTCTGCCCCACCACCCCACATTTCTGTTTCAGCACGCCAGCGAGTTGCTCCGTTTCACTGGCTGGTCAATGGGGTTTTCCATTGTGGGGCAGCCTCACAATGTTGGGAAACCCCGGGCTACCGGAAAAATGGAGCATCCTGCCGGCGGCGAATCTAGCCCATGAAGCCCACATTGAACACCGCCAATCTGGTTAACAAACGCAGAAACTCCCGTGGAAATGGACTCCATATTCACCTGACAGGGCTGCTTAATTCATTCAAAATTACCAGAACAGACAAACCAGGCTGCACCACTGTAGCAGTCCATGATGTGGATGTGGCAAGATTCCCATCATCTGGGTCTGGGAAAGTCGGCCCAGGTTCGGGAGAAGATTAACTGCGCATCGCAGCACCAACTAATAAAGCCTTGCAACAGTAACTGGGCCACCACCCCCCCCAGTTGTACTGATGCCAAGCTGTCACCCCCACGACAATCAAATTAAAACCCAATAATCTCCTGGCGTTCAGATTGGAAAAAATGCCTGGGTTCAAGCAGATATTTAGGGCAGCATGGTAGCATGGTGGTTAGCATAAATGCTTCACAGCTCCAGGGTCCCAGGTTCAATTCCCGGCTGGGTCACTGTCTGTGCGGAGTCTGCACGTCCTCCCTGTGTGTGCGTGGGTTTCCTCCGGGTGCTCCGGTTTCCTCCCACAATCCAAAGATGTGCGGGTTAGGTGGATTGGCCATGCTAAATTGCCCTTACTGTTAAAGTAAGGTTAATTGGGGGGGGGGGGGGGGGGGGTGTACTGGTATAGGGTGGATATGTTAGGCTTTAGTAGGGGGTGATCATTGCTCGGCACAACATCGAGGGCCGAAGGGCCTGTTCTGTGCTGTACTGTTCTATGTTCTATGTTCTATATGTTCACAGGTCACAAAGGTGGGCAGGGAAGATTTAAGCTTGACCAGAACAGCTTAGCCCTACAGTTAAAAGCATTTCCATTTCCACAGTGAGATGCACTGCCCCTGCAGGTTGCCAAGATCAGCTTGACCCATGTTAACAACCTGGGTGCTAACCATCATGCAAACAGCTAAACCCTTTAATGGATACAAAATCAGGATTTGAAGAGGCAGTGAGTTCTGACATCAATATTACTATTTATGTTTGACACCAAAGGAAAATCAAAATCAAGACACATAAATAATCTTTCCTCAATAAAGACAAGTTTTGAATGGAACCAAGTCACCAAAACAATACCCATCTCACAGGAAAGGACAATGTCATTATTGATGTCCTTTTCCAAATTTAAACCTCAGAAATGAAGGGTGCGATTTACTAAAAGAAATCAGAGTCCATTCTGTGCGGGTTTTGCGCCGGGAACGATCCCGTTATTGAAAGGCCACACTCAGCACCATTTCTCAACCTCCCGAAGTGGTCCCCGGACCCTTCCAAAACCCAAACTCACCTGTAAGGGGGTCTTCGGAACCCCAAACCCCACCTCACATGTGCATGAATCTCATGACATGTAACTACCATTGGGGATCCCAAAAGAGGCCTCTCCCGGGATCTACCAACCACACCCAATCCCAATTCTGGCAGGATGCGGCCATTAAATCGCGCCCAAAGTAAGGATATCACACTGCCCCTGCGAACTGTGTGTTAACTTACCAGTGTGAATGAGAGAATAAATGTGGATCTATTTACTTTATTGTTTGCTTTTGCAAGACCACATGAAAAAAAATGAAATAGAATTCATTGTTTGCCAGAGAGCGAAAGTATTGTGATATCAATATGACATGGACCGCGATCTTCCTGGCCTGATCACGGCAGACACAAATCTCGTTATGGCTGCTAAATTGAGAGAGGGCCAAAATGGAATTTTCACTGGGGAGATCTCAGAATGAGATCTTCCCCATCCCCCGCCAGCGATGTAATCAGGTTCATGCCCAGCGAGAACCTGATTACCATCAATTAGAATGAATTGAAATATTGAAATGTGCATAAATGCATGAATGCTGTTTTTTCAGGAGCATCCAATGTTCCCCTTCGCCGGTGTATTGGCACGCTAATGAGAGTCACTCCTGCTGTCCAACAGTTGCAATGTCCACACCAGGGGTGCAGAGGCCAGTATAGCTGGGTGGTTAGGTGCATGGCTCTTGCACCTTGGCAGTGCCAGGTTGGTACTTCCAAATTGGCACTGACAAGGGGGGGTGCTGGGGAGTGGGGTGACAATTTGGGAGAATGTTGACGATGATGGATGGTAGTGGGGGGGGGGAGATTGCGTAGCCACCTGAGTTGGCCACTTCCCAAGTTAAAATGGAGAAACACAAGAAACGCAGGGAAAATTGGACAATCCCAGAGAAACAAGCAGTTTGCAGACTTTTCCTGTGTATGCATATTAATGAGCGATTCCCGGGCATAATAGTAACAATCAAAGGTGATCGAAGTAAAGCTAGACTCCTCGGCGGCAGCAGGAGTACAAGACAAAAGAAGCAACCGGGCACCCAAGGACCGTCCAGCGATCGGGAAACAGTCCCAGTATTGGGGAATTCAAACCAATCAATTGGTATGGGATCCAATCGATTGGAAGTAAGCTCGGGGTGCGCCCAAAAGGGCGCGAAGCCCCTGAGGACTATAAGATAGAGCCCCAAGGTCAGTTCGCTCTCTTAGCCGGCCCTCCCAGCAGAACATCTTAGCGGCTCTCGAAGAACTTGACCGTAAGAAGGAGAGGCCTGGCCAACTGCTGCACCATCAAGTAAGTGTCCAGTCAACCCACGCTACGAGATAGATGCTCCTGACCCCTAAGTCCATACCAGCTGGAAGCCTGCAGACTCAGGGTCGGGCAAGAGGCCATTGTTCCCTGACCCAGCGGGTTCCCTTATCCTGATAAATATTGGCCTGTTAGTGGTAGGAATAGCCTAGTCTTTTAGTATTGTACGCATGAGTAGCGATTAACTGTGTATTAATAAACGTGTTTTGATTTGAACTTACTAATTGGTGTATTGAGTCATTGATCTGAACTTGAACTTGAACCTCGTGGTGGTATCATAAGGATACCTGGCGACTCTAGAGCTAGTAATAAAACAGAGCCAATTGAGTGTAAAGCGCACTCACCAGAACGAGCAACATTTAGTGGCGACTCCGCCGGGACTCGACTAGAGGTGGCACCCCCACTCCGAGAGAACCCAGCAATTTGAAATTAGAAATCCAATTGGGAACAGAAACAATCACAAGTGTTCAAGCAGTTCTGATCAATCCTGATAATTCGGAAGTGTGTTTTTGCATGCGTAACTAAAAGGGTTATATGGTAAAACTGATAGATTTTTGTTGCGAAAAACTGTCGGGAGTTTATATTCCGGAAAATAGCGAAAGCCGTACCCGTGTCTATAGCACCGCCTTAGTATCCCTCGTTCTAAATTTAAAGAGAGCACAGATAGGAAAGATGGCCATGCAGGCTATGGAACGCCTCATGAACCCTCAAGAGTTTGTGGTCGCAGCGACCAGCAGAGTAGGACAGTGTCCCATTTGGGAAGTCGAGATCAGAAAGTACCTCAAAGGGAAGAAATGGCCCCTTTGGAGCAGATTCTGTTCAAATGAGGAAACAGGTCCCGGGAGTATAGGACATACTTGGTGGGAGAACCTGAGTGAGATTCACAAAAAGAGTTTAGGGAAAGCTCGTAAGCCGATGGCAATCGTGTCCTGTTTGGCACAATTGCGAGGCACAGAGGAGGTCGTTCGGACGCTCCGCGCAGAGTTAGAGGAAAGAAATAGGATGAGTAAGGTTGATGTCAGCGATGTAGAGAGAGAGAATATTGAATTGAGATGGAGGTTAGCAGCAAAAGACGTAGAGGTGGATGATGCCAAGAGGGCACACCAGTCTTGTCTGGCGCACTTAAGCAGCTCCCAGACCCAGTATGAAAAGGCCTATCAGGACATGCAATGCACAGTCTTGATAAGAGAGGGAACCAAGAAGCAGGTAGAGGCATTGCAGAAGCAATGCAGCGACTTAAAGGCAGCTTTAAGAGCACTCCATGCTGCCATCACAGAGCAGAGGCAAAGCTCAGTGGACCACGTGAAATGCCGGAAGCAGGTTGCAGAACTGCAGTCTCTGCTTTCCGTACAGAATGGGTTCCAAAGCACCTTTGGGACACAGTTAGATGAGGAAAACGGCCCCGATTGGCAGGTATTCAATGAAACTGCACAGAGATACGTTCAGGGAACATGTGCGCAAGAGAAACCGCAGAAGAGGAAAGCACCCCAATCCCCCACAGAGCAGATAGCACCAGCACCCATGAATCCAGTCACCACCCAACGCAAAGCATCCTCAGACGGCGCACCAGATTTCACTTATACCACCCCCTTAACCGTGACCCAATTACGGGACGCGTGCGACAAAATCACACCGTTCCTCCCCACCGCAGACCCCCACCAATTCTTCGCCAGAGTAAAGCAACAGACGACCATGTACGGCCTGGATGAGCGAGAGCAAGTGAAGCTCACGGTTTTAAGTTTAGACCCTTCAGTAGTAGCAGCCCTTCCAGACCCACAGAACATCGGAGGAGGCACCGTAAAAGAGATGCACACAGTGATCCTCAATGCGATCGGATATAATAGAGGTGACCCCGTAAAAGGGCTGAACAAGTGCAGGCAGAAAAAGACAGAACACCCCAAAGTGTTTGTTGGACACCTGTGGATCCATTTCACAGCAGTGTTTGGAAATTTAGACCGCGCCCATTTGTCCCCAGACAACATGGCAAAATGGACCCGCACCCTTATCTCCCATGCCACAGAGGCAGGACAGAAAGCATGCATGAATTATGACCCCTCAGAAGACGCCCACAATGAGAAATGTGTATTAAAAAGGTTGTCCCACGCTTGGGAGTAATCTGTGTGTAGCAAACCCACGTTTAAGAAGCCCGAGGAGGCACAGGCAGAGGCAGACATTCAGGCAGTCAGAGCGCACCAAAACCCCGCCTGGGTGAATGAAGGAAAGAACAACCCCCCACAAAAGCCACAGGAATGTTACAACTGTGGACAATTAGGTCATTTTGCACGAGAGTGCAACGCCCCGCAGAAATCACAGAGAGGCCAACAGACAGGCACTCTGAACAGAAATAGGACAAAGCCTATTCATAGTGTCAGCACCCGTTCAGACTAAGGAGACATGAACGGCACGGACTGACGGTGTTCGGGCTCCCCCACTTGGGTCTGTGACACCCTTTGGAATACGTCCTAACGACCGGTAGTCACAGCAAAGATACGGGACAGCCCATTGAATTTCTCTGGGACACAGGAGGGTCCCGCACGATCATAAATTCCTCCAATATGTTTCAAAAGGACACGTGGCCCACTACAGCCACAATCACCCTCAGCGGCTTTACAGGCCACTCACAGCAGTGACACATCACAGCCCCTATACCCGTTCAGCTAGGGAACATTACCACCAAACACCCCGTTGTTTTAGTAGATCTGCCCCACACAGCAGAACACATTCTAGGCATTGATTTTATGAACACACACAACCTGTCATTTGATCCAGTGAATCAATGTGTCTGGAGGATGGCAAGGTCAGAAAGAGCCCCCGCAATGCTCACAGTAGGTGAGTACGCAAACAGGATTAGCGCAGTCGGAGAGTATTGCTTTGATCCGACCACGCTCAGCACGGACAAACAGGTTAAGGCAGTTTTGCAAAAGAACAGATCAGCATTTGCCAGTCACAGGCATGACTGCGGCAGAATGTCTGGACCGGTTCAAATGACAGGACCTGACCCTAGACCCTAACGGCAATATGGATTTCCCCAAGAGGCAGAGGGAGAAATCACGAAAGTTATCGACAGCTTATGAAAAATGAAATGAAAATCTCTGATTGTCACGAGTAGGCTTCAATGAAGTTACTGTGAAAAGCCCCTAGTGGCCACATACCGGCGCCTGTCCGGGGATGCTGGTACGGGAATCGAACCATGCTGCTGGCCTGCTTGGTCTGCTTTAAAAGCCAGAGATTTAGCCCAGTGAGCTAAACCAGCCCCTAGAGCAGGGTGTACTTAGATCAGTAGCCTCTACTAATAATGCCCCAATTTGGCCAGTGAGAAAGCCCGGTGGATCATGGCGACTGACCATCGATTATTGGGAACTCAATAAAGTCACCCCCACAGTAGCCCCCACGGTAGCCACAAGTCCCGAGACCATGCTCAAACAGGGACTCAACTCACAATACTTTACGGTTTTGGATATCAGTAACAGCTTCTGGTCCATTCCATTGGCAAAGGTGTGCGAGTACAAATTTGCCTTCACATTTAAAGGTCAGCAGTACACGTGGACATGCCTTCCACAAGGATTCCACAACTCCCCCTCCATTTTCCACCGACAGCTGGCAAATGGTTTGTCAAACTTTTCTCGCCCCGATTGTCTGGTCCAGTATGTGGATGACCTATTACTGCAGACAGACACCAAGGCAGAGCACATCACGCTTCTGTCTGAACTCCTGGAACTCCTACAGACAATTGGTTCTAAAGTTAACCCCAAGAAGGCCCAAAGTTTGGACGAGAAGATGATATATTTGGGAATAATTATCACACATGGTAAACGTGAGATCGAGCATAAAAGGATTGACTCGATTGCTAAATTGCCCCTTTCCCAGAATGTTTCAGCCCTCCGGTCGTTTTTAGGACTGGTTGGCTACCGTCGGAACCACATTGACAGTTTTGCTACCAAAGCAGCCCCCCTCTCAGACCTCCTGAAGAAAAGAGCCCCTTGGGAATGGCTTCCGCAGCATACGGATGCTGTGGACGATTTAAAAAGAGCCCTTATCGCAGTCCCCGCACTCCAAGTTCCAGACCCACTTTCCCCCTATGCTATTGAGGTAGCAAGCACAGACCGCATCCTTTCGGCCGTGCTCCTTCAGGAACAGCACAAGGAGCTAAGACCAGTGGCTTATGCCTCCAGAACCTTAGGTCCTGTGGAGCAAGGATTTTCAGCCTGTGAAAGGCACCTACTCGCAGTTTTCTGGGCAGTGCAGTATTTTTCCTACATAACCGGATTGAACCTCATCACGATTCTGACCGAACACATCCCCACACAGCTTTTGTTAGACGGACGACTAAAGGACGGAACTGTTAGTCAAATTAGAGCAGCTAGATGGACCCTTCTTTTGCAGGGACGGGACATCCCTGTAAAAAGGACAAAGACTCACACTTTTTTGGCAGATAATCTCCAGTACCCAGGCACCCCCCATGAATGTGAAATCATCTCCCCACTTAATAACACAGGCCCCTTTATCGCAAAGACACCCCCCAGAAAGATAGGAAGTTCACCCCAAAGCCCCACGCACACAGACACGTGCGCACCCTTAAGGATTTATGTGGATGGTTCGTCCACCATTTTAAACGGACAGCGCATTACAGGATGTGGCATCTATGTTGAGGATGCGCACTAGATGAGATTGCATTGAAATTACCAGGTCACTTAGGCGCGCAGGCAGCAGAGCTCGCGACTATTGCGTACATTGTTGAGCACCCAGATTCCTTCCCCAGCCCGGCAGACATTTACTCAGATAGCCTTTATGTCATAACAGCCTTATGGAATTCCTACCCCTGTGGAAAGCAGGAGGTTTTGTTTCCGCAGACGGTAAACCCCTTCCTTCAGCCCCATTGCTCCGCCACATTTTAGAGAAAGCGAAAGATAGGACTTTTGGAATAATTAAAGGAAGAAGTCACCACCGTTCATCCCCCCCTGGAAATGTGAAAGCCGACGCACTGGCTAAGGCAGGTTCCAGACATGGACATTTTTGGAATCCCCCCGAAAGCGCCCCAGTGAGTGCAGTTCAGGTCTCGCAAACTAATATTGAAGATTTAGTACAGGCCCAGAAGCAGGACAGCAATCTCAGGGAGATTTTAAACAGAAAATTCCCAGCCCCATTTGATAGGTTCAAGAATGCACTAACCACACATGATGGTGTGGTTCTCAAAGACACCCTTTATGTGGTTCCTGAACAGGACAGGAATCAACTAATTTCTTTGTTCCATGATGGTCATGGACACCAGGGAATTGACCCCACTACAGCCCACCTGAGACAGCTCTGTTGGTGGCCACATCTGAAAGAAGACGTTACCCATTACATAGAGAATTGCCTTATCTGTGCCTAGAATAATCCGGACAGATATTCCAAGAAAGCGCAGCTTAGCCACACCCGCCCCGTTAATGGCCCCTGGACTAACCTCCAAATTGATTTTATAGGACCATTGCCCCCTTGCAGGGATGGTTATAAATATGTCTTAATTGTGATAGACACTTTCACGAAATCGGTAGATGCATTCCCATCTAGGACCAAATAGAGAAACAGAGCTAGATTTACCAGCTCCGAGATTGATACTCGGGAAGCTGACAAGCTGCAGCAGCACATACACATTTTGTTTGCCACACACACACTCATGCCAGCCAACAAGATGGCATTGGGAATGCTAGAGCATGCCCATACATCGGATGGGTCAGCTGGGATCAGAGGTTACTGGGTTGGGGGGGGGGGGGGGGGTGGCCTGGGGCAGACAACCAAATGACCTGCAGTCCTAAGTTCACAGTGGGAAAGTCAGTGGCGTGCACAGCTGCATGGCTGCCTCGCAGGTCGCGGCCATGGTGTTCTGTGCCCAACCACCCCGACCTCAGAACCCAGTTCTCTGTTACTTACCCTGGCCCTGGCAGAAGCCCGTGGCCAGCGGCATGACTGTCAGCAAATTGTGGTGATGTTGGACACTTTCCATACCTCCTCTCTCTCCTTCAGCAGCCACAGCACCTGTTTCATGATTTTTAAAAGCACAAGTGAACCTCATCATCGGGAATTCGACCCAGTGGAGGCAGACAATTACGGAGCCACGGACAATCCTGGGTCGGGCCCGCTGATGATATGCCAAGGGTGTTCCCGTACCAGCCTCCCCGAAAAGGCGCCGGAATGTGGCGACGAGGGGCTTTTCACAGTAACTTCATTTGAAGCCTACTTTTGACAATAAGCAATTTTCATTTTCATTTTTCATTACTGTACGTGCGTCTGGAATGCATTGACGCCGCTGTCGAGGCAACGGAGAATTGTGATTTGGCGTGACATCAGCACCCGCCACGATTTAGGTGTCGGAACTGATTCTCCGCCCAATTGCATTTCCCGATTCCGGCATCAGCCAACGGAAAATCCTGCCCATTCAATTTCAGTCAGAAGCTGGCACTCTGCCATTTTTGGGGGAAATTCCATGAAAGGTAATTGAAAACTGTTTCAGTTTCAGAAAACCGATCAAAACTTTTTTTTTGTTGCTATTTTTAAGATCGTCCTTCTGCTGAACTGAAAAGATGGCTACCACAACATGACCAAAGTATTAGTCCTTTGTTGCAGAACTACCAACAGGTTATACAAAAACAAAATAATCTTCCTCTCATCATCATGGAATTTCACACCCAATTGTAAGAATATTTCAAACAGGAAACCAGGGGATTCACAAATCAAAACCCGTTCGGCTAAATTCACCACACCCTCGCGCCGAAATCGTGGCTGGGGAGTACGCTGCACCGCCTGGGACCTATCTGGGGCCATTGCCAGAGGCCCGCTCCACCATTCTTGACCCCCGACCGGTCGAAGTCCTGACAGCATGAAACTAATGTGTTCTAGCCGGTTGGGATACTCGCATAGCTCTGGTCGGGGACGAGCTAAGGTCAGGCACCCGGTAAATGCTTATGCGGGCATTGAGGGTCGGGCGCACGGGTGGGGGGCAGTTTCCTTTTTTGGGTCAAGCTGCTGGAGACCACTGTTGTGCGCATGCGCGGCCTCCGGCCCGGAAGTGCTGGGCCCCATTTCTGCAGCAAAAGCTGCGAGATCTATTCCGGGTTCCTGCTAGCCCCTGCAGGGCTAGGAATTTGTGTCCCTTTGATGCCAGTTTTTCTGGCGTAAAACACGACCATTTTGATGCCAGCGTGGCGACTTAGTCCCAATAATGGAGAATCCAACCCGTTATTTCTGCTGAGACTCATCTGACACCTGGAACTTTCCAAATCCATTTCAAAAGAGGACTCTTGAGGGGACAATGGTTGTTACTTGCACCTTGATAAGCTTACCCCTCTAGCGGAGCCTGAGGGTCTGTCTGGAAAATGGCTTCCCAACGGAAGAAAACTCAATATGGATGGTGACTCTTTCAAAAGCTAATGACTGGGACATTATCAATCCTGAAATAAAGCCAGCCACAAAAAATGGATAAGGATCCCTTTTGACATCATTGTGAAGAAAGAACCTCACATGACTCAAGTGACCGTTTAAAATATCTATGTGCCTTTGAGAACTGCTGCTTTAACACCAACCAAAAAGAACTCCAGCAACTCCCGGCTAAGAAAATGACCAACAACCGTATCTTATTGCCTCAAAGCCTGTTCTATTTTCAAAGTCTCTGCTCATTGCCTACCAAGTGGTCTAAGCACATAAACATCATTGTGCTGCATTGTCATTCATTTCAAGGACTTTTGTGTTGTTGTCTTCAACCAGAAACTCATCTGACTAAACTTCGCCATGAAGGAAACAGTCTGGGCTTTGACTTCTTGGGTTCTAGAAATATTAAGTTCACTGGCTATTTAATTGTTGTTACCGATATTTGTAAATCTTCCTTTCCTATACCCCCATCATTATATATGTGTGTAGCCTTCTGAGTTAATCATAGCATGGCTTTTCTGCTGGTGATTGTTAATTGAGTCACACAAACTGAGGGATTGTGGAAACATATCACAGCCGACATTAAAAATAATTTTTAAAATCTCCGCTGACACACAGGGAGAGGATACAGAAATTCAGTTCTTCTCTCTCTCTCATCCATAACAGAATAAATAATGTTGCTGAAATTCTTAGTCAATAGATCGTGCCAATATTTGAGATAATCCTGCGGAGTTCTATGGACAAACATTTGAACCAGAAGGGATTCATTTTCAACTTGCCTTTCAGGCGTAAAGCTAACATTACTGATCTTTTACCTGTTGCAGAAACCTCCCGGTCTTCATCTCCATGGAGAATATCAATTTGTGCATTAGCTAATTATTATTTTATTTTAACCAATGGGTCAATTTTATTAGTCCACTGAGAATGCCAAGGTAAAATTGTATAGTATAGATATTTGACTTCTTCCATGTAAACGGTTAATTGTGTGGTGTGAAATTTCCTGTAATTTACTAGGAAGCTTCAATTTGCACCTAAATAAAATAAGAGTTCTGAAGCAATTTATTATAATTTCAATTCCAACCGAATCGATTAAAGTTCAACTTTGACAGGCAGTACATACAGGGGCTGATGCTTCTGTTCATTTAAGTCAATACCCCGGATTTCTGTGGAGTCAGCTCAAGCCAGGAGGCCTTTCAAAGTGGCAGGCAGAACCCAATTCTAGGGTTCCTGCCCTCATTCCCTTTTCCTGCAATTTTTGACAAAGCAATATAAGGTTGCAGTTAGTAAGCCTGCACGCAGCACTCCTGCCTTTGCAGGCTCCATTGTGGGGGTGAGCATTTTGATAGAATCAGACCCATTCTCTAAGCAGGCATGGGGCATGGGAGTCTTGAACCATGGGGAAGCTCTAGTTCTCAGTTGGGAACAAAAAACAACCAGACATTCTGCAGAGTCTTTGAATACATTGTCCCAATTACTTTTGTATAAAGCTGCAAGTCACTCACAGCCATTTGTAGTATCAATGATAACACCTTGGGCTGGATTCACCATTTTAAAATCTAAGTGTAGAGGATCTGCGGCATTTTACTTGAAAAAAATCGGTCCGCTCCCTCACTGATTTTGTGACCGATGAGGGGCTCGTATCTGTGCCGTGTAAAATTCCTGGCTTCCACGATATAAACGGCCGGCGAATGGCCGGGTCCATGGATCTGACCTGCCAGATAGTGCCACCCCAGCCTGCAGCATGGCTCCCACACGACTGTGGCAACGCTGGACACAGTCCACGTCCGCCATGCCGGTTTCTGACCACTGAGACCACACATCAAATGCGCAGTCGGGAACTCGGCCCATTGGTGACGGATTATCGGAGAGGGCCTTCAGGTGACGTGCTAAGGCCATCCCAACGGCGTGCAGTTTGCGATGTCGCTTTTTCGGAGGGGGAGGAACATACAAAACCTGCGTCACACAGGCACCGTCCCCGATTTTGGGGTCAAAAGGGATTCTCCGCCCGATCTCCGATTGCGAAATCGGCGTTGGGGAACAGTGAATCCCGCACATTTTATTCACTTCACACTTCTTAACCTTGTGTAAATAACATGCAGAAATTGAATTACATTCTTCAGAGAAAGGTCAGGTAATAAAGATGCTAATCAAACAAAACTAACATTTCCATGCAGGTTCTGTCAACAGTTCATACTGGGCTGAGTGCATTAGCCTTTCTCGGAGCTTACCCGAGCATCCAAAATGAGGCCATCTGACAATAGTATTAAGAGAGGAGAGCATTTTCAACTTTTAAGAGATTGGGTGAGCACGGTGGCACAGTGGTTAGTACTTCTGTCTCACAACGCCAGGGACCGAGTTCGATTCCGACCTCAGGTGACTGTGTAGAGTTTGCACATTCTCCAGTTGTCTGCGCTGATTTCCTCCGGGTGCTCTGGTTTCCTCCCAGAATCCAAAAATGTGCAGTTAGGTGGATTGGCCATGTTAAATTGCCCCTAAGTGTCCAAAGCTTAGGTGGGGTTACAGGGATGTGGCTGTGAATTGGGCCTAGGTAGGGCACACATTCGGAGGGTCGGTGCAGTCTCGGTCGGCCAAATGGCCTCCTTCAGCACTGTAGGGATTCTATGATCCTCGGAGCAGATTTTTAAAGAGGATATTTTCAAAACCCCTTTGCTTACTGTGGCTAATGGTTCTTTGTTTCTCCTCATAGTGGATATTGAAGCAGTCAGTATGGTGGATGAACGGGGGAATTGGCGGGCATGGGCATATAGGGGCATTAGGGAGAAAAGGAGCAATAACGTTACATACTTTGAGGGGGCATGGGTGATATAGTGTGTGAGTTGTGTCAGGAGAAGGGAGAGGGTTTAAGGGCCTGACAGTCATAATTACAACTGGGCTGGCGTCCCAGTGGATGAAGGCGGACGTTCTAACCTACTGGCCTCGATATCTGCTTGCCTCTGTGGCCACTTTGGGCCTACCTCTGGAAATGCCAAGGCTGACACCATCCTACTCCCGCCTCCCTGAATTGAATTTGTTGTGGGTGGGTGGCGGTCTCCTAAATAGAGACGGATGTTTGGAGTCAGAAACTTTCCTGACTCATGCTTTCCATCTGCTTCACTAAAATCTGGCACACTGTGTCTAAAATGCTGTTTGATCCACGGCTATTCAGTTTACACTTCTCTCAAAGTCTTGTTGGTTGATCCACAATTGTGCTGTTTTCCAGCCTTGAACGTAAATGTGAATAACTCAGTTGGCCTGTCAAGGAAAGGGGAGCAATCCTCGTAAATAAGGAGGTGCGAAATGCATGTGCCTGGTGTGCTAGGAACGGAAATAATTAGTTTAAAGCAGATAATACCAATCAGCCCCCGCAACGTGAAATCTGTCTCAGATAAACCATCCACTTCAGGAACCTCTCCCCCTCTGTTCAGTATCAAAAAACATGGGGTGCATGAGACCCGTCCTGACTGATTGAAGGGAACTGTAGACAGAAGACAGGCAAAGAACTGCTCAATTCACTGTATTTTGTCCTCATTCCTGACTTGAGGACTGTGCACCAATAGGAAACCTAATGATGACTATGCACCAATAGCCCACCACCACCAACTCCACAGACCATCTGCCACTTGCTGCGAAGAGGAGAATGAAACTGGCAGTTCAAATCTGCAAGTTGTCAGATGAAGACTCCCAAGAGGGATTGTCACCTGATCCTGCAAGCTCTTTGGGGTGATGGGTAATTGCATAGAGGAACTGGCAGTTAATTTGACTAAAGGAAATTGAATTACAGCATCACAGAATTTAAGGATTAGCATGGTACACAGCAAAATAAATGTATGGACAAGAATGAAGATTGCAAAGTGGCATGGTGACAAGGTAGGTAACAGAAACAGGTTTGGAGTACAAGGCAAACAGTAAGACAGGCAGCAATAGCAGGAATACAGGAACATCGGAAAGTAATCAAGGTTCCTTTAGTTACTTCTTATAGTACAATAAACTGTTGACTAACAATCCCGGTCAATTAGTCCGTAGCGTTTTAAGAAATGATGGGAGGAAAACGCCAGTGACAGATCACTTCAGGAACCATGGTCCAAACTTTATCCATTTGTGACAAACCAATAAGAACTCTGATTTTGCAATTTGGTTCATTTTGATCAAATTCTGGAAGACCAGAATCAATGAGTTGGCTGCCCATGTTCACAGCACTAAATCAACTCTGTTGACTTGGTGCCTGGAAAATTGGACTATGTCTTTTATTAGTTTATATTCCTGTTGTTGGGACAAGGAAGCTGGATTTTGCCATCAATTGTAAGGAGCTGCCTCCTGGATGCCATTCTCCTGAAATCGAAACAAACAGACAGCAGGACAAAAGCAACAAAGGCAAAATCACAGCATATAAAAACTAGCATGAGACTAATTTATGATACTTACCAAGGTAGTATAAAGGCACTGGAGCTGAGCCCTTTCTGAACATTCAAAGGAACAACGCACATAGCACATTCAGTCCTGCCACAGATTTGTTGAATCCCCAACAGACTAAGCAAACATCTTAACAAGCATAACACTGGAATTTGTTGTTTTTCCTGTGGCTTCAGATTTCAGAATGTTCTTAGCTACTCAAAGAACCCGTTCCACAGGAGAACAAAGCAGTATTTACATCAGCTCTTTTCAAAGTGGCACATTATGTTGGCAAAGCTAAAAGACCCCTCAAGGTACAAACCAAGGGATACATCTGCTATGTTAAACATGAAAAGAGAGAATGTCTGCCTCAGACATGCTTCACATTCAAAGCACAACCTTTCACGGGAACCACAAAGCTAATAACACTGTGATACAGTGACAAACAAAAATGATAATTCAAATCTAAGGAACTGACTTAGGCTGAAACAGAGAGAACAGCCACAAGTTTGAATCCATTTTAAACTGCACTCTGACTATGTAAAAAAAGGCTCTTGAAAATCACAAGTAGGCTTCAAATGAAGTTACTGTGAAAAGCCCCTAGTCGCCACATTAGAACTTAGAACAGTACAGCACAGAACAGGCCCTTCGGCCCTCGATGTTGTGCCGAGCAATGATCACCCTACTTAAACCCACGTAACCCGTATAACCCAACAATCCCCCCCATTAACCTTACACTACGGGCAATTTAGCATGGCCAATCCACCTAACCCGCACATCTTTGGACTGTGGGAGGAAACTGGAGCACCCGGAGGAAACCCACGCACACACAGGGAGGACGTGCAGACTCCACACAGACAGTGACCCAGCCGGGAATCGAACCTGGGACCCTGGAGCTGTGAAGCATTGATGCTAACCACCATGCTACATTCCGGCGCCTGTTTGGGGAGGCTGGTTCAGGGAGGCTGGCTCTTGATGTAGATCAGGGTGCAAATGATACTCAACATTCAATGATGAACCACAAATAATCACTCTAATTTGGTTTAATGTTTTAAGTTTAATTTGTGATTATTTGTTTGTTTCCTGCAGTATCCTTTTAAGGGGCTGCACCAAATTTGTCCCTCAGTATATTTGATTTAGTTTAATTGATTATTTGATTGATTCAAGATAGGAATAATCGCTCTGACTTTCAGCTCACATCAAAATGTGAGACACCTACATTCTGGAAAGGTGGTAATGGTGACTATATGTGTTCTAGTCCTCCTGATACGGGGAACTTGATAACTCTAGGTAAACTCTGATTGTTGTCATTTACATTACAAGTTCTCTCACTGTCAATTTTCTCAGCATCTGTGGATGAAGAAGCAAAGATTATGGACCAAATTTAATAGTGAAAAGTTGGTCAAAACCATGACCATTTCCATGAGCCCTGATGTAAATAAATGGCAAACAGACAATCTGCAGCCTGCTATCATGTTACTGTGCCTTTGAAAGTGAAGGGCCCATCTGTCCATAACATGGACAGCAGCTCTTCAGTCCCAGAAGGGTTACAGGGTGTGTTAGCCCTCCTATTAAATGCCCTCTTGATTGAACAGCTCAGATGGACCCAGTGTGACTGATTCTGATACATTCGCCATGGGAGTGGCATTATTCCCGTGAAAAAAACAATTTTTTTCAAGCATCTAACAATTCCAGTCTAGATCGCGCCAATGGGGCTGGGAGCATCATGCCCAATTTGCCCAACCTGGGCGTCATATGCAAATGCAGTGGCTCAATTAAAATGGCACTGACCAAAGCACTTTGGAATCCTTTTACTGTCATAGAGTTTTACAGTGCAGAAAAAGACCCTTTGGCCCATCGTGTCTGGGCTGGCCATCAAACACCAATCTATTCTCGTCCCATTTTCCGGCACTTGGTCCATAACCTTATATGCTGTGGAGTTTCAAGTGCTCATCTAAATATTTCTTAAATGTTGTGAGGGTTCCCACCTCTGCCACCCTTTTAAGCAGCAAGTTCCAGATTCCCACCATCCTGTGGGTGAAAAAGGTTTTCCTCAAATCCCCTCCAAACCTCCTGCTCCTTATCTTAAATCTATGCCCTCTGGTTATTCATCCCTCTACTAAGGGGAAAGGATTCGTCCTATCTACCCTATCTATATCACTCATAGTTTTTACACCTCGATCAGCCTTCTCTGCTCTTAGGAGAACAACCCCAATCTAATCACCCTCTCTTCATAGCTGAAACACGCGAGCCCAGGCTACAACCTGGTGAAACTCCTCTGCACCCTCTCTAATACAATTACTTCCTTCCTATAGCGTGGGGAGCAGAACTGCACACAGTACTCTAGCTGTGGCATAATGTGTGGTCTATTCAATTCCATGATAACCTCCCTGTCCTTACTGTTAGCACACTGGGCAGTAAGAAAACAGTTCACATTTACAATAAAGGGTAGGCGAGAATGCAGGTGACAGAGGGAGAGAGAAAGAAAAATTACAAATTAAGAGATTTCTTGCTATACAAACCAAATGTTGATATTTAGTGAATAACTCATATGTGCAACAAGTTTCGCTTGGACTAAAGGACATGAGATTTGAAGCAACCAGTCCAAATATAATTTCCAGCATGTATGGTGGATCAGCCAATAACAGAGTTCACAGGAGGTATCTGATATCACATACACCAAGAAAGGATTATCAATTTTGTCTCCCAGGAGGCTACCACCCTCCCATAGGCCGAAGAGGCTCACATCGCCATTAGAGTTAGTTAGATCAGATTGTATGACTTCCTGGAATCATTGATAAAGCTGTGAACATATCAGTAATATGCTCAACTAATTGGTCTTTTAGGTAAGAAGGTTTAGGGGGAGGCAGTGGCATAGTGGTATAGATCCGGGTTTCAGTCCCACCATGTCAGATGTGAAATTTGAATCCAATACAAATCTGGAATTAAAAGTCTATTGGTGACCATGAAACCATTGTCACTTGTCAGAAAAAAAAAACCCCATTTCGTTCACGAATGTCCTTTAGGGAAGGAAATCTGACATCTTTACCCGATCTTGTGACTAAATGGGAGTTCCGGTCCACAGCAATGTGGTTGAGTCTGAAATGGAGGACAATAAATGCTGGCCCAGCCAGCGACACCCACATCCCATAAACTGAATTTTTAAAACAATCATAGAATCGAAGAACACTTACAGCACAGAAGGCCATTCAGCCTCCCATGCCTGCGTTGGCTCTCAGGAGGAGGAATTCACCCACAGTCAATCCCCACTTTCTCCTTGTTCACTTGCTCAATCTTACTTTTCAGCTATTAATCCAATTCCCTTTCGGATGCCTCAATTGAACCCGCCTCTATCACACTGTCAGCAAATCCTAACCACTCTCTGCAGAAAAATATTTTTCCACATATTGCCATTGCTTCTTTTGCCGATCATCTTAAATCTGTGCCCTCATGTTCTCCAACAGTTTCTCTCTCTCTACTCTGTCCAGACGCTTCATGATTTTGAACACATCTATCAAATCTCCTCTGAATATTCTCGTCTCCAAAAAGAACAGTCCCAACTTGTCTAATTCATCCACATAACAGAAATTCCTTATCCCTGGAGCCATTCTCATTAACAGTTGGCATCATAGCTAGCACACAGGCAGATGGTTGTGGTTGTCGGAGGTCAATCACGTCAGCCCCAGGCATTGCTGCAGGAGTTCCTCAGGGTAGTGTCCTCGTCCCAACCATCTTCAATTGCTTCATCAATGATCTTCCCACTATAAGGTCAGAAGTGGGGGTGTTCACTTATGATTAAATAATGCTCAGCATCCTTTGTGACTCCTCAGATCCTGAAGCATACTGTGTTCATATGTAGCAAGACCTGGGAAACATTCAGGCTTGAGCTGATAAAGTGGTAAGTAACAGTCACACCACATAAGTGCCAGGCAATTACCATTTCCAACAATAATCTAAACATCTCCCCTTTTCATTCAAAGGCATTACCATCATTGAATCCCCCACTATCAACAACCTGGGGGTTACCATGGACCAGAAATTGAACTGGACCGGCCATATAAATACTGTGGCTACCAAGGAGGTGAAAAGCTGGAAATTCTGCAGAGAGAAACTCACCTTCTGACTCCCCAAAGTCTGTCTACCATCTACAAAACACAAGTCAGCAGCATGATGGAATACACTCCACCTTACTGGATGAGTGCAGCTCCAACAACACGCAACACCATCCAGAATGAAGTATCCTATCCACATCCACTCCCTCTATCATTGATACACAGTGGCAACAGTTTATACCATCTATGATATGCATTGCAGCAACTCATCAAGGTCCCTTTGATAGTACCTTCCAAACACACAACCTGCACCACCGAGAAGTACAAGGGCAGCAGATGCCTGGGAACAATGCCAAACTGGGATCCTGGCAGTGCTCCTGCCAGTTCCACTTGAGCACCTTGGCAGTGCCAGGCTGGCACACAGGTGGCACTGGCAGGGTGCAAGGATGACACTGCCAGGATACCAGACTGGCAGTTTCAGGGTGCCCAAGTGGTACTAGCATACCACCCTGCCCAAAGGGCATGCACCTCTGATCCCCTGGGAGACCCCCAGTAGTGCGGTTCCTTCTGGTACCAGTTGTGCTGAATGGCGCTCTACCAAGGTCTCCAAGGTGAAGGGGCTAGATCCCTACACCTCAGTTACCTCAGGAATCTGCACATTAAAGTGAGACTAGCTGTCTTGCTCCAATATATGCAGGTTTGCTAAAAAGTGATCCTGCCTACAATGTGTGGGATTTACATTGCAACATCTCATGAGATCGCGTTAGATCTCATGAAGATTTGCGAGCCAGGTAGATCCCGGGAACGGGGTCACCTGGCTTTTGTCAGCCATGCTGCGCTACGGCAAGCTGCTTTTTGGGTTCAGCATGGCCATTGGATCGCACCCATAGTCACTTTTATGGGCCCCGGGGAGTTTCTCACCGGATTAGCCCACACATTAGTGGCTAAAATCTCCATTCCTGAGACTAAGTGTGGACGCCGGGGCAGGATTTGGGGATTTCTACGAAAGCAAAATTGGCGTTGAACCTGGACTGATTCAGGGCCTATGTAGGGGCTAGCACCGGCGACACTTGGAAAAACAGTGCGGGATTCGCCGGGTATGTGATTGACACTTGGGAGGCTGACAAACTGCAGCCGCATATACACACTTCACTTCCCACATACACTCATCCCAGCCAACAAGATGACACTGGTTGTGCTGGAATACATCTATACAGCTGATGGGTTGGCTGGGGCCAGGGGGCATCTGGAAGGGTGGCCTGGGGGGGGATACTTATACGACCTGCGGCCCTAGCTTCACAGTGGACTGTCAGCGGCGTGCACAGCTGCATGGCTGCCTCTCCAGCTGCAGCAATGGCGTACCATACCTGAACTCTACGACCCCACAGCACACCTCCTTGGCCACTCCACGCTACTCCCTGGCACTGGTCAAAGCCCACCAGCCAGCAGCACAACTGTCAGCAAAGTATGGCGATGTTGGACCCTTTCCGTACTCTCTCCCTCCCTCAGTAGCCATGGCGCCGGTTTCACGATTTTGAAAAGCACAAGTGAACCATGCCATCGGGAACTCAGCCCATCGGAGGTGAAGAATTGTGTAGGCCCCGGAGAATACCGGGTCAGGCCCATTAATGATATGCAAATTGTATTTGCTGTATGTGCGTTCTGGACCACATTGATGCCGCTTTTGAGGTGACGGAAAATTGCGATTTTGCGTCAAATCGGTGCCCGCCGCGATTTTCATGTCGGAACCTATTCTCTGCCAAATTGCGTTTCCCAATTTCAGCGTCATCCAACGGAGAATCTCACCCGAGAATTTTTTTTTAGCACTGGGAAGCTGAATGGGGTTGCATTCTCTGTTTCAGGGACTATGCCCCCACACCATCGTGAAAACTGTGGGACGGAATTCTCTGATAATGGGGCTATGTCCCCACGCCGGTGCGAAAACAAGCAGGGATCAGAGTGATTCTCCTACCCGAGAGAGGCAAGCAGGGCCCCGGAGTGCTCCTTGCAGCTCCGGCTGCTAATACGGGGCCCTGCGGTTCCGGCCGGGGTCGCGCATGCGTGAGGCGGCGGCCTGCAGCGTTGGCCCCGCGCAACATGATGGACTCACACCGCGGACAATCCCCGACAATACAGGCTCACCCCAGATTGCGTGGACCCGCCGATCAGTGGCCCCCGATTGCGAGCTTGGCCATCCTGGAGGCCCGCCCTGGTGACGGATCCCCCTGCCCCCCCACCAGGGTGGCCACGTATTGAGTCCACAGCCGCCACTCCGAATGCCCACCGGATGGAACTATAAGTGAACCACCCCGGCAGGAACTTGGCCAGTTACTGGCAGAGAATCGCCGCGGGTGACTCTTTCAATGGCCCCCTACAGGCTCCATGTTGACCGCACGCACACGATTGGCGGCGAATCTCTGGTGCCCAGAATCAAAAGGCCACAGATTCACAGTCTTGCAGGAGGCTAACGGAGCCGTCGCGCAGCTTGCGTCTCCAGCTGTCGCAACGGCCTCCGCACATCCGGGTCAGAGGCCGCCAACACGGCCACCAACGGCCACGCTGTGGTCCATTGCAGCTTCAAACCGCGGACCTGGACTGTGGTAATAGTGCCCCTGATTGGCAACAAGCCAGACCCGGACTGCCCGCACAAGAAAAGCCCAGTCCCAAATGAGGGCCACCCTGCCCTCTGATCGGCCCGCTTTGTGTGGGCGCTGACTGAGTCTGCAGCCGCCTCGCGAGTATCCCAAACGGCAGAACTACATTAGAAATATGCCATCGGGAATTCGGCCAGTCGGGGATGAAGAATAGCGGGGCGGGCCTAAAGCAATGGCCTCAGGTGGTGGATACACGGCGCGGCGTACTCCCCAGGTACGGTGCTTTTCGGGGGGCAGAGAATCGCGGAAGCGGTGCCAGTCCCGATTTCATGCATGAAACTAGATTCTCTGCCCCTCACTGAACGCGATTTCAGCGTCGGGGTGTGGTGAATCCAGCCCCAGACCGTCATTTTGAAAGGGTGCCCCTATTTCTAAGTGAGCTTGTGGTCCCACACGAGTCACCACCCCCCCAACCTCCCAGGGGCCCCTACTTATCTGCCATGCACCCTCGGGCCCTGACCCTTGGTATGCCACCCTCGCACATGGGCACCCTTGGACTGCCAACCTGGCACCCAGGTAATGATTCCTGCCAGCTTGGCAGTGCCATTTGGACACCCTGGCAATGCCAGGTGGCAGTATGAAGGTACCAACTGGGCAGTGCCAAGGTGCTTGTGTTCCAGCGGTAGGGACAGGAAACCAGCCTGCACTATCCCTGGCCACCCAGGGGTCTCCAATAACCAGGGCGAACCCCCAGGTACCTTTCCACCTTGTCAAAGTTTGTGTGGACCAGTACTGAACGATGCCAGGCTGCAGACCTCCTGGGGAGGCTGCTAGACCCTGGGAGGCCAGTAGATATTGGGGAAGCATGCCTCAGTAGCTTTAAACCAAATTTAGCCGCGCACCATTTGGTCACGCCTCTTTTGGGCGTGCTTCAGATTCCGACGCTTTGTGGAACTTGGGTCGGTCCTGCGAGGCGTGATGGCTGCTGGTTAGCCAGCGTGAGGTGTCTCTCACGATCTATCAGTCATATCGCGCTCTCGCTCGTGTGCGATGCGTCCATAAAATCACCCCAATGTCTGCTTATCAATATGTTAATCATGGGCTGGATTCTCCCCTATCCGGCGGGGCGGGGGGTCCCGGCGGGATGGAGTGACGTAAACCACTCCGGCGTCGGGCCGCCCCAAAGGTGCAGAATCCTCCGCACCTTTAGGGGCCAAGCCCTCACCTTTAGGGTCTAGGCCCGTGCCGGGGTGGTTGGCATGCCGCCGGCTGGCGGGAAAGGCCTTTGGCACCACGCGGAAGTCCACGCATGCACGGGAGCATCAGCGACTGCTGATGTCATCCCCGCGCATGCTCGGGAGGGTCACTCACCAGCCATCGCCGAGTTTGATGCCCGACGTGGAAGCAAAAGAGTGCCCCCACGGCACAGGCCTGCCCGCGGATCGGTGGGCCCCCCTAGGACCCCGGAGCCCTGGTCCCGCTGGTAAATACCTTGTTTAATGCACGTGGGCGGGACCAGCATGACAGCAGCGGGACTTCGGCCCATCGTGGGCCGGAGAATCGCCGGGGTGGGGCCCGCCGACAGGCGCGGCGCGATTCCCGTCCCTGCCGAATATCCGGTGCCCAGCGGGGGGTCGGAGAATCCAGCCCCATGTCTCTTTTATTTCTACATGAAAATTAAGTTTAATTCTTTGAGGCATTGCAACAAGAATTATAAATTTCCAATAATATATCTATTCCTGATCTGTTCACTCTGGAGGCTCTTTAGACATGGACTTCACTGCTGCTGAAGTCCAAAGCATTTTATCCATTGTTACCAACTAATTCACATTGCCCTTCTGACCTTTAACTTACAGTAATCTCACTCCAACATCCAATTACAAAATCATCTCATAAAGTGAAATACTTACCAGACACCTCTTGGGTTTTTCCAATTACCATAAATTGGATAGGACGTAGACTGGTTTGACAATGAAGTTCTATTTTCTTCCAAGAAAAAAACAAAACTAGTATATTACCAACACACTGTAAAAAGCAGGTCATTACTGAACACAATGTAAAGTCTTAATTTAGTTAAGGTTACCCTTCACCAATGTACAATGCACATTTTACAGATAGTTAATATAACATTGCATTCAATGAAAAAGAAAATTAAGGGAGGTATACAAGGCGGATGGCCTATTTACTTACATTCATATTGCAATACCAACCATATCCCATATGGTCAGAACATTTAAGAACAGAAGAACATTTGTAAGACTTACTATTCAAGCTACTCTTAATTAAATTTTCCTAAAAGGTGACCAAATACATGTAAAGTTTTCAAGAAAGCAAATGTGTTTCTTGACAGTGTGCCGTTCACTGACAACAGGATTCTATTCTCCCACTACTTGTTAGCGCAATTCCCATTGAAGCCACGCCATACTGCCAGGAAACTCATGGGCAGGGATGCGTTGCCGGCGGGAAAAGTGAATCGCAACGGCTGGAGAATTTCGGCTATGGTCTCACTGAAATGATTTTCTCCCATGTGTTCCATTCATGCAATTATTTAATATAAAAAAGTAAAATTTGCTCCAAAGTAAATCATTACTTCACCCATTCATAGTGTAGCCGTGCCTGTTTTCCAAAGTTAAAATAATCTTCTTAAATTTAAATCTCAATGTGCACTAGATGTTTCTGAGGAGCCATTTTACCACACCAACAACACGTATTGGCTGGATACTTTTCAGATGATTTTACGCCATTGATGTTTTAGCTCAGATTTTGGAGGCCTGTATCGATGAATCAGATCCTTATTCCAGAAGGTAGACAATTAGACCGTTCTGGGTCTATGATTCTGCCAAATAAATAATGCAGCATAGAATCATAGAATTTACAGTGCAGAAGGAGGCCCATCGAGTCTGCACCGGCCCTTGGAAAGGGAGCACTCTACCTAAACCCACACCTCTACCCTATCCCCACACATCCATCCTATCCCCGTAACCAAACCTAACCTTTTTTGGACACCTAGGTAAATTTAGCATAGCCAATCCACCTAACCTGCACATGTTTGGACTGTGGAACTGGAGCACCCGAGGGAACCCACATAGACTTGGGGAGAATGTGCAGACTCCGCACAGGCAGTGACCCAAGCCGGGAATCGAACCTGGGGCCCTGGAGCTGTGAAGCAACTGTGCTACTGTGCTAATACATTGATCAAGAGCTCCCTGGAATCTGAACTAAGCAGTGCTACTACAACTGTGGTTTTAGTGTTGGATGCAGTGAAGACGTTCCTACATGCACAATCGCACCCATTCTTTTATTTTCATTGTTATTGATGGATATTTAGTTAAACTTAATAAGGACATTTAAATCAATATCTTATGGTGTTTTAATCATTGCAAAGACTTATATCATGCTGGCTCCCAAATTCCACGAAACAAATCTTAGCTAAGTCAAGGGATTCTGGGCGGGATTCTCCGACCTGGCGGGAGGTCGGAGAATCGGCGAGGGGTGGCGTGAATCCTGCCCCCGCCGGCCACCAAATTCTCCGGCGCCAGAGATTCGTCAGGGGTGGGAATCGCGTTGCGCCTGTCGGCGGCCGCTCGCAGCGCCCCCTCCCCCCCGGCGATTCTCCGACCCACGATGGACCGAAGTCCCGCTCGTTCTATGCAGGTCCCGCCGGCGTAATTTGGACTAGGTCCCTTACCGGTGGGACACGGCGGCGCGGGCGGGCTCCGGTGTCCTGGGGATGGGCGCCCCAAGGTGGCCTAGCCCGCGATCGGGGCCCAACATTCCGCGAGCGGGCCTGTGCCGTGGGGGCACTCTTTTCCTACATGCCAGCCATGTAAGCCTCCGCGATGGCCGGCGCGAAGGACTCGCACCAGCCGGCGGATTCCCTTCGGCCCCGGCTGGCGGGGTGCAAAAGGCCTTGCACGCCGGCCGGCAGGGCACAAACCACTCTGGTGCCGGCCTATTCCCTGAAGGTGCGGAGGATTCTGCACCTTTTGGGCGGCCCGACGCCGGAGTGGTTCACGCCACTCCGTCCCGCCGGGACCCCTGTCCCGCCGGGTACGGGAGAATCCTGCCCTCTCTTCCTCTGCCATTTGTCAGTGTGATTTCGCATTGAAATATTCATCCATTGTATTAACATGAATCTTGTCTTTTACTAATATGCATTACTCTATGTTAAAGCACACTTAAATACTCTCATTGTCACTTTACTAAATCATATTGATTGTGGACATTTTATTCACTTTAAGTCACAGAGAAAAACTAGCCCTAGTGGTGGCATTGAATGTTTAAGATGGTGGACCACGTGTAATCAACCTGAGGTTAAGGTTAAAGTCAAATGGGGAAAGATTTCTTGTGTTGTTTTTCCATTAGCAACATCAGAAACAAAGGGGGAAGGTTTTATACAGCGTTTATTTCTGCATCAGAAAGACAAGGGGTCAAGATTTTGTAAGAAATAGTGATCAGAGGCAAACTTTCCACTCTGTCTACAGTTTATAACGCATAGGAGATCATCCACTATGATTTACTATATTAAAAGCAGAGCAAATTTTTGCTCTTTCCTGGGAAAGCATAGCAAGAGTTTTGGCCTGGAAATATCTGGTGATGGTACAGGATTTTTGTTCTTCACCATGTAAGTTATTTCTATAATATTAATTGTGATTTTCATTTGATGGAGAAATCTTCTCTGATGGTGTCCAAAATGGAACCATTCCATTACGTTTCAAGAAATGTCTAACCCCATTTAATACCAAAATTAACTACATTCTTTTCCAGAAAAGTACATTTGCAAAAAGATATGTTTGGATGTTTTCCTTATAGTGTCACTTTAAGGAAATTTCAAAGTTAAGCCCATATTCTCTAACTACCTGCTGCCTATAACTTTAAGGCAAAACTCACAGGAACAAATGACAATGAGACATTTGCGACTAAGAAATACAACTCAACTGTTAATATTTAGAAATATTTTATCAAATAAATCAGTGCATTTCTCTTTTATAGAACTTCACTTGCTTACCTGACAATGTTGCTTTTCCAGTTAATTTTCTTACAATCCAAATAATCAGAACAAGTATTATCACTCCAAATATTGGTCCAATGATTGACACTGTCATTATAGATAACATATACAACAATAATGAATAATACTCCTTATTTATCAATTAACATTCAAAACTCACTTCAGGAAGGAAACCTTATTCAAAAACTTAGCTTTAATAATTAGTTTGTCATATATTCCTGATCTATAATTAAGAGCTTCTTCAAAATGGTTTCCTAATGTAATAAAATGTATCACGAGTGTTCATGGTTGCTAGGTAAAATGTTAGTAGTGTCTCTAATGTAAAATAATCTATTATTGAATGCCTGAAAACTATTCTTGAAAGACCAAAGATGAGGGATGTAGGCCTGCAATACAGGAAGCAATTACAGTTCTAACTGTTTATGACAGAAGATAATGAAGTAAAGCTCCCTTGAGTATAATTGTTTATGTGATCATTATGTCAATGTGTGTAAGTAAGTTTTGAATGCTCAATACCACAGGCTATATAAAGCTTGGTGCAGTCAGGCCTGTGGGTAGGCTGACTAGCAGGGAAGCAGGAAGAATTGGTTGGGAAGTCTGGAGCCTGAAACCACAGCAGATCTGACTTCACACTTCAACATTATTTTTCCCCCTGCTTTTCAGCCCCATAGTCTGGAACTGGTTCCTCTGTTGCAGAAATAAATAGAGTTCTGTCCTTTTCTGCTATAAATTAATATATTCAAAATATATTAAAATACGCTCAATTATGCAAATAAGTAGAGGACGCAGTTAGGAATAAGGGAGAATTTATTTTGCATCTGCTGGTTTGGTTTTTAAATATTTGTAGTTGGTAATAATTTTTAAAATTAAATAACTTTCATGAATGTAATTTTAAACTTCTGATTTGACCAATTAAATTAGGCAATGCAGCACTTAAATAACTTTCGGCCCTGATCGGGCTGATATCTTGAATTGCAATGATATGACTGACAGAAAATAAATGGTTTAACATATTTCTATCATGTGGCCGTAATCTTCATGCATCTGCTCAAAAACAGGTGGGCATAATTAATGTCGACCATGATTTTGGGGCCTCACGGTAGCATGGTGGTTAGCATCAATGCTTCACAGCTCCAGAGTCCCAGGTTCGATTCCCGGCTGGGTCACTGTCTGTGTGGAGTCTGCACGTCCTCCCCGTGTGTGTGTGGGTTTCCTCCGGGTGCTCCGGTTTCCTCCCACAGTCCAAAGATGTGCGGGTTAGGTGGATTGACCATGCTAAATTGCCCGTAGTGCAAGGTTAATGGGGGGATTGTTGGGTTACGGGTATACGGGTTACGTGGGTTTAAGTAGGGTGATCATGGCTCGGCACAACATCGAGGGCCGAAGGGCCTGTTCTGTGCTGTACTGTTCTATGTTCTATGTTCTAACTCCCAGAAGCGGCAGTGTAAGTTGAGAGCTGGTAGAATGTTCCCCAGATATTCCATTTCCATCGATTCAGGTACTATATGGAAAAGTAAGGTAAACCTCGTGAAAATCTAGGCTTGGGCACAGACTCAAAATCAGAATCTCATCCAACATTGCAAAAGCTTCCAAAACAGCCAGATTTATTTTTCCAGACCTCTTTTGTCTGGTTGGCCCCAAAAATGTAAAAAATATGTTACAGCGACAATAAATGAAACCAAAATATCTGTCTGACGGTTCATGAATCACACTGAAAGGAAAATAAACCTTAAACATATGTATAGCATTACCTGAAATATATATTATTGTTCTTGAGTGATTGACTTCTACATTCGGTTGGTTTATTTCAAAAGTCTCTTCCTTTTTGGATTCTAAAATATATCAAGAATGAACAAAAGTGTAGTTGTGAAGTTCGCATCAAAATCTCTTTAGTCATTGTATCATGAGAGAACGGTAACTGAGAAAGAAAAAGGAAAGAAGAAAATGCTCAGTTCCATCTTCACACACGAGGAATGAGCTAAAAAAAATCACTCTAATTTGGGGGGAAAGTATAGACTTTTTTATCCTGTTTATTTTTGTTCAACCACAGACTGTGACATTTTGTTTCTTTAAAATTGTTTTCCTGTCATCAGAGCCATCAGACTGTCATCAGCCTTTCCTCATCTATTACATTGTGGCGTTGTGATCTAATAAACAAAAAACACCCGCTATGTTTTTTCTCTGACAGAGGTTCATGAATTCAGCATTTGAAGCACAGCCTGTTCCACACAACAGGGATATGTGCCATCTGAAAGTTCACCATCAAGGAATTCTGCTACCATATATGTAAAGCGTTGCTTTTCTTATGCTAGGCAATAAACATGAGGGTCAAGGGAGCTGTACCCTAGCATGGGTCAATGTCTTGCAAAAGAAGCTTGTAGGCTATGACCTTGATCTTACACCACTTGTATATGTTGCCTACCATTTTGCAACAGAAATGTGGGTTACACATGTTGACAATTGTGGATTCCTGTAGGGACTTCAAATTGTTGGAAGATGTACATAGTTTGGTAGGTCTCATAAAGACATTCTGAGTCTTGTAGAATTTACCACTAAATGTTTATTAACTACTTGTACTTATATATGCATGTGTGCAATGTCTAACTATGGAGCTGTTGCCATGCTTACCTCTACACATGTCTCTGTCCAGTACAAGATTGCTCCCTAGACTCAGGTCATGTGCTCTTTTATTTCACACTGTGGACACTAGTGTACCCAGTCCCACTTTAATCCTTTCTATGCTCGACCTTTATGCTACAGAAATTGAGATATATAACATCTAAAATTGTTTGTATCCCAGTAGGATATTTATTGGAAAAATCTGTACGAAATCCCATAAAAAGTAATTTATTTTAGAAAATGAACATTTGCATATTGTTGCAAAACAATGTCGGGTTGAAATGACTGCAGTTGGTTCATCCTATGGATTGCCATAAGACTGAGCTTCATATCAGCAATGTAGATATCATAGACATTTTCTAACCTCTAAAAAATTAGTTTGGGCATGATTCATGATTAAACCATGCTTGTTCATTGCGTTGAAAGAGGCATGGTAAATTGGTGCTGCCTGCTCATTTAAATGGTGGCAGTGTTAACCTAGTGCTCCTTGCACTGTGCACTGGCTACAACATCAGCAATGGCTGGGCGGCATGTGGCTCAGTGGTTAGCTGCGGCGCTGAGGACCCGGGTTTGAATCCCGGCCCTGGGTCACTGTCCATGTGGAGTTTTCACATTCTCCCCATGTGTGGGTTTCACCTTCACAAGCCAAAGATATGCATGTTAGGTGGATTGTCCATGTTAAATTGTCCCTTATTGGGAAAAGAAAATCATTGGGTACTCTAAATTTATTAAAAAATAACCATCAGCAATGGCTTGCCATTGCGGGCGGCTAGCACTAAAACGTCACCTGAAGCTCTGAAAGGGGTGATGGGTTCTGGCTGCAAAGGGGTGGGAGTTTTTTCAAATGTCAATCTTGGCCATGTTACTTTGAGCAATTGCTGAACATGCGAGAGAACAAGCACCCATGGTTTTCAAACATGCATTGGATGTCTTTGTGGAAGAAGTGGAAAGGAGAGGCATCCTGCATTTCTAGGAGAGCAAAGGAGGAAATGGGAACAGGTAAGGGCAGGAATCAATGCCAGGTGTATTGTTACAAGAAAATAGATGCACGTCTAATGATCTGATATGTATTGTCCAAGACAGTAATTTCAATCCTCAAATTAGATTTTACACAAGCTACATCATAAACTTCATTTGTCGCTCAATTCGCAATATCCTCATTACTCACCTACTAGCAATTCCTTATCAACCAGTACTCAAACTTTCAGTTCGCATGGCTTACCTTAGCCTCTAATTCTTAGCATAGCTGTAAACCTCATATGCATAACTCACAGTTCACACACTGGCAGCTAGTCACCATGACAACCACATCACTCAAACATATTGCAGGACATTCACTGACACAGTTTTCTCTTTCTTGCATGAGAAGCTGACACATAACATGAGGCAGATACAAACAAGCAGCAGAGGAGGGCAAGCCTAACTGCCCATAGAGGAGACAGTGCTGCCCATCATAGGAAGGAGCATTACTGGCCCTGTAGACACTGGCAAGGCAGGAGGAATTGATGAAGAAAACATCTAGCACACCTAATCCTTCTTCTCTCATTGTGCGTCTCCTTCATCTCACAATTCCTTCTCACTCACAAGTTGTAGATGATGTAATCATGCACTTTCTACTTTCTCCTCTCGCCACATCATTACCCTTGTCCCTTTGTCATTTCAGATGCCCAAAAACTGAAACCTTTCCAGTCAGTGGAGGAAGAGGAAACAGACATTGAAAATGAAGAAACTCTGGCACTTAAATCTGCATTCACCTACTAGTCTGGGACTGCACAGTAGCTCCGTTGCTGAAAAGTCAGGCAAGGGTTTTGATGAACCAGGTTTCAGAATGCTTGGTGTGCTGGAAAACCTGCCAGAAAGTATGTACTGGTTGTCAAGGTGCATGTTGGAGTCCAACACAAATTTGACATTGGACTTTGCACAGAGATTGAAGCTCAACCTTTCCAGAATAGAAGATAATCCCACCATCAGAACAGTTGTGGAACCAATCATGATGGATTGTGTGACGGTTGATGTTGCATCTTCCATTGCACAGCTTCCATAAAAGTTGAACTACCGTACATGAGGGCAGCACTGTGGCCCAGTGGTTAGTACCGCTGCCTCACGGTGCCTAGGACCCTGGTTCGATCCCAGCCCTGGGTCAATGTCCGTGTGGAGTTTGCACATTCGCCCCATGTCTGCGTGGGTTTCGCCCCCACAACCCAAGGTGTGGAGGATAGGTGGATTGGCCACCCTTTGGACAAAATGAAATACCAAGAACTACTTTAAGTGAAGCTCAAACTACTAACATCATGTGAGAATGCTGCCGTTGGACTGATGTGGGCACAGTAAGAAGTCCGACAATACCAGGTTAAAGTCCAACAGGTTTGTTTGGAATCACTAGCTTTCGGAGCACTGCTCCTTCCTCAGGTGACTCAGTGGGGGGGGGGGGGGGGGGGGGGGGAGTGATGGGGAGGGTGCCTGCCGGGGAGGAGGGGGGGGGCGGGGAGGGCGAGTGATGCGGAGGATGCGTGCCAGGGAGGAGGGGGGGTTGGGAGGGCGAGAGATGAGGAGGGTGCATGCCGGGGAGGAGGGGAGGGGGTTGGGGAGGATGCGTGCCGGGGAGAAGAGGGGGGGCCGGGGAGGGCGAGTAAAGGGGAGGGTGCCCGCCTGGCCAGGTGCCAGCTGGCAACAGTCGCGACCATGCAGCCCATGGTACCTGGCTGCGGAGTGGGGGGGAAGGTATGGGCAATGATGACATGTTGTCTATCCCTCCTGTCCCGGCCCCTAACCCCCTGCAGGCTGTTATATTTGGTCATCACCCAGCGATGTTGGCCGACATGGCGGGAGCGGCACTTCTACATGTTGCCCTGGTTGCTGGAGGAGGAGCGTGCCAGGGAGGCGGCAGAGGCTGCCGCAGAGGGACGTGCCACAGAGAGGCAGGTGGCAGCCGTCCAGGCTGGAGGGCCGCCCGCCCGAGATGCCTGATGAGGCCCTGTGTGTACCAGCCCAGCTCGTTGTACCAGGACCTCACGGACCGGGCAAGCAGGAGGAGACTCAGGATGAGCTGGGAGACCGTCGCCCATATCTGCCATCTCGTGGCACTGGGGGAGGACACCCTCTCCCCGTGGCCATCAAGGTTACGGTGGCCCTGAACCTTTATGCCACGGGTCATTCCAGTCACCAAGTGCGGACCTGTCCGGTATGGTGCTATGCATCACTGTAAATACACAAGGGGTTAATGTAAATACACTACAACTAAGTAAACACTAGATAGAGCACCAGAGACGTCATGACATGCAGACATACAGCTAATGAACACATAGAATAGGACACGACCAATGAGCTGTCAAGACACCCAGAGGTGACACGACCAAAAGGGGGCATTACACAACCCATATAAAAGGACAGGCATCCATGCCCTGGCTCTTTCCACAGGTGACACTTAGAGAGTATGACAGGGGCAGATCAGTAGCATCACACCCACCACGTGGCTTAGAGCAGACTGGTTAGTTAGACTGAGTTACTATAGCAAGATTAGCAGGAGAGTCGAACTCAAGTAGGAGAATTGTTAACTGTTCAATACATGTGTCAAACCTATCTCTAAGTCTGAACCTTCCTTTGTCAGAGCATACATCAAGGAAGCAGCTTATGCTAAATGAAGAAGCATAACATAACATCCAGTATCTCGCAGACATCGGCGCACTGGTGCATCCATGCAGTGACAGACGCCCTGCTTGCCATTGCGGTCCGGTATATTCAGTTCCCTGTGGACCGCGCCCACCAGGATGCCCGGGCAGCGGGATTCGCTGCCGTGGCCAGGATGCCCATGATCCAGGGGGCGATCGATGGGAAGCACGTCGCCGTGCGGATAACAGAGCCGTGTTCATGAATAGGAAGGGGGCCTACTCCATCAATGTCCAGGTGGTCTGTGACCACCGCATGAGGATCCTGCACGTCTGCGCCCGGTACCCAGGCAGTGTACATGACTCATTTGTGTTGGCGCAATCTTTCATCCCCACCGTGTTCGAGGGACGCCCACCCCCCGGCAACATAGCCCAGCAGAGGGACGATGGGCTGGAGGAGGAGGAGGGGGGGAGCAGCAAGACGAGGCACAGACCTCCCCAGATGAGGAGGATGGGGCCAATGTTCAGGATAGATGGTCTGTACATGGACAGGATGCTGCCCACTGTTACTGGCTAGGCCAGCAGGCACGGGGCAGGCTGATAGCCACCCGGTTCACAGACTAGGTGGGTGTGGGAATCGTCGAGTATGGGCACAGACTGCACACTACGGCAGCAGCCGACCACCCTCCCCCTCACCCCACCCACCGACCGCCAACCACCCTCACCCCACCCACCCAACACCAACCACCCTCATCCCACCCGCATGCGCACCATCCCTCCATTGCACATCATCCTGCGGCACAACGGGCCGGGCTCACACGGTCGCTGGTGGAAGCGTGTCTATTGCAGCCCATGAAGGATGATGACAACCCGCTCTGCGATAAGCTCTGGGTTCTACATCGTTGGACAATGTCCGACCCATGGCCACAGTACCACCCTCCATCCGGACTGTCCCTGCATGCGGCCATGACACTGCAGTGCACGGTCCCGTTGTCTGCCGGGGGGGTGGCAAGGGTAACCCGCAGGGAGGGAGGGCACACTCACCTGAGGCCGACGTTCTATCACCCCTCACACACTGGCGCTCACCTCACACTGCACCCCCGCATGAACCGGACAGAGCTTCAGTGGGTGTGAAAGTGATTTTAATAACAAACAGTTCATACATGTGCCCTAGCCCCTATAACCATCATGTGCCCTGCACTCATGCACACAACATATGGGCATATGGGGAAGAGGTATTTGGGGGAAGGGGGATATGGGGGAGGGGGAAGGGGGAAACGGGCTAGCAGGCAGTGGGGGGTCTCATTTGGTGGTGCGTCCCCGACCTCTGTATCCGCAACCTCCCGGTCCTCGGGTCCGCCTGTAAGGTCCATGGCCCTCTCTTCATGGATGGTGAGTGGTCGCAGTTCAGGTGGATCCCCTCCGGTCCTCTCACGCTCCTGGTTGTTGTGAGCGCTCTTCTCCTGTGGGGGGGGGGGGGGTGGGATGGTGGCAGGGATAAAGGACAACAGTGAAAGGCAGACATATACATTTGGACCAGCAGTTGTGTGTGTGTTGGCAGAGGTTCACAACCCATCCTGCCACTGTAGCCTGCATGGGTGGGTGCAGCCTGTTAGTTGCATCTAGGGCTGTGGCAGCCATCGGGGGTGGGGGTACTCATCCTGGCTGCCCTGACAAGGTCATTGACCTTCTTGTGACACTGGACACCTGTCCTTGCTGTTACAGCCATGGCACTGACGGCCTCTGCCACCTCCCTCCACAGGCGCCGACTGAGGCGTGGTGTGATCCTGTGGCCGTGTCCGGGGTACAGGGCCTCCCTCCTCTGCTCCACTGCGTTCAGCAGCGCCTCGATGTCCCGCTCTGGAACCGCGGCGCTGCGCAGCGGGCGGCCATTTTGAAGGTTCTCCCGGGGAGAACTTTTGTGCTGCGATGTCGTGCGCGTCCGTGACGGGTGACGCCGTCGCGAATGACGTCATGCCACTGCTAGCCAATTCCCAGCTGGAGAATTTACAACGTTCTGGGTTGCCCCGATGCCGGAGTGTTATGCGCCGTTTTTGCCGCGGCGCCGGACTATCGCGCCGATTCACGGAGAATCTCGCCCAAGTTGTCTGGCATTCATCTGCATGATGTTTTGTTTATAGTGTCACATTCAGGGGGTAGAATCACTTTTTGTTCAAGAAAATGGCTAAGTTTACATGAGATGCATGAAAGACAATTTACCCACAGCTAATATCACCCTGTATCATGGGGAAGTCTACAAACCAGGCAACATTTCCACTTGTTTGTCTCAGTCAAGTAGAAATGAGATGAATCTGTCTCTCTGTGTACCGAGTCTCAGTGACCTACCAAGTCTCAGTGACCTCCTTTGTACAAGAGCACAGTGCAGGCTGTGAGATGCTGCTTTTATCTTCAGCAGGAGCCTGCAAGGAGCCTGACACATAAAAATGAAGAGCAATGGTCACCTGGATAGCCACTACAGGGGCTGGTTAGCACAGTGGGCTAAACAGCTGGCTTGTAATGCAGAACAAGGCCAGCAGCGTGGGTTCAATTCCTGTACCGGCCTCCCCGAACAGGCGTCAGAATGTGGCGACTTGGGGCTTTTCACAGTAACTTAATTGAAGCCCACTTGTGGCAATAAGCGATTATTATTATTAGCCCTGCATTGAGTTGTGACTGCAGCTGTTAGTAGGTTTCAGTCACAGCCTCTTTAGGTGAAGCAAGGACATCTTCTGCATTAGTCCTTGCTGAAGTTGAGGTCGGGGAAATGCTTCAAGGCATTCAACAGAGAGGGCCTCTCCTGTTGAGACCCTTCTGCCTCATCTTCACTTCTTGCAGCTTGTCCTGTTCTGCGTGGTCTCTCTTCATTCCTACAGTCATGTTCTATTCCTAGACAAAACTATGCTGGGAGAAACGTTTTGCAACGTCACTTTAAAATGGGTAAAAAGTACTCCAGCACCAGCCAGAGTATTCCCTATGAATTAATTAAACTTCAGCCAAGGGTACAAAAGAACCAGAAATATGTATGAACATGTGAACAAGAGCAGTAAGACATTCAGCCCCCGGAGTCTGTTCCACCATTTAATAAGATCATGGCTGGTCTGATAGCAACCTCAAATCTGCATCCCGCCTGCTCCTGATAACATATCTCCCCCTTGCTTACCAAGAATGTCTCACCTCTGCTTTAAAAATATTCAAAGACTCTGCTTGCACCGCCTTTTCAGGAAGAGATTTCCAAAGACTCACAACACTGGTTCCCCTTGATCCACAGCACAGGGTACTTCCTCAAAGAATGCCAGCAAGTTGGTTACATATGATTTCCCTTTCATGAAACCATCATCACTCTGCTTGATTACCATGAGCTTATCCAAGTGCTTTGTTAATAATAGCTCCTAACCTTTACCCCATGGCAGATGTTAAACTGACAGGCCTGTAGTTTCCTGCTTTCTGTCTCCCTCCCTTTTTGAATAATGGAGTTACATTTTCAAATCTAATGCCGTTTTCCGGGCGAAATTCCCGCCACGCTGGTGAGGGGCTGTTGGCAGTGGCACCCCCCCCCCACGGCGAGTCTTCAGGCCCCGATGGGCCGAGCGGCTGTCCATTTTTGGCCAGTCCCGCCGGCGTGGGACCTGGCAAGTGAGTATGCGTGGGCGGTCCTCGGGGGGGGGGGGGCAGGTTATCCGACCCAGGGGGCCCCCCATGGTGGCCTGGCCAGCGATCGGGGCCCACCGATCTGCGGGCGGGCTTGTTCCAAGGGGGCATTTCTTCCTTCCGAGCCAGGCCCCTGTAGGGCTCCGCCATATTGCCTGGGGGCCGGCGTAAATAAAAGAACCCCCCACGCATGCGTGAAAATACGCCGGCCAGTCTGCGCATGCATGGAATCACGCCGGCTGCAGCAGCGCCAACCCCTCTGGCATCCACCTAGCCCCTAGAAAAGGTGAGGAAGGGCCGTTGACGCTGGAGTTGTTGACGCCAGTTTTCCCGCCGGCATGGGGACTTAGTCCCCAGAAGGGAGAATCCCGGCCCAGATTTATAACTGCTTGTATCCTCTATTGTGGACGCTGATGCAAACTGCCTGTTCAATTCATCTGCCATCTCCTTATTTTCCATTATAAATTCTCCAGACTCATTTTCTATAGGACCAAGGCTTATTTTGTTAACTCCTTTCATTTTAAAATATTTATGAAAACTCTTACTATCTATTTTTATATTTCTGGCAAGCTTTCACTCATACTCTAACTTTCCTCCCCCATACTAATCTTTCAGACATCCTTTGCTGCCCTTATATTCTGACTATTCTTCTGACCTGCCACCTGTCTTTGCCCAATACTGGGTGTCTATCGCCTGCTCCCTGGTTGGCTCCAGAACATGCTGTTCTAAGAATCTATCCCTAAAACATTCATTTAACTCCTCAACTGGGCTACCTTTGCCCACTTACCTTTTCTAGGTGATATGCATATTTATATCTCCTATGATAGCACCATGCATTTCTGACTATCTAGAATCATTTCTTCCTTTTTACTCCACCCGACCATGTGGTTACCATTAGGGGCCTTTACCATTTCCACATCCTGGTTTCCTGAAAGTAACTCCTCCTTTTGTATTATGCTACTACTATCATTAACTAACAAAGCCACCCCTTCACCTTTTCCTTATTTCCTGCCCTTCCTATATACAGTATTCTGTAGCCTTCAATATTCAGGTCCCAATCCACATCCTCCTGCAGCCATTTCTCCGTAATGACTAACAAATTATACTTATTTATTTCTATTTGCGCTCTCAATTCAACTGTTTTGAATGATACATGTATTCAGATACAGAGCTCTTAGTTTTATCATTTTATTCTTTTTAGAACTTCTGGAGTCATCTGTTGATTTACTGTTGGATTTGCACTATATCCCTTCCTGTCATGGTCTGTTTTTCTTTGCCCGCAATAATACCTTTCTCTTTTGCCTGGTCTTTGTTCTTTCATTTACCACATCTTTCAAAATGTGATCCCTTGGGCCACTTTTAGTTTAAGACCCTCTCTATTTCCCTAGTTATGTGGCTCACTCGATCAACAACCCCATCATAGTTCGGGTGGAGCATCTGTCAGAAGTGCACAGCGAAAGGAGTTGTAAGAGAGTTGAAATACATATCTTGATCGAGTTAATTAATTAATGCAAAAGTATCTTTTCTTTAGTTTGATGCATTAGTTTACTGTTTGATGTATGTTGATTTTAGTTTGTTCGTTACAGTAAGAATCTTAAAACATAAAATCTTGTCCCTCCATTTATTTCTGTTGGTTTCTGGGCATTTAATCTTTTTTTAAGCTCAATGGGGATGGTAACAGCTAGCAAACCTCATTCTCAAAATTGTGCTTGGCATATGTCTTGTCAGAAGTATGCATATGCATCTCAGAACTTCATTTCAAGAGTTAGGGCACAGCTCAGCATATAAAAATTGGATGCTACACATTCCATTTTCTCCCTCTGATATCTTTGTTACATAGAACAGTACAGCACAGAACAGGCCCTTCGGCCCTCAATGTTGTGCCGAGCCATGATCACCCTACTCAAACCCACGTATCCACCCTATACCCGTATCCCAACAACCCCCCCCTTAACCTTACTTTTATTAGGACACTACGGGCAATTTAGCATAGCCAATCCACCTAACCCGCACATCTTTGGACTGTGGGAGGAAACCGGAGCACCCGGAGGAAACCCACGCACACAGGGGGAGGACGTGCAGACTCCGTACAGACAGTGACCCAGCCGGGAATCGAACCTGGGACCCTGGAGCTGTAAAGCATTTATGCTAACCACCATGCTACCCTGCTGCCCCTTGTTCTTGGATTACATGATTTATTTTTAACAAGGCCTCATATATGTTTCAAACCAGCAGAGGCCTGAAGATGGGCCTAGTCTCAGGTTAAGTTCTAGAGATTAAACATTCATTGAAGGCTATCATGAATGCTCCCCTATGCAATTAATTCTAAGAGGTTCGCTGCGGGTGGTTAGGATTTTAGTACAATAGTACTGCTAATTAGGAATAGCACACTTCAGAAGAGCTGATATTCAGTGTGTATAAACATGAATGTTAATATTGGAGACTGTCTTTCTGTGGTTTTCGTTGAATTGTGTAGAAAAAGAAAAAGGTTTCCATAATTCAAAATGAATTATTGGAGCTTTTCCAAACAAGCTTTCATTTTAACCCATGAATATTTTGATTGTTTGGATCTTCATCTAAGGAAGTAGCCTAGAAATCCATTGGTGGTCATTTTCCAAAATTTGTTGGACTCTGCAATGGTTCCTACAGATTGGAGGGTAGTTAATGTAACCCCGCTATTCAAATATTGAGGCAAAGAGAAAACGGAACTGTGGACCAGTGAGCCGAATGTTTGTAGTGGGGAAGTTGCCAGAGTCCATCATCAAGGATTTCACAGCACAGCATTTGGAAAGCAATGGTACAATAAGACAAAGTCAGCACAGATTTGGAAAGGGAAATCATGTTTGACAAATCTACTGGAATTCTTTGAGGATGTAACCGGTAGAGTTGACCAGGGATAACCAGTGGATGTGATTTATTTAGACTTTCAGAAGGCCTTCGACAATGTCTCACATAGCACATTACCTATGTAAAGTTAAAGCGTATGGAATTACGGTAGCGCCTTGAGATGGATAGAAAGCTGGTTAGCAGACAGGAAACAAAGAGTTGAAAAAGGTTTTTTTTCTGAATGGCAGGCAGTGACTAGTGGGGCACCACAGGGATTAGTGCTAGGACCCCAAATGTTCACATTATATTTTAATGACTTGGATGAGGGAACTAAATGTATTATGTCCATATTTGCAAATGATACAAAGCTGGATGGAAGGGTGAGCTGTAAGGAGGCTGCAGTGATACATGGTAGATGCAGTATAATATGGATACATTTGAGGTTATCCACTTCGGAAGCAGAAATCAGAAGGCAGATTATTATTTGAATAGGTGTGGATTTAGAGAAGTGAATACTCAGCAAGACCTTGGTGTCCTCGTGCATCTGTCGCTGAAAGTAAGCACGCAGGTACAGCAGGCAGTAAAGAAAGCAAATGGTATGTTGGCCTTCATAGCGAGAGGATTGAGTATAGGAATAGCGATGTTATACTGCAACTCTACAGGGTGTCCTTATCTGAGAAAGGATGCTCTTGCTATGCAAAGGTTTACCAGGCTGATTTCTGGGATGGCGAGACTGTCATATGAGGAGAGGTTAAGTCGGTTAGGATTATATTTATTGGAGTTTAGAAGAGTGAGAGGGGATCTCATTTAAATTTATAAAGTTCTAACAGGATTAGACAGAGTAGATTCAGAAAGAATATTCCCGATTGTGGGGGGTGTCCAGAACTAGGGGCCATAGTTTGAGAATAAGGGGTAAACCTTTTAGGACTGCGGTGAGGAGAAATTTCTTCACCCAGAGAGTGGTAAATCTATGGAATTCACTTCCACAGAAAGTAGTTGAGGCCAAAACGTTGTGCGATTTCAAGAAGGAATTAGATGTAACTGTTGGGGCTAAAGGGATCAAGGGATATGGGGGGAGAAGGTGGGATCAGTGTATTGAATTTGATGATCAGCCATGATCATAATGAATGGCAGAGCAGGCTCGAAGAGCCGAATAGCCTCCCCACTTCTATTTTCCATGTATGCTTCTTTGTATGTCCCTATATTTGACGCAAGTACTTTTTCATTCCACATTCTATAAATATTACTTCCCGTTGCAATCAAAATTCAAAAAGTTGGATGGATGATATCAACTGGGGACAGGGCAAATGTAAGTGGTGCCAAGCTGGACAGCAAACATTTCAAGCCTCCATAACATGAGGCCTGAGAAATTGTAGCACCAGGGGTTCTTTTGCATATGGCTCGTCAATCTCCAACCCAAATCTGACAGAAAGTGGTTGGTTGTTGGCAGGCTGGAGTGAGATGTTGAAGAGTAGGAGGCCACACCCAGGGACCTGAAGGAGAAGAAACTGGCTCTCAGGTAAATAGGTTAGACAGAAGACCCTTGATGAGCTGAAGTGGAAAACCCAGGGTAGGAGGTGACCCAAGAATTCCTTATGGGGCCTGGTGGCTTTTGAGTGGGTATCTTACCTACTTGTTCAGAAGAACAGATTAAGACTGCAGTTCACAGAAAGACGGCAGGGTTGATATGGATTAAATGCATGGCACTTATCATTTATGCTGACCTTGGTGAAAGCTGGGAAGGAAGGGTGAATCTTGATTCTTTAAAACCTAACATTTTTACCGAACTACAGAGAGACAGGATTTCTTTAGCTATATTCATTAAATTGTGGGAATGAAATGAAATGAAATGAAAATCGCTTATTGTCACGAGTAGGCTTCAAATGAAGTTACTGTGAAAAGCCCCTAGTCGCCACATTCCGGCGCCTGTTCGGGGAGGCTGTTACGGGAATCGAACCGTGCTGCTGGCCTGCTTGGTCTGCTTTCACAGCCAGCAATTTAGCCCTGTGCTAAACAGCCGTGGAGCTTTTAAGTGTGAAAATTTGTTGGAATTATTTTGTTAATAGTATCGAAAATGTAACAACTATAATAATGATCCGTCAGCACATCTGAAAGAACGAACCATTATAAGCATCTAAAAGATCAAAATTTTAGTTGTGGAGTTTGCAGTTGTGAGTATGAACGTCAGTAGAGAAAATTACAATTTGACAATGAGGACCTGAATGTGTTGTAAGCACAGTAATGGAATAATACATGTAATTTTTCAAAGGGATAAGGGACAGACAGACAGAGGGTGTGAAAAATGGGTCAGACATGTAAGGAGTGTGAAACATGTGCCAGACAAGGTCATCTGAGTCCTCAAATAGTCTGGAAGGATGTGCACAATGTATGGAAGAAGATGAAAGTAAGGGTTGAACATTATATGCCGACACAGAGACAATAGACTAAATGGTCATTTTCGGTGCTGTATCAATCTATGATTTTCTTTTTTTTTAAAGTGTTTTTATTGGTTTTCACAGTTTTATGTTACACATTCCAGTTCGCACTTTAAATTTAAGTTTCATCACCACGCACAGTATTAAGGAAACCAACCAAAGAAAAATAAAAAATTACAAGTTAGAAATAAGCCGAAGAACGAGACAAAAAAACAAAAGCAACACAAATAAACAATGATCATTATACATATTTACATGTTTCATCTCATTATACATATTTACATGTTGGCCCTAGCATGTATTTGACGGTGTATTATTGCTCCCTCTGCTTTTCCTGCTTAGCCCTTGCATGTATTTCACGGTGTATTGTTGCTCCCTCTGCTTTTCCCGCTTGCCCTCAGGCCTGTCTTCTGCAGCTATATCACTTGTGCCCCGTGGCCTTTTTGATGGATGTTAGCGCACCATCCCTGCTCTCCTGCTCTTCTTCCCTCCCCCCCTTCTTTTTCCTTTGCGATCCGTGACTCTTCTGTGCCTTCCTCCCCTTCTCCCCTCGCCATCAATTCCTCAACTAGCGAGTATCCTGTCCTCTAGGGGTATGTCATCGTTTCCCCATGGGGGAAGTTTTTGATCTGCACCTCATTTTGTTCCCTTTAGGCAGTTGGAAACTCTCCGTGAGTTCCTCCAGGGTCGCTAGTCTGTCACTTGTGCTCCGTCGCTAACCATCAGTGATCCCTCGTCCTGTCCCCAGCTTTTCAAGGTGGCGTCCATTGTTGTGGGCGTGAACCTGTGATTGTTACAGATGGTGGCCATAGTGAACATTTCGATTAGGCCGAAGTGTTGTCTCATTTGATACCTTTTTAAGAGCGTGGTTACTACCACTGGGCTTCTTGAGTGTTTGGTCAGAGGTGTTAGTATGTGGTCGTGACTAGGGCTCGGAGGGACGTCCCTTTGCAGGGTCCCTCCTCCATCCCCACCCATTCTGCTCCGGGATCCTTCACCCATCCCCTCAATATTTCTGCTGCAGCTGTCCAGCGGTAGAACTATAGGTTTGGGAGGGCTAGGCCTCCCATACTTCTTTTCCTTTGTAGGACCCTCTTTTGGAAACTCGGGTTCTTCCCCCCTCCACCATATTAAGGAAGACCTTGGGGATGTCGATCGGGAGGGATCTGAACAAGAAGATGAACTTGGTCAGTATGTTCATTTTGATTGTCTGCACTCTCCCTGCCAACGAGAGTGGGAGTGTGTCCCACCTCTGCAGGTCAATTTGAACTTCCTACACTAGACGTGACAGGTTCAATTTCTGAATCCGTGTCCAGTTGTGGGCAATTTGGATCCCCAAGTAGCGAAATTTGTTTTGGGTTTGTTTGAATGGTAGACCCTCCAGCTCTGCCCCTCTCCCTTGTGGGTTCGCCAGGAAGACTTCACTTTTGCTTGGGCTGAGTTTGTAGCTCAAGAAGGCTCCACACTCATTTAAGAGATTCATGATCCCTTCCATATTGGCTTGGGAGTCCAAGATGTAGAGTAGAAGGTCATCTTTATATAGAGTTAAACTCTATGGTCTCAGTCCCCACTCTGGATACCTCTCCAGCCTTTCGCCATTCTGAGAATAGCCAGGCAAACAGCATAGGGCACAGCGGGTATCCCTTCCTCATGCCTCTGCGCAGCTTGAAGTTTTTAAGAGCTGGTGGTGCTTGTCACCATGGAATCGCTGTACAATAGTTTCATCCAGGCAGTGAACCCTGAACCAAGCCCAAACCGCTCCACTACCTCTAAGAGGTACTTCACCTGACTCGATCGAAGGCCTGTTCTGCGTCCAGGGAGATGATCATTTCTGGTGTTCTCTCCCCAGATGTGGTCATTATCATATTCAGCAGGCACCTGCTGTTCGATGTTAGCTGCCTTGACAGAGCACATCTGGTCCTCTACGACCACCTCCGATACGCAGCTCTCCAGCTGCCTATCCACGATTTTATCAGGAATTTCGCATCTACATTGAGCAACAATATAGATCTGTGGAACCCGAATTCAGTTGGACCTTTGTCCTTTTTGGGTATCAGCAATACCGAGATTTGTGCCAATATTGGTGGCAGGGAGACCCTTACCAGCGAATCTATGAACATCTCCCGCAAGTGCGGGGCCAGTGTTGGTGCGAATCTTTTGCAGAGGTCCGCTGGCCCCAGCACATTCCCCGCCCGCATGGAGTTGATACTCTCTATGACTTCCCCCATTCCGAATGGTGCTTCCAGGCACCGTCTCCTACCTTCCCCCACGAATGGCATGTCCAATCCATCGAGGAACTGCTTCATCTTTGAGTCCCCCTCGAGGGGCTCGGATGTGTACAGCCACTGGTGGAATGCCTGAAAGGCCTTGATGACCTTTTCCGGCTCGGCCACCAGCCTGCCATTCTTGTCCCTAACCTGCGCTATGGCACGGTGACACAGTGGTTAGCACTGCTGCCTCACAGCTCCAGCAACCCGAGTTCAATTCCTGCCTCGGGTGACTGTCTGTGTGGAGTTTGAAATTCCTCCCTGTGTCTGCATGGGTTTCCTCCGGGTTCCCCTTTTTCCTCCCACAGTCCAAATATGTGCAAGTTAGGTGGATTGGCCAGGATCAATTGCTCCTTAGTGTCCAAAAGGTTAGATGGAGTTACTGGGTTAAGGGGATAGGGTGGGGCCCTGACCCTAGGTAGGGTATGCTTTCAGAGGGTCGGTGTTGCCTCGATGGGCTCAATGGCCATCTTCTGCACTTTAGTGATTCTATGATTAAATTTCCCTCCTGGCTGCCTGCTTTCTCAGCTGGTGAGCCAGCAGGCGACTAGCTTTGCCTCCATACTTGTAAAAGGTCCTGTGCCTGGCGGAGTTGGTGCACTGCCGGAGTTGCTTTCCTCGTGGAGAGCAAGTCATTTGTAGCTTTTTTCTCTCCATCAGAAGCTCCACAGTCAGGCCACGGAGTACCGCTGGACCCCCTCTCCTTCCTGTCTCTGCACGCTTTGTGCCCAATAATCTCTCCCCTGATCACAGCCTTCAGCGCCTTCCAGAATGTGAAGAGGAGTACTCTGCATTCTGATGGTTGGTAACGTACCAGTCTATGCCTGTGATATTGTTTCACAAAAAGACTTATCGGCAAACAGGGTCGTGTCCAAATTCCATGAGGGGCATTGGGCCCGGCCATTCTCTAATTTCACATCCATGTAGTACGGTGCATGGTCAGAGATTATGATTGCGGAGTATTCTGCTCTTACTACTCCTAGAAGCATGGATTTCCACATTACAAAGAAGTTGATCCTGGTGTAGACCCTGCATACTGGGAAAAGAAGGAAAACTCCTTCTCCCCTGGGTATTCTCTCCCCCCCCCCCCCCCCCCAATGATACGTCATTGTGTGTCTATGTCAGGGATTTCCGCCATGGACTTCTTTATGAATTCTGTGTCATCCAGTAGGGAGTGTACATGTTAACAAGGACCACTGATGCCCCTTCCAGGACACTGTTGGCATACATGGCATACCATCTCCCTGGGTCCGTAATCATCCTCGTCGCTACAAACACCGTCCTCTTGTTGAGCAGTATGGCTATCCTCAGCTCTCATCCCGTAGTATGAATTGTACGTTTGGCCCACCCAGCCCTTTCTTACCTGCAGTCGCTCCTTCTCTCTCAAGTGTGTCTATTGGAAGAAGGTTATGTTGACCTTCAAACTTTTCAGATGGGTGAAGACTCTGGATGTTTTCACTGGGCAGTTAAATCCCCTGAAGTTCCAGGTGATTATTCTGCTGGGTTTTCTTTTGCCACTTTGACCTCCTGCAGGGTCAACCATACTTACCTTGTGTATGCTTCCCTGCACTCAGGGGTTTGCCTTTGTTCGGGGCCATCCATGATGGCCACCGTCACGATACTCACCATGAGGTCGGGCCCCTGCACTCTGGGTTTTCCCTTTGTCCAGGGGCCATCCAAGGTGGCTGCCAATTATGTGTATGCAATGTGGTTGAATCCCTGCACTCGGAGTTTCCCTTTGTTTGGGACCCTCCAAAGTGGCTGCTTGCAGTGCCTTTGTGTGATCCGTCATAGCTAGCCGAGAGCCCTTACATCCCCCTTGTTGTTCTGTTGTCCCGCTGAGTCTATTTCCCTTTTCCCTTCCCCCCCTTGCCCCTGCAAACTCCACACGGACAGTGACCCAGGGCAGGGATCGAACCTGGGACCTCGATGCCGTGAGGCAGCGGTGCTAACCACTGTGCTATCATACTGCCCCAACTCTTTCTATTTCTGGCAGCTTGGGGAAACTGTCTCTTCCCACCAGGTTACCCAGCATTTGAGCCACATATTCCGTGGGGTTCCTGCCCTCTGTTCGGCCCACTATGAGGAGGTTCTGGCACTGTGATCAATTTTCCTGATCCCCGACCTTTCCCCTTAGCGCCCTTGTGCCGCCACCAATCTTGCCATTTCCATCTCTAATGCAGCAATCCGGTCGGTCTGGTCTGGCGAGGCCTTCTCTAGCTCCCTTTCGTTATGTTCTGGGTCTCCAGCCACCTTTTTCAGAGCCACTTGCAGGGTGATCAGTGTCTCTGCCACCACCACCTTGACCGTTGCCCTCACCTCCATCTTAATGGCCTCCTTTGAACTCCTGGAGTTCCTGTGTAAGGAACTCCCTCCATCCATCCATCCATCCGCAGGGGGGGGGGGGGAGCTATGTGTGCAGTCTGGCGGTCTGACTCATTCAGGTGTGGCTAGAGCATCATCCCCCACACGCTTGCTGTCACCTCATTTCTTCTCTCCAGACCTTTGCAGCCTTTTCCATCTTTTCTGCTCCTGGAGCTGCTGCCGCCTGGCATTTCTTGTCCTGATGGTGTTGGAGGAGGGTGAGGGGTGTTTTCTCCCGATTACAGGAGGCTATTTTGGACTTAAGTGCCTAATTCCAAGTTTTCAGGCGGAGATCCAGGTTCCTCAGTTCGCTCAGCAATCCCCGTCACCGGAAGTCCATTCTGTGATTTTCTGAAGGTTAAAGTTTCAGCACAGGATATATTTAACTTTTTAGGAAGCTACTAATTGTAAAGGGTATTTGCAAAACCATTTGGCGGGTTTCTCCGCCCCGCCGGACCAGATTTCTGGTTCAGCACGCCATTGGGATTCTCCATTTCTCCAGTTGGTCAATGGGGTTTCCCATCGTGGGGCAGCCCCACGCCATCGGGAAACCCGCGGGCTGCAGGCAAAATGGAGAATTCTGATGGGCGTAGAATTCAGCCCATTGAGAATCGTTAGCAAGTAAGTACAAAGAAGTGAAAAAGCAGGTATATCCAAATTAAATTATAAATGCAAAGTTGAGATAGAGAGATAGACATTTTTCTGTGCTTATTTTGGGCAGCACACACCTGAAGCAAAGGGTTTAAAGCTGGTTTAGCTCATCAAAATCACTGACAGTGCCTGTGGGCTGCATCTACACAGGCTCCTCTTACTTCAGGAGGATTGAATTTTGGGTTGCTTGCCTCACAGGCGGTGCCCTCAGCTAAGGAGATGGAGAGAACAGTGGATGGTTTAGCCATCTGCTACAGGCAGTGGCCTGGAGCACTCTTGAGCCAGGAAGAACTCTCCTGCGCCTCCTGACTCAGAGTCAGAGAACTATTATGGCGCAGAAGGAAACCATTTGGCCCATCGTGTCTGCACTAGCTCTCCAAATGCGCATCATCACTTAGTGCCATTCCCCTCCCTTTTCCCCGTACCCCTGCACATTGTTTCTATTCAAATAATCATCTAATGCTCTCTTGAATTCTGTGATTCAGTTTGCCTCCACCACACTTCCAGGCAGAGCCTTCCAGACCCAAATATTTTTTCTCACATTATATTTGCTTCTTTTGGAAATCATTTTAAATCTGTGCCCTCTCATTCTCAATCTTTTTACAAGTGGGAACAGTTGCTCCCTATGTATTCTGTCCAGTTCCCTCATGATTTTGAACATCTCTATCAAATCTCCTTTTAGCCTTCTCCTCTCCAAGGAATCCTCATAACTGCATTTCTCATCCCTGGAACAATGTTTGTGAACTTCTTCTGCACTCTCTCCAATGTAATCACATCATTCGCATAGTGTGATGCCCAGAACTGTACACAATATTCCAGCTGAGGTCTAACTAGTGTCTTGCATATTTTCAGCATACCCTCCTTGCTCTTCTACTCAATGCCCTGCACACTATGGCCGTGATTCTCTGCCCCCACACCGGGTGGGAGAATAGCGGGAGGGCCTCCCGACATTTTTCATGCCCTCCCGCTATTCTCCCCCCCCCCCACGCCACGAATCGCCGCTCGCCGTAAAAAACGGCGAGCGGCGATTCTCCGAGGCCGATGGGCCGAGCAGCCGGGCCTTCACGCCCGTTTCAACATGGCAGCAAACACACCTGCTCACTGCCGTCGTGAAACGGGTGCCAGATGCCCGTTTGGGGCATCTGGGGGCCCGTTTGGCACGACTGCACCACGGCCGTGCCAAAAGGGGCATATGCCCACGATTGGTGGGCACCGATCGCAGGCCGTGCGTCCGTAACGGACGCACTCTTTTCCCTCCGCCGCCCCGCAAGTTCAAGCCGCCACGTCTCGCAGGGCGGCTGAGGGAAAAGACGCCAATTGCGCATGCGCGGGTTGGCATTGTCCAACCTGCGCATGCGCGGCTAACGTCATCGGCCCTGTCAGCCGGCGTGACGCTTGACGTGCGGCCTTGACGACTGTCGTCAAGGCCGCGCTGCCGTGACGCACAGGGCCGCGCTCCTAGCCCCTGCCGGGGGGAGAATCGGCCCCGGAAGTGGGCGTGAAGGCTGCCGTGGGTCACGGCCTGTCCCATGGCAGCCTTTACGATTCTCCGCATTTGCGGAGAATCTCGCCCATGCTTTATTAACTGCTCCCTCCATCTATCCTGCCACCTCCACTGATCTATGCACCTATACATCCTGGGTCTCTCTGCTGCTGCACTCCCTTTAAGAATTTTACCCCTGGTTTTATATTGTTTATCTGTGTCCTTCCTACCAAAATGCATCGCCGCACACTTCTCTGTATTGAACTTCATCTGCCACCGAGCTGCTCACGCCACTAACTTAAGCGGAATTTACTGGCTGTTCATGACGGCGGTAAATTCCGGTCCCATGCCGACGCAGTTTCCCAGCGGCGAGGCTGTTGTCAACAGGAAATCCCATTGACAATGGCGGGATCGGTAGATATAGCTGGCTAGCCACCTCCCCCACCGGAAAACGTGTGGCGGATTGGTCTGTAAATCCCACCCGTTGTCTATATCCTTTTGAAGTTCTACACTGCCCTCTTCACAGTTTACAATACTTCCAAGTTTGTAGCATCCATGAACAACGATCCCTGCACACCAAGATCGAGATCATTAATATATATCAGGAAAGATAAGGGGCGAAATTCCCCCAAAGGCCCGACGCCGTCGTGAAACCCGGAGAGATTCACGACGGCATGGGAGGCCTCTCCCGGCCCCCTATTCTCCACTCCCCAGGGGGATAGGAGGGCCGTGCCAGGTGACCCGGCCGTGGGGCCTTGACGCCAGCGACAAGGCCCCACGCGACGCAAATGACGTGGCTGACGCGCCTAATGACGTCAGTCACGCATGCGCAGGTTGGCCGGCGCCAACCCACGCATGCGCGGTTGCCGTCTTCCCCTCAGCCGCCCCGCAAGACATGGCGGCTTGACCTTGCGGGGCGGCGGAGGGGAAATAGTGTGTCCGATTGAGACGCCGGCCCGACGATCGGTTGGCACCAATCGTGGGCCTGTCCCCTTCCGAGCACAGTCGTGGTGCTCATTCCCCTCTAGGCGCACCACAAGCCCCAAACGGCATATCACGCCGTTTTCACAACGGCAGCGACCAGGTGTGGTTGCCGCCGTCGTGAAACGGTCGCGAACGGCAGGCCGCTCGGCCCATCGGGGTCGGAGAATCGCGGGCTGCCGAGAAAAACAGCGGCCCGCGATTCTCCGAGTGGTGTGTCGCAAAACGCGACATGCCATTTTGGGGAGGGTGCGAGAATCGTGGGAGGCGCGAGAGCGGACCTCCCGCGATTCTCCCACCCAGCGTGAGGAGCGGAGAATTCCGCCCAAGGGGCGTGATTCTCCGCACCCGCAGAAAATCGCGAAGTCGGCCGTTTCCGACGGCCCGACACGGCCCAGTTCCTGACGTATTCACGTCCGGGAAATGGGCTAGGAACGGGGCCGCGTTAATCACGTGCGTGATGACGCCGGAACGCGACGACGATACGAACACGCCCACGTGACGCCGTCCGACGCCGTAAAAAGGCGCGGGCGAGCACAGAAACTAGGCCAGGATGTCGGATCTCAGGAGAGCAGCCCCGCGATTCGTTGAGGCTGACGTGGAGACGCTGCACGAATCAATCGAGCAGAGCAGGGGCATCATCTGCCCGCGTAGAGGGCATCGCCACCCTGCCGGCGCGGTGCGCCAGGCCTGTCGTGAGGTGGCTGCTGCCGTCAGTGCTGTGGGGCAGACCCCTCGCTCTGCTGACCAGTGTCGGAAGAAGATGCACGACCTCACCAGGGCTACCAGGGTAAGTGCCAAGAGGGTGCCCCCGGGTCACAACCATCCCTCCCCCCCCTTTACTTAACCACCCACCTCCTCCCCCCCCCCCCAATGGAGGGGGATTGGGGCAGAGTGAGTTGAGGGTGGTTCACAAAGTAGTCACAGACCCAGCGCTCTGGCCCCCGTGGAGAGATGCAATGGTCTTATTACAACTTGACCCCCAAACTGTGCCAGTATCTGAACGGACTGCTGATACCTGCCGTATTGTAATGATCTACCTATGTCCCCTCCCCCAACAGGACAAGACCGCTCACAACACTCGTGAGCGGAACAAGACTGGAGGGGGTTCGCCCATCCTGCACCCCCTCACCACGTTTGAGCAGAGGTCACTGGACCTTGTTGGGGGATCTGCCACCCGGGAGATCGCGCAATGCGAGGTTGGCGGAGCTGTAACAAGTGAGACAACCCTGCATGACAAACACCCCCTCCTCCCCCATCCTATGTCCCTTCACACCCTGCCCACTTGGACACCTCCCCCACCCTCTGTCCCTTCACACCCTGCCCACTGGGACACCTCCCCCATCCTCTGACCCTTCACACTCTGCTCACTGGGACACCTCCCCCATCCTCTGTCCCTTCACACCCTGCCCACTTGGACACCTCCCCCATCCTCTGTCCCTTCACACCCTGCCCACTGGGACACCTCCCCCATCCTCTGTCCCTTCACACTCTTCTCACTGGGACACCTCCCCCATCCTCTGTCCCTTCACACCCTGCCCACTGGGACCGTCCAGCGCCCGGCCGAGCGTATCTAAATAACCCGTTTCATTCTCTTCCCTAGGACGTAATGCCGAACGACGAGGGCCGTCTGCCTCCAAGCGGACACAGGCATTTGCCCCCACCTCACCCAGGGCCGCAAAACAGAGGGTGCCCGATCAGCGGGGAGTCCCATCCTCCCCAACTGAATCTGTGGAGCAGGACGCCCAGAGGGCGGCGAGAGAGCAAGAGAGAGAAATGGCCCGCGAACGCCCTGCGGCCTCTCAGCGGGCCGATGACATAGAGGAGGCGTCAACCCGAGACGACCTCGAGCTTGCGGCACAGCTATCTCCCACACCATCCACCATCCCAGAGACACTCACCCCGGTTGGCCTATTTAGTGATGAGGCTCCTGGGTCACAGTCTGGGTCGCACATCACAGCTGAGCAGGTACAGCAGGTGGAGGTCGGAGCAGCCGAGTGTCCGGACTGGCGGAGGCCAGGCCAGGCCCAGCATGCAGCTGGCTCCCAGACGTTTTCCGAGTTCCTGGACTTTCTCAACCCACCCGCACAGCCAATGCATCAAGAAACCCAGGGACTCAATGACGGGATGAGGGCTGTCTTCCAGACTCTGCAGATGCTGTTAGAGGAGTCGAACCGCGTCCACGACCAGGGAGTGGTGCCGCTCATGGCAGCAACCCAGGCCGACACCACACGGGTGGCATCCGCGGTGGAGGCAATGGGTGAAACGGTTTCGGCCATGGGTCAGGTTATGCAAGACGTTGGGCTTAATGTGCACGCGTAATCCTCGGCCCTGGACAGGGTTGCCCTCTCACAGGCAGCAATGCGCCATAGCCAACACGACATTGCCGGCGCGCTGCAGGCCTTGGCCGAGTCTCAACAGGTCATGGCCCAGTCGCAGCACACCATGGCACAGTCACAGCAGTCGATGGCACAGTCCCAGCAGTCGATGGCACAGTCCCAGCAGTCAGTCGCGGAGAGTATCAACCGCCTGACACATGTGCTGGATGGCGTCGTACACTCACAGGTTGAGATCGCACAGTCCCTGGCGGGAATGTCTAACCCCCTGGACTCCGTCTCTGCAAACCTTCGGATCTTGGTGGATACCGTTGCAGGCCTCCAGGACTGGCAGCGCCAGGTGTTGGTGGCGCGACGGGGCCCCTCCCCGCTCGCACCTCTGTCCCAAAGTGAGGCCCGGGGGCCACCGGGCTCCCCGAGGGAGGAGGAGGTTTCGTAACTCCATCACGGGACGTCCCGGAATTCTCGGCCTCCCCCTGTCCCATCCATGGTGCATCGGGTGGGCAGCAGGCAGAGCAGGGTGGCACAACGTCACCCGAGATGCCCGCAGAGCAGCCTGGCCCATCAAGGCCGGGTCGCCCCAGGAAACGCTTGCCGAAGGAGAAACAAGTCGAAGGGGGCGATTTGCAGCAGTCCTCCTCCACTCCTGCTGTATCATCTGGGGAGTCACTTAGACGTAGTGGTAGGGCCCGTAAGGCAACAAAGAGAGACACTGAGTAAGTTGGCACGGGTGAAGGGCAGTTTAGTTGTAGGGGCTAGGGCACCTGTAAATTATTGTTCACATTAAACGCACTGTTCCACCTTACTTGTAATACCGTGTGATTGTTCCACAGCCACAGGAATCGTGATGGTGACCGAGTGTCGCTGGGGTTGACGAGCGGTGAAACTTCGGTGCCGGGTGTGCAGTCCCTGCCCCTCCCCCCACCCCCTCCCACAGCTAGCCCACGTGGGCACGTGATGGAGTGTCCGTGACAATCTCAGCGGCCACCAAGGTGGATGGTTCAGCTATTGCCATGGGTCAGACTCTCTCTAACGATTCTGAGCTCACAGCTCATCGCAGAGCGGGCTGTCATCATTCCACATGGCACTGATCACACCCGCTGACACAGCCATCAATGTTGTGCCATACCATCTGGACCCAGTGGTAAGAGTGATGTCGAAGTGGAGCAGGGTACACTGAGAGGGGGTGGGGGGGGTTGTGGTGGTGGCAGTTGTGTGTTGATCCTCTGCACGACTAGCGATGCAGGTGGTGGTTTGGTGTTCAGCGGGGACGTTGCATGCGACGCGTGAACCGTGCTGCCACCAAGGCGTCGCGTGCCCGCCGTCCTCGCCGGGTCCGCCGTGCCGCCTCCTGGACATCACCAGCACCTGGGTCGTGTCTGCGTGCTGCTCCCGCCACTCCACCAGCCTCCTCCTCCTCATCCTCCTCCCTCTCCTCCTCCTCCTCCTCCTCCTCCTCCTCTGTGCTGGCACCACTGCCACTGGCTTCTCCCTCCGCCTCCTGCAGCAGGTCATCTTCCCTCTGCATTGCGATGTTGTGCAGCGCACAGCAGACCACAACAATGCGAGCGACCCTGTCGGGCTGGAACTGCAGGGCCCCTCCGGAGCGGTCCAGGCACCTGAATCTCATCTTCAGGAGGCCAAGGCAGCGCTCCACTACACCCCTGGTTGCTGCATCGGCATCGTTGTATCGTGTTTCCGCATTGGTCTGAGTCCTCCGTATAGGCGTCATCAGCCAAGACCTCAGCGGATAACCCCTGTCTCCTAGCAACCAGGCCCTCAGCCGGGGGGGACGTCACTCAAACATCGCAGGGATGTACGACTGCGGCAGTATGTAGGAGTCATGCACACTCCCTGGGAAGCTTGCACAGACGTTCATGAACGTCATGTGGGTGTCGCATACCACCTGGATATTCATGGAGTATGTCCCCCTCCTGTTTGTGAACACCTCCCTGTCCCCTGCAGGCGGGTACATGGGGACGTGAACACAATCGATTGCCCCCTGCACCATCGGTATCCCGGCCACGCTGGCAAATCCACGAGCTCGTGAGTCTTGAGTTGCTCGTTCCTCGGGAAAGGTGATGTAGCGGTCCGCGATGGCATAGAGGGCGTCGGTTACATCCCGGATGCACCTGTGGACCGATGACTGGGAGATCCCGGAGAGGTCCCCGCTCGGAGACTGGAAGGAGCCGGTCGCATAGAAGTTATGAGCGACCGTCACCTTGATGGCAACCGGGATCGCCTGTCCTCCCCCCGTTCCACGTGGGGCGAGGTGCGCCACGAGGTGACAGATATGTATTACCGTCCGCCTACTCAGCCGGAGTCTCCTCCTGCAGGTGATGTCCGTCATTGTTAGGAAAGAGATCCGGACACGGTACACCCTCGGCTTTGGTCGTCGCCTCTGGCGCTGTGGCTGCACCCTCACTCTCTCCTCCTCCCCCTCCTCCTCCCCCCCCCTATGCTGCTCGACGACTGGCAACTCCTCGGCCCTTCCCTCTGCTGCTGCAGCTGGCCCTGCATCCACTGCGGGTTGTGGGTGTGGATGCTGCTGCATCTCCAAATGCAGTACAGCGGCCCCAACCACTGTGCAGAACATAGCCGTTCTGTTCACAGACATTGTGCTAACCTACAGAAGGGTGGTGGGGGGCAGAGAAACGGGACATGTTAGACGAACGTTAGTCGACACCTCGGTAGCCGCCTGCCACGGGATACCTGTGTGACCCGGTGGCCTGGTAGCACTGCTGACACGCGGGCAGCCTAACCCCTGATCACTTTCTGCATCCAACGGGCAGTAAACTACGTCCTCCTCACGGGTGCGTCAGTGGCCTGTGGCCGTAAGCCACAGGGCAACCAGCGGCCGTGTCCTCGTGACCAGCACGCCATGGCACCGGGGTTGGACGGGTCACTCGCTCCTCTCTGCCTACCCCCCCCCACCCCCACTCCCCCCCTCAGTCTCCCCCACTCCCCCCCTCAGTCTCCCCCACTCCCCCACTCCCCCCTCCATCTCCCCCACTCCCCCTCAGTCTCCCCCACTCCCCCCTCAGTCTCCCCCACTCCCCCCTCAGTCTCCCCCACTCCCCACCTCAGTCTCCCCCACTCCCTCCTCAGTCTCCCCCACTCCCCCCTCCATCTCCCCCACTCCCCTCCTCAGTCTCCCCCACTCCCCCCCTCCATCTCCCCCACTCCCCCCTCTCAGTCTCCCTCACTCCCCCCTCAGTCACCCCCACTCCACCCTCAGTCTCCCCCACTCCCCCCTCCGTCTCCCCCACTCCCCCCCTCAGACTCCCCCACTCCCCCCTCCGTCTCTCACACTCCCCCCTCCGTCTCCCACACTCCCCCCTCCATCTCCCACACTCCCCCCTCCATCTCCCACACTCCCCCCCTCCATCTCCCACACTCCCCCCTCCATCTCCCACACTCCCCCCCCCTCCTCCTCCCCGCTCTGGACCCCCTCCCGTTCTCGGGGATGCTTTCCCCGTTGTGGCCAGACTCCAGCAGTGCGCTGAGCGGTGCGCTGAGCGGTGCGCTCACCTACTCGAAGCTCTCGTCAGCCAGCACGACTGGTTGACGAACTTGAAAAGCAGGTGTGTTGGCCGGCATGAAAACATTGCGTGATGACGTCGGGACTTCGGCCCATCCGGGCCGGAGAATAGCGGGGGTCCAATAAGTTGCGATTCTGGTCATGTCGGGGGGGCTTTCGAGGCCTTTGCTGGGAATGCCGACGTGTAGTTTGTGCGGGGTTCGGAGAATAGCGGGAGGGCGTCGGACCGGCGTCGCTGTGAAAATATGCGCGGCCCGCTATTCTCCGAACCGGCTTGAGTGTGGAGAATCGCGCCCAAGAGTTTTAGGGAGCGATTCTCCGCTGCCCACGACGGGTCAGAGAATAGCGGGAGGGCCTTCCCGACATTTTACCCGCCCTCCCGCTATTCTCCCCCCCACAAGGCCGCCCCACGACATGAATCGCTGCTCGCCGTTTTTACGGCGAACAGCGATTCTCCCCAGGCCGATGGGCCGAGTTCCCAGGCCTTTACGGCCGTTTTCACGAACGCAATCACACCTGCTCTCACCGTTCGTGAAAACGGCCGCAAAGTGCCGTCCGGGACAACCATGGCACCGATTGGCACGGCCGCACCAAGAGTGGCATGGGCCTGCGATCGGTGGGCACCGATCGCGGGCAGCGGGTCCGATACCCGCGCACTATTTGTTCCTCCGCCGCCCCGCAGGATCAATCCGCGGGGCGGCTGAGGGGCATGACAGTCCACGCATGCGCAGGTTTGGCGCATCTGCGTGATGACATCATCCGCGCATGCGCGGGTTGGAGCCGTCCAACCCGCCCGGGGGGGAGAATCGGGTCCCGGGAGGGGGCGCGGAGGCTGCCGTGAAACACGGCCAGTTTTATGGCAGCCTTTACGACTCGCCGCATTTGTGGAGAATCGCGCCCCCAATACCTGGAAAACACCACTATAAACCTTCCTCTGATCTGAAAAATATCCATTAACCATTACTCTCTGCTTCCTATTATTCAGCCAATTTTGTATCCATGTTGCTACTGTCCCTTTTATTTCTTGAGCAATGACTTTACTCACAAGTCTATTGTGTGACGTTGTATAAATGCCTTCTAAAAGCCCATATACACCACATTAACAGTGTTACCTTCATTGACCCTTTCTGTTACCTCCTCAAAAGACCAGCAAGTTAGTTCAACGTGATTTCACCTTTAGAAATCCAAGCTGGCTCTTCCCATTCAACCCACATTTATCCACGTAACTGCCAATTGTAATCTGAATAATTATTTCTGGAAGCTTCCCCATCACTGATGTTAAACTGGCTCCTCATTTAAATTTTTTAAAGAATCTTTTACTTTCTGTGTATCCGTAGCCACACTAGTAAAACCTGAACATGCCTGCTCAAAGGCAGTCTAGTTTCCCCAAGTGAACTTAAATAAACATTTTGCTCCCCATTAGCTCAGGCAACAAGTCTAACAACAGGTTTAGGAGGTTTCTCCAAGTGCTTGAAAAGTGTCTGCCTAATATGGGTCTCCCTCAAAATATTCCACAGCAAACATAATTTCAAACTTCCAAAAAATGCCAGAGATATTCAACAGATATGGTAGCCTCTGTGAAGATATGATGTGGAGATGCCGGCGTTGGACTGGGTAAGAAGTCTTACAACATCAGGTTCACCTGAGGAAGGAGCAGTGCTCCGAAAGCTAGTGTTTGAAACAAACATGTTGGACTTTAACCTGGTGTTGTAAGACTTATTTCTGTGAAGATAGAAACAGAGCTAAGAAACGAAGCTAACAATTCAAGTCCAAGTTTTCATGATGAAAGTCTCCATCCTCATTTTCTGACGCAATAGTGTATACAGAGTAGTTCCCTGATCGGCCAACTTGCCATTAGTGATGAAAGGTCATCAAGATGAAATGTTAATTCTGTTTCTCTCTTCACAGCTGCTGCCTGGTCCGCTCAGTACTTTTCCTTTTTATATCAGTTTTGCAGCATTTGCAGCACTCTGTGACCATTTTTCCAAGTGCTGTATGAATGATTATTCAATAGTTTGTCTGTGTCTGAGTGTTCGTCAGGAACACTGCTCATTTGTTTCCCTTGCAAAAGTAAACATTTCTATTCAACACACATAAGGAGTCAACTGGCAAGTACATCCAATGGCATTCTTCCCAATGCTTTTCACACCTGACTTCACTCCATCAGTGTTAGAGCATTTTTTTTTAAACCAATAAGCAATTTCCTGTTTACATTTTAGCTTTCTTCAGTTAGTAAAATAAACCGTTCTTGTGCATTCTAATTATAATCAAATACCAAAAAATGGCATTTGCATTAACACTACAGCTGGTTGTTTTCTGACATTCCCACAACAACAGCTATTTGTTTTTTATTTTGTTCCCTTGACAACCCAACAGTAGCTAGGTGGTTGTCGGCAGAAATTGAAGAAAGTATTCAGATTGGCTAGAAGCTGCTATGGTAGCTAAAGGTTAGGAAGCCCAAAGCTAATGTGCACAAATGTTTAACCCAATTGAAATATTGCGACAGTCCAAGCATCAATGTGATTTTGATGCTTATAAACTAAATTTAATGTAGAAAATTGTCCCAAGGCTCTTCACAGAGGTCTAATTGGACAGATATGGATGCCAAGCTGTAGAGGTGCATGTTAAGAATGATGATCAAAAGCTGAGTCAAATAGGTTTGTTTCAAGAAGAAGTTGAAAGAAGGCATGGGCGGTGGAGAGACTGAGGGATTTAGGGAGGAAAAGGCAGAATGTAAGATATAGATGGATAAAGGCATGTCTGCTAATGTCTGTTTGTACACAAGAGGTTTTCCAATGGCAATATGGAATGGAAAGCAAGTTACTGACCTGGTAGGGAAATTGGATAAGCAACATGCCATAAGGCAAGATGGGCAGATTTCAATGTGGCCCTTAGGAATGGATCAAGAGAGGTGGGGTGGCCGTAAACTGATGAGGGCAAGTGAGGGTAGAGTGTCTGTTGTCTTCCTGAAGCTGTGGAATTTTAGCAGCTGGCGGGGGAAGTGGAGGATGGCCCTCTCACCGTAGGTCTAATTGAGGCCCTTGAGTGGCCATTTAAGGGCTTCCTGCTGTTGCTGCTGGCATTTTACCCGGGGGCGGGGGGAGAGGAACTCTCCAGTGCATGCGATGACTGCCCAGGAAAGGCTGATGGCCTCCTTTCAGCTTTTTGTTTGCAGGGGGAACCCTGTGGCCCACAGAGGACCCCCCCAAAAACAGTGGCTTCCTCCACAATAACAACCCCCCTTGCACCCATCAACAACTATACCACCACCACTCCCTCGCTGGTCCTGTCTACAAGCCTGGTGACCCTGTCCCTAATTACCTTCGTCTGAAGGCTGCAGCACTCACACTGGGTGCAATGCCAGAGTAGCCTCTTGGAGTAATTAAAAACTCATGGAGGGGGGATCTCATCCCTTAAAGGATTGAAAGCCCCAATAGCAGCTCATTAAATCTCTGATTGTCACAGAATTGTCTGGGTTCTCAGAAAACAACAGAGACTGGATTTCCAGAGCTTTCTGGCATGTTATTGTGGTCAATACAGCCCCAAAAAGATCTAGCCTGATGTGCTTTGTGGTGTTTGTGTTATAGTCTCAGCTACTCACCAATTTTATTAATGATGATGGGATAGAAAGCTACAATTCCAGATTTTCTAACGGCACTAAGCTAAAAGGTTTACTCCTATTCCAATGTTTCTGAGTCATTTCAAGCAATGTAGCTGGAAGGATAAATAAATGAATAGGAAAACGCCAACAAATGAATTCAAGATGGCGCCGGAGCGAGGCGACGTTTTGCAAGCTGTGCCCAGCATATCCTCTAATTCTATCTTTTACACATTGCTATAACTGTAACAATTCTGCAGTCTCTCTTTCCTTCCCTATGCACGGTATGCATTGTTTATAGAGCATGCAAGAAACAATACTTTTCACCGTATGCTAATACATGTGACAATAATAAATCAAATCAAATCAAATGGATTTCAATACAGGAAAAAAGTATGGAACAGTGCACTTTGCAAATGGTGAAAAACTAGAAGCAACGAAGGCCCAAAGAGACTTCAGAATTCAGGCACACTGATCATCAGAATTTTATAGATGGTGCAGAAAATAATCAAAAAGTCTAATAGAAATGACTAGAATAGAGGACTAGAATATGAAGGAGTAGAAGATATGCTTCAGGTTTACAGGTCTCTAGTTAGATCAAACCTGGAGCACTGTGAGCACGTCTGGGCACCAGGAAGGATATATTGACTTCAGCAAGAGTGGACTATAAGTTTACCAGAATAATACCGGACTTCAATACAGTCAGTCATAGACGTACAGTGCAGAAAATGCCCTTCAACCTATCGAGTCTGCACCGACAATAACTACCCCTAACCTCATGCTAATCCCACTAACCAGCCCTTGTCCCATATTCCTGAATGTGATGGTGTTTCAAGTGCTCATCCAAGTTCTTTTTAAAGGTTCAATGGTTTCAAGCCTCCACTACCTTTCTAGCCATTGAATTCCAGATCCTCCCCACCCTCGGAGTGAATCTTCTTTTTTTCATATCCGCTTGGAAACTCCTGCCACTACCCTAAAATGATGCCTTCTTGTGATTGATCCCTCAAACAAGGGGAACAGCTGCTTCCTGATCACCCTGTTCAAACCCTAGTCGTCAATTTACAAGGAGAGATTAACCAACAAGCAAAATTAAAATTTCATTGCAAGGTTAAAGGGTGATCTGATCACAGCTTTCAAGATATGAAGGGGACAAATAGGGTAGAAAATTGCATCTGCTGGTTGGGGAGTCTAGCATCAGGAGACATAGTCTAGAAATTAGAAGCATGACCTACCAGGAATGAAATCATGAAATATGTCCACACAAAAAAGGTGATAGAATTTTAGAACTCTCTTTTGCAAATGATAATTGATGCTAGGTCAATTATAAATGTTATATTTGAGATCGAGTTTTTTGTTAGCCAATGGTATCAAGGGATAGAAGGCAAAGATGTATATATGGAATTTAGTCACAGACCAGCCTTGATAGAACATGGAATTGTACGCAGGATGTTACATTAATAATAATCTTTATTAGTGTCACAAATAGACTAACATAACAGTTGCGGAAGTTGCTGTGAAAATGTAATATTTGTATCCATTTTTTTAAAGAAGTATGATACATTTTCTAATGAGCAAGAGTCAGCTGCCACATAGGGTAGGTTCAGCAGTCGTGTAGATTTCTTTTTGGGACCAAAATAGAGAGTTGCGAGGCAAGAGTTGTTGGAAGTAAGAAGCAGATTTCAGCTGACAAACTTGGCAGGACTGTTTGTTTATATGTCTCTGAGCTGTTAGCAGGTTTTAAAAGGGAGCTCTTTTCATTGAGTGCTCACCTCACTCATCCGTGACTCTGCTGGGTGCAGGAAGGAAGGATGCGCTGAAACTTGGCGTGCCTATGTCAAACTGCCTCAGGGAATAGGGGCCAATAGGTCTGCTGAAAATACTGAAATATGACCAAAATAAGAAGAATTCTTCAAAGCAAGTTTTCTGGAATGACTTTCCATTAAATCCTTTTGTTAAAAGTAACTGAAATAATGGAATCTTTGTCATGTGAAATAATGGATTACCTTACAAATCTTGAGTTTTAATCTTCTCACAATCGATGTCAACGAGGAGATAAGAGCTGGTATTATCCAGTCCAATTAACAAAAACAGTACAAATGACTGAGAGGCTAACAAATACAGAATCAAATGATAAATCAAGTGGAGTGTCACGAGGTAAATACCGATAAACAGAGTTTAAAACATTTTCACAACCTTTCTCAGAACCAGCAAAACAAACATACTGCCACCTTGAGGAATATATTTTAATCACAAACGATAACTTTAAAACAGGATAGATTTATGGAGAAACAATTCTAATACAGCTATACTGCCACCTGCAGTGAATTAGCACCAATGACAGGACTTCCAGCTCCTAATTGGGGAATATGCACACTAAATTATCGGTATGGTGAATCAGACGTATGCTTGTTTATTTCATAGCTTATGCTACGTAGGGAAAAATATCAGAGCCACTGATTTCTGTTGAATAAGTCTGATCCAATTTTCATGTGTTCAGAAACTATGGGAAGGCAGACCTGCGCTTTAGTTACAATGGGAACAGTCCATTCCCCAGTGCCACCAAAACCGTGAAAGTTCTGTCAGTGCAAAATGATTCTTGGTATTTTATGGCTCATTCTTCCTCTGCCCTCCCTTTTTACCATTAAATATTAACTGCTTAATTTCCTTTGTTCAACATTCGATTTCTTGCTGAGTTGCTACTCAATTTTTCCTCAACATGCCCAGGAGAGGAAACTTTAGAAATGTGCCTCACATCCCATCTGAAAGCGAATGGAGTAGCACTGAGTGCCACTTTCCTTATCCTTTAAACTACGTACCAGTGTGCGGAGAAAGATCAGCATCTGGATGAGGAAATGTAACAGACTCTCTCCCTTATCTTCCTTGGGCAGCTTGAACACCAACACACCATTTAACCTCTAAAATTATCGACATAAATTACATTCACACTACACTATAGTTAAGGGATCAAGAACAACAACTTGTATTTATATAATACCTTTAGTGTAATAAAACGTCTTGAGACACTTCACAGGAGAGTGAACAAAATTTGACCGAGCTCCATAAAAAGATATCAGGTAGGATGTCCAAAAGTTTGGTTAAAGAGATAGGCTTTAAGAAACATGAAAAGAAAAAACATTAGAGAAGCAGAAAGGTTTAAGGAGGGATTTTGAGAGTTTAAGGCTTTGGCAGCTGTAGGCAGGGCTGCCAGTGTTGAAGCAATGTGAATCTTTAATGATTGTGCAGATATCCCTGTAGATTGTTACGCTGAAGGAGATTGGTGAGATTATGGAGGGATTTGAAAACAAGGATGAGAATTTTCATTTCAATGCATTGCTGAACCAATTTAGGTTTGCGAGGAGTGTAAAGTGAACTGGACTTTGTGCCTTACTCAGCACTTAGCTGTTTTGGATGACCTTAAATTTGTGCAGGCTAGAACATTTGTGCTGTTCTTTTCTTGGTTCTTTCAGAAGATTTTAGTTTAGACAGGCAGCATGTTTGCCGCAGGCTTGGAGGGCTGAAGGGCCTGTTCCTATGCTGTACTTTTCTTTGTTCTCTTTGTTCTTTGTATGAGAGGCCAAGTAGCAAAGAGGTAGCAAAGATGTGGGTGAAGATTTCAGCAACCAATGAGCTGAGGTAGGAAGGAATCAGAAAATGTTCCAAAGTTGGTGTTAGTGATGGCACGAATGAGGTCAGAAGCCCATCTTGGGGTCAAATCACAAGTCTAAAATAAGTTGAATGGTCATGGTTCAGCTGGTACCACTCTTACCTCTTCGGCAGAAGGTCCTGGGTTTGAGCTCCACTCTTGAGACTTGAACATAACCAGAGAACACCTGTGGTGGTATGATTAGGAGCACTGCCATTGGTGCAGAGCACTGGTTTCCCATTGGCTCTGGCTGGTCATGTGCCTCTCGGCTGATTGGCTGGGATTAGTCATGTGACTGCTCACCAATTGGTCAAGAGGCTAGTAGACCCCGCCTCCGAGGCGGGGTATAAGTACCCAGAGTTCCTGGCGGTCGGCCTTTCACTGTAGTCGACCACCGGGCTAACATCTAGCTGATTAAATTGATGTACCATCAATTGGACGCGAGGCACGATGAAGGTCCAAACTTAGGCTTTAGTCAGCCATCAATACCAAAGATAGATTCACAACCCTTCCTCCTTATCTTAGATCCCTTATAATGTGACTATTCCTACTGGTTATAAACATTCCAGCCAGGGAAAACAGTCTCTCAGCAACTACCCTGTCAATATTTTACAGGTTTCAATCAGATTGTCTCTCATTCTTCTAAATATCATGCAGTACAGGCCTATTCTACTTAATATCTTCATCTCAAGCAACCTTCTAACACCAGGAATCAATCTAGTGAATGTTTGTTGCACTTTATCTAAGATATGTGTATACCAAAACTGTACATGATATTCCAGGTGTAGTCTCAGCAAAGCGCTATATAATTTCAGCAATGCTTCATTACCCTTGTAATAAAGAATAACATGCTGTTTGTCTTTCTAATTCTTGCTGTACCTGAATGTTAACTTTCTGCGAGCCTATTTAAACTTTTTGCGGGTGTGTTATCATAGAATCATAGAAAGGTTACAGCACAGAAGGAGACCATTTGGCCCATCTTGTCCATGCCAGCTCTAGGACACCGAGGTGCCCTTTCTAATCCCACATTCCTTCACCCAGTCCATAGCCCTGTAGCTTAGAGCACTTAAGGTGCAGATCCAGGTACATTTTAAAAGCGTTCAGGGTCTCTGCCTCCACCACCAACTCGTGCAATGAATTCCAGACACCCATTACACTCTGCGTAAAAAAGCTTTTCCTCACGTCCCCTCTATAACTTCTGCCACTTACCTTGAATCTATGTCCTGGTTCTATAATTCTTCACCAAGGGAAACAATGTTATCCTGTTCACCCTATCTTCCCCTCATAATTTTGTACATCTCAATTAAGTCACCCCTCAGCCTTCTTTGTTCCAAGGAAAATAACCCCAACCGATCCAATCTCTCCTCGTAGCTACACTTTTCCAGCCCTGGCAGCATTCTTGAAAACTTCCTCTGCACTGTCTCCAGAGCAATAACATCCTTCCTGTAATGTGATGACCAGAGCTGCACACAATATTCCAGTTGTAGCCTCACCAGTATTTTATACAATTCTAACATTATGGGCTGGATTCTCAGATTTTCAGGCTAAGTGCAATGCCGGCTTGGGAACTATGGAGTTCTGAACCCTCACCGATCTTGGGACTGGTGAGGGCTAGCAGCCACGCTGGGTAAAACTCCCGGCTCCCACGGAGAATGACCGGGTCTGTGGCCGCGCATGCACACAGCAAACCTGCAACGGTTGTGCCGTAAAACATGGCGCCGGACATCCGCGGACCTGACCTACCAAATACTGCTGCCCTGGCCACCCCTTGGCCACCCCCGGCCAACCCCCACCAGTCCCTCCAGCCCTCGTGGAAGCCACCTCCCCTCGTCCGGCCAGCTGCATGGTTCCCAGCCGACTGTGGCGGCACTAGGCACCGTCCGCTGCCACCACACCAGGTTCCCGACCACCGAGACCCGATGCGGTTGGGAACTCGGACCATTGAGGGAGGAGCATCAGGGGAGGGCCTTCATGTGACGTGCCAACGCTGTTCCAATGGCTTGTGGCGCACGATGCAATGACGCCATTTAGGAGGGGGCGGACAATAGAAAACCGGTGTCAAACTGGCGCCTCCCCCGATTTGGGGGTCGGAAGGGATTCTCTGCCCGATCGGCGATTACGATATCGCCGTCAGGCAATGGAGAATCCCGCCCTATAGCTTTACTTTTATATTCTATATGTCTGCCAATGAAGGAGAACATCCCACATGCTTTCTTAGCAACCATGTTTACTTGAACTGCTGCCTTTAGGGACATGTGTAGTTGTAAGCCAAGATCTCTCTTAATCTATCCCTCTCAGTATATTCCCATTTATTGGGTACTGCCTACAACTGTTCAACCTCCTTAAATGCATGACCTCACACTTTTCTGTGTTAAATTCCATCTGCCACTTTATTACCCACTCCATCAATCCATCTATATTGTGTTGATGATTATAGTTATCCTCTACACTGTCCATCACTCGGCCAATCTTTGTGTCATGATTATCAGGCACTGGTAGCTCAATCTAGCACCTCAATTCAGGAAATACTGATCTCTTATTCTTCACTTTGGCTCTTCTCCATGAGTTCTGTTTTTCTTTGTATGTCCTCTTCTGTCTCTTTCTGTCTCTTTTTCCTCCTTTAGGGGAGGTGTTGGTGGGGGGCATGATGATGTGGGGCCTCACGGTAGCATGGTGGTTAGCATCAATGTTTCACAGCTCCAGGGTCCCAGGTTCGATTCCCGGCTGGGTCACTGTCTGTGTGGAGTCTGCACGTCCTCCCCGTGTGTGCGTGGGTTTCCTCCGGGTGCTCCGGTTTCCTCCCACAGTCCAAAGATGTGCGGGTTAGGTGGATTGGCCATGCTAAATTGCCCGTAGTGTAAGGTTAATGGGGGGATTGTTGGGTTGGGTTACGTGGGTGATCATTGCTCGGAACAACATCGAGGGCCGAAGGGCCTGTTCTGTGCTGTACTGTTCTATGTTCTATGTGGTGGGGAAAGAGCCACCAGCAGGACAAATATTGCAGGACAAATTTGGTCTGCCACAGCACCATCTGCATCCTCTCCATCATCTTTCCCCCACCTCCACAGTACTGTTTTGTCCTTGATGACTTCATATTAGCCTCTGTTTCCCTCCACCCCTCAAAACCTCACTGACTCTTTCTCTGTCCATTTGAGCTAATCACTCAATCCTGCATCCTCTCCACCTTCCACTGCCAACCACCTTGCCTCCAGTGATTGCTCTACTCTCTCTCACTACTCTAAAGGGTGGATGACAAGAGCCAAAGAGTCCCTCACTTACACTTTCCATCCTCCTTCTCTCCATCGCTGGCCCTCACTTCCAATATGCTCCCCTGCGAGAAACTGTTTACTTTGGAAAGTTACTAATTCTAAGCCACATTTAATCTTATGCCTATCGCCCTTTCATTTCTCAATTACTGGAAACAGTTTGTTTCTATTTATCCTGTCCCGTTCCTTCTTAATGTTAGACCTTTCTGTTTTAGAACCCTGGAATTTCTGTTCTTCCAATGATCTATTGCTCAAACCTTCTTTGTATTTGTTCATACCAGCTAACATATGTGTATCCAGGTTGTACCTTTCCCATTTTGTGCAGCCTGATACGTGACATCTGTACCAACTGATTCCTATTAAAAGTCTTACATAAATTCATCATTACATCCTGGCTTTGATCTCCTCAAACTTTTGAGATTAAACCCAAAATTCTGCTGAGGATGTTGGTCTCTTCACCCTGAAGGGCTGAATATTCAGTATATTTATACCTATGTCTCTCTACTCTACAACAGCACCGAGCCATTGTGAATCATTTTTCACATATAATGGAAAGTCGTATTAAAAGCAAAACATTGTTGGTGGAGATATTAAACTACATCTCCTCTTTCGAATACTCTGAGAAGCTATTTTAATATCACTGAACAGTAGCCCAAATTTCACAGTCAGTGGCAAAGTAACAGCACTCGCCACTAACCTCAAAGAAAGCTATCCAGAAAGATCGAGCAATCTCTGTGATGTGAATGTTTCCTTTCCTGAAGTTACACCGAACCTGGTGCCAAGTCAAGGGGATCTCCAGGCACCCAGCAACAGTGATGTCTTCAAACAGGGTAAGCAGTCCAACACATGGAAGTATCCTCAGATTGCAAACCAGAAATAAAAAGCACTGAATTTTTCACTTTGAATTAAAACTTTACAGAGAGCAAGGGTTGGGACATAGGAATGGGATTAAAATGGAAATACCATAGACAAATTTGAAAATAATATTATTCTACAACAAGTCTTTATCATAATGGGAATAAAATGATATTTGACAAATATAGAATTAGTTTAATATGGCCTGTGAAACTATTCAGTGGCAATTATATATTGAGCATATTGTAAATACCCAGATACACCTCATTCACCAAGATATATTTTCAAGGTTTTTACATTGAGACTATCGGTCTAAATTTACACATTCTCAGCCATTCAGCAATTTTTACTTGTTTGCAGTCTGGAAGTACCTCAACAAACACCCAATGGGGAAGTTCAGAATCACTGAAAGCGCTTTCTGGATTTCCATGTTTAACTGTGCCTGTGTGGATTCTTGAAGTTGTCAATTTCAGAGGGTTAATGATGGCAAATGCTGATAGTTTTGCCATCATTACAACTGCAAAATCCAGAACAATATGATTGGCACCAGGTCAATTAATCTGCAAATTTAAAGCGGTACTAATGAGAGAATAATGGATAATCCAGTCTGATCACAGAATCATAGAATCTACAGTGCAGAAGGAGGTCATTCAGCCCATCGAGTCTGCACTTGGAAAGTGCACCCTACCCAAGCCCACACCTCCTCCCTATCCCCGTAAACCAGTAACCCCACCCAAACTTTTTGTTTAGACGCTAAAGGCAATTTAGCATGGCCAATCCACCTAACATGCACTTCTTTGGACTGTGGGAGGAAACCGGAGCAGCCGGAGGAAACACATGCAGGCACGGTGGAGCACGTGCAGACTCCGCACAGACAGTGACCCAAGCTGGGAATCGAACCTGGACCCTGGAGCTGTGAAGCAATTGTGCTAAACACTGTGCCACTGTCCTGATTATCGGATATGAACTTCATTGTGGAGTTCCAGTGACATCATAAACCACAAGAGTGATATTCAGGATGTTCCTGACTGCTAACGAAAGCCCACAATGAAATAATGGTAATTCTCAGTGGATAACATGACTATAATTCCCTGCCAAACTTGCTAATGTCCACTTAATGTACTCGCGGGAGGGATCTCTGAATAAGGTAGAGTGGGAATGATGAAGTATAAATTTCCCTTGGTTGGCAGTGAAACTGGGTGAGAGCAGCCCTTTTCACATTCCACACCAGGCCCTTTCCCAGTGATATGCGGATTTGCTATTGCCAGCTTTGTGGTACTGTTCAGTTAATTTATATTCTCCTGGCTGTTTTAATTTCCCCATCCCTGCTCAAGGACACTCAGGTCAATCATGGTGTCTCACCATCGTCCCGATAGAATTGAGACATCCCAGCCAAGCACGGAGACTGAATCTGGAGCTTTCCAAACTTGGGTGATGCTTTCTGCCATTTTCTCAAGCTGGGGTGGTATGGCATTTTTGGACACATTATATATTTACCCCATATTAGATGATGGATTCATGAGAGCAGTTTAATTTCATTTTAGGTTTTGTGCGCAGGCACCAGTAGATTCACTCTGTACAGTTATTTTGTGATGATATCCTCACTAAAGAATGAAGAATTAATGATCATGAAATAATCACTGCATCTTATGGAGTGATAATTTGCTGTTGATTACCAGAAAATAACAGCATATTATAAGGGAATTAAGCCTCCAGTGTGTATCAGATCCGATTATTTTCTTCCAACTGCTACAATTAGACTGCTGAAAACAGGGTTCTGGTTGTTTTACTAATGCTGTCAATGGAATAATATAGCTGTGTGCTGAGTGAGGAAGGTTCTTTACTTCCTTCAAGTCAGATATATCTGAAAGTATTAATAACTGTAAAGAGGAGTGAAAAGCAAAATTGTTCTGAGGGTTTGAGCAGTCTGATTGCAGCTTCACATTGTTGATGGGGTATGCAGTTCTGGAAATTTTAAAACCAAATAGAGTCATACAGTCAGAGAGTAACAATGAAACAGAAGGAGTCCACATATCACTAAGAATCCATGTATGGTGTCTCTCTGTAGAGCAAGGTGGTCAGTCCCATTCCCCAGCTCTATTCCTGTAATAAGAACATAAGAACTAGGAACAGGAGTAGGCCATCTGGCCCCTCGAGCCTGCTCCACAATTCAATGAGATCATGGCTGATCTTTTGTGGACTCAGCTCCACTTTCAGGCCCGAACACCATAGCCCTTAATCCCTTTATTTTTCAAAAAACTATCTATCTTTATCTTAAAAAAATTCAATGAAGGAGCCTCTACTGCCTCACTGGGCAAGGAATTCCATAGATTCACAACCCTTTGGGTGAAGAAGTTCCTCCTAAACTCAGTCCTAAATCTAACTTCCCCTTATTTTGAGGCTATGCCCCCTAGTTCTGCTTTCACCCGCCAGTGGAAACAACCTGCCAGCATCCATCCTATCTATTCCCTTAATAATTTTTATATGTTTCTATAAGATCCCCCCTCATCCTTCTAAATTCCAAAGAGTACAGTCCAAATCTACTCAACCTCTCCTAGTAACCCAACCCTTTCAGCTCTGGGATTAACCTAGTGAATCTCCTCTGCACACCCTCCTGTGCCAGTACGTCCTTTCTCAAGTAAGGAGACCAAAACTGAACACAATACTCCAGGTGTGGCCTCACTAACACCTTATAAAATTGCAGCATAACCTCCCTCGTCTTAAACTCCATCCCTCTAGCAATGAAGCACAACATTCTATTCGCCTTGTTAATCACCTGTTGCACCTGTAAACCAACTTTTTGCGACTCATGCACGAGCACATCCAGGTCTCTCTGCACAGCAGCATGCTTTAATATTTTATCATTTAAATAATAATCCCGTTTGCTGTTATTCCTACCAAAATGGATAACCTCACATTTGTCAACATTATATTCCATCTGCCAGACCCTAGCCCATTCACTTAACCTATCCAAATCCCTCTGCAGACTTCCAGTATCCTCTGCACTTTTCGCTTTACCACTCATCTTAGTGTCATCTGCAAACCTGGACACATTGCCCTTGGTCCCCAACTCCAAATCATCTATGTAAATTGTGAATAATTGTGGGTCCAACACTGATCCCTGAGGGACACCACTAGCTACTGATTGCCAACCAGAGAAACACCCATTAATCTCCACTCTTTGCTTTCTATTAATTAACCAATCCTCTATCCCTGCTACTACTTTACCCTTAATGCCATGCATCTTTACCTTATGCAGCAACCTTTTGTGTGGCACCTTGTCAAAAGCTTTCTGGAAATCCAAATATACCACATCCATTGGCTCCCCGTTATCTACCGCACTGGTAATGTCCTCAAAAAATTCCACCAGATTAGTTAGGCACGACCTGCCCTTTATGAACCCATGCTGCGTCTGCCCAATGGGACAATTTCTATCCAGATGCCTCGCTATTTCTTCCTTGATGATAGATTCCAGCATCTTCCCTACTACTGAAGTTAAGTTCACTGGCCTATAATTACACGCTCTCTGCCTACCTCCTTTTTTAAACAGTGGTGTCACGTTTGCTAATTTCCAATCCACCAGGACCACCCCAGAGCCTAGTAAAATTTGGTAAATTATCACTAGTGCATTTGCAATTTCACTAGCCATCTCTTTTAGCACTCTGGGATGCATTCCATCAGGGCCAGGAAACTTGTCTACCTTTAGCCCTATTAGCTTGCCCATCACTACCTCCTTAGTGATAACAATCCTCTCAAGGTCCTCACCTGTCATAGCCTCATTTCTATCAGTCACTGGCATGTTATTTGTGTCTTCCACTGAGAAGACCGACCCAAAAAACCTATTCAGTTCCTCAGCCATTTCCTCATCTCCCATTATTAAAACTCCCTTTTCATCCTCTAAAGGACCAATATTTACCTTAGCCACTCTTTTTTGTTTTATATATTTGTAGAAACTTTTACTGTCTGTTTTTATATTCTCAGCAAGTTTACTCTCATAATCTATTTTACTCTTCTTTATAGCTTTTTTAGTAGCTTTCTGTTGCCCCTTAAAGATTTCCCAGTCCTCTAGTCCTCTATCCAGTAATCCTACTCTATCCTGAAATCCTGTTCTGTCCCTGTAATCTAACTTGATCCCTGTAATCCTGCTCTTTCCCTGTATTCCTGTCAATCCCTGTATTCCTGCTCTATCCCTGTAATCCTGCTCTTTACCTGTATTCCTGCTCTATCCCTGTAATCCTGCTCTATCCCTGTAACACTGCTCTATCCCTGTAAGCCTGCACTTTCGCTGTATCCCTGACAATCACTGTAATCCTGCTCTATCTATGTATTCCTGCTTTATCCCTATAGTCTTGCTCTACCTCTGTAACACCGCTCTATCCCTATAATCCTACTCGATCTCTGTAACACTGCTCTATTCCTATAGTCCTGCTCTATCCCTGTAACACTGCTCTATCCCTATAGTCCTGCTCTATCCCTGTAACACCGCTCTATCCCTATAGTCCTGCTCTATCCCTGTAACACCGCTCTATCCCTATAGTCCTGCTCTATCCCTGTAACACCGCTCTATCCCTATAGTCCTGCTCTATCCCTGTAACACCGCTCTATCCCTATAGTCCTGCTTTATCCCTGTAACACCACTCTATCCCTATAGTCCTGCTCTATCCCTGTAACACCGCTCTATCCCTATAGTCCTGCTCTATCCCTGTAACACCGCTCTATCCCTATAGTCCTGCTTTATCCCTGTAACACCACTCTATCCCTATAGTCCTGCTCTATCCCTGTAACACCGCTCTATCCCTATAGTCCTGCTCTATCCCTGTAACACCGCTCTATCCCTATAGTCCTGCTCTATCCCTGTAACACCGCTCTATCCCTATAGTCCTGCTTTATCCCTGTAACACCACTCTATCCCTATAGTCCTGCTCTATCCCTGTAACACCGCTCTATCCCGATAGTCCTGCTCTATCCCTATAGTCCTGCTCTATCCCTGTAACACTGCTCTATCCCTATAGTCCTGCTCTATCCCTGTAACACCGCTCTATCCCGATAGTCCTGCTCTATCCCTGTAACACTGCTCTATCCCTATAGTCCTGCTCTATCCCTGTAACACCGCTCTATCCTTATAGTCCTGCTCTATCCCTGTAACACCGCTCTATCCCTATAGTCCTGCTTTATCCCTGTAACACTGCTCTATCCCTATAGTCCTGCTCTATCCCTGTAACACCGCTCTATCCCTATAGTCCTGCTCTATCCCTGTAACACCGCTCTATCCCTATAGTCCTGCTCTATCCCTGTAACACTGATCGATCCCTGTAGTCCTGCTCTATCCCTGTAACACCGCTCTATCCCTATAGTCCTGCTCTATCCCTGTAACACCGCTCTAGCCCGATAATCCTGCTCGATCTCTGTAACACTGCTCTATCCCTATAGTCCTGCTCTATCCCTGTAACACTGCTCTATCCCTATAGTCCTGCTCTATCCCTGTAACACCGCTCTATCCCTATAGTCCTGCTCTATCCCTGTAACACTGCTCTATCCCTGTAACACTGCTCTATCCCTATAGTCCTGCTCTATCTCTGTAACACTGCTCTATCCCTGTAATCCTGCTCTATCCCTGTAACACTGCTCTATCCCTATAGTCCTGCTCTATCCCTGTAACACCGCTCTATCCCTATAGTCCTGCTTTATCCCTGTAACACTGCTCTATCCCTGTAACACTGCTCTATCCCTGTAACACTGCTCTATCCCTATAGTCCTGCTCTATCCCTGTAACACCGCTCTATCCCTATAGTCCTGCTTTATCCCTGTAACACCGCTCTATCGCTATAGTCCTGCTCTATCCCTGTAACACCGCTCTATCCCTATAGTCCTGCTTTATCCCTGTAACACTGCTCTATCCCTGTATCCTGCTCTATCCCTGTAACTCTGCTCTATCCCTGTATTTCTGCTCTATCCCCGTTTTCCCGCTCTATTCCTGTATTCCTGCTCTATCCCCATATTCCTGCTCTATCCCCGTATTCCTGCTCTAGCCCTGTATTCCTGCTCTATCCCCATTTTCCTGCTCTATCCCCGTATTCCTGCTCTAGCCCTGTATTCCTGCTCTATCCCCGTATTCCTGCTCTAGCCCTGTATTCCTGCTCTATCCTCGTATTTCTGCTCTATCCCCATATTCCTGCTCTATCCCCATATTCCTGCTCTATCCACATATTCTTGCTCTATCCCCATATTCCTGCTCTAGCCCTGTATTCCTGCTCTAGCCCTGTATTCCTGCTCTATCCCCATATTCCTGCTCTATCCCCATATTCCTGCTCTAGCCCTGTATTCCTGCTCTATCCCCATATTCCTGCTCTATCCCCGTATTCCTGCTCTAGCCCTGTATTCCTGCTCTATCCCCGTATTCCTGCTCTAGCCCTGTATTCCTGCTCTATCCCCGTATTCCTGCTCTATCCCCGTATTCCTGCTCTATCCCCGTATTCCTGCTCTATCCCCGTATTCCTGCTCTATCCCCGTATTCCTGCTCTATCCCCGTATTCCTGCTCTAGCCCTGTATTCCTGCTCTATCCCCGTATTCCTGCTCTATCCCCGTATTCCTGCTCTATTCCCGTATTCCTGCTCTAGCCCTGTATTCCTGCTCTATCCCTGTATCCCTGCTCTATCCCTGTATTCCTGCTCTATTCCCGTATTCCTGCTCTAGCCCTGTATTCCTGCTCTATCCCCGTATTCCTGCTCTAGCCCTGTATTCCTGCTCTATCCCCATATTCCTGCTCTAGCCCTGTATTCCTGCTCTATCCTCGTATTTCTGCTCTATCCCCATATTCCTGCTCTATCCCCGTATTCCTGCTCTATCCCCGTATTCCTGCTCTAGCCCTGTATTCCTGCTCTATCCCCGTATTCCTGCTCTATCCCCGTATTCCTGCTCTATTCCCGTATTCCTGCTCTAGCCCTGTATTCCTGCTCTATCCCTGTATCCCTGCTCTATCCCTGTATTCCTGCTCTATTCCCGTATTCCTGCTCTAGCCCTGTATTCCTGCTCTATCCCCATATTCCTGCTCTATCCCCGTATTCCTGCTCTATCCCCGTATTCCTGCTCTATTCCCGTATTCCTGCTCTAGCCCTGTATTCCTGCTCTATCCCTGTATCCCTGCTCTATCCCTGTATTCCTGCTCTATTCCCGTATTCCTGCTCTAGCCCTGTATTCCTGCTCTAGCCCTGTATTCCTGCTCTAGCCCTGTATTCCTGCTCTAGCCCTGTATTCCTGCTCTATCCCTGTATTCCTGCTCTATTCCCGTATTCCTGCTCTAGCCCTGTATTCCTGCTCTATCCCCGTATTCCTGCTCTAGCCCTGTATTCCTGCTCTAGCCCTGTATTCCTGCTCTATCCCCGTATTCCTGCTCTAGCCCTGTATTCCTGCTCTATCCCTGTATTCCTGCTCTATCCCCGTATTCCTGCTCTAGCCCTGTATTCCTGCTCTATCCCTGTATCCCTGCTCTATCCCTGTATTCCTGCTCTATTCCCGTATTCCTGCTCTAGCCCTGTATTCCTGCTCTATCCCCATATTCCTGCTCTAGCCCTGTATTCCTGCTCTATCCCTGTATTCCTGCTCTATTCCCGTATTCCTGCTCTAGCCCTGTATTCCTGCTCTATCCCCGTATTCCTGCTCTAGCCCTGTATTCCTGCTCTATCCCCATATTCCTGCTCTAGCCCTGTATTCCTGCTCTATCCTCGTATTTCTGCTCTATCCCCATATTCCTGCTCTATCCCCATATTCCTGCTCTAGCCCTGTATTCCTGCTCTATTTTTGAAATACTGTTCTGTTCCGGTAAACTGTTCTATCCCTGTTGCCCTGCTCTATCTATGTGGCCCTGGTCTATCCCTGTATTATTGCTTTATCCCTGTATTCCTACAACATCCCTAAAATCCTGCTCTGTTCCTGAAATCCTGCTCTATCTGTGTAATCCTGCTCTATTCCTGTACTGCTGATATGTATGTGATATGTATGTCCCTGTCAGACAGGGAAGAGATGGTCGAGTGAGGGAACCATGGTTGACAAGAGAGGTTGAATGTCTTGTTAAGAGGAAGAAGGAGACTTATGTTAGGCTGAAGAAACAAGGTTCAGACAGGGCGCTGGAGGGATACAAGATAGCCAGGAGGGAACTGAAGAAAGGGATTAGGAGAGCTAAGAGAGGGCATGAAAAATCTTTGGCGGGTAGGATCAAGGAAAACCCCAAGGCCTTTTACACATATGTGAGAAATATGAGAATGACTAGAGCGAGGGTAGGTCCGATTAAGGACAGTAGCGGGAGATTGTGTATTGAGTCTGAAGAGATAGGAGAGGTCTTGAACAAGTATTTTTCTTCAGTATTTACAAACGAGAGGGGCCATATTGTTGGAGAGGACAGCGTGAAGCAGACTGATAAGCTTGAGGAGATACTTGTCAGGAAGGAAGATGTGTTGCGCGTTTTGAAAAACTTGAGGATAGACAAGTCCCCCGGGCCTGACGGGATATATCCAAGGATTCTATGGGAAGCAAGAAATGAAATTGCAGAGCCGTTGGCAATGATCTTTTCGTCCTCGCTGTCAACAGGGGTGGTACCAGAGGATTGGAGAGTGGCGAATGTCGTGCCCCTGTTCAAAAAAGGGAATAGGGATAACCCTGGGAATTACAGACCAGTTAGTCTTACTTTGGTGGTAGGCAAAGTAATGGAAAGGGTACTGAGGGATAGGATTTCTGAGCATCTGGAAAGGCATTGCTTGATTAGGGATAGTCAGCACGGATTTATATGGGGTAGGTCTTGCCTTACAAGTCTTATTGAATTCTTTGAGGAGGTGACCAAGCATGTGGATGAAGGTAAAGCAGTGGATGTAGTGTACATGGATTTTAGTAAGGCATTTGATAAGGTTCCCCATGGTAGGCTTATGCAGAAAGTAAGGAGGCATGGGATAGTGGGAAATTTGGCCAGTTGGATAACAAACTGGCTAACCGATAGAAAACAGAGAGTTGTGGTGGATGGCAAATATTCAGCCTGGAGCCCAGTTATCAGTGGCGTACCGCAGGGATCAGTTCTGGGTCCTCTGCTGTTTGTGATTTTCATTAACGACTTGAATGAGGGAGTTGAAGGGTGGGTCAGTAAATTTGCAGATGATACGAAGATTGGTGGAGTTGTGGATAGTGAGGAGGGCTGTTGTCGGCTTCAAAGAGACATAGATAGAATGCAGAGCTGGGCTGAGAAGTGGCAGATGGAGTTTAACCCTGACAAGTGTGAGGTTGTCCATTTTGGAAGGACAAATATGAATGCGGAATACAGGGCTAATGGTAGGGTTCTTGGCAATGTGGAGGAGCAGAGAGATCTTGGGGTCTATGTTCATAGTTCTTTGAAAGTTGCCACTCAAGTGGATAGAGCTGTGAAGAAGGCCTATGGTGTGCTAGCGTTCATTAGCAGAGGGATTGAATTTAAGAGCCGTGAGGTGATGATGCAGCTGTACAAAACCTTGGTCAGGCCACATTTGGAGTACTGTGTGCAGTTCTGGTCACCTCATTTTAGGAAGGATGTGGAAGCTTTGGAAAAGGTGCAAAGGAGATTTACCAGGATGTTCCCTGGAATGGAGAGTAGGTCATACGAGGAAAGGTTGAGGGTGCTAGGCCTTTTCTCATTAGAACGGAGAAGGATGAGGGGCGACTTGATAGAGGTTTATAAGATGATCAGGAGAATAGATAGAGTAGACAGTCAGAGACTTTTTCCCCGGGTGGAACACACCATTACAAGGGGACATAAATTTAAGATAAATGGTGGAAGATATAGAGGGGATGTCAGAGGTAGGTTCTTTACCCAGAGAGTAGTGGGGGCATGGAATGCACTGCCTGTGGTAGTAGTTGAGTCGGAAAATTTATGGACCTTCAAGCGGCTATTGGATAGGTACTTGGATTAGGGTAGAATAATGGAGTGTAGGTTAACTTCTTAAGGGCAGCACGGTAGCATTGTGGATAGCACAATTGCTTCACAGCTCCAGGGTCCCAAGTTCGATTTCGACTTGGGTCACTGTCTGTGTGGAGTCTGCACATCCTTCCCGTGACTGCGTGGGTTTCCTCCGGGTACTCCGGTTTCCTCCCACAGTCCAAAGATGTGCAGGTTGGGTGGATTGGCCATGATAAATTGTCCAAAATTCTATGATTAACCTAGGACAAAAGTTCGGCGCAACATCGTGGGCCGAAGGGCCTGTTCTGTGCTGTATTTCTCTATATATCCCTCTATCCTTGCTCTATTCCCTGAAATCTGGCTCTATCCCTGCTTCCATGCTATAATCCTGCTCTATCCCTGTAATACTGCTCTATCCCTGTATTCCTGCTCTAGCCCAGAAATCCTGACCTATCTATGTATGCCTGCTCTAGCCCTGCATCCCTGAAATCCTGCTCTATCACTGTACTCCTGATTTATCCCAGCATCCCTGCTCTATCCCAGAAATCCTGATTTACTTATGTGTCACTGTTCTGTTCCTGTAATCCAGCTCTATTTCTGTAACCTTGCACAATTCCTGAAATCTTGCTCTATCCCTGTATCCCTGCTCTATCCCTGTATCCCTGCTCTATCCCTGTTATCCTGCTCTAATCCTGTAATTCTGCTCTATCCTGTGGCCCTGCTCTATCCCTAAAATCCTGCTCTATACCCATAATCCTGCTCTATACCCATAATCCTGCTCTATACCTGTATTCCTGCTCTTTCCCTGTAATCCTGCTCAATCCCTGTATCCCTGCTCTTTCCCTGTAATCCTGCTCTTTCCCTGTAATCCTGCTCTATCCCTGTATCCCTGCTCTTTCCCTGTATCCCTGCTCTATCCCTGTTATCCTGCTCTAATCCTGTAATTCTGCTCTATCCTGTGGCCCTGCTCTATCCCTAAAATCCTGCTCTATACCTGTATTCCTGCTCTTTCCCTGTAATCCTGCTCGATCCCTGTACCCCTGCTCTTTCCCTGTAATCCTGCTCTTTCCCTGTAATACTGCTCTATCCCTGTATCCCTGCTCTTTCCCTGCAATCCTGCTCGATCCCTGTATCCCTGCTCTTTCCCTGTGATCCTGCTCTATCCCTGTAATACTGCTCTATCCCTGTAGCTCTATCCCTGTATCCTTGCTCTCTTCCTGTAATCCTGCTCTATCCCTGTATCCCTGCTCTTTCCCTGTAATCCTGCTCTATCCCTGTATCCCTGCTCTATCCCTGTATCCCTGCTCTATTCCTGTATCCCTGCTCTATTCCTAAAATCCTGCTCTATCCCTGTATCCCTGCTCTATTCCTGTAATTCTGCTCTATCCCTGTATCCCTGCTCTATCTCTGTAATACTGCTCTTTCCCTGTATCCCTGCTCTATCCCTGTATCCCTGCTCTATCCCTGTAATTCTGCTCTATCCCCGTATCCCTGCTCTATCCCTGTAATACTGCTCTATCCCTGTAATTCTGCTCTAACCCTGTAATAGTGCTCTATCCCTGTATCCCTGCTCTATCCATGTTATCCTGCTCTATCCCTGTATCCCTGCTCTATCCCTGTATCCCTGCTCTATCCCTGTATCACTGCTCTATCCCTGTAATTCTGCTCTATCCCTGTATTCCTGCTCTTTCCCTGTAATATTGCTCTATCCCTGCTCTACCCCTGTAATACTGCTCTATCCCTGTATCCCTGCTCTATCCCTGTATCCCTGCTCTATCCCTGTAATACTGCTCTATCCCTGCATCCCTGCTCTATCCCTGTAATACTGCTCTATCCCTGTAATACTGCTCTATCCCTGTATCCCTGCTCTATCCCTGTAATACTGCTCTATCCCTGTATCCCTGCTCTATCCCTGTAATACTGCTCTATCCCTGTAATACTGCTATATCCCTGTATCCCTGCTCTATCCCTGTATCCCTGCTCTATCCCTGTAATACTGCTCTATCCCTGTATCCCTGCTCTATCCCTGTATCCCTGCTCTATCCCTGTATCCCTGCTCTATCCCTGTAATCCTGCTCTATCCCTGTATTCCTGCTCTTTCCCTGTAATCCTGCTCTCCTCCTGTAATCCTGCTTTCTTCCTGTAATCCTGCTCTATCCCTGTATCCTTGCTCTATTCCTGTAATTCTTCACTATCCCAGGAATCCTTCACTATCCCTCTAGTCCGACTCTATCCCTATGCTCCTGCGCTATTCCTGTAACCCAGCTCCATCCCTTTGCCCTGGCTCCATCCCTCTGATTCTCTTCTACCCCAGCAATCCAGAACTATCCCAGTAATCCTGCTCTATCCCTCTGTCGCTGCTCTATTCCTGTGATTCTGGCCCATCCCTTTAGTCCTGCTCCATTCCTGCGGCCTTGCTCAATCTGTGTAATTCTACTCTATCCCTGGAATCCTGTTCTATCCCTGGAATCCTGTTCTGTCCCTACGGGCAGCTTACATCCCTGTGTTCCTGCGCTAACCCTGTGGTCTTAAAAGTTTATTTCCTTCAGGTATCCGATCCAAATTCCAAATGGCTCATGGCGCTGAGGTCCCAGGTTCGATCCCAGCTCTGGGTCACGGTCCGTGTGGAGTTTGTATATTCTCCCCGTGTCTGCGTGGGTTTCACCCCCACAACCCAAATATGTGCAGAGTAGGTGGATTGGCCACACTAAATTGTCCCTTAATTGGAAAAAATAATTGGGTAATCTAAATTTTTCAAAAAAAACTTTCTGGTTTAGTAAATCGCATGAGTCCTGGAAATGACTGAAAGAAGAAGAGTACAAAATGAAAAAGAAATCTACAAAAATGCATTTCCTTGAGCTTTTCCTGGTTTGTCACCATGACATTGATGGACGTCAAGGAAGAAAGTCTCTGCTGAAGTTAATGGCAAAGCATAAAAAGCATTGAGCAAATGAATCCCTGCACGGGACAATCCTTTAGCTTCACAGTTACTTTCTTACCCATCAATTTTCCAAAAAACCCCACTGATTATCAACTGTCTGAGAGTCCTCCAATTCTATTTGTTAAAATAAGTTCTTAATATAAATCCAGTGTTTCTGAGAGAGTACTGAGATCTTACCTGCATATACATTAACTACTATGCTCACACATGTTTCCGTACCGTTCAAATCTGTAAACGTTCGGATATATTTTCCAGTATCATTAAAACCAACAGATGGAAGTCGTAAATAAAAGCCATTGTTTTCAATATTCACTCTGTGTTTAAATGCACCAAAGACAGTTTCAGAATTCATCCCTTTTTTGATAACAGAGGAAATGCGGCGGCTCCCTGATCCTGAAGAAAACGTCCATTCAACTGAATCTGCTTCACAATCTCTGTAGTTTGGATTCAGGACGATGTTTTCCCCAAAAGTTGCATTTCTGTTCGGCTCATTCACACATGAAAGTACAGTCAGTAAACCTGGATCAAACATAACAGCAGTAATTAAGCATCATTGGTTGCCAGGACTACATGCAAATTTGATAATTTTCATTCCCTTCTTAGTGCTTCTTGATGTGGCACGTTTGAACAGTGGTTAGCACTGCTGCATCACAGCGCCAGGGACCTTGGTTCGATTCTGACCTTGGGTGACTGTGTGGAGTTTGCACTTTCTGCCCGTGGCTGCATGGGAGCTCTGGTTTCCTCCCACAGTTCAAATATGTGCAGGTTAGGTAGATTAGCCATGATCAATTGCCCCTTAGTGTCCAAAATTGTGTAGGTTAGGTGATAGGGATGGGGCAGGGGAGTGGGCCTAGCTAGGGTGTTCTTTCGGAGGCTCGGTGCAGACTCAGTGGGCTGAATGGCTTCCTGTAGACTGAATTGACTGCAGGTACTCAATGGTAACTTGCAACACATTGGCAATCTCAGGAAGGTCACAGCAAGTACATGAACTGGGAAACATTTGATGCAATAGTCGATGCTCTTCTGAGTTTTGTATTTGCTTCTTGGGCAGGGAGAATTACTCGATCTGTAATCCATACAATATATGACCTCCAGAAACAGTGATACATTTGGAATTGTAACTATAAGCAAAGCATATTGTGAATCAAACAGTTCTGTTTATCGCTCTAATTCCAAATGAACATTAAGTTGAGACCTCAGGTGGAATTAAAAGATCCCACGGCACATTTTCAACGAAAACCAGGAAGGTTCTCTCCAATTTTCTGATCAATTAAAAGAAGGAAGAGCAGATGTAAGCCATTCCGCCCCTCAGGCCTGCTCCACAACACAATATGATCTGGTTGTTGCCTCAACTCAGATTTCCTGTTTGATCACACCCGTGACTCTTGACTCTCTTGCTGATCAAAAACCTACTTAGCTCAGCCTTGAAATTATTTCATGCCCCAGCCTCCACTGCTCTCTGGGGAATTCCACTGATGAACAATGTTTTCAGAGAGAAAAAATATCCTTGTTCTAATCATAAATGAGAAGCCTGTAATTTTTTAATTCTGTCTCTTGGTTCTAGACTTTCCACAATGTTGTTAGGTGAATTGGACATTTTAAATTCTCCCTCAGTGCACCTGAACATACACGTGTGTCGACTAGGGGCTTTTTACAGTAACTTCATTGCAGTGTTAATGTAAGCCTACTTGTGACAATAATGAAAATTACTATCATGATTAAGGTGAAACATCCTCCCAAATCCACCCTATCAAATCCCAACAAGATGCATTTCAATAAAGTCATTCTTCTAAACTCCGAGGATTGACCCAACCTGCTCAACCTTTCCTCATACTGTGGGTAGCACGGTAGCACAAGTGGATAGCACTGTGGCTTCACAGCGTCAGGGTCCCAGGTTCGATTCCCCGCTGGGTCACCATCTGTGTGGAGTCTGCACGTTCTCCCCGTTTCTGGGTGGGTTTCCTCCAGGTGCTCCAGTTTCCTCCCACAGTCCAAAGACATGCAGGTTAGGTGGATTGGCCATGCTAAATTGCCCTTAGTGTCGAATGAGATTAGGAGGGTTAATGGGTTATGGGGATAGGGTGGAAGTGAGGGCTTAAGTGGGTCGGTGCAGACTCAATGGGCCGAATGGCTTCCTTCTGCACTGTATGTTCTATGTCTAACATTACCCCTTCACCCAGGAATCAGGGGCGGGATTCTTCGGAAACCGGCGGGGCGGGCAAATCCGGCGCGAAGGAGTAGCGTGAACCACTCTGGCGTCGGACCACCACGAAGGTGCGGCTTCCTCTGCACCTTCAAGGGCTAGGCTGGTGCCGGAGTAGTTTGCGCCATGCTGGCCGGCGCGAATGGGCTTGGTGCCCGGCACGAGTTGGCGCATGCACAGGAGTGCCAGCGTTTGCTGGCGTCATCCCAGCGCATGCGCGGGGGGCGTTCATCGCCGCGCCGGACATGGTGGACCGTTACACCAACTGGCGCGGAGGAATAGAGTGCCCCCACGGCACAGGCCCACCCGCGGATTGGTGGGATCCGATCGCGGGCCAGGCAACCATGGGGGCACCCCCCCGGGCCAGATCCGCCCCCCCGAGGACCCCGGAGGCCGCCCTCGGAGCCAGGTCCAGCCAGTAAGTACCTTTCGTAACATACGCCGGCGGGACTTGCCGAAAACGGGCGGCCACTCGGCCCATTGCGGGCCGGAGAATCGCCGGGGAGCAACTGCCAGCGGCCACCGACCGGCACGGCGGCCCCGCCAAATCCCCGGCGCCGGAGAATTCGGCAGCTGGCGGGACCAGGATTCATGCGCCCCCCCCCCCCCCCGGCGATTCTCTGACCCGGCGGGAGGTCGGAGAATCCCGCCCCAGTTAACTGCACATTCTCTGAATGCTATTATATCCCTCCTGAAGTAAACAGACCAGAACTGTACACAGTGCTCCAGATATGGTCTCACCAGTGCTTTGTACAACTGTAGCATAACTTCCCCACTTTTATACTGGACTCCCCTTGTATAACTTTGCATTTGCCTTCCTAATCACTTGTTGCAACTGCATATTAACTTTTTGTGATTCATGTACCAGGACACCCAGATCGTCGTACAATAAAGTTCTGAAGTCTCTCTCTATTCAAATAATATATTTCTGTTACAGACAGGAGGGGGATTAAGTTTAAAAAGCCCTGATTGCTACTCTCCCCACCTGTCCTTAATCAGAAAAATGTTTTGATTTTGATTTCCCCCTTTAGAAGTGGTGGGATATTTCCCCCAAACCCTCAGTTTTGGGTTGATCGGATTTCTCAACAAAATCAAGATAGGGTAAAATTAGAGTTTAATTTTACACAAACTCAAAACATGGCGGAATGGGATATTGCTATGTAGTCGCGGTACATTCGTACAATAAAAGAGGGATGAAAAAGGGAAAGAGGTGCAGGGAAAAGATCACAGAGGATAAGAATTATTGTTTCATGTGAATCCAGAGCCCAGAATCAAAAGTCCAATGGTGTATTCTTTCACAGCGACAGCAGGTTGTCAACTGTGCTGGATAATTCACTTTTCCAGTAGAGATGGCTTCCACAATGGGCTCAGCGTGTAGAGATGAATTAGTCTTGTGAGCTCTGGTACAGAGTTCAGAAACGATATAGATGGGACCAAGCATTCATCTGGACCAAGCCCTTGCTCTGAGCTGCTGCTTGATCAATGGGGCTGGTTTAGCTAAATCGCTGGCTTTGAAAGCAGACCAAGCAGGCCAGCAGCACGGTTCGATTCCCGTACCAGCCTCCCCGGACAGGCGCCGGAATGTGGCGACTAGGGGCTTTTCAGTAACTTCGTTGAAGCCTACTCGTGACAATAAGAGATTTTCATTTTCATTTTCATTTTCATTTTTTTCAGATGGCAGATGAAATTTGCAGTTCCATAACTGGTTAACTGGTTATCCCATCTAGAGTGATGGGGTGGGTGCAGTGGGGTAGTGGGGGGATGTGATGTGATGTGATATGATTCCAACTTTGCCACTATAGTTTGGGCCACTAGTAATTTCAAAAGAGATTTCAGGGTCCTTTGTCCTGACAACTCCATTGATCAGGGCCTGACCTTTGAAATGTACGATTCATTTCCTCTGCAGTTGCTGTGATCATTCGTGGTCCTTCAGGGTGGCAGTTGCTTCGAATGCAAGAAGTTCCTTTTGTTTGAGTCACAGCCAGTCATGGTTTTAGTCATTTGAAAGTCTTTTCCAGTTTTTAAAATGTATTAATTAGCCACAATGAATGACAGGAACACACACAGGATTCTGTATTTCGAAGTTCATTAAGTATGCACAGCTGACTATGGGGCCAAATCAATTGACATATTGGGATCTAATTCGTCTGCCTGCTATCAGCAGGTGCCCTATTTAAGTGCCAGTCCAAAACATACATTTCACCCTCTCCAGCTCACCTGTCTTCAGAAGACTGTCAAACATGTCAGCAAGCCAGAAGGAAAAGGCTAGCAGCCTTAAGAAGAATGCAGAACCCCACTTCAGCCACCAGACCCTTGAGGCATCAACCTAGCAATGTACATACAGGCATACCCTGTAACCAAGGGATGGTTTGAGGAAGTGCTGCAAACCCATGTCTCCAGCCTGGGATGCCACTCCCAGATTGGCTGGCAACCATGCCTGAAGCACCATCCAGTGCAGGAAGAGGAGAAATGATCTGACCCACTCTGCCAAGGTAAGTCATTTCTCAACTCCCTCCAATATCAAACTCTCAGCATGTACTCAGTCAGCGATTCTCTTCACAGATCCTAGACATCCATTAGCAGGGGACACACAACAACATGCATACTTTCAAAGACACTTTCACATCACCAACACCCAACTGTCATGTTGTTCACACTCCATCCTCTGTCCTTCTGGGTTGGGCTCACCACACACAGGGGACAAACATTTAACCCAAAGTCTGCGCTAACTCCTCCGGTCGCCTGCTTTTATTTTGTCTTCAACAGGCCAAGCTGGTGCACCAGAAGTGGTAAGGATCGCGGACGGGTAAAGGGACGGCAGAGGTCATTGCCCACACAGAATTCAAGGGGAGGGGGAGAAATTGAGAACTCCCAACAACCAAGTGCAGATCACAGCCCCATCCCTTCATTAGACCCTGACAATCACAGTGCGTTTTCCCCAGGGCCTGATGGGATTTATCCTAGGATTCTCTGGGAAGCCAGGGAAGAGATTGCTGACCCTTTGGCTTTGATTTTTAGGTCATCATTGGCTACAGGAATAGTGCCAGAGGACTGGAGGATAGCAAATGTGGTCCCTTTGTTCAAGAAGGGGAGTAGAGATAACCCCGGTAACTATAGGCCGGTGAGCCTAACATCTGTGGTGGGTAAAGTCTTGGAGAGGATTATAAAAGATACGATTTATAATCATCTAGATAGGAATAATATGATTAGGGATAGTCAGCATGGTTTTGTGAAGGGTAGGTCATGCCTCACAAACCTTATCGAGTTCTTTGACAAGGTGACTGAACAGGTGGATGAGGGTAAAGCAGTTGATGTGGTGTATATGGATTTCAGTAAAGCGTTTGATAAGGTTCCCCACGGTCGGCTATTGCAGAAAATACGGAGGCTGGGGATTGAGGGTGATTTAGAGATGTGGATCAGAAATTGGCTAGTTGAAAGAAGACAGAGAGTGGTGGTTGATGGGAAATGTTCAGAATGGAGTTCATTTACGAGTGGCGTACCACAAGGATCTGTTCTGGGGCCGTTGCTGTTTGTCATTTTTATAAATGACCTAGAGGAGGGAGCAGAAGGATGGGTAAGTAAATTTGCAGACGACACTAAAGTCGGTGGAGTTGTAGACAGTGCGGAAGGATGTTGCAGGTTACAGAGGGACATAGATAAGCTGCAGAGCTGGGCTGAGAGGTGGCAAATGGAGTTTAATGTGGAGAAGTGTGAGGTGATTCACTTTGGAAAGAATAACAGGAATGCGGAATATTTGGCTAATGGTAAAATTCTTGGTAGTGTGGATGAGCAGAGGGATCTCGGTGTCCATGTACATAGATCCCTGAAAGTTGCCACCCAGGTTGATAGGGTTGTGAAGAAGGCCTATGGTGTGATGGCCTTTATTGGTAGAGGGATTGAGTTCCGGAGCCATGAGGTCATGTTGCAGTTGTACAAAACTCTAGTACGGCCGCATTTGGAGTATTGCGTACAGTTCTGGTCGCCTCATTATAGGAAGGACGTGGAAGCTTTGGAACGGGTGCAGAGGAGATTTACCAGGATGTTGCCTGGTATGGAGGGAAAATCTTATGAGGAAAGGCTGATGGACTTGAGGTTGTTTTTGTTAGAGAGAAGAAGGTTAAGAGGTGACCTAATAGAGGCATACAAAATGATCAGAGGGTTAGATAGGGTGGACAGCGAGAGCCTTCTCCCGCGGATGGAGGTGGCTATCACGAGGGGACATAGCCTTAAATTGAGGGGTAATAGATATAGGACAGAGGTCAGAGGTGGGTTTTTTACGCAAAGAGTGGTGAGGCCGTGGCATGCCCTACCTGCAACAGTAGTGAACTCGCCAACATTGAGGGCATTTAAAAGTTTATTGGATAAGCATATGGATGATAAGGGCATAGTGTAGGTTAGATGGCCTTTAGTTTTTTTCCATGTTGGTGCAACATTGAGGGCCGAAGGGCCTGTACTGCGCTGTATCGTTCTATGTTCTATGTTCTATGTCACATGCAGTCTGATATAGCTCAGCGACTGAAACTCAATTCTCTATTTTCTTGGCCCCATCAGACTGAGGCTTATGAGGCAGCAGAGCAGCAGTCCAAGCAGTCTAAGTGAGAGAGGGATTCCCAGACATGATCTACTCAAGCTACCACAAGAATGCACTGGAATTCTGGGTGGTTGGTGAGAGAAAATCAAGTGACAACCCAAGCTCTTGTGTGTTTTAAGCAAGTGCTTTCTCTGCAGAATAGGATGAGCAACTGTGGTGAATGTATTGCATTAACCATTCACCATATATGTAACTGTAACATGCTGTTGCCCATGTGGGCTCCACCTATGGACCTTTGTAAGATATTACCTGGAATGTATCATGTTGGTACCTTTGTGGGCTCCGCCCCTGGTTCCGCCCCTTGAGGTGAGGTATAAGGAGCAGTAGCCCTGAAGGCAGCTCTCACTAGCAGAGCAGTCACAGACAGGCACTGTTCTAGTCGATTAAAGCCACAGTTTACATCTACTCTCTGTTTCGCGTAAATTGATGGTCGCATCAGCAACCAAGACGTTGAAGGAAAAAAAACCAGGGTGAGTTCATTCTTCTCTCACTCACTTTCCGCATCCAAGTTACAAGCTTTTGAACCCTGTCTGCTGATTGTGACAGGCCCAGGTGCCGTATACAGAGCTTTCATGAAAAGGATTTAATCCAGCACTACTGGCTCCGGAAGAACAGATAATTCATCCATCTGCGTCTTTAAATCACCTCAGTGCCAGAGGCCTTAGGACCACCAAGTGAAAGAAGCAGGACTGCCAAATTCAGTCTGAAGTCAGCAAAGCCACCAACCTCTATGAACTTTAATTTTACTGTAATTTTACTGGACTGCAACTTAGGGAGTGGGCAATAAATGCTGGCCTCGCCAGTGACGCCCTCATCCTGTAAATTAATTTTAAAACAAGCTTGCTTAATCTATCCTTCCCCACTCGTAACCTATTTGTGTGTGTGTGCAAAATCAGAGCACATTTTATTATTTTACTTAGAATGGACTACGTGCAACAACAGCTCACGTCTTTTCTTTGTTGTAGCTCAAGGAAGCCTGTCTGATTGTGTTTTCTATGATCACAGCACATAAACAGTTAAACATCTGCTGAAATGGCAAGTGTATTCATTTTTCTTGCAATTTCTGTTGTGGTCAAATGAGGAGAGGGAAAATAGGGCATCCCACAAACCCCTCTTCGCCTGATCATAACAAAACATACATAGAACATAGAACAGAATGGGTGATTTCCTTAACTGATAAAACTCTTTCTGCAGCTTCGTCTTTGACCACGACACGTCTTGTTCCGAAGTACTGTTACTGACCACAAAGTGCAAACATTCTTCAGCTGAGATGGCATTCATGTACAGTACATGAAAATGAACCAGCGCCAGTACATGTGAACATCTGGCTAATTAAAATTTAGGCTAGAACTAACACTGTATTCAAAACCGTTTCAAATTCAACACTGAAAACCAACATCTGGCCAATATTATAAATCCTGCTACTTTATGGGGATTTTAATTTAGCAGGTTTTATGGACTTTTTAAAAAAAAATCAACAAAACTGAATCCCAGCAAAATTGAATTAAGGTCATCAATTGCTCAGCTCTTTGTTAAAAATGAGATGAAAAAAAGCAAATGTGTTCATATTCTTAAACACATGTGTTTCACGGTCTGTTCAAGTGCAAAACGTTAACTGCTGGAACGACTCCGAGATATCAGGACTTCATCACATCGGGTTTCATCTGCATAGGTGTGATCACGGAATATCATGGGCACTGTCATTCTCCAGCTGCCCTCAGCTGTTTCAGGAACCCAACTAAAACCCTGCCAAGATCCCATTGTTCATGTCATTATGCGTGCCGCAGCAACGAGGAGCTAGATTGAATGGACATCGCCCTTGAATAGCATTTAAGTTAGCTCCCAGTGCGACTGATTATAAGTGAGAAGAGTGGGAATCAGTTGAGCATGTAACACCTAGAGTGTCGCATTTTAATGTTTAGGGGGTGTGGCCACTTAATGGGAAATGGCTGCAGGAGAGGCCAAAAGGTGTGATAATCACTTTAAAGGCTCAGAAATTATTTTAAATGTTTTGAAACTTTGCGGAGGCTGTATGGGATATGTGTTGGAGGGAGGTGTTGGATGGGATGGCAGAGGGCAGTGTTGGAGGAGGTTGTGGGTTCGGTGGGTGTTGTTGGGGGGTTGATGTAGCGGGACATGTGGAGAAAAATTAGGTGATGCCGGAGAATGGTATGAAACTCAGAGACCGAAATCAAACTTCCCCACTCAAAATATGGGGGAGGTTATTGGTGTGGTTTCTCCACCATCTCTTTATGCTTGGGTAAGAACTGATCCAAATTTAGGCTCAAGCCTCCTTATTGCAGCTCACCAGCACCGGGCAATCAAAGATTAATGGAAGTTAGTGAAAGGGAGTTCCAGGGAGGTGGGGGTGAAGAGAACAATCATGAACAACAGCCTGAGTAGACAGCGCTGCAACTGACATTATTCTTGCAGAATAAAATAAAGGAAGGCGTGCATTAATAGAGCACTTGACCACAGGATGTTTCAAAGTACTTGACAGCCAACTAAGTACAATCACTGCGCAAAACTGCATTCCTATTCCACATTTTACTGATCTTGCTGGAAATTTCTTTTCAGAAGAGTGGGTTTTTAGGTAGTCATTTCATTCTACTTCATATTTTGATATGAAATTTATCTTTATTTGCAACTGTAATGGATCCTGGGGTTAATTTCAAGAAGCTAACCAACTTGCGGGGCTCCGATAATATCAGAAATTTTGAGCAGATTGCAGCTTTCATCTGAACCCCAGTAAAGAGGACCATGATTAAATCAGTGTCTCTAACAATACAGAATTTACAAAATACATTGATTAAGGTATATTTTCCTGTTCAGAGGGCATCATTTATATTTAAGGGTTTATGAAGAGCTAACGGTTGCACTGATTAATGAAAGGGTTATTATGCTGGGTATATTCCATAATTTAACAACTCTCTATATTTCTCATGCAACCATAATTTTACTGCTTCTCTTCTGGATACTGGTCTCAGGCCAGGAACTTAGAGTGTGATAATGAGTTGAAAGACCCACACTATGCTATAGGTTGCATCACACAGGGTACATTTATGCCCAAAGTCATGTGCAGAATTCCACTCTTTGGGTAGTTGTTATTTTTTTTATATTACGAGAGTAGAGGTAGCATCATCAACCAATGAACAGTAACATAAATACATAGCAGCATTATAGAATAAATGATGTACTCCCTACCTCCATCCCAACATTTGGTGACCAAGCTTTCACCTAGTGTGGTCCCAATGTCTGGAGTTCCCAACAACAACTTCTTTCTGTTCCTAATTCTCTCCTTTAAAATTTGGCGCATTGAGTCTGCACGGACGCTCTGAAAGAGCACCCTACCTCGGCCCACTCCACTGCCCTATCCCCGTAACCCCACCTTTGGACATTATGGGACAATTTAGCATAGCCAATCCACCTAACCTGCTCATCTTTGGACCTTGGGAGGAAACCAGCGCACCCGGAAGAAACCCAAACAGGCACGGGGAGAACGTGCAAACTCTACACAGATAGTCACCCAAGGACGGAATTAAACCCGGGTCCCTGGCACTGTGAAGCAACAGTGCTAATAACTGTGCCACCGTGCAGGAACAGACATTTGGTATTATCTATCCAACCTATCGCTCAGTTTATAAATGCACCAAGTGGCCCAGCCTTAACACATTTAGAATGTCGGTTTGCACTGTGCTGAACTTACATTATGTCTGATTGAAGCTAAAGTGGTGTGATAATATCTATAGAAGTGATTCCCCAGCTCTTCTGTAGTGCACTTGGGAGTCAGGTTGGGACTTATCATTTACACCTCCATGCTTACCTACAACCACTTTGCATCAATGCAAAAGTTATAGAGTACTTGTACCTTTTGAATTTCTGCTCTGCACAGCCTTGACAGAGTTTTTGCACTATCTCTACATTATCACTTCACTTTTGCACCCTTCTCTACTCTTAGTTATTTTAATTTGTACCTCTAACGTAGGAAACATCATATAATCAATTGTATAAAGTACTTACCATTCATATTTAATGCCAAAAGAGCAGTTGCATGATTAATGAAACCCATCCTGACAATGCCTACTGGTTGTATTTCATAGCATTACTTGTTCCTTTATACTGGGTGTAAATGTTACAGATAAAAGTGTTACTTTACAGACAGGGAGGAGACAATGATAAAATGCGTGTTATTTCCGATGTCTTTTTACATCTGTTGCTAACCACCAAACCACCCACCCACATAACCTAATTTACACCTTTAAGATGATATTTACTTCAAATTAAAGTACAACTTTCACAAATGTTAACCATTTTGTATCTTTGTTCTATCCATGTCCATTAGCAAAACTTCAGTTACTCGTTTTTAGAATCAAACATTCAAGGGATTAAACCTTGCAAAAGAGGTTGGGTTAATGCATAACCCACTAACCTGAGCTAACCCGGACCTTTGACTGTTACCAAATCATCCTCCCTGCACAAGGATTAAACTGAATTGATGCTGTTTTCACTTTACCTGTTCTGTCCATCATATTGTTAATCAATCCATGTAAGACCTTAAATTCAGGACTTTCAATTATTCACCAATTTTCATTACGCACTGATGAGGATGATGGAGTATCATTAATAAGGCCAAAATGGGAAGTGGATTTACATTTTATCATAATCTAGTTCACATTTAAATATATGATACTAATTTATATACAGAAATGTATATGAAAGTTTGAGTTAAAGGCTGATTGACCTGATTAATACAACACTCCTGCATGCTTCACCAGATGGCGATGTCTATGTATTTACATTGTGTACTTTGTGTTGCCCTATTATGTATTTTCTTTTTCTTTTCTTTTATTTTCATGTACTAAATGATCTGTTTGAGCTGCTGGCAGAAAAATATGTTTCACTGTACCTCAGTATACATGACAGTAAGCAAATCCAATCCAATTTTTGGCATATTCTTGGTTGGGTGAACAAAAATTCCAAAATATTTAAGTAATAATAGAAAATACTTAGATCTTGAAAGGAAAAAATTCCAGCGCATTCTGATAGGTCAGGCAGCTTCCTTCTCTGCTAGATCGTTCAATGAATTTTTTTTTATAAAACAAGAAGCAAAGATAATGTGGTAAATAAAAAGATGAGTTTAAGCTGCTTATTGTTTTTGTGGCCGTCTTTAGCATTATTTTGCAAATTGCGAAGTCACATTGACTTAATGATTTAATCCTGATTTTTATTAATACAAAGATGTGAATTCTGTAGGTATTATCTTGCTTAAAATTACAATGGTTTTTCTATCCTAAATGATATTGGATGAACATATCACAGGTTATAACCACAAAGTGATCCACTTCCTACCACTGATTAAGGTATTCATGCAGCAGGAAACTGGTTGCTAAGTAACAACAAGAATAGGTGAGATGTTGTAAATCTTTTTATTGATGAAGTAATGGATGATGTACCTCACTCAGCCTTTACACTGTTTTATCAACTTGAAACTTCCTCCAATAATATCTGTCAAAGAGCTGAACTCAGCATCTAAATTACTACCTCTCCTTTCAGTTGAAAACCATTACACCTTCGGAAAATTACCAAATCAAAATCCCGACAGTGTTAATTTTTTAACCTTTCTCACAACGTGATAATTTCTTATCTGGTATGTTAATGCCGAAGTCTGCTGATGCCATTTATTTCATAATCAGTTTATTACTTTGCAGATATAGGAGATGATTTTCATGTTCACACGAACAAAACAAAGAACAAAGAAAATTACAGCCCAGGAACAGGCCCTTTGGCCCTCCAAGACTGCACCGACCATGCTGCCCAGCTGAACTAAAAACCCCTACCCTTCGGGGGACCATATCCCTCTATTCCGATCCTATTCATGTATTTGTCAAGACGCCCCTTGAAAGTCACTATCATTGGGCAAGAAAATACAAACAAAAGTCACTATCATGTCTGCTTCCACTGCATGCCCCGGCAGCGAGTTCCAGGCTCCCACCATCCTCTGTGTAAAAAAAATTTCTCGTACATCTCCTTTAAACCTTGCCCCTCACACTTTAAACCTATGCCCCCTAGTAATTGACTCTTCCAACCTGGGAAAAAACTTCTGACTATCCACTCTGTCCATGCTGCTCATAATCTTGTAGACTTCTGTTAGGTTGCCCATCAATGTCTGTCGATCCAGTGAGAACCTACCAAGTTTCTCAAACCTCTCCTCATAGCTAATGCCCTCCATACCAGGCAACATCCTGTTAAATCTTTTCTGTACCCTCTCCAAAGCCTCCACATTCTTCTGGTAGTGTGGCGACCAGAATTGAACACTATTCCAAGTGCAGCCTAACTAAGGTTCTATACAGCTGCAACATGACTTGCCAATTTTTAAACTCAATGCCCCGACCAATGAAGGCAAGCATGGCATATGCCTTCTTGACTACCTTCTCCACCTGTGATGCCACATTCAGTAACCTGAGTACCTGTAAACCCAGATCCCCATGCCTATCAATACTCTTAAGGGTTCTGCCATTTACTGTATATTTCTCATCTGTATTAAACCTTCCAAAATGCATTACCTCACATTTATCCGGATGATACTCCATCTTCCATCTATCCACCCAAGTCTCCACCCGTTCTGCATCCTGCTGCATCCTCTGACAGTCCTCATCGTTATCCGCAATTCCATCAACCTTTGTGTCGTCTGCAAACTTACTAATCAAACCATTTACATTTTCCTCCAAACCACCTAGATATATTACAAACAGCAAAGGTCCCAGCACTGATCCCTGAGGAATGGCACTAGTCACAGCCCTCCATTCAGAAATGCATCGTTCCACTGCTATTTTCTGTGACCAAGCCAGTTCTGTATCAATCTTGCCAGCTCACCTCTGATCCCTTGCGACTTTACCTTCTGTACCAGTCTGCCATCAGGGACCTTGTCAAAGGCCTTATTGAAGTACATGTAGACAACATCCACTGCTCTACCGTCATCAATCATCTTCGTCATATTCTCGAAAAACCCGATGCGGTTAGTGAGACATGACCTCCCCTTCACAAAACCATGTTGCCTCTCGCTAATCCGTCCACTTATTTCCAAGTGGGAGTAAATCCTGTCTTGAAGAATCCTATTCAATAATTTCCCAACCACTAACGTAAGGCTCACTGGCCTGTAATTACCTGGATTATCCTTGCTACCCTTCTTAAACAAAGGAACAACATTGGCTATTCTCCATCCTGTAGGACCTCCCCTGTAACCAGTGAGGATACAAAGATTTCTCTCAAGGCCCCAGCAATTTGATCCCTTACCACTCTCAGTATTCTGGGGTATATCCCATCAGGCCCTGGCCCAAACTATCTACACACTCTTCCCCAGACTCATCATCCACCAAGTCCGTCTCTTTGATGAATACTGACGCAAAGTGCTCACTTAATACCTTGCTCGTTTCCTCTGGCTCCACGTATAGATTCCCTTCCGCATCCTTGAGTGGGCCAACTCTCTCCCTGGCTCCTCTCTTGCTCTTTATATATGCATAAAAAATCTTGGGATTTAACCCTAACCCTAACCCTAATCCTGCTGGCCAATTACTTTTTGTGATTCCTTTTAGCCCTCCAGACTCCTTGCTTAAGTTTCTTTCTTCTTTCCTTGTATTCCACACTGGTTTTGTGTGTTCCTAGCCTTGACAAATGCTTCCTTTTTTTGACTCGGTTCACAATATCTCTCGTTATCCAAGGTTCACAAAATTGCTATACTTATCCTTCCTTACAGAAATGTGCTGGTCCTGAATTCTTATCAACTTATACTTGACAGCCTCCCCCATGCCAGATGTTGATTTTCCCTCAAATATCTGCTCCCAATCTACATTCTTCAGTTCTTGCCTAATAATGCACTTTTATCAACCAAAAATGTGTAATCTTGTGATCAAAATCTCCAGTAGGATTGAAGCATTAATTTACTGCTTATTGTTGTGGCCATCTAAAATGGCCTCCTGCAAAGAATGCTGGGCAATCTGGTCAAGCCTGAGCACAGACAGGCTGCAACCTGTGAATATACAAAAGCTACAGCTCAGACTTATGCAGAAACTAACACAGGAGAAAGGCCGTTAAAATGCATTGCATGAACAATAGAACTATCCTGTCAATCACATTGTTTACCAGACACAGTGGCAGCCAAGCCCCTGCTCCCAACACTTCCAGGCATTACTACTGAGTGCCCACCCCAAAATCGATGTGGCAGTCCATGATTGGACTTGATCGATCAGGATGACAGAGCCCTGATGAATTGATTGGCAATGAACCAGAGACTGCCCTCAAAAGGGGCATGGAAATCCAAGCAGGTTAAAAGGAGCTGCATCACCTTGGAAGCTCTCTCTCGACTACAGCTCGCGACTGCAGTTTCGACAGTCAAAAACAAGTGAATCCATCACCAGCCAAGCAGAGCACCATCCACGCCAACCACAGAGGGACCAGAACAGAGGAGGCAGACAACCAGCAACAAGAACTCCAGCACTGCCAGACTACCAGATCTTAGATAAGGTCATATCTGCTCTCCACTTGCCAGTCACCTGGAAGTTAAGTTACGGTCGTTTTTAAGTGTATTAGTTTATAGTCTAATGTGCATGAACGTGTGATTGATTAAGTAAATAACCGTGTGTATATTAATAAGCTATTATTGTACTAAATAACTTGTGTGATCATTTGTCCACCGTGTACGGGTTAAACACACACTTTGGTTTAGATAAAGAAGATACAACATTGTTCTTCTTTTCCAATTTTGGGGTGGATCTAAATCTAGGCGATGGAAGCAGTAATGGCAAAATGCAGAGGTCTCAGCAATTAAAACACAATGTTGTACTCCCAACATTCGGTTTGTTTTTGCTCCCGCTCGATATCACTCGGAACAACATCAGTTGAGTGCCTGCTATTTTCTAAGCTAACTAAAGGGAATCCCCAATTGTTCAAATGCTAGAAGGTTTTATGACATTTTGTGGTGTTAAGTATTGAGTTTTTGCTACTTGAACAAGTTCAAAGTGCTTGTCGTTGTATAGAATGTTCTAAACCTTGAAAGGTGATTCTGGCATCACACTTTTTTCTTTATTATAGTCTTTACAGCTAAAAAGGAGGAGGAGGAGCATCAAAAGGAAGGAGAACACAGAATTGACAATAGCAGGGAGAATAAATAGTAGGAGGCCTGCTTGCAGGAATCCTTACCCTCCCAACACAATGATCAGGTCAAGCAGCATAAACCTACAGTTCTCTGACAGTGCATAAGGAGACTATGGGCTGCCTTCCGATTGAATCGCAATTGAGTCAGATTGTCACTCTGCTGAAAATTATTGACCTGGAAATCCAGACAATCCTATCTCACCCGATCTTCCGATTCAGGCTGGGTGACATCTGTGTAGTGAAGCTCAATCCCGGGGCCTGCCATGAGAGGGCAGCTCAGTCACAGATAAGTGATCAATGCCATAAAACAGATAGGTTTAAAGGTCCAACCAGATTTAAAGGTCTTTGAGAAGCCAGGGAGAAGTGTCCAAGGTCAATGGGTAGGATTTGGCGGTTGGTTGTCAGGTCAGGTTGGGAGGAGGTGGGGAGAGTGGCAGTCTGGGATTGGAGTGGGAGAGAGAGATAGGAGTTGAGCCTGGTCAATTGCAGGGAGTTGGGGAGAGGTGGTAGCAAGCAGTGGCGTGTTTGTGGGGGCAGGGAAGTAATTGTGGCCTGGCAGGCTGGTGGGGAGGTCAGCAGTTGGGCCTTGTGGGTGAGGGTGGGGGGGGGGGGGTGGAGTAGTGCATCTGCCAGGCCTTTGGCAGGGAGGGGGAGTGGAGTTGACAGCCTGGAATTGGATTGGATTGGATTTGTTTATTGTCACGTGTACCGAGGTACAGTGAAAAGTATTTTTCTGCAAGCAGCTCAACAGATCATTCAGTACATGGGAAGAAAAGGGAATTGAACAGAATTCAAGAAAATACATGAGAATACATAATAGGGCAACACAAGATATACAATGTAACTACATAAGCATTGGCATCGGATGAAGCAGACAGGGTGTAGTGTTAATGAGGACAGTCCATAAAAGGGTCATTTAGGAGTCTGGTGACAGTGGGGAAGAAGCTGTTTTTGAGTCTGTTCGTCCGTGTTCTCAGACTTCTGAATCTCCTGCCCGATGGAAGAAGTTGGGAAAGTGAGTAAGCCGGGTGGAAGGGATCCTTGATTATGCTGCCTGCTTTCCCCCGGCAGCGGGAGGTGTAGATGGAATCAATGGATGGGAGGCAGGTTTGTGTGATGGACTGGGCGGTATTCACGACTCTCTGAAGTTCCTTGCGGTCCTGGGCCAAGCAGTTGCCATACCAGGCTGTGATGCAGCCCGAGAGGATGCTCTCTATAGTGCATCTGTAAAAGTTGGTAAGGGTTAATGTGGACATGCCAAATTTCCTTAGTTTCCTGAGGAAGTAAAGGCGCTGTTGTGCTTTCTTGGTGATAGCGTCGACATGAGTGGACCAGGATAGATTTTTGGTGATGTGCACCCCTAGGAATTTGAAACTGCTCACCATCTCTACCTCGGCTCCGTTGATGCTGACAGGGTTGTGTACAGTACTATGCTTCCTGAAGTCGATGACCAGCTCTTTAGTTTTGCTGGCATTAAGGGAGAGATTGTTGTCGTTGCACCACTCCACTAAGTTCTCTATCTCCCTCCTGTATTCAGACTCATCATTGTTCGAGATCCGGCCCACTATGGTCGTATCGTCAGCAAACTTGTAGATGGAGTTGGAACCAAGTTTTGCCATGCAGTCGTGTGTGTACAGGGAGTAGAGTAGGGGGCTAAGTACGCAGCCTTGCGGGGCACCGGTGTTGTGGACTATTGTGGAGGAGGTGTTGGTGTTCATTCTTACTGACTGTGGTCTGTTGGTCAGAAAGTCAAGGATCCAGTTGCAGAGTGGAGAGCCAAGTCCTAGGTTTTGGAGCTTTGATATGAGCTTGGCTGGGATTATGGTGTTGAAGGCGGAGCTGTAGTCAATAAATAAGAGTCTGATGTAGGAGTCCTTGTTTTCGAGATGCTCTAGGGATGAGTGTAGGGTCAGGGAAATGGCGTCTGATGTGGACCGGTTGCGACGGTATGCGAATTGAAGTAGGTCAAGACGTTCCGGGAGTATGGAGGTGATGCGCTTCATGATCAGCCTCTCAAAGCACTTCATTACAACTGACGTCAGGGCCACCGGGCGGTAGTCATTGAGGCACATTGCCTGGTTCTTCTTTGGTACCGGTATGATGGTGGTCTTCTTGAAGCAGGTGGGGACCTCGGAGTGGAGTAGGGATAGGTTAAAGATGTCTGTGAAAACCTCTGCCAGCTGGTCCGCGCAGGTTCTGAGTGCACGACCAGGGATCCCGTCCGGGCCCATCGCCTTCCGTGGGTTCACTTTCAGGAAGGCCGATCTGACTTCGGAAACTGTGATGGTGGGTATGGGTGAATTATGGGTTGCTGGGGCACTCGATAGCGGGTTGTTGGTTACCTGCTCAAACCGAGCATAGAATGCGTTAAGTTCATCGGGGAGGGGTGCACTGCTGCCAGAGATACTGCTCGGCTTCGCTTTGTAGCCCGTTATGTTGCTTAGTCCTTGCCACAACCGCCGAGAGTCTGTCTGTGACTCTAGCTTAGTTTGATATTCTCTCTTGGCATCTCGGATGGCTTTGCGGAGGTCATACCTGGATTTCTTGTATAGGACAGGGTCGTCTGCCTTGAACGCCTCAGATCTGTCCTTCAGTAGGGAGTCAATCTCGCGGTTGAGCCATGGTTTCCGGTTGGGGAACGTACGTACTGCTTTCTTTGGCACGCAGTCGTCCACACATTTGCTGATGAAGTCTGTGACGGTGGTGACATACTCATTTAAGTTAGTCGCTGAGTTCTTAAATATGGACCAGTCCACTGTCTCCAAGCAGTCACGTAAGAGCTCTTCTGTCTCCTCAGACCAGCACTGCACAACCTTCTTAGCTGGATTCTCCCGCTTGAGTTTCTGCTTGTAAGCCGGGAGAAGGAGCACAGTCTTATGGTCTGATTTCCCAAAGTGCGGTCGGGGGATGGAACGGTAGGCGCCCTTGATTTTTGAGTAGCAGTTGTCAAGAGTGTTGTCGCCCCGGGTGGTACAGGAGATGTGCTGGTGGAATTTTGGCAGTACACTCTCGAGGTTGGCTTTGTTGAAGTCTCCGGCCACAATGAACAGGGCCTCCGGGTGTTCTGTTTCATGGTTGTTTATGACTGTGTACAGTTCATCCAGCGCCTTCCTCACTTCTGCCTGGGGTGGGATGTAGACCGCTGTGATAATGGCTGAAGTGAACTCACGTGGAAGATAGTATGGGCAGCACTTTACGGTCAGGTATTCCAGGTCTGGGGAGCAGTAGGTCGCCAGGGTCACCACATCCAAGCACCAGGAGGAGTTGATGAGGAGGCAAACCCCTCCACCCTTCGCTTTGCCTGAAGATGCCGGGCGGTCCGCCCGGTGAATAGAGAAGCCTTCAGGTTGTATGGCACAGTCCGGTGAGGCGGGGGTGAGCCATGTCTCTGTGAATTGGGTATGGCGTGGGGGGAAGGCGGGGTGGAATTAGTAGTTGGGCATTGCGGAGGGCAGAGGTTGGAGGTTGGGTCTTGGGGGAGGGAGTTCCCATGGATAGGGTGAGGGAGTCCTGCGGGGTGTGGAGTCTCATGGGGTGGTAGTCAGGGGGTGAGGAGTCCCGTGAGGAGTGCACGGGGGGGGTGGGGGGGGGGGGGGGGCGCAGTTGTCGAGGAAGGTTGGGTGGAATACCCTGGCGATTCGGGAGGGGTGGCATTTGGAGGGGGGGGGGGGATCAGTGGGGCTGGTGTTGGTCTGGACAAAAGTTCCTCAGAAACTAGAAATGGCTAATTGTAACTTTTCTGGGTAATTATTGATGTAACACAGCTGAAACCATCCAAATTTTGTGATTTAATTCGTGCAGGGATTTGTGGTGCAATCTTTGCTTGGGAACTACCTCCAGGGTGAGGATTTTCTGCAGCGCCCCCCCCCCCCCCCCCCGCCGCCCTTCAGTTACGCTGCCCTGGACCCTGAAGTTACAGCACATTGTGTCTTTTCTATAAGGCTGTCACCTCCTTCAACAAAATCCAGAACAAATAGCTTGCATGCCAACTCTCGCCAATCTATTGTCATAGATCTGCTGATCTTTAAGTAAAATTGAGCCTCATTCATTATCTCAGGAGAGTGCTCTCACGCCTCATGATTTTTATTATGGTGCACAAGGCTGTATCTGGTGTCTTAAATGATTAAATTATTACTGGTGGCCTGTGGATCCTAAATACCCTGTGCTCAAGCATTTTGATAATCCTGAGCTGTGATAAATTGTTTGTAAAGCCTTTTTGAATGCAACAATAGAGCTGATGTACAGAACTCTGACCTGTTCGAGTTCGAAGTAAGCCGCAAATGAGATTTATAAACCAGTTGTCAATCAATATTGCTTTAATGTTTAACAAAATAAATCTGATGATTTTAGCACTAAATTCGTGATTTTTAAGTGTTTATCTCTTATTTAGAACATGGGCGGGGTGGGCGGAGGGGGTTGTGTCTGTCACAGTGAACACAGTGAACACAGCATTGCCTGTTATAGTTAAGCTCACTGTAGCCTCTGGTTGTTGACTTGCTACCACAGGGGCTTTCAGTAATATGTTTAGAATTGGAGAGATAGATAGAAACAGATTGTTTCCAGAAGGGTTATGCTTAAGAAATAGTGCACAAGATTAAATAACGGGGTGGGATCTCCACCAAAACAGAATCAGAGGCCCCCTGTCAGAGACCATTCTATATCGGAGGCCACAACCCCCCCCCCCCCCCCCCCCCGCCCCCACTCTCCATCAGTCACCTCTGCCTGAAAGACAATGAGCAGTCCAGGAAATAATCACTGCTTTTTCATTTCCCTGTCACTGACAACTTCTGCCTCAGATACAAGTGTAGAAAGCAGCAGCTGTACTTCATCGAAGGCCAAAATACATCAAAGGCTTTAAAGCCCCTCAGATCCTTGAATCTGTGAGGCTTGTATTCATTCTCAAAGAGAAATAACTTTTAGTGAGCTGTAACTGACGGGATCCTGGGGCAGGATTCTCTCAGCCCGGGGCCGGGCCGGAAAATCACCGGGGACTGGCACGAATCGCGCCATGCCGCCCTGACGCCGGGATGTAATTCTCCACAGAGTGGAGAATCGGTACAATTGGCGCTGGCGCAGTCGGTGCGGCGCCGCCAGGGGGCCGCTCTATGGGGCCCCCCGGCGATTGTCCACCCGGGATCGGCCGAGCGGCCATGCAAAAACCCGAATCCCGCCGGCGCCGTTCTAACCTGGTCTTACCCGGCGGGACCATGGCGTGGAAATGTCCGGGGATGGCCTGTGGGTGGGGAGGGGGGGTCCGACCCCAGGCGGGGGAGGCCTCTGCTGTGGCCTGGCCCGTGATCAGGGCCCACCGATCGGCGGGCCGGCCTCTCAGGCTGGGGCCCTCCTTTCTTCCACTTCGGCCCCTGTAGCCCTACGCCATGTTGTGTTGGGACCGGCATGGAGAAGGGAGCCACTGCGCATGAGCACAATGGTGTCTGTGCTACTGCGCATGCGCGGACCCCGCGGCACTCAGTTGACGCCGGGATCGGCAGCTGGAGCGGTGTGGGTCGCTCCGGTGCCATGCTGGCCCCCTGTAGGGGACAGAATGGCTGATCCTGAGGCCATGTTGACGCCATCGGGAAACGCGATGGCGTTTACGACAGTGTCAACACTTAGCCTCAGGATCAGAGAATCCCGCCCCAGGTGTCTGGATTGTTTATTTGAATCTCCCTTCATGCTTGAATGTATCTCAAGTACCCTGCTGTGAACCTAAACACAATGTTTAAAAACATCCAGGAGATAATCTAAAAACATCGAAGATATCTGGGCAGCACGGTAGCATAGTGGTTAGCATAGTTGCTTCATTGCTCCAGGGTCCCAGGTTCGATTCCCGGCTGGGTCATTGTCTGTGCGGAGTCTGCCTGTTCTCCCCGTGTCTGCGTGGGTTTTCTCTGGGTGCTCCAGTTTCCTCCCACAGTCCAAAGATGTGCAGGTTAGATGGATTGGCCATGCTGATTGCCCATAGTGTCCAAAACATGTTAAGTGGGGGTGACTGGGTTACGGGGGGATTAGATACATGCTCTTTGTAAAGGCCGGTGCAGACTTGATGGGCCGAATGGCTTCCTTCTGCACTGTAAATTCTATGATTCTATGATAAGTGTCTCTTTCTCAACAAAAAGTAGTAACTGCTTTTGATGAGATGATGACCTGTCAATCACAGCTAGAGGATTCTAAATATTGTGGTTGGCTTCTCGAATATTGGACATTTTTGATATGGGAATCTGATGGAGTGTCTGATGATGGGGGCTCTGACATGGGGGCATCTCTGATATGGGGGTCTGGTGGGGGATCTGATGCGGGGATCAATGGGGAAGGTCGAGTCACCCTCATGCATGCTGAGGGGGGTGACCCAGCATTTCCCGTGGTGGTGGGTGTGGGGGGGCTGGAAGTTGCCTCTAGTTTTCAGCATAGGGGGCAGGATTTTCATTGTGGGGGGGAAAGGGGCTAGTCGCCAGAACTCGGTATTGGTCTTCCCTCTCAAAATGGCGGCCTAATAGCAGGATTCTGAATGGAATCGCGGAAGCTCCCCACCATGCATAAATTTCCATGGCAAGGGAGAGTGAATCATTCCTGGCTGATGCTCCTAGCGCCAGCACAGACCAGGAATGATTCTACTCCATCGGGAGAACCACAGTCTCCCAAACGGAGAATCCTGATCTTAGTGTCTATTGCAAATTTAACTATATTGAAAATAATACTCATTGCACTTCCAGTGGCTGCCACGCTGCCATGGAGTAAGTGGTCACATATTAGGTGGTTCCTGTCTGAGGTGGGATTGATTTGGTCCTTTTACCCTTTCTGCGGGGGTTACACAGGTGGAAAGTGTCAGAGTACAGAGAATTAAGAAGTATCCTTCCGTGGGGGAATGCATATTTAGGTTTAGCACAGTGTGCTAAGGCATCTGGATTGTAATGCAGAACAAGACCCACAGTGTGGGTTCAATTCCCATTCCAGCCTCACTGACCAGGCACCAGAATGTGGCGACTATGGGCTTTTCACAGTAACTTCATTGAAGCCTACTTGTGACAATAAGTTATTATTATTATTATCTGACCAATCAAACCAGGAGTGCAACAAACAAGGGGCAACAATCAAGCCAGGAGAACTCTCGAAGTTTGATAGAGGGAAAGGTTGGGGAGAACTCTGTGGCGTCATTGCCCGCACAATGATCAACAGAACAATTGGTGGAGTTTTTGGGGAAGGAGGTCTCAGAAGACTTTGCCAGGGTGGCTGAGAGAGTGAGTAAAGGCCGGAAGGGCAGAATGTGTTGCTCCAAAAGCCAGAGAAGTCAATGGCTGACCATGAGAATCTGTTGGAGGCAGAAATGCACCTGAGGGCGGAAAGCCCAACGAAGTTAAGAGAGTAGGTGGGTGAGCTGGAGAATCGCTCGAGGAGTCAGAATCTCAGGATCGTGTGAGGGCCTGAAGGGATCGAGGGACTGCAGCCCACAAGGTACTTGGCGAGGATGTTCGAGAAGTTGGTTGGGCGAATAGGTGGCTGAGAAGGAAGTTGAAGTCGGGAGAGTTGCCGAGGACAAGCATGCAGTTGCACCAATACCTGGATGAGGAGAAGATTCTGCGGAGGGCAAAGGAGATGAGAGAGCAAAGCTGGGAAAGCCATGCGGTTCGCATTTAGCAGGACTTGGGAGCGGAGTTGGCCAAACCACAGATCGGGTTCAAGAGGGTCAATGCAGCCCTATTCAGGAACAAACTGCGATTTAAGGTGTTGTACTTTGCTCATCTATGGGTCACGTACGAGGGCCAACAGCACTATTTTGATACGCTGGAGGAGATGAGTAAGTGTTTGAAGGAGAAGGAACTGGGGAACTTGTGAGAACATTTGGGGAGATTCACCTGTGAAATGGATGGACTGGAGGTGCTGTGCTCAGGGAGGGAAGGGAATGTTTACATTTATGCCGGGTTACAATGTTTGATGCTGTTGTTCTACCTACTGTGTTCAATTATTTTTATGTGTTAAAATAGACAACGCTGTATCTCTTTTTACCCTCCCAGCGGTGGGGCTTTCAGGTGGGTAATGTACAGTGGCGGGGGAGAGAGAGGTGGAGATGGAGGAACTTGGGAGGGCACAAAGGCCGGGTTGGGCAGAGGGGGTGGAGGGGCTCTTTGGGATGGTGGGGGTCAGCCTGCGAGCAAGTAGGCTAGTTAACAGAAGTGAAGTGGGGGGTAGAGATGTGGAGGGAAAGGGTAGGGGGGAGGGGGGTTTGGATTGGGATGGTTTCCTCTGTTTGCGGCTGTGGGGGAGGGGGAGCTTGGAGGGCAGGTCAGTTGGCGTTTTGGTTGAGGGAGAGATGGGGGAGGGGTGGGCTGCTGACATGTATGGAGTTGGTGTTGCACAGTTGGTTAAGGGAAGATGGCAGCGGACATATTGGGAGCCCCTGGAGGTGAGTAAAGAGTGGACCTGGAGGAGCCAATTACAGAGGGGGTATGGTTGATTGGTATGGCGAGGGAGCCTGGTGCCCTGGACGTAGTTGATCTCTTAGAACATTAGGGGGTTAAATGGGCCAATTACGAGGCCGCGCGTCTTTGCTGATTTGAAGAGTTTGAAGCTAGAAGTAGTGTTCTTACAAGAGACCCATTTGAAGATAGTGGTTCAGACAAGGTCGAGAAAAGGTTGGATGGGACAGGTATGCCACTTGAGACTGGACATGAAGACGAGGGTGGTTGCAGTGCTGGTTAGTAAGAGGGTGGCTTTTGTGGCAGGCAGTATAGTGACGGATCCTAAGGGCAGGTTTGTGATGGTAAGTGGGAGGTTGGAGGGTTCGCCTGTAGTGCTAGGAATATATACGCCACAAATTGGGATGATGTAGAATTTATGAAGAGAGTACTTGTAAAGGTTCCGGGCTTTGTAATGAGAGGGCATTTTAGTAGAGTTGGACCCTAGGTTGGATTGGCCATGTCCAAGGCCATGAAGGTGTCAGCGATGGCGAAGGAACTGTTGGGGTATATGGAGCGGATGGGAGTGGTGGACCAGTGGCAGTTTGGGAGGCCACGAGCGAAGGAATTCTGATTTTATTCGCATGTCCACTGGGTGTATTCACAGATCAATTTCCTCGTCGTGGACAAAGTGCTGTTGGCGGGGATGGTTGGGTCGGAATATTCGGCGATTGGGATGTCCGATTACGCGCCACATTTGGTGGACTTCTGGGTATAAGGCCATCTCATGGCCTCAGTGGAGGTCAGATGTGGGGTTGTTAGCTGACAAAGGGATTTTCAAAAAGACTGAGATGGCTATTCAAAACTATATGCAGCACAATAAGACGGGTGGGGTCCCGCCTCTCTGGTGTGGAAGGCAGTGATAAGAGGGGAATTTATTTCAATCAGGATGCACAGGGAGAAGGTGGTTAGAAAGGAAGAGGTTGGTGGAGGCCATTTTGGCGTTAGATCGATGGGACCCCATGCAAACTGAGGAGGCGCTGTTAAAAGAAAGAGGCTCCAAATGGAGTTAGAGTTTCTGTTAACAAGGAAGGCAGTGTGGCAATTGCGCTAGGTTAATGGGGCAATGTATGAGCATGGGGAAAAGGCTAACAGGATGCTTGCGCATCAGTTGAGGAGGCAGACACCAAAGAGGGAGATTGTGCGGAAGAGGGATCGGGAGGGCAGGGTGGTTACTGAGTCGGAGAAGGTAAATGGAGTATTTGCTTTTACTGAAAATTGCATAGCTCAGAGACCCCGGCGAGGCTGAGGGCATGGGGCAGTTTCTGGATGGACTGGAGTTCCTGGTGGTCAAGGAGGGGAGGGTGTAGGGGTTGGGCGCTCCGATTGGGTAGGTGTGAATAATGGGGTGTGTGGGCTCAATGCAGTCGGGGAAGGGCCCGGGCCTGGATGGGTTCCCAGCAGAATGTTATAAAAAGTTTGGTACAGAATCGGGACCCTTATTAGCCAAGATGTGCAATGAATTGGTTGGTAAGGCAGAGCCCCTGCCCATGTTGTCTCAGGCTTTTATCTCGCTCATTTTAATAAGGACAAGGACCGGGATCAACGTGGATCATGCCTGATAGCGTTGCTAAGTGTAAACGCAAAGTTGTTGGTGGAAATGCTGGCAATGCATATAGATGATTGTGTGCCGGGGTGGCAGGGGAGGATCAAACAGGGTTTGTGAAAGGGCGGCAGTTGTCCGCTAATGTTAGATTGCTAAATGTGATTATAATGTCCCCTGGGAGGCCAGGAAACGGAGGTAGTTCTGTCAATGGATGAGGAGAAAGCATTTGACCGGGTTGAATACGTGTATTGTATGAGATGTTGAGCCACTTTGGGTTTGGACAGGGATTTGTGGATTGGAATAGGTGGCTGTGGAAGGCCTCCAAGGATGTACTAATAATGTTAGTTCGGAGTACTTGGGTTACACTGGGGGACGAGGCAGGGGTGTCCGTTCTCTCTGTTGCTCTCCGCTTTAGTGATTGAGCTATTGGCAACGGCTTAGAGCCTTAGGACGGGTGGGGCAGGGGTGTTATGGCTGGGGGGTCTAGTGTGGAGCGGTGTCATGGCAGGGTTGGAAGGGTGTGGAGGGGTGTCATGGTGAGGAGGGGGAGTGAGGTGGAGCATTGAGTCTCCCTGTACCCAAACAATCTCCTGCTGTATATTTCAAACGCGGTGGACAGCTTTGACAGGATTATGGGGAAATTGGAGGGGTGTAGTTCATTTTCGGGATTTGAGCTCAACATGGGGTACAGCAAGGTATTTCCTGCTCTTACCAGGACTAATCTTCAGGTTTCACACTCTAAGGCCAGTAAAATCCCACTTTAGTCGAGGCTGCCTCCGTAAAACACTCTTGCAGGACAGAGCCTCATAGGACACATTCCTGCCCGTGCGAAAATGGGAATTGCCATCCACAGTTGGCAATGATTTCCAGCCACTTCTGCCATTTTCACCATAATGGAGAGGCTCGTGGTTAAAAATCTGGGCCTTTGTTTTTCTCTCTCCACAGATGCTGCCAGATCTGCTGAGTTTTTCCAGCGTTTAATGTTTTCATTTAATAATAATCTTTATTGTCAAAAGTAGGCTTACATTAACACTGCAATGAAGTTACTATGAAAATCCCCTAGACGCCACATTCCAGCGCCTTTTCGGGCACACTGGGACAATTCAGAATGTCCAATTCACTTAACAAGCATGTCTTTTGGGACTTGTGGGAGGAAACTGGAGCACGCGGAGGAACCCCAGGCAGACACGGGGGGAATGTGCAGACTTTGCACAGACAGTGATCCAAGACAGGAATCGAACTTGGGATCCTGGCTCTGTGAAGCAACAGTGCTAACCATTGCGCTACCATGTCACCCATTTGGGCACAAGGGCTCATTCGTTATATTGTCTTAATCTCCAGATATTTTGAGGCTTGTATTTTAGTTTAGACTCGAGTAAACTATGACATTCCCCTGTTACATGCAATGAAATAAATCATTATTTAAGTTATGATTTCAGTGTAGATGCCATCTGTCAGCCACTGATGTCATAAATTGTCAGAAAAGGTAAATTACAGTGTCATAGTGCCAACAATCAGCTAATCATGCTGACTGTCAACATTTCCTTAGCTATCTCAGCACGTCAGAAGCAACACTCACAATTGATGATTTGGGAACTTTTTACAAATTACGCTAGTCTACTTCAAACATTATTATATAAATCAGTGAATTTTGGTCAAATCATTTGGAAGGTTCAGGATACTTGGGATCCCCACTGGCTTTCTGGTAGTTGGTGGCTGACAGGCAGGGGATTTATGTTTAATTAACAGCTGAATCAAACTGACATCTGCCACCAATCCAAACTGATCTTACATGCCTGTTTCTGAGTTTCACACACCTATTTATGTCTTTCCAATGCATCAACTGAGAAGGAAAAGAGGAGGAGAGAGTTGAAAGAAAATACGCACGTACAAGAAGCTGTAGAAAATATGTCCAGTAGGTACACACAGTGAGACTTATCAAAAACATTCAGACGGCAGAGAAAGCATGTGAGAGCCAAAGAGGGAGAAGGTAACAGAAATGACGGGAACTTGGACAACATGGCACAGGGAGGGACGCGGAAGGGATCAGTAACTGGAAGGGAATTTAAAAGGGAATCACACAAGGCAGAATTTTCCCTGAAGGTTTGTGACCCTCTGCTCTGAATGAAATGGCCCACGGTGTGGTCGAAGGAGGAGAAACTTGTAAAATATAGTGAATAGCCAGTCACGGGTATGCTTGCCCTGATCTGTCACCTTTTTACTGGAGGTGGTGGCCCACCACCCTTTGGGCCTATTGAAGCCCTAACATGGCCAATTGGTGGCCACTTATGTACCTCATCCAGCTCTGCTGCTATGTAACGCACGGCAGTGTGTAGGCCCATGCCTGTTAGGTTGCCCACCAGCTTTTACTGTACAAACTGGTGTCAGGCAAGAGGAGTCAATCTCCTTTGTGAGACCCTGTGCCTATCGGAGGCACCTCTATAAGGCCATAGCTGCACCCCTCGCCACTTTAATCCTCTCCCGCTGGCCTCTGTTGCTAATCGGCACCAAAGACACCAATAATGTTGCCAATTAATAGTGATGCTCTTTAGAGTCGCCAGGTATCAAATGATCCCACCACAAGGCTTTACCAGATATCAATCAAAGGACCACACAATCAGTTAGTCAGTTCAAGTTGAAAGATGGTTTATTTACACACAAGGATTATTTCAACATGTAACACAAAACACTACAAGTTAAACTACACCTAACAACTACAATAACCTATACTTAACTTCAGGGCAACCGGCTCTATGCAGATGGACAAGGCCTTTGTCCGGATCTTACGTGGCTGGTGGAAGACCCTCTGGCTCTGGTTCTGCTGGGTTCATCTGTCTGGTAGCGATCGTTAGTCTTCAACTTGTCTGTCTGGTCATTATGCTGCACTTGGGTTGGCATAGGCCAGATCCACGAGAGACCGAGCACATGTCTGTGTCTCTTCTTATCCCTCTGGGATTTTGCGCTCTTTGGGGCGGTCCTTAACTTGGACCCAATAATTTGACAGGCTTCGATCACTGCCTTCGATTTTGGCCAATAAAGGGGCGGTTGCCTTGATGGCTGGGCGTGTCCTTAGCGGTCATTGACCTTGGCTGTTTGGGCTCCCTGAGTAAAGGGAGAGGCGCCGACTAGTCTGTATCTGTATTGGTTACCTGAGTACAGTTCTTTTGTTCTGGGTAAATGGGCCATTAGAATGCAAACGAGCGGGGGTTTCGATCGCGTCCAGCTATCTGGGTTTCAAATACACACACAAGCTCTGAGTCTGTCTCAGTCCTGGGTTGGCCATAATTACCATGGTCCTTTGCAGGTGGCCATCTGAGATGGCTACACCTCTCCAACCCAGGCCCCGCAAAACCCCTCATTGGAACCTGCCAGCCTGGCCCTGCCTATACCTTGGACTGAGAATCATAGAATCCCTACAGAAGGAGGACAGTCAGCCCATCGAGTCTGCACTAACCCTACCTAAGCCCTATCTCCATAACCTCCCTAACCTTTGGACACTAAGGGACAATTTAGCATGGTCAATCCATGCTAAATATGGATTACATGGATGACTTCCCTGAGGTCTGGCCTCCATTAGCTCCTGTTCCTCAGGATTTGCCTGTCATCCAAGCAGTTGCCACTTCTCAAACCTACATTTCTGGGACTACAGAGCTGCCAGCCAATCAGATTAGCCAGCAACTCTCGAAGGCGTGGTTCCCTCCTCAGATGGGGATGGAAGGCTAACCCTGAGTCAATTAATGTCCTGGGGAGTATTAACTGACCACAGTATAGCCAGGTCAGTGCAGAAGGATTCCTTATTGACTCTTCAGGAGGAATGAAAAGAAATCTCATCATCCAAAGTATCCTACCCACCGTGTGGGGAAAAAGGCATTAATTTTTCGAATGCCGTGAAATTGAAGGTTTTTGAAGCTGGAGGCCATAGCATTGGCCTTCCACTTGCGGGGGTATACTTGCTGCTGCACCAAGAAAGCACAGAGGGCCTGTAGGCCTGCCTGGAGCACTGGCTCACTGGGATACCCCCTCCCAGGCACCTACACTGACCTCTGCTGCTGGCGAGAACATGGAGGTCAACGAGAACCTCCAAGTTCAACTAGCCTTATTGAGCCATGTCGGCTACCAGCTGTGTGCCTGTGGGTAGCCATGTCACACCTGCCCACCGAATCCTGCCTCCCAAGGTAGATGGAACCAAGGAACTGGCTCGCCAAATGGTGGGGCAATATATCGCTCCTGTCCACCTCAGATCCTAGCTCCAGAAGGACCTTAAAATCTAGCCCAGTTTTCTTTCATTCCAACCTGTGAATAACCTCCTGGGAGAAAATTTACATTTTAAAAGCATATTCAAAATGTGACATGAGCAACAGTGTTTACAGATAAGTGAATAAATGGAGGTATTGGCAAATGTTGTATGATAATGAAGATCTCCAGAAAGACTGATGTATTGATGTTGAATAGTTATTTTTGCTGCCAACTTAAAAATGTTGGCTATGTTGATCCATAAGGTAAACTGTTTAATTTAAGACATGTGAAGACAGATTTTTTTGCTCTGGTAATGTTTAATTTTAGTGTATACTGTGGTTCTTTAAATACATTTATTTATTTTTGCAATTAGTGCAAGGCAGCACATGAAATGAAATGAAAATCACTTATTGTCACGAGTAGGTTTCAATGAAGTTACTGTGAAAAGCCCCTAGTCGCCACATTCTGGCGCCTGTCCGGGGAGGCTAGTACGGGAATCAAACCGTGCTGCTGGCCTGCTTTAAAAGCCAGCGATTTAGCCAAGTGAGCTAAACCAGCCCCTAAATGAAAATTGCTTATTGTCACGCGTAGGCTTCAATGAAGTTACTGTGAAAAGCCCCTAGTCGCCACATTCCGGCGCCTGTCCGGGGAGGCTGGTACGGGAATCGAACCGTGCTGCTGGCCTGCTTGGTCTGCTTTAAAAGCCAGCGATTTAGCCTTGTGAGCTAAACCAGCCCCTTTAAACATCATTATTAAAGAATGTGGGACCAAAAAGATTACTGCCATGTATAGGAAATAACTTGTGTTTCTCTCTTTAAAAATGAGTTTGTTGCTCAGTTTAAACTAAATAGATGTGGAATTGATACTTCCTCCAATAGCTTTGCACAATCTTCGCTGTTGGGAGCTGCTGATCATCTATTTAATTCATCAAAGCGCTGACTAACCACACATAAAACTTCAGAGAAAATGATGTGAAATAAAGGGAATTGAGCAAAAACCCCAGGATATCAAACTGATATTACAGTGTGCATTATATGGCCTTGTCAGCCTGCATTTATAAGATGGCAGTCCTATGGTGCTAACAGGATAAGGAACCCAGGGAAGATATGCTCTGTGCATTACAATTCCAATTTTCTAGGGTTCTATAATGGTGAGACTGGTGAAGGCGTGGGTGTTTTTTTCCCGGGCAGTTGAGATTGTCAAATGGTTGGCAAGTCCAATCCTCAGTTAAACTGAAATTTGATGAAAATCAGACCTCACGGAGGATTTACGTGAAAGGTCAGGTTCGGCGCTAGCGCACACCTAAAACACCCATTGGCAGGAGTGTGTCTTGCAGCGGAGTTGCTGTTGTGACATTAACTGTGGGGGCACTGGGATTCTCCAACATTTTAATACCTGATACCAGGTTGTTTTAGGTTGAACAGTAGCATAACATGGCATGGGGAGGAATAGCCATGAAGCCCACACTTGATAAAACACTAAAGTAGGAATTTTAACAATCCTAGCGAGCCACAAGTCCCCCCCCCCCCACTTCAACTACTAGCCGGACTGGAGAATCCCGCTGCCGTGAGTAGATGGAGAATCCCGCCCGTTAAGTCAATGAGCCATATGGGTCATCAACCTGGAAATTCTCTTTGCAAGTCTAGCCAATATTAACAAGCAGGTCTCATTTACACACTGTCAACTTCTTGAGCAGAATAATTTGAGCAGAATAAAACCTGCATTTGGATGTGGCTGCAATCTGGAGTGGGAACAGTTTAAATAGCCGCACCGACTCAATGGTAATTGTTCTTCTTGGCTTCATGTTGCTGAACATGGAAGGGAATTGTAATAATGTCTGAAAGTGAGATCTAGAGAGAGATTTGTGTCTTGCTAATAAATCATTAAGATGTGATGATATAAAGAGCATTGTATAAAGTCGTGAAATAGAACAGGCAGGAATGTTTGTGTCACTGAACCGACAATTTTTAATGTTTTGAAGTGACATTTAAATATTTACTGGAGGCAATTTTCCCCAGATACTTCAGGCACTAAAGAACGTCTGAGGTGACCAAATGGGGTATTAAATTGAAAGGTCAGTTAAATTTTCCATCTTGGTAATGGAATTGAGACTTTTACCAGTAATAATCACTCAGAGTATCATTAAACAGTTGATTAGTACAAAGATATTAAAGAATTACATAGAACAGTACAGCACAGAACAGGCCCTTCGGCCCTCAATGTTGTGCCGAGCAATGATCACCCTACTTAAACCCACGTAACCCGTATACCCGTAACCCAACAATCCCCCCATTAACCTTACACTACGGGCAATTTAGCATGGCCAATCCACCTAACCCGCACATCTTTGGACTGTGGGAAGAAACCGGAGCACCCGGAGGAAACCCACGCACACACAGGGAGGACGTGCAGACTCCACACAGACAGTGACCCAGCCGGGAATCGAACCTGGGACCCTGGAGCTGTGAAGCATTTATGCTAACCACCATGCTACCGTGAGGCCCCTCACGGTAGCAATTATGAAGAAAAACTGAGTGTATGAAGTTAGGTAGCAGATAAGCCATGATCTTATTGAATGGCAGAACAGGCTTGAGGTCCCAAATGGCCGACTCCTGTTCCAATGTTCCTGGCATTGTCACTTGAACTGCTTGCTCGCTCATTAAGGAGGCGGCACAGTATTTTGGACACTCACACATAAGGTAAATTACATCCCTTAACAACAACCAGATGAGCAAAAAAAGTGCCTGCAGAGGATTCTGAGTACTACTTAAAGGTAGTTCACCTTTTACTGTTCACTTGCTGCTGGAAGTTTGAAGGAGTATTATGAAGTACATCAGAACACTTTTTGCGACATTTTATCACTACTTCACCAACATTCAAACAATTATACTGGAACTTCTCTGAGGATTTCATCTAAAAACAATTAGGTGCTCTACACCTTTACCTTATTGGATGCTTTATAGGAGTCAGCAGGAAGAAGTGAATGCTTGTCCATCAGTGTCTCGCTAGGGGCCCACTTGCTCTTCAGCAGGAATGGGAGGAGGGTATGAGGTCAGACAGCGTAGCACAAGTTGCTGCAGGAGAGAGTGAGAGGAGGGACAGGAAGAGGAGTAAGATTCTTGAACTCGTCAGCCAACATCTCTGTGTTATATCCCAGAACATATGCATTTTGCTCCTGAAATGTGCCGCTATGTGTCACTCCACACTTTAGTGAAGTGGGTGAGTGGAGCTTACATACTGCTCCACAAAAATTGTTTCTAATCAACACTTGAGTGCTAAACATGCTTGTGCCAGGTTTAGCACCTCCAGGCAAGTTCAGATCATGTTTATCAGCAATTCGAACAAACATTGGGTATTAAATCCAGACTTTCAAACAAGTGCATCTTATCATCCAGCAGAGGGCAGCAGAGCAGAGCTACTGATCAGCTGTTCTGGGGAAATTTGCATACGTGCAGTGCGGTCAGCCTAATTTGAAGGTGTACCTGCGAAGAAGACCTGAGGAGTTTGAGTGAAGGCAAGCATCCAGCAGAGGGCAGCAGAGCAGAGCTAATGATCAGCTGTTCTGGGGAAATTTGCATATGTGCAGTGCGGTCAGCCTAATTTGAAGGTGTACCTGCGAAGAAGACCCGAGGCGTTTGAGTGAAGGCAAGCATCCAGCAGAGGGCAGCAGAGCAGAGCTACTGATCAGCTGTTCTGGGGAAATTTGCATACGTGCAGTGCGGTCAGCCTAATTTGAAGGTTTACCTGCGAAGAAGACCCGAGGCGTTTGAGTGAAGGCAAGCATCCAGCAGAGGGCAGCAGAGCAGAGCTACTGATCAGCTGTTCTGGGGAAATTTGCATACGTGCAGTGCGGTCAGCCTAATTTGAAGGTGGTTTGTGGAGGGGCTGTTGTCAAGTGACAGTTAAACCCAAAACACTTTGTCAGTGTTTCCCACCCTACCTCCTCCTCTAACCAAAAAAAACCCACGGTTGTTGGGAAGCGGGAGCAGGGGCTTGTCGTGAAGGTGAGTGAGTGCCTTTAAATTTGCTTACCTTTCAGCGGGAGCAGGGTTTGAGGGAATATCAGGTAAGCTCTTCCTTTCTTTTTCTTTTATTTTTCTTGGGTATTTTTTAAATCTAGAGGTGATGTCAGGGAAGGCAGTACAATGCTCCTCCTGCAGAATGTTTGAGGTGAGGGACGCCGTCAGTGTCACTGCTGATTTCATCTGTGGGAAGTGCACCCAACTCCAGCTCCTCAAAAACCGTGTTAGGGACCTGGAGCTTGAGCTGGATGAACTTCGGATCATTCGGGAGGCAGAGGGGGTCATAGATAGGAGCTTCAGGGAAGTAGTTACAGCAAAGACTGGAGATAGATGGGTAACTGTAAGAGGGACTGGGAAGAAGCAGTCAGTGCAGGGACCCCCTGCGGTCGTTTCCCTGAGTAACAAGTATACCGTTTTGGATACTTGTGGGGGGGACGACTTACCAGGGGTAAGCCATGGGGTACGGGCCTCTGGCACGGAGTCTGTCCCTGTTGCTCAGAAGGGAAGGGGGGAAAGGAGTAGAACATTAGTAATTGGGGACTCAATAGTCAGGGGCACAGATAGGAGATTTTGTGGGAGCGAGAGAGACTCACGTTTGGTATGTTGCCTCCCAGGTGCAAGGGTACGTGATGTCTCGGATCGTGTTTTCCGGGTCCTTAAGGGGAGGGGGAGCAGCCCCAAGTCGTAGTCCACATTGGCACTAACGACATAGGTAGGAAAGGGGACAAGGATGTCAGGCAGGCCTTTAGGGAGCTAGGATGGAAGCTCAGAGCGAGAACAGAGTTGTTATCTCTGGGTTGTTGCCCGTGCCACGTGATAGTGAGACGAGGAATAGGGAGAGAGAGCAATTAAACACGTGGCTACAGGGATGGTGCAGGCGGGAGGGATTCAGATTTCTGGATAACTAGGGCTCTTTCTGGGGAAGGTGGGACCTCTATAGACAGGATGGTCTACATCTGAACCTGAGGGGCACCAATATCCTGGGGGGGAGATTTGTTAGTGCTCTTTGGGGGTGTTTAAACTAATTCAGCAGGGGCATGGGAACCTGGATTGTAGTTTTGGGGTACGGGAGATTGAGAGTATAGAGGTCAGGAGCACAGATTTGACTTCGCAGGAGGGTGCCAGTGTTCAGGTAGGTGGTTTGAAGTGTGTCTACTTCAATGCCAGGAGTATACGAAATAAGGTAGGGGAACTGGCAGCATGGGTTGGTACCTGGGACTTCGATGTTGTGGCCATTTCAGAGACATGGATAGAGCAGGGACAGGAATGGTTGTTGCAGGTTACTACATAGAATGGTTACTACATAGAACATAGAACAGTACAGCACAGAACAGGCCCTTCGGCCCTCGATGTTGTGCCGAGCAATGATCACCCTACTCAAACCAACGTATCCACCCTATACCCGTAACCCAAACACCCCCTTAACCTTACTTTTTTTTTTAGGACACTACGGGCAATTTAGCATGGCCAATCCACCTAACCCGCACATCTTTGGACTGTGGGAGGAAACCGGAGCACCTGGACGAAACCCACGCACACACGGGAAGGACGTGCAGACTCCGCACAGACAGTGACCCAGCCGGGAACCGAACCTGGGACCCTGGAGCTGTGAAGCATTTACGCTAACCACCATGCTACCGTGCTACAGACCAGCACAAGCAAATAGGATGCTGAGCGAGCAGGATCCTGAGTGGATTCCATCCCTCTCTCTGTCTCTTGGTTCCATCTAACTTGCCTGTTTTGAACCCTGTCTGCTGAATTTGATTTTCCATGTGCCTCAGAGTGAAAGTAACAGGGTAGTTGTTATGGGAGACTTTAACTTTCCAAATATTGACTGGAAAAGATATAGTTCGAGTACATTAGATGGGTCGTTCTTTGTACAATGTGTGCAGGAGGGTTTCCTGACACAATATGTTGACAGGCCAACAAGAGGCGAGGCCACATTGGATTTGGTTTTGGGTAATGAACCAGGCCAGGTGTTAGATCTGGAGGTAGGTGAGCACTTTGGAAACAGTGACCACAATTCGGTGACCTTTACGTTAGTGATGGAAAGGGATAAGTATACCCCGCAGGGCAAGAGTTATAGCTGGGGGAAGGGCAATTATGATGCCATTAGACATGACTTAGGATGTGTTGGTTGGAGAAGTAGGCTGCAAGGGTTGGGCACACTGGATATGTGGAGCTTGTTCAAGGAACAGCTATTGCGTATTCTTGATAAGTACGTACCAGTAAGGCAGGGAGGAAAGGGTAGAGCAAGGGAACCGTGGTTTACCAAAGAAGTGGAATCTCTTGTTAAGAGGAAGAAGGAGGCCTATGTGAAGATGAGGCGTGAAGTTTCAGTTGGGGTGCTTGATAGTTACAAGGAAGTGAGGAAGGATCTAAAGAGAGAAATAAGACGAGCAAGGAGGGGACATGAGAAGTCTTTGGCAGGTAGGATCAAGGAAAACCCAAAAGCTTTCTATAGGTATGTCAGGAATAAAATAATGACTAGGGTAAGAGTAGGGCCAGTCAAGGACAGTGGGGGGAAGTTGTGTGTGGAGGCTGAGGAGATAAGCGAGATACTAAATGAATACTTTTCATCAGTATTCACTCAGGAAAAAGATAATGTTGTGGAGGAGAATGCTGAGACACAGGTTATTAGAATAGATGGCATTGAGGTGCGTAGGGAAGAAGTGTTGGCAATTCTGGACAAGGTGAAAATAGATAAGACCCCGGGGCCTGATGGGATTTTTCCTAGGATTCTCTGGGAAGCCAGGGAAGAGATTGCTGAGCCTTTGGCTTTGATTGTTATGTCATCATTGGCTACAGGAATAGTGCCAGAGGACTGGAGGGTAGCAAATGTGGTCCCTTTGTTCAAGAAGGGGCGTAGAGATAACCCCGGTAACTATAGGCCGGTGAGCCTTACGTCTGTTGTGGTTAAAGTCTTGGAGATGATTATAAGAGATACGATTTATAATCATCTAGATAGGAATAATATGATTAGGGATAGTCAGCATGGTTTTGTGAAGGATAGGTCATGCCTCACAAACCTTATCGAGTTCTTTGAGAAGGTGACTGAACAGGTAGACGAGGGTAGAGCAGTTGATGTGGTGTATATGGATTTCAGTAAAGCGTTTGATAAGGTTCCCCACGGTCGGCTATTGCAGAAAATACGGAGGCTAGGGATTGAGGGTGATTTAGAGATGTGGATCAGAAATTGGCTAGTTGAAAGAAGACAGAGGGTGGTGGTTGATGGCAAATGTTCAGAATGGAGTTCAGTTACGAGTGGCGTACCACAAGGATCTGTTCTGGGGCCGTTGCTGTTTGTCATTTTTATAAATGACCTAGAGGAGGGCACAGAAGGTTGGGTGAGTAAATTTGCAGACGACACTAAAGTCGGTGGAGTTGTAGACAGTGTGGAAGGATGTTCCAGGTTACAGAGGGACATAGATAAGCTGCAGAGCTGAGCTGAGAGGTGGCAAATGGAGTTTAATGTAGAGAGGTGTGAGGTGATTCACTTTGGAAAGAATAACAGGAATGCGGAATATTTGGCTAATGGTAAAATTCTTAGCAGTGTGGATGAGCAGAGGGATCTCGATGTCCATGTACATAGATCCCTGAAAGTTGCCACCCAGGTTGATAGGGTTGTGAAGAAGGCCTATGGTGTGTTGGCCTTTATTGGTAGAGGGATTGAGTTCCGGAGCCATGAGGTCATGTTGCAGCTGTACAAAACTCTGGTCCGGCATTTGGAGTATTGCGTATAGTTCTGGTCGCCTCATTATAGGAAGGACGTGGAAGCTTTGGAACGGGTGCAGAGGAGATTTACCAGGATGTTGCCTGGTATGGAGGGAAAATCTTATGAGGAAAGGCTGATGGACTTGAGGTGTTTTCGTTAGAGAGAAGAAGGTTAAGAGGTGACTTAATAGAGGCATACAAAATGATCAGAGGGTTAGATAGGGTGGACAGTGAGAGCCTTCTCCAGCGGATGGAGGTGGCTAGCACGAGGGGACATAGCCATAAATTGAGGGGTAATAGATATAGGACAGAGGTCAGAGGTAGGTTTTTTACGCAAAGAGTGGTGAGGCTGTGGAATGCCCTACCTGCAACAGTAGTGCACTGCCAACATTGAGGGCATTTAAAAGTTTATTGGATAAGCATATGGATGATAATGGCATAGTGTAGGTTAGATGGCCTTTAGTTTTTGACTTCCCATGTCGGTGCAACATCGTGGGCCGAAGGGCCTGTACTGCGCTGTATCTTTCTATGTTCTATGTTCTATTAGCACAGCCCACCCCTACCCAGGCTCATTCCCTCAACTCAGTTTCTGGTACATTGGTGTCTGTGTTGGTGCCGTTTCATGCTCTCTCTCTCAAGTGGAAAACTTCATCAACTTTGCTTCCAATTTCCACCCTTCCGTCAGTTGCGCGTGGTCCATTTCTAACCCTTCACACCCCTTCCTTTTCTGTTGATATTCTATTAACTAATATTCGTTATAAGCCCACTCACGTCCAGAGTGACCTAAGCTACACATTCCCACACCGTGCAAAGGCTCTATTCCATTTTCCCAGTTCCTCCACCTCTATTCTGATGGTGTGAACCTCCATAGCAGCCCAAGATGTCTTTTCTTCCCTCACCTGAGGATTTCATGCCCCTTCTCCACTCCACCCATGGTTGACAGGTCCCTTGTGTGGTCCACCACATTTCCTGAATTTCTCCTATCACCCCTTCCCTCCTTCCCTTGTCCTCACCTTCCATCCCACCAACCTCCAAATCCAATGGATCATTTTTGCACCACACCTACCATGCTACCACCACCAAACACATCTTCCCTTCGCCCTGTGATACCCTGGACCACTCCTCAATCAGTCCTAAAACTTTCATCCCCTTCCCGTGGTACCTTCTGATGCAAACACAAGAGGTGCAACACCTGGCCTGTTACCTCCTCTTTCTCCTCACTGTTTGAAGGCTCAAACATTCGCTTCAGGTGACACAACAATTTACATAAACTACTTTCAATGTACTATTCTGAATTTGCTGCTCACATTGTGGCCTACTCTACATTAGGGAGACTAAATGCAGATTGGGTGACTGCTTTGAGGATTTCAGTTTGCAAGCATGAACCTGAGTTTCCTCTGGCCTGTCACATTATTATTCCACCTGGATCTGATGCACAACCCCAGGTATGGCGCATACTGAGGGAACGACTGGGAGATGGGGAGTAGGGGGGGGGGGGGTTTGTTCTGGAGGCCACAGAGGTTGGGGGAGGTGGAAAGGCTGCTCGTAACACACAGCAAAGTGGGAGGGGTTGGTGGCAGGAAGCCTTGAAGGGGAGGGGGGAGTTGTCCAGAGAGAGGGGTCAGTGCTGCCAATGCTGGAATCTTGGGGGATGAATCAATGGTAGCATTGGTGGGACGGCACTGCGTGAGAGGGAGCAGTGGGATGTGATAGTGTGGGAAGGTGTGGGTAAAGTGGGAGAAGTGGGGGCAGCAGAGGCATCAGAAGCACCTACAGCTTTCCCTCTACTACAATCGCCCCTCCCAATCCCCACAACGACCGTGCCTCGAATGTGGCTGCGTCAACAACCTGTATGCTGCCTCCCTACGAATGGATTAGATAGGCTGAAGTGGAACAATGAGGTAACGCTCCAGCACTTGTGAAGGGTTTTTAGGGATGGGAAGACAGTGGGCGGTATCCAAACTTGCATAGTTAAGTAAGCTCAACTGCTCACTTAACTATGCCTTTGCCAGATCTAACTGGCCTCACCATGGAGAGCCCAGCTCGGTGCCATTTGGCACTGGTCCCCATGGAATGGCCCTTGGCGGGGCCTCCCAGGTGATCGGAGGCCCCCGGTGGTTGAAAGCTTGGCAAGGTGGCACCCTGGCACTGTTGATGCCACCCAGGCACCATGGCTCTTCCAGCCTGGCATCCTGGCTGTGCCACCTGGGCACACTGTCAGTGCCAACCGGTGCCACCTTGGGACTGCCATGTAGCATTTTGCCCATGCCAGGGATTGGGCCCGAGGGTACTCTGCCTGTATGAGGTGGGGTGCAGAGGGACTCGAGGTGAGCTGGGTCATTAGGAGGGTGCGGGGTTCGTGCCATTCTTAAATGGGGCCCAAATTGTTTCCTGCAGTGGTGAGTAGAGCTCCTCAGTGCATGAAATGCGGCTGCGCAGTCTCGGCCTGGCGTTCCTCACTGAAGATCGTAAAAAGTAACAGAGTGCCATTTAGTTGAAGGGTTGTTCCCACTGCTATAAGTGCCAGGAAAACCCTGCTAATGCCGCCCAAAATTTTTTCCGTTAGATCATGCCCCAGCTATCAAATAATCGTGGGTCCAGCATTGATCCCTGAGGCACACCGCTGGTCACAGGCCTCCAGTTTGAAAAACAGTCCTTTACAACCACCGTTTGTCTTCTGTCTTCAAACTAATTTTGTATCCAATTGGCTATCTCACCCTGGATCCTATGAGATTTAAACTTTTGCGAAAACCTACCATGAGGTACCTTGTCAAAGGCCTTGCTAATGTCCATGTAGACAATGTCGACTGCACTGCCCTCATCTACTTTCTTGGTTCCCCCTTCAAAAAGCTCAATCAAATTCGTGAGACATGATTTTCCACTCACAAAGCCATGCTGACTGTCCCTAATCAGTCCTTGTCTCCCTAAATGCCTGTAAATCCTGGCCGGGATTTTCCAAAACCCTGGCCAAGTGTTGACGCCAGCGTCAAAACTGGCGCAAGCGACGCTGGTGTCAATGGGCATCCAGGCCCAGTCATTCTCCCCGCCACAGCCGGCGTGGTTCGGCATGCACACCTTGGCCGGCGCAGGACCACGCAGGCGCGCCACGCCATCTATGCGCCGGTCCACGGGCAACATGGTGGAGCCCTACAGGGTCATGGTACAAAGGAACATAGGCTCCCCCTCCCGAAATTAGCGCACGCGCTGATTGGGTGCCCCCGATCGCCGGCCTGGCCACTGTGGAGGCCCTTCCCCCCCGGAGTTGGCTCCACCCGCCCCCCCACCAGGACGGCCCCCGCAGACAGAACGCTGAGATCCCGTTGGGTAGGACCATACACAAATGACGCCGACGGGACTTGGCGGAATTCACTGGGCACTCGCCCCATCGAGCGCGCAGAACTGCTGCAAGGCTTTCAATGGCCCCCGACTGGCGCCACGGCAACCGCGCCAGTGCAATTGGTGGCAATTCTCAGGTCGCTGGTAAATTGGCGGCCGGGCGTTGGAGCGGCGTGGCGGGATTCAACCCGGCACGAGCTCGGAGAATCCCGGCCCCTGTCTCTCAGAATACCTACTAACAACTTACCCACCACATACGTTCGGCTCACCCGTCTGTAGTTCCCAGACTTTTCCCTGCGGCCCTTCTTAAGCAAAGGCATAACATTTGCTACCCTCCAATCTTCAGGCAATTCACCTGTGGCTGCCGATGATTCAAATATCTCTGCTAGGGGACCCGCAATTTTTTCTCTAGTCTCCCACTCTGTCCTGGGATACAGTTCATCAGGTCCCAGGGATTTATCTACCTTGATGCACTTTAAGACTTTCTCCTTCTCTGTAATATTTACATTTCTCAAGTGATTTCCCCAAGTTCCCTAACATCCATGCCTTTCTCAACAGTAAATACCAATGAGAAATATTCATTTAGGATCTCACCCATCTTTTGTGGATCTGCACATGGATGACCTTGTAAATCCTGAAGAGGCCCTACTCACGTCCTAGTTACTCTTTTGCCCTTTATGCATTTGTAGAAGCTCTTTGGATTTTCCTTTGCCTTATCTGCCAAAGCAATCTCATATCCCCTTTTTGCCCTCTTGATTTCTCTCTTAACTCCACTCCAACAACCTCTATACTCTTCAAGGGATCCACTTGAACCCAGCTGCCTTGCATGTCATATGTCTCCTTCTTCTTTTTGACCAGGGCCTCAATATCCCGAGTCATTCAGGGTTCTCTACTTCTACCAACCTTGCCCTTCACTCTAAAAGGAATGTGAATGTGAGGACCCTGAACCCTGGTTAACACACTTTTGAAAGCCTCACACTCACCAGCCGTACCTTTGCATGTGAACAGACTCCCCCAATCAACTTTTGAAAGTTCCTGTCTAATACTATCAAAATTGGCTTTGCCTCAATTTTGAATTTTAACTTTTGGGCCAGACCTATCATTCTCCATAGCTATCTTAAAACTCAGGGAATTATGGTCACTGACCAATTTTTCTTTGTTTTAGATAGAGGATCTGGATTGACGCAGGCTTGAGGGCCGAAGGGGCTGTTCCTGTGCTGTAATTTTTCTTTGTTCTTTGTTTGCTCCCAAAGTGATCTCTCACTAACACTTCTGTCACCTGTCCTTCCTTATGCAAGATAACTCATCGAAGTCTGGACAAATTGGTATTAAATTCGGAGTCTCACTTGGAGCCAGAAGGAAAAACAAAATCTACTCATAATTATTAATTTAAGCCCAGGTAATATGTAAGAGCCAGGACGTTTTATGGCCCAGTTGTATCTACTGCCCCCGCTGTTTTTACAGTTTGACTGCAGTGGGATAATTAATTTGTGCTGAGACTCTGGGACCATCTATTGCAAACTTCCATTAAAGGGGCCAGCAACCAGCTGGGAAAAGGGTCTGAGGACATAGTTGGTCTTCTATGAATGCTTTTTTATAAATATTTAGGATCCCGATGATAATTTGAGCTTGGAATGGCTCCATGGGTCCATCCAGCAGAACTGAATTTAACGTGATCAAACTCGAGTTCCATTAAAAGAACAATGGAAAGATGGCTTGGAAAATGGGGCCATCAACCTTTTAAAAAATATAATTGTTACTGAGCAAGGAGAGCTGTCCACCTTCTCCTGGTCCTATGAAAATTTAGCATGTCCACCATTGATTCCTCTGCGTCATTGTCTGACCTCTTTTGAAGTGACCAACCCGTTTGGTTCATAGGATTCACTGTGTATCTCAACTCAACCACTCTCCAAGGCCAGTAAACTGCCCATTAGTGGACATTTAGCATTAGTATCTTTCAACATATTTAACATATATGTTGTTTAACATATGCACCGCCACTTGAAATAAATATCATCCCTTTTAAATATAGGTCACTTTCAAGCAAAGAAACCACATTAAGCAGGAAGTGAGCAAGGAATTAAAGTGTATATGCTGATGTCAATATGCACGTAAATGTTTTGAGGCACTGCGTCAACCACATATCAAAAAAATGTACAGACACTGTTCAGTTTCACTTCCAATATTTTTTAGATGGTTAACACTGGTGTTAACCTTGTTCAATTTGATTCCTGTTCTGGCACTGTAGAAGCTTAACATCATTTAGATATTTTGTGCTGTCAGTAACTTCTGGTGTTGCCTCTTGGTGCACCTTGTGCTGCAGACCCAAATTAGAAGGGTGCTCTTCTACAGTCTACATCCACTGACTGGACAGGAAGCAGTGTCATTCGTGACGGGCAGACCACAGTGTCCCCTGTGTCTGGGCAGACCGCAGTAACTTCCCTGACTGGGCAAGCCGCAGTGTCTTCTGTGACTAGGCAGGCCACAATGTCTCCTGTGACTGGGCAGACCACAGTAACTTCTGTGACTGGGCACACCTCAGTGTCTTCTGTGACTAGGCAGGCCACAATGTCTCCTGTGACTGGGCAGGCTGCAGTGCCTCCTTCAACTGGGCAGACCACAGTAACTTCTGTGATTGGGCACGTGATGTGACCATCAATTCACTAGAGACACGATTGGAAGTAAACTGTGGTTTTAATAGTCTTACAACTGAGCCTGCCTGCGACCAGAAGAACTGAGAGCAGGCTCACGACTGCAGGCGCCAGGTCCCGGAGGGAAACGGTGTCCTGATGACCGTCGGGGTATTCAATAAAGGCGTAGTGGGGGTTCGAGTGAAGCAGTAGCACGCTCCCTACTAGCGGGTCTGTTTTATGTGTCCGGACGTGCTTCCGGAGGAGAACTGGGCCTGGTGTCCTCAACCAGGATGGTAGTGCCCCTAGAGAAAACAAATAATCGTTCGTGAAGGGTCTGGTTGGTGGCGGTGCATAGGAGGGAGCTAATAGCATGGAGCGCGTCGGGGAGGACCTCCTGCCAGTGGGAGGTCCGGAGATTCCTTGACCGGAGGGTCAGTAGGGCGGTCTTCCAGACCGTCGCGTTCTCCCTCTCCACCTGCCCGTTCCCCCTGGGATTGTAGCTGGTAGTCCTGCTCGAGGCGATGCCCTTGTCGAGCAGGTACTGACGCAGCTCGTCGCTTATGAAGGACGAACCCCTGTCGCTGTGTACGTAGCTGGGGAAACCGAACAGGGTGAAGACACTGTGCAGGGCTCTGATGACTGTGTGGGAGGTCATATCGGGGCACGGGATGGCAAAGGGGAAGAGGGAGAATTCGTCGATGACGTTAAGAAAGTACACATTTCGATTGGTCGAGGGGAGTGGCCCTTTGAAATCGATGCTCAGGTGTCCTTTACCAGGCCTTGTCTGGTCTACAGAAGTGCGGTTTGCACTCCGCACAGATCGGGCAATCCCTGGTGATAGCTTTTACCTCCTCGGTGGCAGATTTTGTGCTTTGACGTAGTGGGCAAGCCGGGTGACCCCCGGGTGGCAGAGGTCATTGTGGATAGCCTTCAGGCGGTCGTCTTGCACGCTGGCACATGTGCCGCGGGACAGGGCATCTGGGGGCTCATTGAGCTTCCCCGGTCGATATATGATACCATAATTATAGGTGGAGAGTTCGATCCTCCACCGCAAGATTTTATCATTTTTCATTTTGCGCCTTTACGAGTTGTTGAACATGAAGGCAACCGATCCTTGGTTGGTGATGAGGGTAAACCTCCTTCCTGCGAGGTAGTGCCTCCAGTGCCGTACGGCTGCCACAATGGCTTAAGCTTCCTCTTTGACTGAGTAGTGTCGAAGTTCCGAAGCGGAGAGGGTTCGTGATAAGAAGGCGACTGGTCTCCCTGCCTGATTCAGAGTGGCGGCGAGAGCGACCTCTGAGGCATCGCTCTCCACCTAAAAGGGGACGGATTCATCTAACGCCCGCATGGCGGCTTTGGCGATGTCCTCCTTGATGCAGTTGAAGGCCTGGCAGGCCTCAGCTGACAGTGGGAAGAGTGTGGTCTTAAATAGTGGGCGGGCTTTGTTCGCATACTGGGGGACGCACTGGGCGTAATAAGAGAAGAATCCCAGGCACCTTTTGAGGGCCCTGGGACAATGAGGGAGAGGGAGTTGTAAGAGGGGGCGCATACGGTCCGGGTCGGGGCCCAAGACTCCGTTTTCCATGACATAGCCGAGGATGGCTAGTCTGGTAGTGCGGAAAATGCATTTCTCCATATTGTAAGTGAGATTGAGTTTCTGGGTGGTTTGGAGAAATCGGTGGAGGTTGGCGTCGTGGCCCTGCTGATCATGGCCTCAGATGGTGACATTGTCCAAGTGCGGAAACGTGACCCGCAGTCCGTACTGGTCCACCATTCGGTCCATTGTTCGTTGGAACACCGAGACCCCATTCGTGACGCCAAAGGGGACCCGGAGGAAATGGAAGAGGCGGCCATCTGCCTTGAACGCCGTGTCGTGGCGGTCCTCCGGGCGGATTGGGAGCTGGTGGTAAACAGACTTCAGATCCACCGTGGAGAATATGCGATACTGGGCCATCTGATTGACCATGTCTGCAATTCTTGGGAGGGGGTACGTATCGAGGTGTGTGAACCGGTTAATGGTTTGGCTATAATCAACCACCATCTGGAACTTTTCCCCGGTCTTGGTGACCACCACCTGAGCTCTCCAGGGGCTGTCACTGGCCTCTATGACTCCCTCACATAGACTTTGGCTGGACTTTGGCTCTAATAGATACCCTGTTCTGCAGGCTATACCACCAGCTGTGAGTGGCTACGGGTTTGCAGTTAGCAGTGAGATTAGCGAAGAGTGGAAGGGGGTCAATTTTTAGAGTCGCTAGACTGAAGATAGTGAGTGGAGGTAGGGGTCCGCCGAAGCTGAGTGTGAGGCTCTTGAGATTACATTGGAAAACGAGCCCGAGTAAGAGTGGGGCGCAGAGGTTGGGGAGTACGTACAGCTGGAAATTAGAGTAGCTGGCCCCCTGAATCGTTAGGGTCGCGACGGTGCCCCCTTGTATGTGGACCGAGTGCGAGCCCGAGGCGAGAGAGATAGTTTGCCGTGCAGGAAGATAGGGAGCGAACAGCGTCTTACCAGGCCAGGATGTACGAAGCTCTCGGTGCTCTCGGAGTCGAAGAGGCACGGTGTCCTGTACCCGTTGATTTTAACGGACATCATCGTGCTCTGGAGGTGCTTTGGACGCGACTGGTCCAACGTGACTGCGTTGAGTTGCGGGTAGTCGGCGGCTCGATCAGCAGTGCTGGAGTGGCCCCGTGATGACTGCCCGCTGAGGTCGTAGTCGTCGAGGTGTAGAAGGTGGTGTCCAAGATGGCCGCCCCTGTGAATCACACGAGGCGGATGGCGAGGAAGATGGCGTCCAAGATGGTGGCCCCCATGACTCGCACATGGCCGGCCGCATGGGGGAGGATTGCCAAGATGGCGGCCCCCATGAGTCGCACGTGTCGGCAGAGGCGGAGTCGGCAGACACGCTGCAGCATTACGGGGTCTGCAGGCCTGCGAGTTTAGGAGGTGAGTGCTCTGGACTGCGGGGGAGTTGGAAAATTTCAATTTTGCCAGGCATACTCGGGCATAATGTCCTTTGCGACTGCAGCTGCTGCCGGTTGCATTGCGGGCCGGTCAGTGCTGCCGCGGGTGTTGGGGCTGGCCACAAAAATGGCACGCTGGTGCTCCATAGTGGGTGGGTGGCCGCGCGGTGCAGACCTGGGGCAGTCGCTGGTCAGGGGCCCACGATGGAGTCACTTAGTCTGCGGGGAATGAGTTCAGACTGTGGAACGCAACCTCCATAGTCGTTGCTAACTCTACCGTAAACTCCAAGTTCTGGGCCCCTTTCTCAAGTAATCGCTGGCGCACATAGTTAGACCTGAGCCCTGCAACGTATACATCACGGACAGCGGGTTCCATATGCTGGGAGGCCGGTACAGCCTGAAAATTGCAGTCCCGAGCAAGAGCTTTTAAGTCCCGCAGGAAGTCTTCCAGCGACTCTGCGGGGCGCTGCCGGCGGGTAGTGAAAATGTGTCGCGCGTAGACCTCGTTTATAGGCCGCACGTACAATCGGTCGAGCATAGCTAGGGCCTCAGTATCTGAGGTGGTACAATTGAGTTGCGTAGAGATACGATGGCTCACCCGTGCCTGCAGTAGGCTGAGTTTCTCCTGCTCTGTAGTCTCGGATGTGCTTGATTCAGCCAGGTAGGCCTTGAAACATCGAAGCCAGTGTAGGAAGATTTCATTCGCCTCTGCAGCCTGCAGGTCGAGTTCTAGTCGATCAGGTTTGAGGGCTGATTCCATAGTAGTTTTCTTCAAGTTTTCTAAGACTATTAAATTGATGTGACCATCAATTCACTAGACACACGATTGGAAGTAAACTGTGGTTTTAATAGTCTTACAACTGAGCCTGCCTGCGACCAGAAGAACTGAGAGTAGGCTCACGGCTGCAGCACTTTATACTTCCGGTAGTGGGAGAGGCCATGGGCGGAGCCATGGGCGCAGCCAAGGTTGGAGCCCTGTACAAGCTCCTCATCTCCCCCTATGGGCAGAGCTGCGCAACGGCTCACAGACAGAGCCCACAAGGACATAATACTATGCAATACAATACAGTGTGAATTACAATACAGTATGAATTCACCACAGCACGTCACAGTGTCTTCTGTGGCTAGGCAGACCGCAGTATCTCCTGTCACTGAGCAGACCACAGTAACTTCTGTGACTGGGCAGGCTTCAGTTTCACATGTGAATGAGCAGGCCACAGCGACGCATGTGAATGGGCAGCCTACAATATCTCCTGTGACTATAAAGGCCGCAGCATCACATGGGAATGGACAGGCCACAGTATCTCCTCTACGTGGGCAGGCCGCAGTGTCTCCTGGTGTATCCTGTGCCTGGGCAGGCCACCGTATCATATGTGAATGGGCACGCCACAGTATCTCCTGTGACTGAGCAGGCCACATAGATACATAGAATATATAGTGCAGAAGGAGGCCATTCGGCCCATCGAGTCTGCACCGACCCACTTAAGCCCTCACTTCCAGCCATCCCCATAACCCAATAACCCCTCCTAACCTTTTTTTGGACACTAAGGGAAATTTAGCATGGTTAATCCATCTAACCTGCACATCTTTGGACTATGGGAGGAAACCGGAGCATCCGGAGGAAACACACGCAGACATGGGGAGAATGTGCAGACTCCGCACAGACAGTGACCCAAGCCGGGAATCGAACCTGGGCCACAGTGTCTCCTGTGACTGCGAAGGCCTCAGTGTCTCCTGTAACTGAGCAGGCTACAGTATCACCTGTGACTGGGCAGGCCACACTATACCCTGTGACTGGGCAGCCTCAGTGTCTCCTGTCACTGGGCAGGCCACAGTATCTCCTGTGACTGAGCAGGCCTCAGTATTTCCTGTGACTGGGAAGGCCATAGTGTCTCCTGTGACTGGGGGGTCCACAGTGTCTCCTGTAACTGGGCAGCCGCAGTGCCTCCTGTGACTGGGCAGCCGGAGTATCTATTGTGACTGAGCAGCCGCAGTGCCTCCTGTGACTGAGCAGCCGCAGTGCGTCCTGTGACTAAGCAGCCGCAATATCTCCTGTGACTGGGCAGCCGCATTGTCTCCTGTGACTGGGCAGCCGCAGTGCCTCCTGTGACTGGGCAGCCGCATTGTCTCCTGTGACTGGGCAGCCGCAGTGCCTCCTGTGACTGGGCAGCCGCATTGTCTCCTGTGACTGGGCAGCCGCAGTGCCTCCTGTGACTGGGCAGCCGCAGTGTTTCCTGTGACTGAGCAGCCGCAATATCTTCTGTAACTGGGCAGCCACAGTGCCTCCTGTGACTGGGCAGCCGCAGTGCCTCCTGTGACTGGGCAGCCGCAGTGCCTCCTGTGACTGGGCAGCCGGAGTATCTCCTGTGACTGAGCAGCCGCAGTATCTCCTGTGACTGAGCAGCCGCAATATCTCCTGTAACTGGGCAGCAGCAGTATCTTCTGCGACTGAGCAACCGCAGTATCTCCTGTGACTGAGCAGCAGCAGTATCTCCTGTGACTGGGCAGGCTGCAGTATCTCCTGTGACTGGGCAGTCACAGTGCCTCCTGTGACTGGGCAGCCGCAGTGCCTCCTGTGACTGGGCAGGCTGCAGTATCTCCTGTGACTGAGCAGCTGCAGTATCTCCTGTGACTGAGCAGCCACAGTATCTCCTGTGACTGGGCAGCCACAGTATCTCCTGTGACTGGGCAGACGCAGTATCTCCTGTGACTGGGCAGACGCAGTATCTCCTGTGACTTAGCAGGCCACAGTGCCTCCTGTGACTTGGCAGCCACAGTATCTTCTGTGACTGAGCAGGCTGCAGTATCTCCTGTGACTGGGCAGACGCAGTATCTCCTGTGACTTAGCAGGCTGCAGTATCTCCTGTGACTGGGCAGACGCAGTATCTCCTGTGACTTAGCAGGCCACAGTGCCTCCTGTGACTTGGCAGCCACAGTATCTTCTGTGACTGAGCAGGCTGCAGTATCTCCTGTGGCTGGGCAGGCTGCAGTATCTCCTGTGACTAAGCAGCCGCAGTATCTCCTGTGACTGGGCAGGCTGCAGTATCTCCTGTGACTGAGCAGCTGCAGTATCTCCTGTGACTGAGCAGCTGCAGTATCTCCTGTGACTTGGCAGCCACAGTATCTTCTGTGACTGAGCAGCTGCAGTATCTCCTGTGGCTGGGCAGGCCGCAGTATCTCCTGTGACTGAGCAGCTGCAGTATCTCCTGTGACTGGGCAGACGCAGTATCTCCTGTGACTGGGCAGCCGCAGTTCCTCCTGTGGCTGGGCCGCTGCAGTATCTCCTGTGAATGGGCAGCCGCAGTATCTCCTGTTACTGGGCAGCTGCAGTATCTCCTGTGACTGAGCAGCTGCAGTATCTCCTGTGACTGGGCAGCAACAGCATCTCCTGTGACTGGGCAGCCGCAGTATCTCCTGTGACTTGGCAGCCACAGTATCTCCTGTGACTGGGCAGCAACAGCATCTCCTGTTACTGGGCAGCTGCAGTATCTCCTGTGACTGAGCAGCTGCAGTATCTCCTGTGACTGGGCTAGCCACAGTATCTCCTGTGACTGAGCAGCTGCAGTATCTCCTGTGACTGGGCAGCCACAGTATCTCCTGTGACTGGGCAGACGCAGTATCTCCTGTGACTTGGCAGCCACAGTATCTTCTGTGACTGAGCAGGCTGCAGTATCTCCTGTGGCTGGGCAGGCCACAGTATCTCCTGTGACTGAGCAGCTGCAGTATCTCCTGTGACTGGGCAGGCCGCAGTATCTCCTGTGACTGGGCAGCTGCAGTATCTCCTGTGACTGGGCAGCTGCAGTGTCTCCTGTGACTGAGCAGCCGCAGTATCTCCTGTGACTGAGCAGCCGCAGTATCTCCTGTGGCTGGGCAGGCTGCAGTATCTCCTGTGACTGGGCAGCCGCAGTATCTCCTGTGACTGGGCAGGCTGCAGTATCTCCTGTGACTGAGCAGCTGCAGTATCTCCTGTGACTAAGCAGCCGCAGTATCCTCTGTGACTGAGCAGCTGCAGTATCTCCTGTGACTGAGCAGCTGCAGTATCTCCTGTGACTAAGCAGCCGCAGTATCCTCTGTGACTGAGCAGGCTGCAGTATCTCCTGTGGCTGGGCAGACGCAGTATCCTCTGTGACTGAGCAGGCTGCAGTATCTCCTGTGACTGGGCAGGCCGCAGTATCTCCTGTGACTGAGGAGGCCGCAGTATCTTCTGTGACTGGGCAGCGCAATGCCTCCTGTGACTGGGCAGGCGCAGTATCTCCTGTGACTGAGCAGCCGCAATATCTCCTGTAACTGGGCCGCTGCAGTATCTCCTGTGACTGAGCAGCCGCAGTATCTCCTGTGAATGGGCAGCCGCAGTATCTCCTGTGACTGGGCAGCCGCAGTATCTCCTGTGACTGGGCAGACGCAGTATCTCCTGTGACTTAGCAGGCCACAGTGCCTCCTGTGACTTGGCAGCCACAGTATCTTCTGTGACTGAGCAGGCTGCAGTATCTCCTGTGGCTGGGCAGGCCGCAGTATCTCCTGTGACTGAGCAGCTGCAGTATCTCCTGTGACTGGGCAGACGCAGTATCTCCTGTGACTTAGCAGGCCACAGTATCTCCTGTGACTGAGCAGCTGCAGTATCTCCTGTGACTGAGCAGCTGCAGTATCTCCTGTGACTGGGCAGCCGCAGTGCCTCCTGTGACTTAGCAGGCCGCAGTGCCTCCTGTGACTTGGCAGCCACAGTATCTTCTGTGACTGAGCAGGCTGCAGTATCTCCTGTGGCTGGGCAGGCCGCAGTATCTCCTGTGACTGAGCAGCTGCAGTATCTCCTGTGACTGGGCAGACGCAGTATCTCCTGTGACTTAGCAGGCCACAGTATCTCCTGTGACTGAGCAGCTGCAGTATCTCCTGTGACTGAGCAGCCGCAGTATCTCCTGTGACTGAGCAGCTGCAGTATCTCCTGTGACTGAGCAGCCGCAGTATCTCCTGTGGCTGGGCAGGCTGCAGTATCTCCTGTGACTGGGCAGCCGCAGTATCTCCTGTGACTGGGCAGGCTGCAGTATCTCCTGTGACTAAGCAGCCGCAGTATCCTCTGTGACTGAGCAGGCTGCAGTATCTCCTGTGGCTGGGCAGACGCAGTATCCTCTGTGACTGAGCAGGCTGCAGTATCTCCTGTGACTGGGCAGGCCGCAGTATCTCCTGTGACTGAGGAGGCCGCAGTATCTTCTGTGACTGGGCAGCGCAATGCCTCCTGTGACTGGGCAGGCGCAGTATCTCCTGTGACTGAGCAGCAGCAGTATCTCCTGTGACTGAGCAGCCGCAATATCTCCTGTAACTGGGCAGCCGCAGTGCCTCCTGTGACTGGGCAGCTGCAGTGCCTCCTGTGACTGGGCAGCCGCAGTGCCTCCTGTGACTGGGCAGCTGCAGTGCCTCCTGTGACTGGGCAGCCGCAGTGCCTCCTGTGACTGGGCAGGCCACAGTGGCTTCTGATCGAACAACCACCCAGCCTCTCTCAAAATGGCTGTGTTGGAATGTGGTGTAGAAACAGAGCAGAAGCTGATGGTGTCAATTTGTTGGCTTACCTGTCCCCAATCTGGACCCCAACCTCTTTTAAACATTCAACCCATCATGTCTCTTCTTCAGTGCAACTCCAACTATAATGCCTCCTGCTCTAACTGCATTCCTTCACCTCGCTCTTTCTCTGGTGTTTCATTTTTATGGTTTACAATTGTAGCAACAGTACTTACCCGCAGCCCCCTGAAATTTAGTGCATCTTTCCTTTAAGAGAGACAGACTGCCTTTACGAACAGAAGGCTGACTACACCGTATGTCGCTCAGGTCCCTGTGGAGTAGAGAGGCAGTCAGAAGCACAGTGCTACTGAACCCAAGAGAAACGAAATGACTGCACCAAACGTATGCATTGCCCACCTTCACCAGAATTAGCAAAGGCAGTTCTGGAATTGTAACCTCTGTGCACAAACCTTTAGCCCCAAGTCTTTTCGATGAGACATCAATCTAAGGTTCCAGCTACCCTCATTGGTGGATGTAAAGTATCCTATTGCACAATTCAAAAACCTGAGGGGAGCTTTCCTGTTCCCTAGGCTAATATTTGTCTCTTCACTTACATCATTAAACCAAATTATCTGGTCATTATTACTGTTCGCGTGGGACTTCCAGTGGCAGCATGTAGGGAGTAGTCGCACATGAGGTGGCTCCCAACGGGGTATGCCATTTACGCCCAATTTGTTCAGCTAGAACTTCACTAGTTCAATGGGATAAGGTTTCCACACAAAAGAAAGTCTAGGACAAGGAAGTCTGCAAATAAATATTCATCAACAGATTCGGAAGCTTCTCTAGGTTCTTCGGTTGAGAAAATGATGGAGGCCATTACCATGACTCTGGCCACTCCATTGATGACTGGGATGCCTTACAAACATCTTGGCAATGCAATTTCAGAAGCAGCAGCGAGCTGTCTCCGAGGACCTCCACAAGTCAATAGAAGAAGCCCTAGCTCCCATTTGGTCAGCGTTGCAGACGACTGATGAGACAGTAAAAGCACATGGTGCAGCGATACAGGGATTGGTGGCAGCTTTCTCAAAGTAGAGTGATCAGATTCTCTCCTTGGAGGCTGAGATGGCACTGATGGCTGGTGTTGATAAAGCACTGAGGGCCAAGGTGGATGAAATGGAGAATCGCTCCAGGAGACATAAGGTTAGAATTGTGTGGTTGCGGGATGGAATAGATGGCTTAATCCGATGGATTATGTCTCAAAGATGTTCAGGAATTGGTGAGGGAGGCTGGATTGATGTCCTCTCCAGAGCTGAATCGAGTCCACCGGCCACTCAGGCAAAAGCCCTGTACCAGCGAATCACTACTGGTAATCATCATGTGGTTCCATATTTTTCAGGAGAAGGAATGAGTCCTGAGATGGACGAAGGATCATCGGGACTACAATTGGGAGGGCCACGCCATCAAGCTCTATCAGGATCTGGACGTGGATCTGGCTAAAAAGCAGGCGGGTTTAACAAGGCCAAGGCCATGTTAATATCAGAGTGAAGTTTGATTTGAGTGGTATAACCTGCAATTCTCAGAGTGACGTTCGATACGAAGGATTATTATTTTGATGCACCGAAGGATACAGATGCTTTTGTTAAGAAGCATGGGCTGGGGTGAATTAATTGTAATTTTCACAAGGTCTTTGTAAGTTTGGGGAGGGCATGTGGTTATGGGGATTTGTTGGGGTTTCTTGTGCGAGTTTGTTTTCTTCTTCTTGTGTGGGAGGGGTGTTTTTAATTTGATTATTAAAGTTGGATTTGGGCGGGGGTGACTGGTGGTTACGGCTTGTCTTCACTTGTCTTCACTCTAGGCACAGGCCACCCTGCTCACAGAGGAGTTTCTAATGGGAGCAAAGTGGTGGGGTTAACTGCAGCTCATTATTTAATTGTAGTTTTAGATAATGTCTTTTCTGTTTCTGTTTTGTTTGGGGTGGCCAGGGGTCTTCATTTGCCTTTTGATTGTTTGATTGTTTATTTGTGTGTGCTATTTTTGGGAGGTAGGGGAAGGGGGGAGGGGAACAGGGATAGTTTTCTGATGGTAACTACAGCTCGTCCTTTGTTTTGTCTTGATGCTGAGTTTGGTGGCCACCTTGGACCCGGCCTGTACTCTAAGTCGTTGCTGGATTATCCCATTTGGTAGAAATGGCTGACTCTGAGTCGAAGGGTGAATGGATGTGGAAGGCCCCCAATTCGACTGGTCACTTGGAATGTAAGGGGGTTGAACGGCCCAGTGAAAAAGTCGAGGATATTTGCTCACCTGAAAATTTGAACGCTGATGTGGTGTTTCTTCTTGAGACTTATTTGCGGGTCAGGGACCAGGTAAGGTTATGGAAAAGGTGGGTGGGACAGATATTCCACCCAGGTTCAAATGGTAGGGCCAGGCGGTGGTGGTTTTGATTAATAGAAGGGTTCCTTCTTTGGCGACTAAGACCTTGGCGGACCAGAATGGGAGACATGTGATACTCAATGGGTCTTTGTCTGGCACCTTGATGCTTCTAACATGTGTGTGACAAATTAAGATGATAGGGGTTTTATTAACAAATTGGTGGGGACTTGAATTGTATTTTGGACCCTTGGTTGGACCAATCTAGACCTAAGTCTCTGATCCTATCTGGGGTGGAAAAGGCATTATTGGATTTTATGTAGCAGATGTGAGGTAGGGGGGGTGCAGATTCTTGGCGGTTTTTGCATCCAAGAGATAATGATTTTTCTTTATTCTTTCATGTCCATCAGGTTTATTCTCAGATTGACTTCTTATGTCTCTCGTTCCTCAGGTGAAGAGGGCAGGGTACTCAGAGATCTCAGACCATGCCTCAATTTTGGGGATTTCGTGTGAGAACCGGGTCCCTCTCAATTCCCGCTGTAGAGATTGGACACGGCGTTGTTGCCAGAAAGGTTTCTGAGCGCATTTCCTCCACCATTAGTGAGTACATTATGTTAATAAGAGTGGTTCTATCTCACCTTCTATGTCGTGGGAGTCTCTTAAGGTGGTCATTAGGGGGGAGATAATTTCCTACAAGTCACACAAGGAAAGGCTTGGGAGGGTAGAGCAGCAGAGGCTGGTAGATTCCATCCTTAAGGTGAACCATCAGTACTTGCTGGTCCTAATACCCGAGTCGCTAACGAGTAGGAAAACATTGCAGACGTAATTTGAGGTCGTAAGCCAACTGTGACCCTCGAGGGGGCATTCTATGAACAGGGGAATAAATCCAGTTGCCTTTTAGCACATCAATTGAGGTGGCAGGCTGCCTCCTGGGAGATTGTGCAAGTAATGGACTCGGGTGGCACTTTGGTTTCCACCCAATTGACGATTAATGCTGCATTTTAAGCCTTTTATCAAAGTCTGTATAGATCGGAGCCTCCAGAGGAGAGTTCACCCATGATAGTTTTTGGGTGGGTTATCCTTCCCGGTGGTGAAGGAGGAGAGAAGGGAGGAGTTGGAATTTGGTTCCCCATCGAGTTCTGTAAGAAATTTGCAGGTCAGTTGATCCCAACGATATTGGACATGCTTAATGATTACTTGCCTTTATTTTCCTGATTTTGAAGAAGGATAAGCAACCGACAGAATGTGCTAAAGTGCTGGTACTGCAGTTGGAGCCCTGCCTTTCAGAGGTGATCTCGGAAAAACAGACAATTTTGTCAAGGGTCAGCAGTTGTTGGCCAGAAAGACATTTGAACAGATGGAATTGGAGTATCTCTTTGAGATTCTTTGGCTTTGGGCCAATGTTTATGGATGGGATTCTCCATTGGCCGACGCTGAAATCAGGAAAGGCGATTGGGCAGAGAGCTGTTTACAGCGCCAAAAATGCGGCAGGTTGCCAATTTGACACAAAATCGCAATTCTCCATCACCTCGACAGCGACATCAATGTGTACTGGGACGCACATACAGTAGACACCATTTGTATATCATTAGTGGGCCTGACCTGGTATTCTCCAGGGCCTCCATAATTCCCTGCCTCCGATGGGCCGGGTTCCCGACAGCGCTGTTCACTTGTGCTTTAAAATAAACCGTGAAACCGGCGTGGCGGCTGCTGAGGGAGAGAGAGGGGGTAGAGAAAGTGTCCATCATTGCCATTGTTTGCTGACAGTTGTGTCGCTGGTTGGGAGGAGTGGGGGTGGCTAGGAGGTGGGTTGTAGGGTCGGGTTGGGCGGGACAGAAAACCATTGCCGCAGTCGGCAAGGCAGCCATGCAGCTCCGCACGCCGCTAACAGCCCACTGTGAACACGGGTCGTATAGGTGTCCCCCCAGGCACCCCCCCTGGGTGCCCTTTGGCCACAACCGACCCATCAGCTGCATGGATGCAACCAGTGGCATTTTGTTGGCTGGGATGAGTGCGTGCAGGAGGTGAAGTGTGTATATGCGGCTGCAGCTTGACAGCCTTCCGAGTGCAAATCACCAACCCGGTGAATCCCGCACTATTTTACATTGGAATCGAGTGTGTTCCACACGGTACCAATGCTAGCCCCTCAATAATAACGAAATCGGTCCATGGGTGGGCGCCAGGTTTTGTGTCGTGAAAATCCAGGAATTATGCGTTAGCGTCTCCAACGATCGGGTGGAGTATCCCGCTTGCGGCATTATCTAGGAGCGCCGGGCATGCCGTTATGATGGGATCAGTGCATCACTTTGAGGCTCTCACCCAGTGCTCCGCCTCCGATGGGCCGAGTTCACAACCGCACGAGTCGTGTGTTGTCTGAGTTTTCGTAAACCTGGCATGGCGGCTGCATGCGGGAGCCATTCTGCTGGCAGGGGGGGCTTCGGCAAGGGCTGGGGGAGGTGTCCAGGGGGTGGTGAGGGGGTGTCCAGCGGGACACTATTTGGCCGGCTTCGTCCGCATGCGGCCAGCGCCATGTTGTACGGCACGATTGCTGCAGGTCGTCGCCGTGCGCATGCGCCCACAGACCCGGCAATTCTCCGGCCATTTATGTCGGGAACAGCAAGAGTTTTACCCGGCACCGCTCTAACCCCCCCCCACCGGGCAGAGCCCCGGTGCGAGGGTGGCGCCGACTTTTTCACTGTAAAACTAGACACTTTCTCCGGACATAGCCTCCAAATTGGAGAATCCAGCCCTTAGTCTCAGAAACGGAGAATCCCGCCCTATATCTTGGAGTCATCTTCTAAACAGGGCCTCCACCGCAAATGTTTGCACAAATGCCTTCAGCTCGGGTTACTTTCAGTTGAATAGGGGTAGGAGGCAGGGTTGTCTTTTGCCTTGGCTTTTGTTTGCTTTGCCTATCGAACTATTGTCCATCCCGTTAAGATCTGCCACTGAATGGAGGGGGATAAAGCTGGGAGAGAGAGCATGGGGTGGTCTTGGATGAAAGTGATCTGATTCTCAATATCATGGGCCCAGTCTCTACCATGGATGAGATAATGATGCTACGTAAGAGCTTTGACTCCTTCTCAGGGTATCAGTTGAATTTGGACAAGAGCAAATACTTTCCAATGAATCCCCCCAGGGACGGGAGCCAATTTGGGGATATCGCCTTTTCGTCTTACGTGAGAGGTGGTCACGATTGGGCCTCACTTCATGAATTAAATGATGCTAGTTTGCAGAAGTGGGATATCCTCCCCCTGCCCAAGGATTTGTGGGATATTTCTTTACCTAATGTGTTATTTTATTACTGGGCAGCTAATATTGAAAAAGTGCTGGGGTGGCTCAAGGAGCCAAATTCCATATGGGGACAGATGGAGATGAGCTCTTGTAGTGGTTCTAGCTTGGGGGCCTTGGGAACTGCCTCGTCTCTATTTTCCACTGCGGTCCAGTCATGGTCTCCACTCTGAGGATATGGAGACAGTTTAGACAACATTTTAAGCTCGCTCCATGTTGTTGTTTACTCCTATTTGTATGAATCATCTCTGAGCCAGCGGATTTAGATTTGACGTCCATATCACAGAGGGAGTAGGGTGTGAAGAGATTTGGGGACCTGTTTGTGGAGGGTAGGTTTTGCCAGTGTTGAAGAGCTATTGGACACATTTTGGCTGGGGGGGAGGGGGCGGTGTAGGGTGAGGCTGTTCACAAGGTCAACTCCTCGTGTGCTTGTCTCAGCTTGATTGAGTTCAAGGTAGTGCACAGGGCGCATCTAACCAAGGCGAGGATGAGTGGATTGTTTGGGCATGGAGGAGTTGTAGGGTTGGGTTCAGTGGGGCTGCTGAGTAGTCAATGTATTATTTTTGGGTTGTACCCTATGTACTGGTGCCATAGCGTGGTATTATATTTTATAATGAAAAATGTCTTCAATAAAAAGATTTCTTTAAATTATGTTTGCGTGTACTTATTGTGCACAAATCAGCTGCTGCACTTCCCTACTTAACAAAAGTGCCATTTCAAACATATGTGATTGGTGATGAGGCATTTTGTGTTCATGAAAAGCATTATATAAATGTAAGATCTTTCTTTCGGACTTGTCTCATTCACGTTCTTTCATCATTGAGGTACTACTAGCATGATACAACACTATGGCTCATTAGACATTGTATTATATTCTGTCATTATTGTTATAATGGAAAATATTAGGGGTGGCGCGGTGGCTCAGTGGTTCGCACTGCTGCCTCACGGTGCTAAGGACCCGGGTTCGAATCCATGTGGAGTTTGCACATTCTCCCCATGTCTGCGTGGACAATGCAAAAGATGTGCAGGGTAGGTGGATTGGCCTCTACATTTCCCCTCAATAGGAAAAAAAAGAATTGTGTACTCTAAATAAATCTGACATGGTGTTCGAAGATTTTTGTTATATAAATGGTTATTTATTTTGTGAAAACAGTTCCATTAATTTACAATTTAAACTTATTAAAATAAACTAGTATAGGTAAGACAGCCATTGACTGCTTGCCTTCTGCAGTTGGCAGTTTGCAGCATCTGTAACATGTTAAGCAAAGCAGTCGAAAGCAAAACAATCCAATGTTCTTTAAACAAGTTGAACAAACGTACTTGCCGGTTGAATAAACTAGCTGTTAATTGCAGCTTTTATTGAAACAGCTTGGACAAATAGTTGCTTTAGAGGAAATACCTTGTTGCTTGCCAGTGCCCAGTGTTAGCTTTATGAATACTTGTCCAAAATGCATACCTGCAGTATGTATGCATTAACACGAATGTTTACCTTACATTTTCCAATTAAATGCTATTGTTGAAATGTGGCTTACAGTTATAGTGCCACCTTGAGGATTATATCAGTCATGCAAAGCAATACTCTTGATTCAGATTGTTTGAAATTGTTTTCTTGCTTTGTTTTTAGAATTGAGTCCAATTCAAGTGATCATAGTATGATGAAAGATCGCCGACTTGAAACATTAACTCAGTTTTTCTCTCCACAGATGCAAACTCAATATATTACAAGCAATTTCTGTTTTTGATTTGAAGTCTGGGATTACGGGCGCGATTCTCCGATGTCACGCCGGTTGGGAGAATAGCGGGCCGGGACAGTTTTTCACGCGACGCCGGTCCGAAGCGCTCCCTCGATTCTTCCAAATGGCCAAATCTGTTCCGTCGTGTTCCGCGCGCCAAAACCCGGAGAATCGCCCGATGCACCCAAAATGGCGATTCTCCGGTACCCCTGCTCTTCTCCGGCCCGGATGGGCCGAAGTCCTGACAGCGTGACCCCAGTTCACGCCGTCGCCGTCCACACCTGCTTTTTATAGTCGCCAGCCAGTCGTGCTGGCTGACGAGCAGTGAGGAGGTGAGCGGACCGTCCCGGAGTCTCCGCAAACTGGGGAAGGCATCCCTGAAAACGCAGCGGCCAGTGGGGGTGGGGGGGGGAGTGAGTAGTGGAGGGGGGGGGGGAGAGAGGGAGTAGTGGAGAGGAGTAGTGGAGAGGAGGGGGGGAGAGCGAGTAGTAGGAGGTGGGAGAGGGAGTAGTGGAGGGGGGGAGCGATCGAGTAGTGTCGAGGGGAGAGAGCGAGTAGTGGGAGGGGGGAGGGAGCAAGTAGTAGGGGGCAGCGAGTAGTGGAGGGGGAGAGAGGGAGTAGTAGAGGGGGGAGAGAGCGAGTAGTGGAGGGGGGGAGAGAGGGAGTAGTGGGGGGGGGAGAGAGGGAGTAGTGGGAGGGGGGAGGGAGCAGTGGGGGGGGAGAGAGAGGGAGTAGTGGGAGGGAGGGGGGGAGAGAGAGTGAGTGGAGTGGGTCGTCCACCCCCGGATGCAACATGTCAGCCGCCCTGCCATGGCAGGACGGTGATGAGAACATGGCCGCTGGTTGCCCTGTGGCTGATGGGCACAGCCCACTGACGCACCAGTGAGGAAGACGTTGTTACCTTCCCGTTGGACGCAGAAAGTGACCAGGGGTTAAGCTGGCCGCATCTCAGCAGCGCGACCAGGCCACCGGGACACACAGGTATCCCAGGGCAGGCGGCTGCCGAGGTGTCGAATAACCTCCGTCTAACATGTTGTTTCTCTGCCCCCCACCACCCTTCTGTAGGTGACCATAATGTATTCGAACTGAACGGCGATGTTCACCGCAGTGGTTGGGGCCGCTGCTCTGCAGTTGGACATCCAGCAGCGTCCACAGCCACATCCCACAGTGGATGCAGGGGCAGCTGCAGCAGCAGAGGGAATGGCCGCGGAGTGGCCCGTCGTCGCCGTACAGGCCGCAGGCACTCATGGCCGGTATGTCCAGGGGCATTCCGAGGGGAACATTGACCCCCAAACACTGAGTACAGCACAGGATGCGGGCACTGATGTCAAGCAGCATGGGGAGGAGGAGGAGGAGGAGGAGACACTGACGGTGGAGCCAGGGCGCCAGAGGCGACAATCGAGGCCTAGGGTGTACCGTGACCGGATCTCTTTCGAGGCACTGCCGGACATCACCTGCAGGAGGAGACTCCGGTTCAGCAGAGAGACGGTCGCACATATCTACCACCTCGTGTCGCACCTCGCCTCACGTGGAACGGGAGGAGGACATGCGATACCAGTTGCCGTCAAGGTGACGGTGGCATTTAACGTTTATGCTACCAGTTTCTTCCAGTCTCCGAGTGGGGACCTATCCGGGATATCGCAGGCATTGGTCCACAGGTGCATCCGGGACGTGACCGATGCCCTGTTCGCCATCGCGGACCGCTACATAACCTTTCCCGAGGACCGAGCAAATCAAGAAGCACGAGCCCGTGCATTGGCCAACGTGGCCGGGATACCGATGGTCCAGGGAGTGATTGATGGTGTTCACGTCCCCATGCGCCCGCCTACAGGCAACAGGGAAGTCTTCATTAACAGGAGGGGGACATACTCCATGAACATCCAGGTGGAATGCGACCCCCACATGAGGATCATGCACGTGTGTGCAAAGTTCCCTGGGAGTGTGCATGATGCCTACATTCTTGCGCAGTCATTCATCCCTGATATGTTTGAGGGACGGCCCCCCCAGCTGAGGGGCTGGTTGCTGGGCGACAGGGGTTATCCGCTGAGGTCTTGGCTGATGACGCCCATAGGGAGGCCTCAGACCAACGCGGAGACCCTTTACAATGAGACCCATGCAGCAACCAGGGGTGTGGTGGGACGCTGCTTTGGTCTTCTGAAAATGAGATTCAGGTGCCTGGACCGCTCCGGAGGGGCCCTGCAGTACCAGCCCGACAGGGTCACTCGCATTGTCGTGGTCTGCTGTGCGCTGCACAACATCGCAATGCAGAGGGGAGATGCCCTGATGGAGGAGTCGGAGGGAGAAGCCACTGGCAGTGATGCCAACATGGAGACGGAGGAGGAGGAGGAGGCGGTGGAGGAGGTTGGTGGTGCGTCGGGCGCAGGACACAGACACGACCCGGGTGCTGGTAATGTCCAGGAGGCTGCACGACGGCACCGGCGAGGACAACGGGCATGCGACGCGTTGGTGGCTGCAAGATTCACGCGTCACGTGCAACGGCATCACTGAACACTACCACTACCACCTGCATCGCCAGTCGTGCAGACGGACAGCACACAACTCCCACCACCACAACCCCCCCGCCCCGGCACCCCGCTCTGTGTACACTGCTCCACTTTGAGTCACCTTCACCACTGCAGCACAACGGTATGGCACGACATTGATGGCTGTGTCAGCGGGTGTGATTAGTGCCATGTTGAATGATGACAGCCCGCTCTGTGATGAGCTGTGAGCTCAGAATCGTTAGACAAAGTCTGACTCATGGCAATAGCTGAACCATTCATCTCGGTGGTCGCTGAGTTCGTCAGGGACACTCCATCACGTGCCAATGTGGGGTTGCTGGCGTCGGAGTGCCGAGGACTACGGTGTCCGACTGTGGGGGGGGGGGGGGGGGGGGGGGGGGGGGGGGGGGGACGGGACTGCACACCCGGCACCAAAGTTTCACCGCTCGTCAACCCCAGCGACACTCGGTCACCATCACGATCCCCGTGGCAACGGAAAAATCACACAGTCTTGCAAGTTAGGTGCAACAGTGAGTTTAATGGTGAATATTATGTACAGATGCCCTAGCCCCTACAACTAAACTGTGCTCTTCACCCATGCCAACTTACTATGTGTCCCTATTCATTGCCTTACGGGCCCTACCACTACGTCTAAGTGAATCCCCAGATGGTACAGCAGGAGTGGAGGTGGACTGCTGAGAATCACACCCCGCGACATGTCTCCCCGTCGGCATTTGTTTCCTGGGGCGACCCGGCCTTGATGGGCCAGGCTGCTCCGCGGGCGCTTCGGATGACGTAGTGCCACTCTGCTCTGCCCGCAGCCCACCCGATGCACCAGGGATGGGACGGGGCGAGGCTGAGCGTTCAGGGAAGTCCCGTGATGGAGTTAATGGGACGGGCCCCGGAACCTCCTCCTCCCTCGGGAGCCCGGTGGCCCCCGGGCCTCACTGTGAGACGGAGGTGTGAGCGGGGAGGTGCCCCATCGCCCCACCGACGCCTGGCGCTGCCAGTCCTGGAGGCCTGCAACGGTATCGACCAGGGTCCGAACGTTCGCAGAGATGGAGTCCAGGGAGTTAGACATTCCCGCCAGGGACTGTGCGACCTCAACCTGTGAGTGCGCGACGCCATCCAGCACGTTCGTCAGGCAGTCGATGCTCTCCTCGACTGACTGCTGAGACTGTGCCATGGCCTGCTGGGACTGTGCCATGGCCTGCTGGGACTGTGCCATGGTGTGCTGGGACTGGGCCATGGTCTGCTGGGACTGGGCCATGGCCTGCTGGGACTGGGCCATAACCTGGCGAGACTCCGCCAGGGGCCCATAGCGCGCCAACAATGTCATGTTGGCTCTGGCGCATTGCTGCCTGTGAGAGGGCAGCCCCCTCCAGGGCCAAGGATGACGCGTGCACGTGAGATACCGTTTCACCCATTGCCTTGACTGCGGACACCACCCGTGCGGTGTCAGCCTGGGTGGCTGTCATGAGCGGCACCGCTCCCTGCTCCTGGCTGCGGTTTGACTCCTCTAACTGCGTCTGCAGCTGCTGGAAGATGGCCCTCATCCCGTCATTGTGTCCCTGGGTTTCAAAATGCATCGGCTGTTCAGGTCGGTCGAGTAAATCCAGGAACCCGGGAAACGTCTGGCCGCCAGCTGGATGCTAGGCCTGGGCTGCCCTCCGACCGCCCAGCCCCTCGGCTGCTCCGAACTCCACCTGCTGTACCGGCTCAGCTGTGTGGTGCACACCAGACCATGACCCAGGAGCCTCATCACTTAATTGCCCAACCGAGGTGAGTGTCTCTGGGATGGTGGATGGTGTGGGAGACAGCAGTGCCGCACGCTCTAGGTCCTCGTCTGTCAGAAATTCAGGAGTGTCCTGGTACCAGTCATGTCCCAGCGCAGGGCGCAAGTGGACCATGTACGGTTCAGCATCAGGTGAGTCCGTTGACTGCGTCGCTGTCCTCTGTGCGCCTGGGTCCACTGAACACATCCTGTCCTGTCTCACGGCCCGACCTTCGGGCAACGCACAGCCATGAAAGTCGTCACTGTCCGTCCTCTGTACATCCTGCTCAAGAGTCCCGGATTTGGAGGATGGCACTCTTGGCCGACCTCCTGCCACCCTCTGGCGTGCGACCCTGGGTGCGGTGGTCGTCGTGGATGGTCGCCTGTGTGTGGCACCAGACAGCCCTGGATGTTTGTCAGCAGGCCCTAGGGAACAGAATGATACGGGGTTAGTTAGACACGCTCGGCCGGGCGCAGGATGGTCCAGTGGGCAGAGTGTGAGGGGACAGAGGATGGGGGGTCCAGTGGGTAGAGTGTGAGGGGACAGAGGATGGGGGGTCCAGTGGGTAGAGTGTGAGGGGACAGAGGATGGGCTCGGGGGGCTTGTCATGCAGGTTTGTCTCACTTGGTTCTGCACCTCCAACCTTGCATTGCGCGACTTCCCGGGTGGCAGATCCCCCAGCAAGGTCCAGTGCCCTCGGCTCGAACACTGTCAGGGGGTGCATAACGGGTGAACCGGCCTCCGGTTCTGTTGCGCTCCCGGCTGTTGTGAGCAGTCTTGTCCTGTTGGGGGGGGGGCATAGATAGAGCATCACAATTAGGTAGGTATCATCAGGGCGTTCAGATATTGGCACAGGGTGGGGGGAAAGTTGCAGCCACACCATGGTATCTCTCAAGGGGGTTGCAGCGCTCATGTGGGTCTGTGACAACTTTGTTAACCACCCTCCACTCACTCTCTGCCCCACAGCACTGACTGCCGTGCCCACCTCACGCCAGGCCCGTCGCACGGAGCTGGAAGGGTGGAGATGCCCTCGTCTTGGGCAGATGATGCCCCTGCGCTGCTCCACCTCATCGAGGAGGGTCTCTAGGTCCGTATCACGGAACCTCGGGGCAGCCCTCCGTGGCTCCGTCATTTCCCTCCCTCCTTTGTTTTCGTAGATCGCGCCCTTTTACGATGCGGTGCGGCATCATTCTGACGTCGCGCGCTGACAACGCGCTTCCGATTTCACCCCCCCCCCACCCCGTGTTCAGCGCGGTCCCGATGCTAGCCAATTCCGGGAGCCAGAATAGGTCGTGATCGGGGCCCTTTCGCACCGTCGTTGAACTCGACCGAGTTCACGACGGCTTTCCCGATGCGGTGTGGCATCGGAGAATCGCGCCCGTATTGGAAAAAGAAATAAGAATAGACTTGTTCTACCTTCGCCACCATATCTCATTACCTCCCACAAACTATTCCGTTGATAACCCCTCACGAATCTTTCTCAGATTCCCTCCCCCCTCCCCCCTCCCCCCTTCCCCTCCTCTCTTTTTCCACATGCCTCTTCCTGCTACTCCCCTGGGTTCCCTCCTTGCCTTCCCTTCCCTCGCCCCCTCTGCTCCTCTCCAATATGTGTGCTCTTGCCTGCACTTCTTAGTGCCCTCCCCCGCCCCTTTTTTCCAAGTCGCTATTGGCTTCGAACAGGTCTTGGAACAGGTTGATGAATGGCCCCCAAGCTTTCTTGAAGCCCTTGACCAACCCTCGGAAGGTGTATTTGAGCTTCTCCAGGTGGGGAAATTCTGCCAGCCAGTCTGCAGCTGTGGGTAGTGCTGCTGGTTGCCAGCCGAGCAGGATTCTCCAGTACGGGATTAGGGAAGCAAATGAAAGGGCTCTTCCCCATATGTAGTTCTGGCTGGTCCAAAACCCCAAAGACTGCCACTCTCAGGCATGGCTCCACGTTCACTCCCAGAACCTTGGATATTGCCTGGAAGAAGGCTGTCCAGAACCCAGCAAATCTGGGACAGGCACAGAACATGTGGGCGCGGTTGGCCAGGCCTCCCTGGGGCACCGTTCACATTTGTCCTCCACTTACAGGAAGAATCTGTTCATTCAGGTTCTGGTCAGGTGTACTGTGTGCACCATCTTACGTAGGAGGATGTGGAGTTGGCCCTACTTGGTGCTTCACTCCAGAGTCTTCAACGCACTTCTGTCTCGAGTTCGTCCTCCCATTTCTGCCTCGTTCCGTTCAGTGATGTCCTTTCCAGAAGTCGTCCACAGATGTTCCCACAGTTCCCCCTCTACTTACTGTCCGTATTTATTAGCTCCTCCGGTAAAGTGTCTCTCAGGCCCCTATGGATACATCATTGTCTCCTTATGGAAAAAGTGTTTGATTTGAAAGTGCAGGACTTCCTGTCCTGTCGGTAGCTCCAGTTCTTCCTCAGTAGAAGGCCTCAAATGCTTAGTTGACCTTTTTTAGTTCGGCTACCAGTCCGCCTCTGCTGTCCTTCACCTGTTCTATCTCTCTGTGGCTGCCTGCTTTCTCAGCTGGTGAGCTAGTAGGCGGCTAGTCTTCTTTACGTGTTCATAGGAGGTCCCTCATGCCCGGCAGAGTTGGTGCACTGCTTTCCTGGTGGATAGCAGATTCAAGTCCATTTTTCCTCTCTGCCAGAAGATCTAAGGTTGTGGCCTCGGAGTATTTTCTGTCTATCCCCAGACTGGAGTCAATCAATTGCTGTCTTCCTTGTCGCTACATGCCTTGTCGAGTTTAATTTCTCCCCTAATCACCGTTCTAGTGGTTAGTGGTGAACTCGCCTACGGCCTGTGATATTTTCCAGCGTAAGATCTTCTCAGCCAAAAGGTCCATCTCAAACCTCCATTGGGAGGTGGCCCATCCCCAACCTCACACCCATATAATGTGGAGCGTGGCTGGAGATAACTATTACTGAGTTTCCACCCTTACTATTTCTGGAAGCATTTATTTCCCCACTGCAAAGAAGTCAATACGTGTGTATATTTTGTGCACCAGCTTCCTTCTCACCGGGGTATAGGAACCATCATGGGTCCTCTCCCCATCTGCTCCATGAAGAATCCCGGTTCCCTACCCATGCCTGTCTTTTTCCCTATTTTGGTGTTGAACGGTCTATCAGCAGGTCCTGCACATGGTTGAAGTCACCCCCCATGATCAGTCGGTGTGTTTCGATGTCAGGGCTTTCTGCCATGGTCTTTTGTATGGAATCCGTGTCCTCCCAGTTGGATGCATACACTTTTACCAGAACTACCGGTGTCCCGTCCAGGACAACGCTGACCATGACGTACCACCCTCCTTGGTCCGTGACCGTCCTCGTCACCGTAAACATCATCCTCTTGCTAATCTTGCTCCTCTAGTCCTCGTCCCGTAACATGAGTGATACGTCTGTTCTACCCTGCCTTTCTGACCCGCAGTCGGTTCTTCTCCCTCAGGTGCACCTCTTACATAAAGACTTTGTTGGCATTCAAGCTTCTCAAATGAGCAAAGACTCTAGAACTTTTGACTGGGGTGTTAAGTACCCTGACATTCCACGTGATAATCCTGGTGGGGGTTTTAGTTCTCCCCCCTCCCTCCTTCCTGCGCGATCGACCATACTTACATGGTGACGGGCCCCTGCACTCTGGGATTTTCCTTTGTTAGGGTCCATCCAAAATGGCTGAGGTCACTGTTCTCACCATGAGGTCAGGCCCCATACGCTCTGGGGTTTCCCTTTGTCCAGGGGCAACCAACATGGCCACCAACTGTGTGTATGCCACATGGGTGAGCCCCTGCATTCCAGGGTCTCCCTTTGCTTAGGGTCCTTCCAAAGTGCCTGTTTGTGGCCCCATCTGTTCTATCAGCCTATACCTTACCTTCTGAAGCCAATCTACAAGCCAACCCTTTATTCCCTTCATGTTCCCTTTGTGTTCCTTCACACCCCCCACCTACCATATCCCCCTCACTGTATCGCCCCCTCCCCACCCCCCCTATGCTTTCCCCCTCACTATCCCTGCATCCCCCTCCCCCTAGACAGGCACTCCCTCCCTGCCTGGAGGTGTGCCGTGTTAAGTAATGGGTTAAGAGACATTCCAATTAGTTGTCTCATTTATGTCAAGTATCCAATAATTGACACTGATATGTAAAGGGGCTTCAGGTGGCCTTTGTGTCAGGTGATGTGATGATAGAGTTTTGTGCAGAGTCTGTTCAAGTGAAATAAAGGTGTTGGTGAAAAGGAACAGAATCTTTGACTCTTTATACAACAGCAGCTAAATGTCTACCAAATGGTAGCAGAGAATGGTTGCGGTGCAAAAGTCAAGGGTTGAAAGATGCAACTTTACCAGACCAAACCAAGGAGTGAGTGAGAAGAAAAAAAAAGATATATGGCTGAACCTAGGATAAAGATGGTCGGATATGACTACCCTCTTATTTTCTGAAAGTGGATCAATGGAGAAGTGCAGTAGTTATGTGGACTACGGTAACTGCCTTGGGAAAGAGAAAACGAAGTATGGCATTGGCACTTTCTCTACCTTATGACAGTAAAATCCGGAGCAAAGTGTTTTCTGAGCTGGAATTGGAAGAGTTAGACTCAGAAGAAGGTCTGCAGACTCTATTACATTATATGGATAAGATTTATAAAAAGGATGACTTGTTAAGTGCGTATGAAGCATGGTCGGATATTTTGATAGGTTCCGGAAAATAGAGGACTTCTCCATTGAAGGCTATATAATGGAATTTGGCAGACTGTATAAAAAGCTGCAGAAACACAACTTGGAATTTCCACAGTCTGTGTTGGCCTTTAAATTACTTGACTGCGCGAGAGTGAGCAACATGGATAGGCTTCTGATTTTGACAGGAGTTCAGTTTGCGGATAAGGATACTTTATTCGATCAGATGACAGAAGCTTTAATAAAGTTTCTGCAGAAACATCCCATTCCGATGGCTCTGATGACCCAAATAGGTCAACCTGCAATAAAGCAGAATATGGAAGATACGCTACTAACAGGATGGCAAAATCGTACGGCTACGAACAGGTTCCAAAACTATAGAAGGAGATCGGGACCCAGAAATTGTGAAGACAAAAACCCAGTTAGAACCTACAATAGGAGGATGAACCCCAGAAATGGATGGGACATGATAAATCAATGTTTTTGATGTGACTCTCAAGACCATTATGCTTTCAACTGTCCAACACGTTAAAATAGAGTGTTTGAAGCGACATATGACATGGATGAGTCAGAAGAGGAAAAAGATAGTGACCAGAAAGAAGGCATTGTCCTATTAACAAGCAGTTTTATGCCGGTAATGAGGGTGTTGGTTGCAGAATCCTTCAATTGTGCTGTATTGGATGGTGGCTACACATCTACTGTGTGTGGAATTGACTGGTTAAAATGTTACCTGGACTCCTTGAATGCTGAAAATCGTAACAAGGTTGAGGAATTTGAAAGTTCCACAAGTTTCAGGTTTGGGGATGATAATACTCTGAAGCCACTGAAAAGAGTGGTGATCCCTTGCAATATTGCCGGAGTGAATCATTTCATTAGCACGGATGTTGTATCGAGTGAGATACCTTTGCTTCTGAGCAGACCGTCGATGAAGAAAGCACACATGAAACTGGATATGGAACAGGGTAAGGAAACAGTTTTTGGAAAGATGGTGGACTTACAATTTACACAGTCGGGACACTATTGTATTCCATTACTGACAAATAATATTTCAAGTAGAGTTGTTAAGGATGTGTTAATTGCAGTTGAAAATGGGACTTTAGCTGATAAAAAGCTTGTATTAAAACTGCATAGGCAATTTGCGCATCCGTCTCCTCGGAGGCTGAAAAATTTATGAAAGGATGCAGGGGTAAGGGATGAAGACTACACTAAACTGATAGAACAGGTTAGTGATCGCCGTGAAGTTTGTAGGAAGTACAGAAGGACACCAGCACAACCGATAGTAACCCTACCTTTGGCCAGGGATTTTAACGACATTGTGGCCATGGACCTTAAGATCTGGGATAAATCCAATAATACATTTATTTTGCATTTTATAGATTTAGGAACCAGATTTAGTCAATCAATGATTGTACGAAGTAAAGAACCAAGAGTAATTCTGGATCAAATCGTGGAAAAATGGATCGGGACAAGAATGGGCCCACCTTCAAAATTCCTTACGGACAATGGGGGAGAATTTGCTAATGATGAGTTTAGGGATATGTGTGAAAACATGAATATCACAGTTATGAATACGGCTGTGCAAAGCCCATTTAGTAATGGTGTCTGTGAAAGAAACCATGCTGTAATCGATAACACGCTCTGGAAAGTTTGGCAGATAGACCAAATTGCAAGCTAAATTCAGCTTTCGCATGGGCAGTACATGCAAAGAATTCATTGCAGATGGTTGGGGGCTATAGTCCCTATCAACTAGTGTTTGGTAGAAATCCTAAAATTCCATCCATTTTGGGTGACCAGCCTCCAGCTTGGGAAGGGACTACAATTAGCTCTGCCTTTGCTGAGTATTTAAGTGCATTACATAGCAGTAGAAAAGCTTTTTTGGAAGCAGAATTCTCTAAAATAATTCGCAGAGCTTTAAGGCATAATGTACGGCCATCAATTACCGTTTTTCAGTAAGGAGTATACTATAAGAGAGACAATTTTAATGAATGTAAAGGCCCAGGGAAGATCATAGGCATAGATGGCAAAACAATTATTTTGCAACATGGCAATCAAACTGTTGGGGTACATTCATCAAGGATAATGGGTGCAGACTACAAATTTTGAAATTTAGACAGAGCAGACAGACATGACGAGGAACCAGGGTCATCTGGTACGCACGTGTTACAGAACTATGAGGACCAGTTAACTGATATAGACAGAGGGCGCGATTCTCCGCACTCACGACAGGGCGGAGAATAGCGGGCGGCGCAAATTTTTACAGCGACGCTGGTCCGACGCCCTCCCGCTATTCTCCCCCCCCCCCTACGCCCGCCCCTCGACACGAATCGCTGCTCGCCATTTTTTTACGGCGCGCAGCGATTCTCCCCTGGCCGATGGGCCGATTTCCAAAACCTTTACGGCCGTTTTCACGAATTTGAATACACCTGCTATACAAGTTCGTGAAAACGGCGCCAAAGTGCCGTTCTGCACAACCATGCCACCGACTGGCACGGCCGCACCACGGCCGTGCCAAGGGTGGCATGGCCCCGCAATCTGTGGGTACCGATCACGGGCAGCGGGTACTTACCCCGCGCACTCTTTGTTACTCCGACGCCCCACTGGATAAGTCCACGGGGCGGCTGAGGGGCATTACGGACGGTGCATGCGCGGGTCTGACGCATATGCGCGGATGACGTCATCCGCGCATGCGCGGGTTGGAGTCGTCCAATCCGCGCATGCGCTGCTGATGTCATCATATGCGTCAGCCGTCGCTAACTTTGGCGCGCGGGCTTAGCGAAATTCGTTAAGCCCGCGATGCCGTAGTTCACGGGGCCGCGGTGCTAGCCCCGACCGGTGAGCAGAATCGGGTCCTGGGAGGGGGTGCGGAGGCTGCCGTGAAACACGGCCATTTTCATGGCAGCCTTCACGACTCTCCGCCTTTGCAGAGAATCGCGCCCAGAGTTTCTGTCAAGGAACACAGCACTTAGAAGGTGAATAGGTGAATTAGAACAGGCCATTTTTCTGAAAGGACAACTGCCAAAAGTTGGTACAAAAGTGACATACTTGCCAGAAGGGTCTAGTTAATGGACGGATGCAATTGTTATTAGTAGAACAGGGAAGGCCACTGGAAAGTATACACATTGGTTGAATGTACAGCATTCAGGGGAGGGAGTCAAGACAATGGATTGGCAACACGAAGTTCAAAAATGGAGGCCACAGAAATGCAGTGCCAGTTCAGATAGTACATCGGATAGTGAACAGGTCTGCAGGAAAAGGTCAAGAACTATTGAAAGGACATACCGCAGCAGAAGGGAAGATTAAGCAGTAGCCGTACAGAACGAGATACCAGTCGGGAGAGGGGATGTAGTTATCAAGGTCTCGGAACATGAGTAAGACTATGAATACTAATAGGAGTAGAAGCCCACATGCATGTGAGATTTTGGTGGCTTCCAATAAATTAGATGAAAAAGTTATCAAAGATGCCAAACAGCAAGAACTGCATAGTTAGAGTGAATTTGGGGTATGCACGGAAGTACCGCATAGGGGACTAAGAGCTCTATCCCACAGATGGATTTGCACAGAAAAGGCACTTCCGGATGGAACTTATAAGGCAAAGGCCAGGCTTGTGGCAAGGGGATTTGAAGAAAACTTAGAAGATCAGGATTTAAGGGTAGATTCGCAAAAAGACGCAATGGTTTCAAAGATTGTAAAAGAGCAACTGCGAAGTTTAATTGGGCAACTGAATTGGTTAGGTAGACAGACTAGACCGGATGTGAGTTTTGAAGTCTTAGAGTTGAGTGCAAAAATGAATTATCCCAAAGTGGAAGACATAAGAAGTGCAAATAAAGCGTTGGTCAAACTAAAAATGCAGGAGTGTATTTTGAGGTTCCCCGTTTTAGGTGATCTTAGGCACTTGAAACTCATAGTTTATAGTGATGCGTACTATGCAAATTTATGTGATGGGGTTTCAAGCGCAGGAGGTTTTATAATTTTCCTTTTGGGGAACACTGGTAAGTGTTGCCCTCTTGTGTGGGAAACAAATAAAATAAGGAGAGTGGTCAAAAGCACTTTGTCTGCTGAGACATTAAGCCTTGTAGAGGCAGTAGATATGGCCTTTTATAAATCTCTGATATTGTCAGAAATTTTGTAATTAAGAGATTTGGGTCATTTACCTATTGAATGTAACGATTACAATAAATCCGTATGGGAAAATGTGCACTCCACAAAAAGTGTCAATGAAAAAAGGTTAAGGATAGACATCGCAAGTTTGAAGCAGATGTTGGACATAGGGGAAATAGCAAAAATTAAATGGGTCGACAGTAGCTATCAATTGTCAGACTGTTTTACAAAAAGAGGGGCTAGTTCACAGAAGCTTTTGGATATTGTTAATGAAGGGTGCTTGTTTCTGTGACTGTTTCTTTTTCCAAAAATGAAAAAAAAGAAGGGGGAAATTGCATGTGTGTTTTTGAGTTTCTTGTAATTTTGCTTTCACCTAATTATTTTTTTTCTCCAAGGAAGGGAAGACTGTTAAGTAATGGGTTAAGAGACATTCCAATTAGTTGTCTCGTTTATGTTAAGTATCCAATAATTGACACTGATTATGTAAAGGATCTTCAGGTGGCCTTTGTGTCAGGTGATGTGATGATGTTTTGTGAAGAGTCTATTGAAGTGAAATAAAGGTGTTGGTGAAAAGGAGCAGAACCTTTGACTCTTCATACAACAGCAGCTAAATGTCTAACATGCCACGCTCCCCCCCCCCCCCTTTGCGGTCCTTCATCCAGTGCTAGCTAGTTAGTGACTCTCCCCCCCCCCCCCCTTATCTTGCCCCTATCTTATGCCTGGTGTCTGTCCACTCCCTCTGCCTCACCCTCATCTACAGTCCGTGGCCCTTGCCCTTCCCTGTGACCCGGTCCTTCTGATCAGAGAGTATGGCAACACGGTCCCACACAAACATACCATGTGTCCATGAAGTCTCTTTCACTCTCTCTTTCCTCCTCCGTTCCACCTTCATCGCTGCCTCATCTTCCCTTTGTCCAGGCCGTTTGACCGCACAAATTCGTCCTCCTCCGCCAGGGTATTAAAGCAATGCTTCTTGTTGTGGAATGTGACCCAGGGCCTGGCTGTGAACAGCATTCCGAATCTTACCCCATTATTGTAGATAATTTCGCCTGGTTAAATTTGGCCCTGCTTTTTGCCAAGTCCGCCCCTATATACTGATTTACCCAGATTTTGTGTCCTTCCCAGGTACTCATCTTTGCCGGTCTCACTCACCTCAGTACCCTCTCATTATCCTGGTATCGATGTAGCTTTGTGATGACTGCCCTCGATTGTTCCCCCGCCTTGGGATTTGGCCTGAGTGACCTGAGCGCTCTGTCAATCTCCGAGGGGTTGGGGAAGCTGTCTTTCCTAACTAGGTTGCCCAACATTTGGGCAACTTGGCCCGTCGGGTCCCTGCCCTCGATCCCCTCTGGCAGGCCCACAATTCGAATGTTCTGACATCGGGACCTGTCCTCTTGGTCCTGAAATTTCCCTTTTAAGCTCCCTTAGACTGCCACCAACTTTTTGCCTTCTGCCTCCAAGGCGAAGATCCTGTCGCTCTGGTCGTGGAGATTAACGATTCTCCAATTTGTGAATCGTTTTTTCTTGCGCTACCACTTTCTTCCACAATTCATTGATCGTTTTTGCACAGAGACCATCACCCCTGTCATCGCCACCTTGACCGCTACCTGGATTTTGACCTTTATTGCCTCTTTCATTGCGGTCAGTTCCTTCATAAGGCATGCCTTCCATCTGTCTCCAGGCAGTGGGGGGGGGGGGGGGGGGGGGGCTGGTGCTCAGGTTGTCGGCCTCCCTCTCTCTTGGGTGCCTGGGCCCCCTTGCCTCGGAGGTCCGCCGGCTTGTCCGCCGGCTGCTCGTGACCTTTTCCCCTGCTTCTGCAGTCTCTTCAACCCCTCGAGCTCTCATTTGCTGGCATTCTGGCTCTATTCCTTTCCTTTCTCGGTTAAGGCTGAGTTTCTTTTGAATTTTCGGGCAAAATTCGCCTAAAAGTGCCCATTTGTTTATGATCTGGAGGTGGATGTGCATCCACTCATCACATCACCAGAAGTCCTGGCTCTTTCCCAAAGGAACCCAAAGCTAATCTCTCCACCTGTCTTTTTTCTGATAATCTTGTTCCATCTTCTCTTTCGATAATCTTTTCCTTAAAAGACACAGTTGTATTTGCCTCAACTCGCTGTGGTAAAGCATTCTGTGCCTAAAATTATCTCTCCAAATCTCTACTCTCCTTCTATTGGTGACATATTTAAGTTGATGCTCCTCTTTATTAATGACTTTCCCTAACCACAGGATTAATTTCATCAAAAATTTCCATGATTTTACAAACTTTTGTTGAATTTCCACTTAGTCTTCCCTTTTGCAGTGGAAATCACCATGGATCTCATGTTTTTCACTTATAATTTTGCATCATGACAACATTCTTAACTCCCTGGCATCAATGCCATTTTTATAATAGGGCACCCAATATTTTAACTGAGATTTCACCAGTGCACCATGCAAATGAATTTGTGTATTCTATAGGCTGGATTTTGTGTTTTTGGGACAATGTCCCCACGCCGTCGTACATTCTGTGGACTTTCACACCAGAAAAACTGACGTGAAATGGCCACATATTCCTAGCCCTAGCAGTGAACCAGCATGAAACTAGCTGCTTTTGCTGTAGATACGGGCCTCCGCACATCCGGGTCAGAGGCTGCGCATGTGCATGGCGGCTGCCTCCAGCAGCTTTGCCGTGCTCCATGACGCACTCAGACCGCAAGCTGGACCCCAAACATAGTGCCCTCCAATTGGCCCGCCCCCGGCCAAGGCAGCCGCGGACTGATTCCGCAGCCACCGTGCTAGTTTCCCGGCCGGCAGGACCATGCTAGATCCACACAGTCGGGACTTTGGCCGGTCGGGGACGGAGAATGGGGGGGGGTCTTCCAGCAATTGCCGCAGGTGGCGGATATGCAGCATACTCAGAGACGCCGCTTTTCGGTGCCCGGAGAATCGGGGAACAGGCGTCGGTCCCGATTCCATGCGGGAAACTAGATTCTCCACCCAGCGCTGGCCGCGATTTCGGTGTCGGGGTGCGGAGAATCCATCCCTATCTCTCCAGTTATGGAATGTAACATGTCATTATGGCTTTATCTAATTGTTGTCGCATTTTCAAGGGATTCTGGACTATTTTTCAACTTCACTGCCAGTCTGATAATGTAGCAGATTGGATTATCTGCTTATTATAGAAATGATCCGATTTTTATTCCAGTATTCATTCTTGAATGGGCATGTGTAAGGGTCCTTCCTGTTGATTCCCCTATTTCCCCTTCCTTTAATTTTGCTGTTATCATTTTTGATCCATGGATGCTTAATGGGCAGGTAACTTTAAATCAAGCAGCAGTGAGAATGAAGAATGCTAAAAGTTGCAACATAGAATATGGTGCTAGCTTTGGACAACAGAATTCAGTCTCTGTGGACCTGAGAGATAGCGTGGGACTCAGTTGAATTGATTTGCTTGTAGCCAATGAATTGGCCAAAAGACTGTATTCTGCACGGAAACAGGTGGTGATTGGATATTGCCTGTGTGCGATGATTTCCAGAGACTAAAGGAAAGCAGGGTCGAGATCTGAACACACAGAAACAAGAATCTGCTTTTCTCTCACTCTCCTTCATGTTTTCTCCAGTAACACTGTGAGCTGCTGTATTTCTGAAAATGCAGAGACCTGAATGAATCTACAGTGAAAACTGTTACAGACTAAAAAGCAAAAGTATCCACCTGAAAGCCTTGTTTGGAGGACAATGTGGAGAAACAACCATCTGAAAGAAAGAATCTTATCTTTTACGTTTACTTATTATTTTCACCCCTCTTTACCCCTTTGCATTTGTCTATCGTATCTGTGTTTGCAGAGGGTGGGACGAGTTGAAGTGGGAGTGTTAGGAATTAGATAATAGTCAACCTGTTGTATTTGCTGCACATTTTGTTATCATTACAGTTATTTTTAAACTTACGAACCTGGTGACTGTAATTGTTGGTCAGCCAAGGGCCAAAGACTCAGAACAATAGTCAAATAATTCATTGCTAATTCAATTGCGATGTGGCTCCAGGTCGAGGTGGGCTAGAGTTGACTATGTCCTAGGAACACATGTTAATTTATCTAACCTCTAGCGGGCGATTTTGAGTCCGCATTAGCTGTTAATGTAAATGGCATCACGGGTACAAAACCTTGCAAGAGTCGAGAAACAAGATTCTCACCAGTGACATCTAGTTTCCTGATATCTCCGGGCCTTGCACTGGGTAGGAACCTCATTTCAATATATGTTGATGAATTTAAATCTCATTATAGGACTTTGTGGAATATGTTGCCCCCTCACTGAATAGTCATACTTCACTGACATTTACAACTGCTTCTGCAAAACTTGAAGCTGTTGAGAGGAACATACCAGAGGCATAAAGATCAGAATATCCCAAGGGGGAGAGGGATAAGCCCTAGAACCCTGGCACTGCCAATTGGCACTACCAAAGTGACAGAGCTAGCAGCAGCCCCTGCCAGGTGTGGGCCCTCTGTTGAGCCCCGTTAGCGGGTTCCCCTATGTGTAATTGGGGGAGCACCCCTATGCTTGTGTGGCAGGGGTAGTGTCTGAATGCTTGTGGGGGAGGCATTTCTCAATTGCTTGTGGGGGAGGGGAATGCTGGATGCTTGTGTGGTGGGGGGGAGTTGCCCTGTCGTGTGTGGTGGGAGTTGTCCTGTTGCTTGTGGGGAGGTGCCCTACTGCTTGTGTCGTGGGGGAATTGTCCCATTGCATATTGCAGAGGGGCCCCCGATTCTTATGTGGTGGGGGGTTGCCCTATTGCTTATGGGATGGGTGCCCTGATGCCTGTGTGGTGAGGCAGAGATACCCCGATGTTTGTGTGTTCGGAGTGCGATGCCCTGATGCATGTGTTGGGGGGGGGGGGGGGGGGGGGGGGTTCGCCCCATGTCCATGGGGATTGTGAGGGAGTTATGTTTTGGTGTAGATTGGGGTACCCTTTAAAGATGTGCCCCGATCTCCGTAAGCTGGTGTTGCTGGCTCTTACTAGGTCCTGACCGACCTGCCGGAGTGATGGCGGAAACTATGCCACTGATTCCCCTGTGCACAGAGTACCAGAGAATCTGGAGAGATACACGTCGGTTTTGTCACTGACAAATCATGGGAAGATTCTGCCCCTAGTCTCGTAATAACCGGTAAGAGTTTAAATTGAGTGCTGGGCTGATTTTGGGCCTAGTGTCTCTCGGGAACTTACCTCCACAGGAACCCCCGCGAATCTGAGTGCTGGGTGATGTCACATTTTCAAATGAGAGAGCAGCTCCTGAATGGCTCACAATAAACAGGTGACTCGTGTCCTTTACCCTTTCATTCTTGGGCTCACCCAGAGTAGATTCTCAGCTACATTTTACAAGGTAAGAGTTTTTTTCTTTTTTTCGTCACACAGTTACTTGAGGTTAGCAAGCTACATTTAATATTGTTAAGGAGAGCGGGCAGCACGGTAGCATGGTCCAGGGTCCCAGGTTCGATTCCCGGCTTGGGTCACTGTCTGTGCAGAGTCTGCACGTTCTCCCCGTGTGTGCGTGGGTTTCCTCCGGGTGCTCTGGTTTCCAACCACAGTCCAAAGATGTGCAGGTTAGGTGGATTGGCCATGATAAATTGCCCTTTGTGTCCAAAATTGCCCTTAGTGTTGGGTGGGGTTACTGGGTTATGGGGATAGGGTGGAGGTGTGGCCTTGGATAGGGTGCTCTTTCAAAGAGCCGGTGCAGACTCGATGGGCAGAATGGCCTCCTTCTGCACTGTAAATTCTATAATTCTATGAGTGGAGCGGAGACAAGCGGTTGGACAGACAGCATCTTGGGAAGGAAAGGGGGTAAACTGTGAATCTGAAGGTAGGACTGGGGAGAAACTAAAGAGGGATGTCACAGGAGGTCTGTGATTAGATTGGCCAAGAAAGGAGCTGCTGGTAAATAGTGGTGACCAGTAAGTAGTTTTTCTTTAAATTGTAGTTGTATAAGTTAACCTAAGGTTTAAGACATGGCAGGAGATCCCAAACCCGTGTCATGCTCCTCGTGTACGATGTGGGAGTTCAGGGATACGTCCACTGGCCCGGGCTCCTTCATGTGCAATAAGTGTGTCCAGCTGAAGCTCCTGTTAGACCGCTTGACGGCTCTGGAGCTGCGATGCACTCACTTTGGAGCATCCGCGATGCAGAGGACATCGCGGATAGCACGTTTAGTGAGTTGATCACACCGCAGATGAAAATTACTGAAGGAGATAGAAAATAGGTGACCAAAAGAAAGATCAAGAGTAGGAAGGCCTTGAAGGTGTCCGCTGCGGTCATCTCCCTGAAAAACAGGTATACCGTTTTGGATACTGTTGAATGAGTTGGTTCATCGGGGAAGGCAGCAGCAGCCAGGTTTATGGCACCGTGCCTGGCTCTGCTGCACAGGAGGGCAGGAAGAGGAATGGCAGGGCTATGGTGTAGGGGACTCAATCCTAAAGGGATTAGACAGGCGGTTCTGCAGACTCAATCGAGACTCCAGGATGGTATGTTGCCTCCCTGATGCAAGGGTCAAGGATGTCTCGGAGTGGCTGCAGGACATTCTGGGGGAGGGGGAAGGGTGAACAGCCAGCTGTCGTGGTGCACATAGGCACCAACGATATGGGTAAAAAACGGGATGAGGTCATACAAGCTGAATTCAGGGAGTTAGGACTTAAACTAAAAAGTAGGACCTCAAAGGTAGTAATCTCAGGATTGCTACTAGTGCCACAAGCTAGTCAGAGTAGGAATGTCAGGATCGATAGATGAATGCGTGGCTTGAGAGACGGTGCAAGAGGGAGGGATTCAAATTCCTGGGGCATTGGAACCGGTTCTCGGGGAGGTGGGTCCAGTACAAACCAGATGGCCTGCACCTGGGCAGGACTGGAACTGATGTCCTGGGGGTGTTTGCAAGAGCTGTTGGGGAGGGTTTAAACTAATGTGGTCGGGGAATGGGAACCGATGCAGGAAGTCAGAGGGAAGTAAAATGGGGCCAGGAACAAAAAGCAGTAAGGGGGAAAGTGTAAGACAGAGAAGCCCTGGTCAAAAATCACAAAAGGGCCACAGTACAGGGTACAGTGAGGAGAGTCTGAAAAGGGAGGTGGTCAATGCAGGATTGAGGGTGTTGTACCTAAATGCGCGCAGTATATGGAACAAGGTAAATGAGCTTGTTGTGCACATTGAAATTGGCCAGTCCAATGTTGTGGGCATCACAGAGACGTGGCTGCAAGGGGATCAGGGCTGGGGTCTAAATATCCAAGGATATACGTCCGATCGAAAGGGCAGGCAGATGGGCAAAGGGGGCGGGGTTGCATTGTTAGTAAGGAATGAAGTTAAATCAATAGCAAGGAACAAAATCGGATCAGAAGGCATAGCATCTCTGTGGATAGAGTTGAGGAATCGCAAAGGTAAAAAGACCCTGATGGGAGTTATGTACAGGCCCCCCAGCAGTAGCCAGGATGTGGGGCAGAAAATAAATCACGAGATAGAAAAGGCATGTAAAAAAGGCAATATTACAATTATCATGGGGACTTCAACATGCAGGTGGACTGGGAAAATCAGGTTGGTAGTGGATCCCAAGAAAAGGAATTTGTAGAATGTCAAATAGATTTGTTTTTGGAGCAGCTTGTGACAGAGTCTACTAGGGAACAGGCAATTCTGAATTTGGTGATGTGTAATGAGGCAGACTTAATTAGGGAACTTAAGGTGAATGAACCCTTAGGGAGCAGTGGCCACAATATGATATAATTTATCCTGCAGTTTGAGAGGGAGAAGCTGTAATCAGATGTAACGGTATTACAATTAAATAAGGGTAACTACAAAGACATTAGGGAGGAGCTGGCCAGAGTTGATTGGAAAAGGACCCTAGTAAGGAAGACAGTGGAACAGCAATGGCAGGAGCTTTTGGGGTTATTAGGGAGGCACAACAGAAATTCATCCCAAGGAGGAAGAAACAAGTTAAGGGGAGGACAAGACATCTATGGCTGATCAGGGATTTCAAGGACAGCATAAAAGCTAAAGAAAAAGCATACAAAGTGGCGTGGATTAGTGGGAAACCAGAGGATTGCGAAGCCTTTAAAAGCGAGCAGGGGACTAAAAAAAGCAATAAGGGGGGAGAGGATGAAGTATGAGTGCAAGCTAGCTAGTAATATAAAAGAAGATAGGAAGAATTGTTTTCAATATTTAAAAGGTAAGAGAGAGGCAAAAATAGACATTGGACTACTGGAAAATGTGGCTGGAGAAGTAATAATAGGAAACAAAGAAATGGCAGACGAACTGAATAGTTACTTTGAATCAGTCTTCATGGTGGAAGACATCAGTGGAATGCCAGGGCTCCAGGAGAACCAGGGGGTAGAGGTGATTTCAGGGACCATTACAAAGGAGAAGGTTATGTGGAAACTGAAAGGTCTAAAGGTGGATAAGTCACCTGAACCAGATGGACTACACCCCAGGGTCCTAAAAGAGGTAACTGAGGAAATTGTGGAGACATTGGTGATGATCTTTCAGGAATCAATGGTGGCAGGAAGGGTCCCAGATGACTGGAAGGTGACTAATGTAACACCACTGTTTCAGAAGGGAGGGAGGCAGAAGACGGGAAATTATAGGCCGGTTAACCTGACTTTGGTCATTGGTAAGATTTTAGAGTCTGTTATTAAAGATAAGATCGTGAAGTACTTGGAAGTGCATGGTAAAATAGAACTGAGTCAGCGCTAGCAAAAAGGACTTAAAGAGAAGCAACTTATACACAATTTAACTTTTAAAATGATACAGAAATGGTTTCCTGCTTACGGAAAAACAGCTTGCATTTACTTTAAGAGTTAGAGTGGAAAAGTGAAAGTATGAAAAATAGAGGCAGCGAATAGTTTAGATCAAAGTATAGGATGATTCCGGAATAAATATGGCCGTACAGACCCTTATGGTTATACAAAACCATATCAGTTTTTAGACATCTATCTACACCCCTATGTAATCCTAATTGGTTTGGGTTAGAATCAAATGAGTTTGATTTGGCAGTTAGCTGTCAATCTTCAATATGCAACATTAGTTTTTAATTTTTTTATGTCTGCATACTTGTGCATGTTACAGAATGTGATTCTATGCTGCTATCGTGACCAGCTTAAACTGGTCTTCTGTTGACTTAGCTGTTATCAATATTGTGAACAATGGTACCTTCATATTACCATGTCGTTGCTATGGTGTTGCTATGTCCTTGATCTGATAAATGGTACAGCACAAGTATAGTGTCAAACTGTCTTGCAAATGTATTTGTTAGCTCAGTAAAAGTGCTGTTCTAATCTAAAATGGAATTGTGTTGTTTAATGCTGTTCTGTGTCTCTGTATGTTTTGAGATGGCCTAAGGTTATGAGTGAATGCAAAATGGGTATTTAAAGACTGGGGCTTAATATTCATGCTAAATAGCTATCTTTTACCTATCAGGTGGATTAGAAAATAGTTGATAATTACAGACAGTTAGTATTGAGGAAGCATTGGGGCTGCAGAAGGACTTGGACAAGGTAGGAGAGTGGGCAATTAAGTGGCAGATGAAATACAATGTGGAAATGTGTGAGGTTATGCACGTTGGAAGGAGGAATTTAGGCATAGACTATTTTCTAAATGGGGAAATGCTTAGAACATCAGAAGCACAAAGGGACTTGGGAGTCCTTGTTCACAATTCTCTTAAGGTTAATGTACAGGTTCAGTCTGCAGTTAAGAAGGCAAATGCAATGTTAGCATTCATGTCAAGAGGGCTAGAATGTAAGAGCAGGGATTCACTTCTGAGACTGTATCTGTCAGACCCCATTTGGAGTATTGTGAGCAGTTTTGGGCCCTGTATCTAAGGAAGGAAGTGCTGGCCTTGGAAAGGGTCCAGACGAGGTTCACAAGAATGATCCCTGGAATGAAGAACTTGTCATATGAGGAACATTTGAGGACCCTGGGTCTGTACTCATTGGAGTTTAGAAGGATGAGAGGGGGTATTATTGAAACTTGCAGGATACTGCAAGGCCTGGATAGAGTGGATGTGGAGAGGATGTTTCCAATTGTAGGAAAAACTAGAACCAGAAGACACAATCTCAGACTAAAGAGGCAGTCCTTTAAAACAGAGATAAGGTGGAATTTCTTCAGCCAGAGGGTGGTGAAACTGTGGAACTCTTTGCTGCAGAAGGCTGTGGAGGCCAAATCATTGAGTGTCTTTAAAACAGAGATGTATAGGTTGTTGATTAATAAGGGGATCAGGGGTTATGGGTAGAAGGCAGGAGAATGGGGATGAGAAAATATCAGCCATGATTGAATGGCGGAGCAGACTTGATGAGACGAGTGGCCTAATTTGGCTCCTATGTCTTATGGTCCTATAGTACAGTTTGCATATCCCAGGAAGGCTGAAAAGTAGTGATCACTATCTGTTATCTCCTCCCTGATTTCTTTTTGAGAGGCTGAAATGCAATCAAATCAGCCCCACTGACTTATTTCTCATGAGATCTACTTTTTGTTTCTTCAGAACCAAAGAACAAAAAGAACAAAGAAAAGTACAGCACAGGAACAGGCCCTTTGGCCCTCCAAGCCTGCTGCCCGTCTGAACTAAAATCTTCAAAACCAGTCTAAACCAGTTCCTTTGTAACAATTACCTTGTACTTTTTTCACATCCTCTTCTGCTCTTACACTGTGCCTAATCCTGACTTACAGAAAGGATACAACAGAGATTTATGGGAATGTTATTAGGGAATTCAGGTACGTGGTGAGAGTAGGGAAACTGGGATTAGTCTCAATAGATCAGAGGAGATTAAAATGTGATTTTGTGGAAGTGTTCAAAATTCTGAAGATTTTCACTCGCATAAATAAGAAGAAATTATTTTCAGTGTCTTCACCATCCTTACAAGCTACCATGCAATCACCAACTTCCTTTTCCTCTTCAAAGTTTTTGAACGTTGTTTTAAACTCCCAGAGCTATAGCAATATTTCCTGGAACTTAATGTTTGAATCTGCCAGTTAGATGTTTCCAAAAAAGATCTTGATCAAAGTCACAAATGATATCCTATGTGATTGTGACAACAGTAACTCATTCCTCCTCATCCTTCTCAACCACCCCAGAGCTTTTGAAATAGTTGTACACATCATCGTCCTCCAAGACCTCATCGCTGTCACCATATTGGTGGGACTGCTGTCACCTGGTTCCGTTCTTATGTATTCAACTGTATATTCTGAGCTGGACTCCTACATTCCACCCTCTGTAAACTTGAATCATCTGTCCCTGTCCTTAAACCAAGCTTGCACACATCATTTTCAGTCTCTAATATTCCAATGCAAATTGCTCAGAATCTTACTTATCCGAGAGAGCTCAACACAAAATGTTGTGTTTGACAGCACATGCCAGAGCAAACATGTCATAACAAACACAAATCATGGAGCGGATTTCATGATCCATCTCCCATATCATCATTCCACCTGTAGTTTATCTTTAGATGATCATATATCATTTTCCAAATTGCCATAAAAATGTTTTATAGGGGAAACAATTGATAAATGATAAGTAAACTGGACGTAAGAACTTGCAATTGTTTAGGTGATGACAGATGATTAAAATAATAATAATTTGGGTGTGAATTGGATTATAGTGAGGGAGAGTTGTGCATCTTCATTCTCACTCTCTTATTCTGACCTGTCCAGTAGCAAGATTAATCCACACTGCTGAATGTCCAGATGCAGTGGGTGATCAGGACATTTTCTGTGTCTTGTTGAGTTCCACATAATAGAGTTGACCCGTCTTCAAGACTTTTGAACCTTCAATTGGTTTCATCCACCCAAAGGTAATGGAGAAATATGACTACCCTCTAAACAATTGTTTCCCCTAAAAAACATATTTTTATGGCAATTCGTAAAATGATATATGATCAGGAAATTTCTATACATGGGATTCCCAATTTCCAAAGATCTGCAAGATTTTGGAAAATTGATTGTAACAGTTTTTGGTACGAATCAATCAAAAATATTTTGAATGAAACATTTAAGAATAAAATATTACCTCACGTAGGATTAGAAATAATGACCCTGGGATTAAGAGTCCCATTATCCACCAAATAAACTACCCGGGCTGTGAAGAGACTTTCTGCACAAAGCCGTAACACACTGGGGAGAAAATAGCACTTAAATAAACCTTTTTATTTTGTTTATTTCCATGGTCTGATTTATGTTAAATTGGTAATCTGTGTGGTGGGCTTATCTCTTCTGTGGTCTTTTCGTTTTCAAAGTCCAGGGTGTGTTTTTACATTCAAAACAAAAAGGCTGTGAGGCATGAACTTTCAGATCACTCAATAGGATTGTTTTACTGCCAGCCTCAAAATCAAAACGATCCAAAATTTAAGGTAATTAATTACCGAGGAGTGAGACAAAAAATCCATTCTTCCACCAAAGTAAAAGGCATCGGGGCAGCTAGCTGCCCATGTGCTGGCGGCCATAGTGTGGGCTGAGCACTCATGTGCAGCTGTTCTTGACACCTTTCTGGTCGGTGGCAAGCGTTAGTGTTGACATATTTGTATTCTGAGATCCCTTTGTTCCTTTAACCCACCAAGATTTGCACCTTCCTTGGAATAAGCGACTTCTCTACTCTTCCTCCCAAAATGGACAAAATCACATTTATCTCTGTTGAACTTTATTTGCTCATTATTCGCCTATTCTGCAACTTTATTATTGTCCTCCTGTAATTTTCTGTAGTCCTTCTCATTATTGACAATTCACTGTCAATTGGAGCCATCTGCAAATTTAGGAATTGGGCTTTTGATCCCCAAATCTGGATTGTTAATGTAAACTGTGAACAGTAGTTATCCTAGCCTTTCTCTTTCTGGGGCACCACTTCCTGCCTTCCTGGTGGAAGACTGCTAACACTCAGTGGGGGAAGCTGCAGATGGCCTTGAGGGACTTCCTCAGGTATTTCTGGGCCCTGGGAGCCTATCTTTGAGATGAGGAGGATTTTTTTCAGCCAGAGGGTGGTGAATCTGTGGAACTCTTTGCCGCAGATTCTTGATTAGGTTCTTGATTAATCAGGGGTTATGGGGAGAAGGCAGGAGAATGGGGATGAGAAAATATCAGCCATGATTGAATGGCGGAGCAGACCCGATGGGTCAAGTGGCCTAATTCTGCTCCTAAGTCTTATGGTCTTATTGGACTGCACCATCTCATTGTGTTTTGAACAGTCATAGTTGGCTGGCTGACAGGCGTTAACAAGGGCACTGGGGAAGGAACACGGGTGAAAGCACAGGTGAAATCGTGTCATCTTGAGGGAGGACAATGAGTTTGTTTTCAATGGTGCCACAACCATTCCCATGGGCTGACACTTAAACAATCCCAGTAATCTGTTGGGGTATGGATTGCTGGACTGCTGCGAGGTCCTGCAAGCTCCCATGAACACTGAGATCTGCAGCCATGGTAGCCATGAACACTGAGATATGCAGCAGTGTGAACCTCCATGGATCGCATGAGTTTCCACTGCAGTGCTGAGATGTTATTTTTCATAGAATTTACAGTGCAGAAGGAGGCCATTCGGCCCATCGAGTCTGCACCGGCTCCTGGAAAGAGCACCCTACCCAAGGTTCACACCTCTACCCTATCCCCATATCCCAGTAACCCCACCCAACACTAAGGGCAATTTTGGAAACTAAGGGCAATTTATCATGGCCAATCCACCTAACCTGCACATCTTTGGACTGTGGGAGGAAACCGGAGCACCCGGAGGAAACCCACGCACACACGGGGAGGATGTGCGGACTCCGCACAGACAGTGATCCAAGCCGGAATCGAACCTGGGACCCTGGAGCTGTGAAGCGATTGTGCCATCCACAATGCTACCGTGCTGCCCACTAAGGATTTCACCAGAGCTGCACTTAAAGCTGGGTCAGGGGTCACCAGATGCTCCATCACAGGTCACTCATTTCACGCTGGGATGGAAGAACGAATTGTGTTCCATGTTGGAGCTAGGCTCTTCCAGAATGAAGAGGTTAGAAAGGAAGGTTGCGTGGAGGAAAGAGTCTGGGGAGGAAAGCAGAAAGCATATTGTCATAACATCTTCAGCTTCCACAATGCCACATCTCAAAACGAGGATGGGCAGGGAGTTCAGAAGGGGAATCATCCTGGAAAGCCATGGGAGTGCCGATTACATCAGGTTCGGTTGCTTCTAAACCCATCATGTGGAATGCCATCTCCTCAAGATCTTAGAATCCATTGAATCCCTACAGTTCAGAAGGAAGGCCATTTGACCCATCGAGTCTGCACCAACCCTCCCCACCCTATCCCTGTAACCCCAACTAACTTGCAAAGTCCTGGACGCTAACCAGCAATTTAGCATGACCAATCCACCTAACCTGCACATCTTTGGACTGTGGGAGGAACATGGAGTGCCCGGAGGAAATCCACACACACATGGAAAGAAAGTGCAAATGCCACACAGTCACCCAAGGCCAGAATTGAACCCGGGTCCCTGGTGCTGTGGGGCAGTAGTGCGAACTATTGTACCACCATGCCGCCCATGGGGATGGAGTCATGGAACACCCCTGCCAGTGTTCTGGATCTCTCTGGTGTTCTGAATGTGACCTTTTTCCTGGGGGAGAGAAGACAGACAGAGTGGTTGAGTGAGGCTGTGTTTTGTTAATGTGCCTGCTACAGCTGAATAGCTGGAGTTCTGTGGAGGTGGTGACAGGTGGGCATGATGCTGGCAGCATTGGAGTGTGTGCGAGTGATATGCAACAGGTGAAAATTAGTCGTAAGTTTGGACTGCTTGGCAGGTAGTGCTGCTAGCTGAGTAATGGCAACTGCTCGGTCCAAGGTTGCAAGAAATTGCAGAGTGTGGTGAACTCAGCCCAATACATCACATAAGCTAAGCTTGCCACCCTCACATTGATTTTGTACACACCTCCCGTTGCCTCAGGAAGGCAGACTGCATTATCAGAGACCCCACCCACCCAGGCATTGCCTTCTTCCAGACCCCGTCCATCAGGCAGAAGGTACAGAAGTCTGAAGACCTGCCCATCCAGACATAGGAACAGTTTCTTCCTCACAGCTACAAGACTCCTCAACGACTCCCCCTCGGGCTGATCTGTTCCCTGTAAGAACACTATTCACGATGCCCTATGCTGCTCTTGCTCTTGTATTTGCTTTGTTTGGCCCCTTGTTCCGCGCTTTAACCAATCACAGTTTTCGATGTACCATTTGTCAATGTTCTCTGTTGATTATTCTTTTATCTACGATAGAACATAGAACATACAGTGCAGAAGGAGGCCATTCGGCACCGACACTTAAGCCCTCACTTCCACCCTATCCCCGTAACCCAATAACCCCTCCTAACCTTTTTGGACACGAAGTTCAGTTTAGCATGGCCAATCCACCTAATCTTTGGACTGTGGGAGGAAACCGAGGCACCCGAAGGAAACCCACTCAGACACGGGGAGAATGTGCCGACTCCGCACAGACAGTGACCTAATGGGGAATCGGACCTGGGACCCTGGCGCTGTGAAGCAACAGTGCTAACCGCTTTCGCACAACTAAAGTGAATTCCCATGGGTGGGCGGACCATGTAACATGTGGGAGCCATTGCCTAGCATCCCGATCACACCTTGATGTATGGACACAGTGCCTGAACACTGCGAGAGGCAACAGCACACAAGTAGCAGCCAACATCCGAACACCAGGGGGATGGGTCACAGCTCCAGGGACATGTCCATGGCCAGAGGGTGGGTGAGTGCCGCAGGTACAGGGGATGCCTGGAGTGATGGGCCAAGGGTTCGGATGCCTGCGTGCATTGTGCAGGAAAGTGACAGAGACATCTTACTAGTTGTGCACAAAGGTGTTTATTTTGTTTTACAATTCCCCATCCTCCTGATGGTGCTACCCCCTACCCCATCCCCTCCCCCCACTACGTCTCGGTGTTTCCCCAGGATGCACATCTAAGGTGGAGTCAGCCAGTTGCTTACCATGTCCCGTGGCCTTCAATGCCCCTGGCGGGCATCCTCTGTGGGCTCTGAGGCTGGAGGGTTTTGGCTCACTTGTCGGCGGCACATCCACAGCCATGCCATCCTGTCCCTTGTGCTGGCTGTGAGACGCGGCCTCATCATAGGGTGGAACTCGGGGGAGCAGGTGGCCACCATCACCAGTCAATCGGACGGGTCCGGCTAGCCACCCAGCACCCCCTCCTCCTACTCAGTGCCCATAGGGCCCCCGGGTTCCCCTTGTGATGGAAAAACAGCTGATTCGAGGTCTGGCTTTCCCTGCATCACCTGGCTCTGTCCCCACGGAGGTTCCCCAAGTTCTGCATCATGGTGTCGATGCCCTCGATGATGCTTCTCAGTGATTGGGACATGCACCTCAGCCATGCCCACCTGAGACTGGGACATGTTCTGCAGCACCTCGGCCATGCCCATTTGAGAGCGGGTTGTGTCCCACAGAACCTCATCAAGATCAGACTGGCACTGGGTCACATCTCCTAAGGAGGGCGACATTCTGTCAAGACCCATAGCCATCACTGACTGCGCAACACCTTGGACACCTTCACTCATGGTGCTGACGTCATGCACCAGGCTTTCCACTGCGGCCGCCACCTTAGCATTGTTGGCCTCAGTGCCACGTATTGCCGGTGACAGCTCCAGCGCCCGTAGCCTCTGCGACTCCTCCAAGCGGCAATGGATCTGATGGAGTGAGGCTGACATCTCCCTCTGAATGTCCCAGCAGCACCCTAATGTCTCCATAATCTCCAGAATGATTCCTTCCATAGACTCAGCATCAGGCTGGGGGTGGGGGGGGGGGGGAGGGGGGGGGGGGATGGGGGGGGGGGGGTAGTGTTGGTGTCCACTCACTCGTGCTGCCTGGTGTAGATCTTTTTCCTGCACTGGAGGCCAGTCCTCTTGGTCACACTGCCAGCACTCACAGGCGCTACCACATCCTAGGCAGCACCGGCTGTCCTATTGCTGACCCACCTAGACCTCGGGCGAACAGGACATCCCCTCCTGGTCTCCACAACATCTCGCAGCCTCTCCAGGTCTGTGGCCCAGAATGTTGGGGTCGGTCTCCTGGACGCCGTTGTTGCAAGCTGGCTGACTGGCTGAGCAAGTGGTGCTTAAGTGCTGCTCGACCTTGATAATGGGGGCCTGGCGAGCGAGGTACAGGGGAATCAACTGACGGGCCTCGTTAAGTGGACCAATTAACATGGAATAACATTGCCCGCCTCGCTGGGCCGAGTGCCGGGTAGGTCGCGGCAGTTCCCGCTCACTATAACACTGAGAAATCTTTCCGGAGAATCGCGCCCCTTGTAACTCTCAGGACTTTGCTAAACTTGCCTGCACTCACAGGGGTGCTTTTATAAGGACTTGCTGTCATGGTCAAAACCACATCCTGGTCTGCTATGCTGTCTGACTTATTTTGTCTGCACAGGGCCTTCGTGTCCCAATAATTCCTACAGGCTTTCTTTGGGACATTATTCCCACTCTTCTGCTCTTTACTCATAGTTGTGTTTTCCCTCAGCAAGTTATCCAATTCAGTTATTGAAACAGATTTCATTGCCCTTTCAGGCAGTGCTCTCCAGATCTTAACAACATGCTCTGTAAAACAAATGTTTGGAAAGCAGGTGATCAATGTTATCCTTTTGATGAACAGGATTATGGCGAACAACACAAAGAAATGTGGAAAAAGAAAGATAAACAGGTACGGATATGCAGGTCACTGAAAGATCAGTTAAAAAAGCAAACAAAACATTGCGGGTTATTTCTAAAAACATACAACTGGAAACCAGAGAACTAAGTTAAACTTACTTTGGTACTTATTGGACCACACATGGAATACTTTGCACTTTTCTGGTCCCATATTATAAAAAGAATATAGTATCACTGAAATAAGTGAAAAAAGAATTCACTGAGATAATGCCACTGAGAGAATATAAAAGGGAATACTTTTTTCAGCAAAGGTGGAACTGATGGAAAACAGAAAGCTGAGGGATAACCTGATTGGATTGGATTGGATTTGTGTATTGTCACGTGTACCAAGGTACAGTGAAAAATATTTTTCTACAGTAAAATAAGTCAGACAGACCTACAGTAATTCTTTAAAACTATGAAGGAGACAGATAAGGTGTGGATGAAGAAGATATTTCCACTTATGAGTGAGACCAAAACTAAGGACCATAAATATGTGACAGTCACCAATAAACCCAATTGGGAATTCAAGCAAAACTTCATAACACAAACTTTGGTAAGAATTTGGAACTCACTACTACAAGAAGTAATTGAAGTAAAGAGTACTATGACTAGGAGAGACGAGGTGGAGTGGCTCCACTATGTGTGAAGGTGGTGATATAGTGGTGTTGTCACTGGACTAGCAAATCAGAGACATCTGGGCAGCATGGTAGCATAGTGGATAGCACAATTTCTTCACAGCTCCAGGGTCCCAGCTTGGGTCACTGTCTGTGCGGAGTCTGCACATTCTCCCCGTGTGCGTGTGTCGGTTTCCTTGGGGTGCTCCGGTTTCCTCCCACAGTCCAAAGATGTGCAGGTTAGGTGGATTGGCCATGCTAAATTGGCCTTAGTGTCCAAAATTGCCCTTCGTGTTTGGTGTGGTTACTGGATTATGGGGATCAGGTGGAGGTGTGGGTAGGGTGCCCTTTCCAAGAGCCGGTGCAGACTCAATGGGCCGAATGGCCTCTTTCTGCACTGTAAATTCTATGAAATCTAGGTTCATATTCTGCTACTGCGATGATGAAATTTGAATTTTAAAAAATCTAGAATTGGGAGTCTAATGATGAGCATGAAACCATTGTCATAAAAACCCATCTGGTTCACTAATGGTCTTTCGGGAAGGAGAACTGTTATTCTTACCTGGACTCCAGGTCCACATAACATGGTGGGACAATAAATGCTGGCTCAGTCTGCAATGCCCACATCCACTGAACAAATTAAAAAAAAAACTAAGGGCAGCACGGTGGCACAGTGGTTAGCATTGCTGCCTCGTGGCGCTTAGGTACCAGGTTCGATCCTGGCCCTGGGTCACTGTCCGTGTGGAGTTTGCACATTCTCCCCGTGCCTGTGTGGGTTTCACCCCCACAACCCAAAAGATGTGCAGGTTAGGTGGATTGGCATCACTAAATTGCCCCTTAATTGGAGAAAATGAGTTGGGTACTCTGAATTAAAAAGACAACTATTGTCCCACTCCTTGTTTGATCAAAATAGTTATTTTTTAAAAGGATATGCTTGCCAATTCAAAGTGTATTTCACTACTTCCATGTTGTGACTCTAAGAGACACAAACAGATAGATGCCCTCAAGCATTTTAAAAAGAAAGAAAATAGTATTTATTGATTTAACCCGTTCTAAGAAAAATAATAAAAATGCTTCATCTTGCATGCACCCACACAAAACACCAAACCTCACCTCCTTATTTTAGAGGGCAGCCTTGATCCGGTTATAATCAGCTCTCCACTTGGCTAGCTCCACTCCCAGTTATTGATAAATACGCAGCTCTTTCTCATTCCATGTGCAATGCTTTGTCTGCCTCACCCACCTCACAATCTTCTCCCTATTGAGAAAATGATGCGGTTCCCCCTCAAGAGATGATCATTGACCCCCCCCATCAGCTTATCCAATATGCTTGCCACATACTTGGTGGCCTGCGCTCCTTCAGTACCCTCAGGCATCCCCACGATCTGGAGAAATTGCTTACAGGAGCAGTTCCCAAGATCCTTCAATTTCTCCCTCAGCCTTTTTTGACTGCTCGTCACCATCCCCATCTCCTCCTCCAATGAGGTTGATCGATCCACATGCTGCCCCATCCTCTCCTCCATCTTATGGATTGCCAGACCCTGTGTCTCCTGTCTCTGCTCCACGTGCTCAATCGCCACCCTAAGCGGCTCCACCGCCTTAGCCAGATCCTCTAAAGCTTCCATCCTTTGCTGCTGGAACTTGCTGTTGAGGAACTCCACCAGCTGCTTTATAGACCACTGGGCAGGCAGCACTGCCCCCCTACTCTCCGCCATCTTCTCCTATGTCGCACCTCCATTGCTCTCTCACTCAAGCTGCTGCCTCTTTCCCGTTGCACTCGTCATCCAATGAACCATAAACCAGTCTCACCAGAGGAGTATTACATTCCCTCAGTACCCATAAACCTTTTACCATCAAACACCACACAATTCTGGTGGGGAAGGACAAAAAAAATCCACCTCGATCGGGAGCCAACAAATGTGCAACTACTCATTCCATTCCCTCCACTGGAAGTCTTTGTTTTTCACAGTAAATACTACTTAAATGACAAATTGAGATCCAGACAAAAACTGAAGTTCAAATGACACTCATAATAAAAATACTATTCCATGCCAGTACAGATATTAATGATTTTTGGCTCACCTGTCACTTGTACCTTGTTGATGATAGGCTCGTAACTTTTTTATGACTGAACCTGAGAAAAGAAGGGGTCAGTGTCAGTTTTGCTTTTGTTGTATTTCTTTAGTAATGCAGGCAGAAGTCATAAATACTTAAAAACACAGAGTACGGTGTAGTTTGTAAAATTCAGATACTTCGACCAGTTTATTATCCACATGGTACCCTTATTTGCGAGATGAACAAATGACAGACACAAGTTCACAAATCAACCCAGGTCTGTTTTGAAACATAATAAAACAGTTACCCCTTAAATTACTCCAACTATCATGTGCCTTAAGATTCTTAATACTACCTGTGCCGATGAACTGGGTCGTGCTGTGGGTCTAATCCTCTGAGTCTCAGTAGTCTCAGGGTCCTTGTATGCGAAGGTGGGTCATGCACACTGCTTCCTTCTGTTCTCTGGTCCGCCGCTGAGTCTTCTCTGCTGCCACAGCATTAAGTCTTCGCAGGGGACAGTCTCTGGATGCTTCTTCCTTAAACCCCTCTTCGAGTCCTTCCAGAAGCTTCTCTGGCCATTGAGGTCACAGAGCAGGGACCACAATGCTCAATGGAGTTGCCGATTGCATCTCTGCAGGACACCAGGAACCCACCCCCAGGGCTGCATCTTCAGGTGCAATGTCCTCACGCAACATTATCCCACATATGGGTCACGATTCTCCGACCCCCCGCCGGGCCGGAGAATCAGCGGAGGGGCTGCACGAATTGTGCCACGCTGCCCTGTTGCCGGGACACCATTCTCCCGCCCGTGAAAAAATGGGTGGGCGCTGGGCCGCACGGAGAATTGCCGCTAACGGCCATAACGGCCTCGGGCGCCGCGGTTCTCTACCTGGATGGGCCGAGCGGCCGTCCGAAAAAATCCGAGTCTCGCCGGCGCCGTTCTAGGGCCGACTGGGCCAGCGGGACCTCGGGGTTGAAGTGTCCGGGGTGGCCTGTGGGAGTGGGGGGGGGGGGGGGGAGGGTGGGGGTGGGGGGGGGGGGGCAACCCCGGGGAGGTCCTCTGCAATGGCCTGGCCCGCGATTGGGGACCCTGATCTGCGGGCCGGCCTCTATGGCTGTGGACCTCTTTTCTTCTGCGCCGGCTGCTGGATCCCTGCGCCATTTGGTGTCGGGGCAGGCGCGGGGATGATGGCCACTGCACATATGCTAGTTGCCGCTGGCCCAACTGCGCATGCGTGGACCCCGCAGCGCTGGTTCGATGCCGGGACTGGCAGCTGGAGTAGCGTGGGCCACTCCAGCGCCGTGCTAGTCCCCCCAGGAACGTAGAATCGGGTCTCGGAACCGGTGCCGCCGTAAAGTACTCCCGTTTTTGCGCCGGAGTGGAGAATCTCGGCCATGGTAGTGGCGGGAAATCTAGGTGCCAGAAAGTCTGGCTTCATCTGGGCAATCCACTACAATCAATCCATTTAAATAGGATAGATTAACTTCCGTGTCCTGTTTACAGGGCAGGCCTCGACTTATCCCGGCTGTCTCTCTCTGTCCACTGTATTTAAACTTGGCGTTTTGAATTTCCATCAGGATTGTCTGTGGTTCTGACTGCAGTTTAATTTAAAATGTCCAATTCTTAATTAAAAGTATCCAATTCTGTATTGGGCCTAAAATTCAGACCATTGGCCATTTTACCACAACGGTCTGTTAAAAGCATGAGGATTGATGTTTAGAGACATTCTGTTCTGTAGCATTGTGGTTTATTTTGTGTGAATAAATTGTTTACGAAATACAGCAATTGAAATGACTGTTTGACAAGGGATCTATATCTGATAAAGGCTGTTCAACGCACCTGGGAAATGAGCAGTGTAGTAATGTATACATGATAGTTGGAGACTGATGTCCAAACATTTTGACACATTTTGAATCACGGAATGATACAGCACAGAAAGAGGCAATTTGGCCCATCATTCATGTCAATGCTAGCTCTATGAGGGAGCTATTCAATTTGTCCTACTCCTCAGCTCTTAGTCCATTGGCTTTGCAAAGTTCTTCTATTCATGCAGTTATTTACTTTCATTCTGAAAATTATTAATGAATCTATTTCCACCACCAGTCGGGCAGTGAATTCCAGATTGAAAACAACTTGTATGTAAAATACGTCATATTGGATTACATTCGGTATTCAGTGCACAAATAGGTCATTCAGCCCAATCAGAGGGCAGCATGGCAGCACAGTGGTTAGCACTGTTGCTTCGCAGCTCCAGGGTCCTGGGTTCGATTCCCGGCTTGATTCACTGTCTGTGCGGAGTCTGCATGTTCTCCCCATGTCTGAGTGGGTTTCCTCCGGGTGCCTCCGGTTTCCTGCCACAATTCCCGAAAGACGAGCTTGTTAGGTGAATTGGACATTCTGAATTCTCCCTCAGTGTACCCGAACAGGCGCCGGAATGTGGCGACCAGGGGATTTTCACAGTAACTTCATTGCAGTGTTATTATCAATTACAGAATCATTACAGTGCAGGGGGAGACTATTTGGCCCATCGTCTTTGCACTGGCTCTGTAAATGAGCATGACTGAGTGCCATTCCCCCATAACCCTCCACAATGTCCTGTTGAATGCCTTGGCTGCACCTACCTCCACCACACTTCAGGCAGTACATTCCAGATCCGAACCACTCATTCTGTGAAAATGTTTTTCTCACACCACGCTTACTTCTTTTTTCAGATCACTTTAAATCTGTGTCCTCTCGTTCTTGATCCTTTTAAGAGTGGGAACAATTACTCATTGTCTACGCTGTCCAGTCTATTCATGATTTTGAACATCTCTATCCAATCTCCCCTTGGCTCTCTTCTCTCTAAGGAGAACAGTCTGAAACGCCACTCCAGCATACAGATCGGCAATAGGTGGTTAGTTCCACACTGTTGGGAATTCGGCCGGTCGGGATCGGAGGATTGCTGGGCAGGCCTCTGGCAGTGTGCTCCGCGGCGACGCCAATTTTCGGTGCCCGGAGAATCGCCAGACCGGTGCCAGGCCCAAATACGGTGTGAAAGTGGATTCTCCGTCCTGGCACCAGCCGTGATTACGGCGTTGGGCTGCGGGGAATCCAGCCCTATATGCTTTATTAACTACTCTCACCACCTGTCCTGCCGCCTTCAATGAGACATGCACGTTTACATACACACAAGTCCCTGTGCTCTTGCTTCCCTTCAAGAATTTCACTCCTAAGTTTATAGTCTCACCATGTTCTTCCTACAAAAATGAACCACTTCTGCATATTGAACTTCATCTGCCACCTATCTGCCCACTTCATCAACTTGTCTGTGTCTTGTTGAAGTTCCACACTGTCACCTTCACAGTTTACAATACCTCCAAGTTTGGTGTCATCCGCAAACTTTGAAATTGTCCCCTGCACACCAAGCTCTAGACACCAACTCCTGGGGAACACCGATACAAACCTTCCTCCAGCCTGAAAAATAGCCACTGACCATTGCTCTTTTTCTATGAGTCAGCCAATTTTGTATCCATGTTGCTACTTTTTATTCCATGAGCTTAGAGTTTTCTCACAAGTCTACTGTGTGGCATTGTATTGAATTCCTTCCGAAAGTTCATGTGCACCACATTAACTGTGTTACCCTCACTGATCTTTTCTGTTACCTCCTCCACAAGCTCCAGCAAGTTAGTTAAACATAATTTCCCCTTTATGTACACACCTCCCTTGCCCATCAAGTCCCAGGATGAGACTTGAACCTGGAGCTTTTCACATCAAGGCAAAGGTGCTATCCATTGTGCCACAAGACCTCCCATACTGGAGTGTAACATACTATTATTGTTGCATTTATAGATTAATATATCTGGACCTATTGGCACAGGAAGAATTTCTACTCTTTCAATGTCAAAGGTGGATAAATTCATGTTTGAGTTCACAAAAACAGCCACACGGGAAGCATTAGAACAAAAGCCTTTGTACAGAGATACCTGATGGGAATACCGCACTGGCTCACACTCGGGTCGGGTTTAAATACTCTGATTTCCTCTCCCACCGATAAGTGTGCTCTGCCCACAGCGGGGAAGCTCGTTCTCCATGAGACCCACAGGGAGCCTAATCGGCCCGGCCTCATGGGTCCCGTGTCGGTTACAACATTCCTCATGCCCAAAGTGAAAACTCATCCAAAAAGGAGAAGGAGGGGGATTCTGCACCTTTTAACCTGAGGCTGCGTCCCGGGTGTCAGCGGGAAACAGTCAGGCGGTGTATAATGAGCAGGCTATGAATGTTGTGGCGGCACCACCAGCCCTCGCCGGAAACATTCAATGATGGAACCTCCATTGCAGATCCTGACTTCTCGGCTTCAAGTCCCTTGTGGGACAACGCCTGCAGAGTCATCGGTGCCAGGGTGGCCTGGGGTTGTGCCAGTTCCTCCAAAAGTGGATTGTGGATCACTGGGCAGTTATCGCAAAGATCATTGAGGTGCCTCTTCAATTCCCAGCCCTGCACATGAACTCGGTACGACACAGGCCCGGTCTGCTGAATGATAGTGCCAGGAACCCATTTGGCGCCATCTCCGAAGTCGCGCACTTCGACCGCATCACCTGGTAACAATCGTCTCGGTGGGGCAAGTTCGACATGGCAATCCCACTAATGTTGGGGAAATCAGGACGAGGCGAGTTCGAAGCTGACGTCCCCTGAGAAGTTCCGCCGTGCCACACCAGTGGCGGCATGAAGCGTGGAGTGGTAATGGAAAAGAAACGGTACCAAATGTGTGTCCGGGGACTGCGAGGTCTGCTTGTTCATGCCATGCTTGAACGTATGGACCACTCTTTTAGCCAACTCATTTAAAGCGAGGCGATATGGGTTTGTGCATATGTGGCACACTCCATTCATGAGATGAAATTTCCGAACTCCACACTGATAAACGGTGTTCCGTTGTCGGAGACCAGTACCTCTGGGATGCCTTGCATGCTAAAAGAGAGCCTGAGCATTTCGATCATCACTCTCAAAGTCGTTGATGCGGCAGCAAAATTGGCATGGACTCATGGCTGAAATGACCACTCCTAGGGGTGAAGCAGTGCCATAGGTGGGAGCTTCTGTTGCTCCTGGCACACTTTGCACTGTTGGGCAAGCTGCTCAATGTCTGTGTCCAAACCTGGCACCACACATAACTTCAGGTGAGCATCTTCACCTTAGACACGCCGGGATGTCTGTTACGTAGGTCAGCAAAGATGGGGCCTTGCCCCTTGTGCAGAACCATCATGTGCATCCCCCAAAGGAGTATACTGTCCTCCACGCTGAACCCAGCGACCTTCGAGGTAAAAGCTTTCAGCTCACTCGGAAGGGCATGATGCTGGGCCCCATACCACATGATATGACAAACTGTGGGTAGCAAGAGGTCAGTCCATGTACGTATCCAGGCAGCCATGACCAGCAACTTACATAAAATGCATAGTAGCAACAATCTCGTCAGCTCTGGAAGACATCAAAGGACTCGTTGTCAGTGGGAGCCTACTCGAAGCACAACATTCATGATCTGTGTCCCATACCAGTCTTCCAGCAAAGTGGAGTTGGGTGGGCAACGTAGTTGCAAGGCCCGGGATAAATTTCCAATAGTAATTTACAAGCCCCAAGAACGAATGGAGCTCTGTTACTCCTACCGACACGGAGGCCTGTTGGATGGCCTGGACTTTGTCTGAAACCGGGTGGAGGTCCTCCTTGTCCACATGATAACCCTATTGCATCACTTCTCAGGCATTGGGAGTGCAAAATTCAATTTTCTCTGCGGAGGCAAAGCTTGACTCCACAAAGAGATGGAGCACCTCCTCCAGGTTAGTCAGATGGTCCCCTTCAATCAATCCCTGTGACCAAAACGTCCTCCAAATAGACGGCTCGCGTGGCAACACCCACAAAATATTCTTTATCACACACTAGAAAATGGCACAGGCCGATGCCACACCAAAAGGCAACCTCTTATACTCATTCAGCCCCCTATGTGTGTTCACTGCCACGTGCTGACAAAACTCTGGGTCCAGCTCCAGCTGGAGGTACACATGGCTCATATCAAGCTTGGTGAATGAGTGACCTCCGGCCAACTTCGCATATAGGTCCTCAATCCACAGCATCGGATACCGGTCCAGCTTCGAGGCCCTATTCACCGTCAATTTATAACCGCCACAGAGGCAAACTGAGCTGTCGGTCTTCATGATGGAGATGGCCGCAAGTGTCACCAGTGTCATGTGAGAGTACCTTTAAGAAATGGGTGTTTAAGAAATGTACCTTTAAGAAATGAGTGTTTATCAGTGATGTCAGAGTGTGGGTCGAGCTGGGCTGTCTGTCAGCTTTTTACTTTCATTTTAGACTGTTTGCTGCAGGGTGTGTTTTAGTTTCATTTACAGTGTTGGAGCTGAAGCCAGACAGAGCAGGAGTACTGTTGAGCTCTCTGCCATGAAAAGACTATCTCCAGATCATTTGGTTAATTCAGAATTATAAATGTTCTCAGTAATGAATGTAAACCTAATGTTCTTCTGTTAAAAGGTGCTTCTTTTGTCTTCTGAATGTTTTTTGGGAAGTTATTAAGGATGACTTAGTGTTGTATTCTTTGGGGGTTGTGTTTGAATTGATGGTTGCTAAGATGTTCACTGCATGTTTTAAAAGGTTAACTTGAGTTCATAGAATAAACATTGTTTTGCTTTAAAAATTTATTTTCCATTTCTGCTGTACCACACCTGTAGAGTGGGCCGTGTGCTCCCCATACCACAATCTATTAAAAGTTGTGGGTCAGGTGAATTCCATGATACACTTTCGAGTTCTCTAAACCCTGGCCCCAGAATACCAGCCAGATGATCCCTAGGCCTTCGAGCCGACCGAATTCCACCTCCACCTTAGGCAGTAGTGCGTAGTGCGCCTTGGATCATCCCCAGTCTGGAAAACCAGGGGGCACTTCACCAACACCCTATTGAGGCTTCCCGAGCCCATTTGGAAAACCTTCTGTCAATCAATTTGGAGGCGTTGTAGCCAGTAGGGCTCAGCAAACTGGGCCCATCACAATTCACCCGATCAGGGGAAAATGGGTGGACTGCTGCCCCTAGCCCTCCGGGTTCACTGTGGTCCCCGCTATGGCCAGCATTTCTCCTGTGTACGTGGCCAACTAAGCCTCAGTATCCCATAATGGCAGCTGCTGCACTCCCACCTTGAGCCTCCCAAAACCTTCCAACAACTGAGATGGTGGCACCTGTGTCTATCTCCATTAGCAATGGGCGACCATTGACCCGAACCATGATCCTAATGGGAGCAACTTTGGGAGCTGCAACACAGTTTAACTGTAGACAATCATCTACAAGCTCTTCCACAAAAAAGGTGCTGGACCGGGCCAGACGACCAGTTTGAGCAGAGCGGCGGATAGATGGACCATCCCGCTGTCGCCACTCCCTGTGGCCTCTCCAATGTCTGCGTCCCACAACTCCCAAGGCCTTCCTCTTCCGGAGCATAGAGGGGTCCTGTCTGGTCGTTAGGGAGCTAGGCCACCAGCCCAACCCCCAGCGGGCTGCTGCCTTGGGCAGAGAACCAGGTTACCCTAACGAGGTGGCACCGCTCTCCGGGTAGGGGCACGCCCTAAGCTGAGGAATTCCATCCCTTGCAATTCCTATATGCCCTGCTCTGTGCTTTCTCGCAACAGAGTGATTTCCACAGGCCGTTTGAGGTCCAGCTGTGACTCGGCGAGGAACGTGCATTGCGTCGCCATGTTGTTTATGCAGCAGACCAATCTATCCCACAACTTTTCGGAGAAAGTGACACCATATTCTGCAAACTGCCCGAGACGTGCCAAGAATTCTGTTGTGGACTCCCCAGGAGTCCTCTTGGCCGTACTGAAGCGATAGCGCTGGACGATGACCAATGACTTGAGGTTGTAATGCTCTGCCACTAGTACTACCAAATCCGCGAAGGACTTTGAATCCGGGATGGTGAGGTATACCAGGCTCTTAATCACACTAAAAGTGGCTGCCTCACAGGTTGTGAAAAGGATCACAGTCTGGCTCTCATCCCTGATACTGGTATTGGGCTGAAAAAAATCTGCACGGCATATTGGACCAAACTTCTATAACTGCATCGAATGAGTCTAGCTTCCCGAAGTGCAGCATTGTAACTGCGGGTGAACCATCCTCGAGAGGTCTGCAGAGAGGTAACTAGGCACAGCAAAAACAGCACTGTTTGCTACTCCACTTGATCCTCATCGCCAGTACTGAGTTCACAGAAGCAGCCACATCGGAAGCATTGGAAATGAAAGATTTAATACAGAGATACGAAAAGACTATGTACACAGGGACTACCGTGCGGGTTCATTCTCGGACCGGGTTTAAAAACTTTATTTCCTCTCCCGCTGATAAGGGGGTTCTTTTTGCCCCTCAGCAGGGAAGCTCATACTCCACAAGGCTCATGGGAAGTCTAATCGTATCGGCCCCGTGGATCCCCGTGGACTTTGGTGATGGCAGAGAAAAAAGCAAGAAGTATTTATTTACCCCATGTGCAGCTTAGGAATCAGAAGAGATAGTGGGATGTGGGTGCCGTGTGGGTTACAACACTCATGAATATAGCAGATATACCAGGAAATTTATGTGCTTTGTTCATATCGAGACAGTCAGTTGTGATTGGCTCATTTCCAATTGGAATCATTGAGTAATGATGGTCTTTATTTCCTCTGTAGTTATGTAATCTTTTTAGCACTGATTTCTGAACAGGAACTGATTAGAAAAAGTCATTATAAGGTGTCAAGTTCAATGTGGAAAATATGCAAAGAAAGCCACAGCTCCAACATTATGATTTAACAAAAAACATGTTAACTGATTCTTTTTCCTTTGCAATGTTTAAGCTTCCCTTGTATGAACCAGAGGAGTCCTGCTGCTCCCCCTGCTGGAGAAGCAAGGTTGAACACAAATACCTGTTTGAGTTGTCCAAATCCTGATTCCTCTTCCCTCTAGGTTGACATGGCAGAAAACATAGCACATCAGCTTCCCGCTGAGGCCATTCGATTCAACTTGCAGGCAGCTCCTGATGACAGCTTTGCCACCCAACGTTACGTCTGTAAAGAAAGGCACTGCTGGTTTGGGCCAGCCCATTCTTACGCCTTCAGGTGGTGGAAGCAGAATTTAAGACATTCCTGTCCCCTCTCCAATAACTCTTGTGAGGTCTTCTTAAAACATCCTGGCCACAATTTACCTTCCTGCTTCTGAGCCTCCCAGTGATGTCAGCCAGGGCCCTTTTGAATTCCTTGACTGCCTCCCCTACCCACTAGACAGCAACATGCACGCAAGCACTGGGGGTCAGAATGGATCCTGTCACTATTGAGAATGTTTGGCACTGACAATATGACCCTGCACCTAACTGCCCAAATTCTACCCTCAGGTAACATGTCCCCACTGTTATACAAGTGAATAGTGGAGGCATTATTGGCCATTACAAGAAAGGGCATCACTGAGACCATGGCCTCTGGTGTCACTGTAGGATTCATGATGAAACTTTCTATACTGAATCCTCTTTCTCTTTCCCCACTGCACCCACATCCCACAATCTCATCTGATTCTTTAGCTGAACATGGGATAAATAAATACTTGCTTTCTTCTCTGCCGTCACCAGAGTCCACCCATTTAATTTCAGATAGCCAGGAACTAGAACCTTCCCAATCAGAGAAGGGAGTAAATGTGAAGGGGTACCTTAAACCTACAGCAATCAGCTCAGAGTCTGGAACAATGCACACTTATGGGAGGGATCTGCATGTGAGCCCAGATGAGCCCTTTGTTTATTGACTGAATGTATTCAAGAAAGAGGATTTTTCCCCCGATTTTAACGGCACCAGAGGGTATGGGGAAAATATTGCGCGGAGATAGAGGATCAGCCATGATCATATTGAATGGTGGAGCAGGCTCAAAGGGCAAAATGGCCGACTCTTGCTCCTAGTTTCTATGTTTCTATGTGAAGAGAAACTGGGCACAAGTATACAGCAGTCAGAATTAGGGAAAAGGATAGTGTTGGTGCTAGCTCAGCAGAGGGTGAGGTGCACACCAGTAGAAGACTTAGATGAGTATGCCAATGGGCCAAGCTACAGAAGAAGATTAATGCATACGTAACAAAATGCTTGATGAACCAGAAGGCCCGAAGAAAGCCTCTGCTTAACATCAAGGAACATGGAGGAGCCTAGTTCAAACTTAGAATTGGGCTTTGTGTGGAGCTTGGAGCTTATTCTTTTGAACATGTGGGGCGTTATACAGTGGTAGAGTTGAGGTTATGATGGTACCCGGTATACATTAGTACAGTGTTTTACCTCGTTACTTGTCGCAACTATTTATAGTATTTATTTACATTCAAAATGAAGCAATTAGTCGATCGGGGGCCCTGGTTGTCCTCTGCGATCGTCGCAGTTTTGGCGGTGATGCAGGCACCGGCTCATGCATCCGTGGCCAGGAGAGCATGGCTTCAGCTTCTTCGGCAGCTTCATCACCCCTGGATGGGACCGGTGGGAGGACCGATCCACTTGGGAAGGGGATGGCTGTGGGGTGCACCGGTGGGAGGGAGGGTGGGGTTGGTGGTGGGGGTGTGGGGGGGGGGGGGATCCAGCGGGCGCCAGGTCCCATAGGGAGACCGTATCTTGTCGGCCGTCGGGGTACACCATGTAGGCATATTGAGGGTTAGCGTGAAGGAGGTAGACCCTCTCGACCAATGGGTCCGACTTGTGCGCCCGCACGTATTTGCAGAGCAGGATGGATCGAGGAGGTGCCAGCCAGGTTGGGAGCGAGGTCCCAGAGGAGAATTTCCAAGGAAAACAAGGAGACATTCATGAGATGTTTGGTTGTTTGTGGTACACAGCAGTGATCGGATGGAGCGGAGAGCATCCGGAAGGACCTCCTGCCAGCGGGAGACTGGGAGATTCCTGGACCGTAAGGGCCAGCAGACGGTCTTCCAGACCATTCCGTTCTCCCTCTCTACTTGTCCGTTTCCCCAGGGGTTGTAACTGGTCATCCTGCTAGAGGCAATGCCCTTGCTGAGCAGGAATTGACGCAGTTCATCGCTCATAAAGGAGGACCCCTATCACTGTGTATGTAGGCGGGGAAACCGAACGGTGTAAAGATACTGTGGAGGGCTTTTATGACGGTGGCTGCAGTCATGTCGGTGTAGGGGATGGCGAATGGGAACCGGGAGTACAATCACGTTCAGAAAGTACGTGTTGCGGTCAGTGGAGGGGAAGGGCCGTTTGAAGCCCATACTGAGGCGTTCAAAGGGATGGGAAGCCTTTATCAGGTGCGCTTCGTCTGGCTTGTAGAAGTGCGGCTTGCACACCGGGCAGATTTGGCAGTTCCTGGTAGCTGTCCTGACCTCCTCGATGGAGTAGGACAGGTTGCGGGTCTTGATGAAATGAAAGAATCGAGTGACCCCCGGGTGGCAGAGGTCCTCGTGGAGGGCCCGGAGTCGGTCCACTTGTGCGTTGCCACATGCCTCGGGATAGGGCATCAGGAGGCTCGTTTAGCTTCCCGGAACGATGCAAGATCTCATAGTTGCAGGTGGAGAACACAATCCTCCACCGTAAGATCTTATCGTTCTTTATCTTGCCCCGCTGTACATTATCGAACATGAAAGCAACCGAACGTTGGTCAGTGAGGAGAGTAAATCTCCTGCCGGCCAGGTAATGCCTCCAGTGCAGCACAGCTTCTACAATGGCCTGGGCCTCCTTTCCATCTAACGAATGGTGGATTTCTGAAGTGTGGAGGGTGCGTCAGAAGAAGGCCATTGGTCTGCCCGCTTGGTTGAGGGTGGCCGCCAGAGCTACATCAGACGCGTCGCTCTCGACTTGGGGGAAGGGATTCATCGATTGCGTGCAATGTCTGCTTTGATGCGACTGAAGGCCTGGTAGGCCTCTGCCGACAGGGGAAAAACCGTGGATTGAATTAGTGGGCGGGCCTTGTCCGCATAGTTGGGGACCCACTGGGCATAAGATGAAAAAAACCCCAGGCAGCGTTTCAGGGCCTTGGAGCAGTGGGGGAGGGGAAACTCCATGAGGGGGCGCATGCGTTCGGGATCTGGACCTATAACTCCATCATGCACTACGTAGCCGAGGATGGCTAGATGGTCGGTGCTGAACACGCATTTGTCCTCGTTGTAGGTTAGATTAAGGATTTTTGCGGTATGGAGGAATTTACGGAGGTTGGTGTTATGGTCTGCTGGTCGTGGCCGCAGATGGTGACGTTATCGAGGTACGGAAACGTGGCCCGCAAACCGTACCGGTCAACCATTCGGTCCATCTCCCTTTGGAAGACTGAGACTCCATTTGTGACACCGAAGGGAACCCTTAGGAAGTGGAAGAGCCGCCCGTCTGCTTTGAATGCAGTATATTTGCGGTCGCTGGGGCGGATGGGGAGCTGATGGTAGGCGGATTTTAAATTCACCGTGGAAAAGACCTTGTACTGTGCAATCTAATTGACCAAATCAGATATGCGGAGGAGAGGGTACGCGTCGAGTTGCGTATATCTGTTGATGGTCTGACTATAATCGATGACCATCCTATGCTTCTCCCTGTCTTTACAACCACTACTTGAGCTCTCCAGGGGCTGTTGCTGGCCTCAATAATACCCTCCTTCAGTAGCCACTGGACTTCCGACCTAATGAATGTCCAGTCCTAGGCACTGTACATCTGCTCCTGATGGTGACGGGTTTGCAATCCGGGGTGAGGTCTGCTAAAAGGGAAGGCGGCTCGACCTTTAGAGTCGCGAGGCTGCAGACAGTGGGGGGGGAGGGGGGGGGGGGGGGGATATAGGCTGCCGAATTTAAAAGTTAAACTCTGGCGGTTACATTGGAAATCTAACCCGAGGAGCGTAACAACGCAGAGGTGAGGGAGGACATAGAGGCGGAATTTTTTAAATTCCCTTCCCTGGACCGTGAGGTTAGCTACGCAGAACCCTTTGATCTGTACAGATTGAGACCCGGAGGCCAGGGAGATTTTTTGATTAACTGAGTGGATGGGAAGAGAACAGCGCCTTACCGTGTTGGAGTGTGTGAAGCTCTCTGTGCTCCCGGAGTCGATCAGGCAGGATGTTTTGTGCCCATTGATGGGCAAGGTCATCGTCGTGGTCGAGAGCGTTCGGGGCCGAGACTGGTCCAAGGCAAGTCGTGGCAAAAGCTGGAGGTTTTCTTCGGGCGATGTGTGGTCATCGGAACCTGGGTCCTGAGACTCCAGCCAAGATGACGGCGCTCACTGGTCGCACATGGCTGGGGGTGTGCAAGATGGCGGCGCCCATCCGTCGCACGTGGTCCCTGGGGAACAAAATGGCGGCACCCGGGGCCCGCACGTGGCTCTCAAAAATGAAGATGGCGGCGCCCGTTGGCCGCACGTGGCTCGTGTAGAGGATTGTGGTGGCGGTCCAGGTTCGCCCCCAGAGACCACGGCAACCGCCCGGGTCTGGCATACCGCCACAAAATGGCCCTTTTTGCTGCATCCTTTGCAGGTGGAGGAGCGGGCCAGGCAGCGCTGCCGGGAGTGCTTGGCTTGTCCGCAAAAATAGCAGCGGGGCCCCCCCGGGGTTGCCTGGTAGTCGCGCAGCACAGGCTTGTGGGGGGATGGGGATGCATCGGAGTCAGTTGTGGGGGGGATTCCACGCTGCCCAAGGAGCTGCCGCGCGGTCGAGGAGGTTCGCGCGGGCGTTTCGAGAGGCCACATCCAGGGAGCTAGCAAGGGCCCATGCCTCCTTGCAGCCGAGTGTCTTTTTTCTAGCAGCCGCTGGCGGATTTGGGAGGACAGCATACCTGCAACAAATGCGTCCTGGATCAAAAGTTCTGTGTGGTCTCTGGCTGAAACTTGCGAGCAGTCACTGTTCCTACCTAACACCAGGAGGGCACAGTAGAATTCCTCCAGCGAGTCCCCGGGGATTTTTCGCCTCGTCGCTAGCAGATATCAGGTGTAGACCTGGTTTACTGGGCGAATATAGTATCCTTTCAAGAGGGCCACCGCGGCCTCAAAATCGTCCGTATCCTCGATGGGTTGTCGATCTCTGGGCTCACCCTCGAGTGAAGAACTTGTATCTTCTGGTCCTCCGTGGGTGTAGTTGTGGCCGTCCTGAGGTACCCGTTGAAGCACGCCAGCCAGTGTTTGAAGGTTGCCGCTGAGTTTGCTGCGTGGGAGCTGAGTTGCAGATACTCGGGCTTGATTCGGAGCTCCATTCTTTAAAATCTAGTCCAATAAATTGATGCTCGATCAATGACTCCAGAAGCGAGATTGGATGACAATTGAAGGCTTTATTGGACTAGATGTTTCCCCCAGCAGCACAGGTACAGAATGCAGTTGCTAGGGAGACACAGGCTCTTATATTCCGCCTTACTGGGTGGAACCAGCAGGCAGGCTTCACCAATGATCTTGCTGTCTCAGGTACACCAATGGTCTTACAGCATCAACCTGGGTACCGTAATACCCCGAATACCGACTACCACACTCCTCAACTGAAGGTCAGCATCCTCCCATAAGTGATGCTTCAGCCACTGGGAAGGCACCACATAGTAGGGTTAAGGGGGAGGTTGTTGGGTTACGGGTTACGGGTGGATACGTGGGTTTGAGTAGGGTGATCATGGCTCGGCACATCATTGAGGGCCGAAGGGCCTGTTCTGTGCTGTACTGTTCTATGTTCTATGTTCTATATAGGACCAGTGAGACAAGCAAATGCACTCAGAATGCAGGCACATAGTGATTGTACAATGGTGATCATTTTGATTTTGCATGCATTATTTAAAGTGTAAATTTATAAAATTGTAATTTATGTAATGGGTTTTATTGTTGCATTGTCAGAAAAAGGTCAATGCAATAGTCAGTGATAGAAGAAAAGTATGGATTGTGGGACTGTGAGCAGAGAGTGGCTGAGGTTATTGAAATTACTGCTTAATAATGTGACCATGTAGAGTGCAGATACCTTTCCCTGTTCCTGTTCTTCCACATACTGTCGCAATTATTTCTCCCTCTTACATTTCTCCTTCTCAGCTGCTTACTACTAGGCGATGACAACCATTATTTCCCCATAATGACCAGAGGCAGAATTCCAGGCCTCACTGGGGGTGGGGGTGGAGGTGGGCGGGTACAAAACTCCATGCCGCTGGATGCTGTGCTCATTTTCCAAGAGGGAGGATGAGGATGGGGGTCAACAGAGCTACCTTCTCATAAGCCCCACCACTCTGTAGACTATTCAAACATTGCCGAAGTACAGGCAATCTGTAAAATTGCACCTGTAAGAAGAAGAAATAATTGGGTAATTGCGCTGCAAGAATTTCATGATCCCCTTTATATAGCACGGGTCAAGGGTCCTTTATTCTTTCTGACGCTTTGTTCTACAATGTGAAGTGTAAACTGCATGGTCACCTGACTACTCGATGACACAGTCACATTTAACATCATGTAATGGGAGCACACTAGAATTCCCTGGGACCTCGGGCAGAGCACAAGTGTGTATTGCAGGTGCAGAGTTCATTAAATAAACTTACTGTTACTACAATCCTTGTTGCGTTCAGAACCATAGAAAATGACATGATGTCAGGACTGGCAGCATAGCCCAATGTCTTTCAACTATTGACCCACATAATCTCCGATGAAAATGTGGCCGACAACTGAGATAAGTTAAAACAGGAGTGGTTCATATTATGCGGTGCAGAGCTTTACGACAAGCCATAAAAATGTACAGGCGTACATTTTCCTCAATTTAGCAAGTCCCAAAGTGGTAGCAAAGTTTTGATCATTTACCTTCCAATCCGACAATGAGAAAAATGACCCTGAGATAGTTTTCAACAAATTCAAAGTCATATGCCTTCTGGTTAAGGACCTTATTCTTGATCACTATATTTTTCATTCCACCAACCAAAAAACATGAGTATATTTAATTTTATTTTGCCACTTTGAAATTTTTTGTGACAAAATGCGCATTTGCAAATTTTAGAGAAGAGTTTGTTAGGGATCAGTTTGTTTGTGGAAGAAACAGTGATATGGTCCATCAACAATTGCTGCACATAAAGATTTAATGTTACAATCTGCGGTGGAAATGTTCTCAACGAAGAGCCTGAGAGATCAAGCAGAGAATTTAGGTGGGAAATGCCGCAGTTTGGGCAGGACAATGAAGTTTTTATAGTGCAGGGGGTGACCTGCACCCACTGCAGCAGCCAGCACTCCCCAAACAGAGCACTAGGTGTTTTATTTGGAAAAAAGTGCAATTGATGCAGCAAGTGGAACCACTTTGCAAATGCAGCAGATCCAAGCAACAACAGCGCTACTCTTAACAATGCCATGTCTGCTAATTGATCTCCAAGGGCTAGGCGAGTTAGTAAGATCATTTAATTACAATTCAACCCAAATAGTCTGGCCACGGAACCAGCAGTAACAACATCAACAGCGACAATATATTGCGAAAGTGTGTTATCTGCCACCGAAAAGGCGAGATCTTCACCACACTGTATATGTCATGATACGCAGACATGCAGATAATGATATACAGACAGGCACAGACAGGCTGCTAATGAACACAGAGAACAGGACATGACCAATGAGCAAGCAGGACACTCAGGGGTGGTATCTCACTATAAAAGGTACGAGGCGCTCACACTCTGTCTCTTTCCACTGATGAACATCTACAGAGTGAGTCAGGGTGTATGTACAGTATCACATCTCCAGCACGTGGCTAAGAGCTAGTCTGGTTCAGTCAGACAGTGTAACCACACTTAGGTTAGCAGAGAGCCAAACTCATAGAGAACTGTGCTAACTGTGCTACTAGTTCAATAAATCGGATTGAACTAACTTCAAGGTCTGGAGTATCCTTTCGTTCAAGCTGCATCCAGTTGCAGCCTGTGTTATCACAGAGTACATAAAACAACATGCTACCAGGAGACTGCTTAATCTAGGTGGTTTACGTCAGTCCGTTCCGTGATGACCAGCGAATGTATCCCTGCACCATGGAAAAAATTCAAGCTCCTCACCAGCTCAGGACCTCCGGCAATCTCAGTGCCAACTGGCGGATATTCAAGCAAAAGTTTCTGCTGTACATCGAAGCTTCAGACCTTGTGGGTACGTCTGATGCAAGGAAGATTGCGCTTCTCCTCTCAACAGCGGGTGATCAAGCCATCGAACTTTTCAACTCTTTTCACTTCACCGAAGGCCAGGGCAAGACAAAGTTTCAAACCATCCTGGACAAGTTTGACAGTCACTGTGAAGTGGACACCAATGAAATCTTCAAGCGCTACATATTCAAACAGCGTCTGCAAGGGAAAGATGAATCTTTCAACTCCTTTTTAACTAGCCTCCGCCTTCTAGCGCAGTCCTGCAACTTTGGTGACATTTCTGACTCCATGATCAGAGACCAAATCGTTTTTGGAATTCACTCTGATCCTCTAAGGGAGCAGCTACTGAAAATCAAGCATATGACCCTGCCAGGTGTTATTAAAACATGCACAGTGCATGAGCATGCCAAAATCACTATGCCCAGTACAAATCGGCTGAAAATGAGAAACTTGCCTCCCACGAGGCAGAGAGTGTGCAGGCCATCTCCCAGATCCTGTGCCTTAGCATTGATGAAAGCGGCCATTTTACGCGCTTTGCCCGGGGCCCCACGCATGCGCGATGCGAATGGGATAACGAAGCGGCCGACACCGGCACTGCGCATGTGCGATGACGGCATTGATGACATCCTCGCTCAGTTTCCGGATGTGTTCGACGGGATGGGCACGCTGTCATATCGATACAAGATTCTGCTATGACCTGATGCCAAGCCAGTGGTCCACACACTAGGCCGGGTCCCGGCTCCGCTGAGCGAGCGCCTGAAGGCACGGCTCAAGGATCTTCAGCAACAGGGCATAATTTTCAAGGTAACTGAACCGACTGACTGGGTCAGCTCGATGGTATGTGTCAGAAAGCCTTCGGGAGACCTGCGTATCTGCATTGATCTCAAGGATCTCAATAAGAATATAATGCGTGAAAACTACCCCATCCTGAAGTGGGAGGAACTCACCAGTGAGATGGCACACGCATGTTTTTCCACCAAGTTCGATGCATCACATAGATTTTGCAAATCCAGCTGGATGAGTCCAGCAGAAGGCTCTACACCTTCATCACACCGTTTAGCAGATACTGCTATAATCGCATGCTGTTTGGCATTGTCTCGGCATCGGAGATCTTCCATTGCATCATGGAGCAGATGATGGAGGGCATTGAAGGGATTTGTGTGTACATGGACGACATCATCATATGGTCCACGACCCCTGAAGAGCATGTTTACCGTCTCCAGCAGGTATTCCGCTGCGTCCATGCCAATGGCCTGAAACTGAACAGGTTCAAATGTTGCTTTGGCATGTTGACACTCTAGTTCCTAGGTGACCAGATCTCTCAGCAGGGCATGCGCTCGGACAGAGACAAGGTCAAAGCCAATGAAGCCATGAAGGTCCCTGAAGACAAGAAGGCGGTGTTGCACTTCCTGGGCACGGTCAATTTTCTGGGCAAGTTCGTCCCAACCCTGGCCTCACACACCACGGCCCTACGAAACCTGGTAAAAAAGTCCACTGCCTTTGAGTGGAAAGCAGCGCATCAGGCAGAGTGGTTGGAGCTGAAAGCCAAGCTCACCACTGCACCCGTCTTGGCATTTTTCGACCCAGGCAGGGAGACAAAGATCTCGACAGATGCGAGCCAGGATGGCATTGGTGCGGTGCTGCTTCAACGCGATGACATTTCATCCTGGGCACCGGTTGCCTACGCATCGAGGGCCATGACACCCACCGAAACACGGTATGTGCAAATAGAGAAGGAATGCCTGGGTCTTCTCACTGGCATTCTCAAGTTTCACGACTATGTCTACGGCCTGCCAACATTCACTGTCGAGCCGGACGGCCCACATTATCCACAAGGACCTGAATGACATGATGCCTCGATTGCAGCACATCCTCCTCAAACTCAGAAGGTACGACTTTGACTTAGTGTACACACCTGGCAAGGAGCTCATCATCGCTGATGCATTGTCCCGCTCCATCACATTGCCTAGTGAACCGCTGGAAATCATCCGGCAGATCGAATCACAGGTGCAGCTGTGTGCTAGCACCCTCCCGGAGTCTGATGAGAAGGTGGTTCGTATCTGCGAGGAGACAGCCAAAGACCCCCTCTTGCAGCATGTCGTGCACCACCTCGTCGATGGCTGGCAGAAGGGGCAGTGCCCTCAATTTTACAATGTAAAGGATGACCTGACGGTGATTGATGGTATCCTCCTCAAGCTGGACCGGATTGTCATTCCACTCAGTCTCCAGAGCTTGCTGCTCCGCCAAATCCATGAGGGACACCTGGGCGTCGAGAAGTGCAGACGCAGAGCCAGGCGGGCTGTCTACTGGCCCGGTATTAGCCAGGACATCGCGAACATGGTCCTCAACTGTGCGACCTGTCAATGCTTCCAGCCAGCGCAGAGCAAGGAGACGCCCCAGCAGCATGAAATCGAGACCTCCCTGTGGTCCAAGGTTGGCATCGACCTCTTTCATGCGAATGGTCGTGACTATGTGTTGATTATTGACTATTTCTCCAATTACCCTGAAGTTTTCCCACCTCCTGATACCTCGAACTATGAGGCCACGAGTGAGGCTTCCATCACACCTGTCAAGGTGCCGTCGTCCCCACCACCACCTCTCCGGCGGTCAACAATGATCAGACGCAAGCCCCAGAGACTCGACTTATGAACATTTGTTTTGTTTGCTATGTTCTGTTTTCTGACATTAGACAGCTGTCTTCACATGTAAATATGTTCACATATGCCACCGTTTGTAAATATGTTCACATATGCCACCACATGTAAGTACGTTCCCATATGCCAACAGAAAATATTTTAAAATGGGAGATGTCATGATATGCAGACATGCAGATAATGATATACAGACAGGCACAGACAGGCAGCTAATGGACACAGAGGACAGGACATGACTAATGAGCAAGCAGGACACTCAGGGGTGGTATCTCACTATAAAAGGCACAAAGCACTCACACTCCACCTCTTTCCACTGATGAACATCTACAGAGTGAGTTGGGGTGTATGTACAGTAGCACACCTCCAGCATGTGGCTAAGAGCTAGTCTGGTTCAGTCAGACAGAGTAACCACACTTAGGTTAGCAGAGAGTCGAACGCATAGAGAACTGTGCTAACTGTGCTACTGGTTCAATAAATCAGATTGAACTAACTTCAAGGTCTGGAGTATCATTTGGTTAAAGCTGCATCCAATTGCAGAGTACCCCAGAGTACAATACACGACAGTATGTACTCTGTAGTAACACAGGACTTAGATTGAAGATCGATACTGGGACAAAGTGTCATGTCCTCCCTGGCAAAAAGCCACGGGTGATAGACCCAGATGTGATACCAGATCCCAACCAGCAGGCTGATCTCCTGGCTTATGGCGGACAGACAATTGCTACCGAGGGCGTAGCTGCCGTTCGTTGTGAACAAGGAAACTTTGATTTCCACATTCTGTATCAGAATGTAAAGCCATGCTAGGGCTTATAGATAGCTTCATGCTAGGGCTCATTCGATTTGGTCCAGAAATGCATGCCCTACAACTTCAAGCCCCAGAGATGACAATGTACAGCGACATTTTCGATTGCCACGTCATCAGCAAACTACCTGATGTGTATCACGTGCAATTAACTGACCTGGTTCCATTGACATTATGTGCTCCAAAAAGAGTACTCGTAGCCATGAGGCAAAAGGTCATTGATGCATTGCATCGCATGACAGCGCTGGGCATAATCACCCCAGAAGAGGAGGACAAGGAATGAGTTTCAGCAATGGTAGCCACTGTAGAAAAGGATGTTGCAGTCAGGATAGGCATCAACTCAGTGCATCTGAACAAAGCATTACTCAGACACACCACCCCCTTAAGACAGCGGAGCAGGTGATAGCCACTATCCCATAAGTAAAGCGGATTTTGGAAAATCCCCTTTGATCTGGCATCTTCAAAACTGACTACATTCATATCCCCAGTTGTTAGATACTGTTTTCCGCCATATTCCATGTGGTATCTCCATTGGTAGTGAGGTATTCCAGCGGTGCCTGAAGCAAATATTCGTGGATCAACTATGCGAGATCATAATAGATGATATCCTGATCTGGGATTGTAATGTGCAAGAATATGCTGCACGTCTTCACTGTGTCCTGGACAAAGTCAGGGATCTCCATTTGAAGCTCAACCCTGCCAAATGCAAATGTTTGGTAAATCAGGTTGCATATGTTGGCATTCCGCTGGCATGAAGTCTGATTCAGACAAGATTGCAGCCATACGACAAGTGGATATACAGTGGACAAGCATGGCTTGCAGCATTTTATGGACATGACAAATGACCTCTCCAATTTCATTCTGTGTTACAATGAGGTCACTGGATCATTTTGCCAATTCCTCCTCCAGGACGTCAAATGGTATTGGCAAGAACATAACATAGCATCTTTCCACTGGCTCAAGCAATCATGAGCAACCCCACTGGTCGGACAATACTTTGATGTTCAGGATCCTATGCTAATCTCGGCAGATACCTTCCAGCAGGGACTCGGTGCAGCATGTAGAAAAATGGCAGACCTTTACCTCAATGGACACTGAGACTCATGCACAAATCGAGACGGAACTGCTTGCTCTAGTTTTTGCACGGCGGAAATTTCACGATTCATATATGGTCGCCCCGTGGCCATTGAAACCAAACGCTTATAACTACCCTGAAGAAACCTCGCAAAACTGTGCCTGCTTGATTGCAACACATGATGTTAAAACTGCAGTGCTATAATATCAGCATCATATATTAATTGGAAATTAACTCTACCTGGTTGATGCCCCCTTTAGAGCTTTCCTACCCACTATGGACCAGGCTGATCACAGGGCAGATGTGGACATAATGAAAACTGAGGTGTTGTCCTCATAACATCCAGGAGCTTAAGCAGGCTTTACAAGCTGACATCACATGCACACAACTGTATGACATAATAATGAAAGGTTGGCCAGAATCTTTCAGGGAGCCTCCTCATAAATTCCACATATTCTTTGTCTTCAGAGAAGAAAGAACCACTAAATATGGCCTAAACTTGCATAGTCAACGATTTGTCATTCCGCCTGCCCTCCAATGATACTACATCCAACATACCAAGGGTATCTGGGTTGGAAGGAACTAAGGCCAGGGCCAAAGAATCACTGTACTGGCCCTCTATGTTCACCGATATAGACAGGGATCTCTCAAGATGCTCACCTTATAATGCGCTAAATCCACAATAAGCAAAGGAGCCCCTACATCTGCATGAAGTCCCAGGCCTCCCATGGGCATTCATAGCGGCTCATATTTTTCAGTGGAATGATAAACAGCACTTGGTCCTTGTCGACTCATTTGTGGTTAAAATTTGACTACCTTCCAAACACAGTGATCATCAAGCTCAAGAAACACTTTGCCACACATGGTATCCCGCAGAGAATTATGATAGACAATGCTCGACAGTCTGTCTCTGCAGAGTTTCAGAATTTTGCATGCATCTGGGACTTTGAGCACATCACAAGTAGTCCCCTCCAGCCACAGTCGAATGGGCGAGCAGAAAGAACAGTACGCTCAATCACCTCTTGGAAAAGTGTGCATGGGACCACTCAAGTATACTGTGCTACTCAGCCAGCATAACCTTCTGTGACAGGGCCTGCCCTCGTCCGCACAGCGACTATTTTCGAGGTGCGCTAGGATCATGATTCCCACTGCAACGGCTCTGTTGCAGCCCAAACTTGAATCTAATGTTCAAAATAAACTGTTGCAATACAGGCTGAAACAAGGCACATTATGATCGACATGCTCACAGCCATAGCCCCTGGCACCAGACCAAACTGTCCGTATCCAGACCACATTGGCCATGACTAGCTGGCGGTTGTCAGCTATAATGCCCCACAACGCAACAGCTACATGGTTGCTTCCAACAGCAATCAGTATGTATGATATCAGTCACCTCTTGCAAGTTTCAGAGCCATCACCAACAGCTGGCGCTGCTACTCAACCATCTTGCCTTAACCGCAGACCCTGGACACCCATGTAACTACAGACCCCATCGGAGTCTGTGGCAGCGGTTACCACATCTGTCAGACCCCATCGGAGTCTGTGGCCACATTTCCCCAGCAGTTACCACATCTGTACAACACACACATGACTTGTCTTGTGAGTCCAGCATAATGGACACAGGCCACCTCTTATCACACGCTCTGGGAACCTGAAGAGGCCCAACACACGATATTGGGATTTCATCACCACATTCACTGGTTGGACTGTGGACATTGTTTGTTTTATATTCTCTGTTATTCCCTCCCAGCACATATTGAAAGAAGGTGGAGGGGTACACATAATGGGCTATGCACAAAGTTGCAAGAGCCCAATCTCATTGCTCACACAAACCATTGTACCCTGTTGAACAGCGAACTGTGTTTGTACACACATGCCCGTATATAGTTTTCACTGCGCACACTGTTACACCTCATACTACAGGGGGCTCAAACCAATCAGGGAGGATGTAGACCGGGTCGTCACATAACTAGGTGATGACATAGTTATTGTCAAGAGTCCCTTGGCTGGAACGCGGAAGATTTCCCCGGGACCTTGGGCAAAGCATAAGTGTTTTCTTACAACTGCCACATTAGTTAAATAAACTTACTCTCACTACAGTCCTTGTTGAAGTTAGTGTTACAGCAAACCAGAGAAAACATGAAGAAAAGAAAAGGTGTGGTATGTGTATTTCAAAAATGTTGTACACTGATTCGCATCACCACTTCCGTATGCTGCCAGCAATTGTTAGGCATACATACGCAAGCTCCTTTAACAGGATGGTGTCTTTCACACTTCTTGTTGAAACTATCCAGATGGCATTTTTCAGCCTGATATAGATATGAAAGGTGTGATTTTCCACTGTATTGCGCCCCAGTGTCAATCTGGGTTTGCCGGGTGCATCACGGGAGAGGCCCAAATCAGGCTTCACGCTTGAGTCACCCGACCTGCGGCGCCCAGCACTAACTGGATCACGCCCTCGTTGGGCGTGATCCAGATAATCTATTTAAATTTAACCCTTTCAAAATAGTGCCCTGATCTCTGAGGAGTCGATCTCGCCGGCAAGTTCAGCCCACCAATGATGAAAATATTTCGAAGTGTGGGCTCAACAAGTGAGAAACTCGACAAGGCCCCAAAAAAATGACTAGTGTGGGTGAATCCAGATCTGGATCTCATCCGAAAGGCCAGAAGGAAAACCCCCGCCAAACCCACCCTCTTCGGGTGGGATTCTTCATTTCCCCAGCCGCGTGTTTCTCGGCCACATGCCGTTAGCTGGCAGCGGGATTCTCTGTTCCCGTCACTTATCATTGTAGCCACCCCACACTGTTGGGAAACCCACGTGCTGGGATGCGCTGCTGGTGGGAACAGAGAATCCCGACGGCGGAGAATTCAGGCCTCATCCATTTTTTGGGACAATCGCGTGTTTGAGAAGTGGATGTATGTGAGCTGATTTAGTTTCCTGTGGTTTCTTAAAGCGTTGCCGACAATTCCAAGTACTGCAACAACACTAAGCATTTATTTTAAAATACAATGACAAACTGTTCTACTGACATTAACAAACATTTCTTTTAAATGTTTGGCAAGATTATAATTTCAACCAGTACATTCAGACCACGACAGATTCACTCTCGTCTTGATTATCTTGGGCATATTCTGAATGGCTGCTATGCCTGTGTAACAACCTCCTGTTTTTAGATTACAGTACTTCTGCTGCGAGAGACGGTGCTGAGAGATTAGCAGATCTGCCATGTCTTATTCTTTTCTATTGTGCCCTGCGCTTTTTAATTAAAAATGCCACTGACATTAATATATTCCACTATTAGAATAAACAGGGATCCTTATGTTTAAAGGGATTTGTGATCGCTTTCATGATTTTGATCATAAATGTCACTCACTTCCCTGTTCTCTTGGAGCTGCTGCTAAGCGTTTATACTTTAAATGTTCCTGGAATGGATCCAATGTTCCGCCTTGCTTCAGACAATAACATCCCTCTATTGTAAATGTTTTAAATTTTAGATTGGCCAATAAATTGGGAATTTTGAATTAAATTCTCTTTGCTCATCCCTCAATGCAATTATTTTGTCTGAGAGTGGGAGGAGGAAAAGTGAATTAAACCAATACACACGTGCTGTTCATGTAAGGATGGAAGTTAAGATTTTATGTGTGTGTGTATATTTCCACGGGGTTGGGGGGGGGGGGGGGGTAATCTCGCCCAGCCAACCCACTAATGGAAAGTTGTAATTTGTTAATTGTATCAAAATTTCTCTGCTGGCTTTGAAAAATTGGATGCGTGTGAAGCATTCCCATGCATAATGATTGCAAAGGGTTGTTGTCAGAAACAGACTATTTGATATGCAAGTCAAGTGACCAGGCAAAGGTAAAATCCATCAAAGTCAGAAGGCTGTAATTCACACTCTTTAATTTGTAAAGGAGAATTGATTCACAACAAATTGCTTGCCGGGAGAGATCTCATTTGTACTGTTGAAAGTATGCTTCAACAGTATGGGACAGATTTTTAAAATGTGTGCTCTTTTATAGACTTCAATGCAGGAGAGCAAATCAGTCACTCAGCCAGGGAGGTCTACTTGCCTTTTAGGATTTTTCGTCGAATTTTATAAAATCTAGCAAGACAAATTCAGCTATCCGTCTCTGTTCTGTAGTTTCCTTGCCTCTATTGCTAATTTTGCAACAGAGCTCCCCCTATAGACAGAAGTGCTCAAGTCAGGGCTGGATTCTCCATTTGGGAGACAAAGTTCAATTCTCCCAAAATATGACGAACAGCGCGATTTAACCAGAAAAAACCTATAGACGCAATTCTCCGGAAATATTTCGAAGTGTTGGAGGGAGCAGGAATTGCCGCGAGCTTCCTGGCGCTCGGCCCAGCAATGCTGGAAAGATCATCTTTGGAGTTTAGCTACAAGGTTAGGTTTTTAATATTCTTTCGAGGGAAAATGAGGGCATCACTGACTGGGAGCCCTCCACTAACAAAGTCAAGCAGCAATTTAACTGCATTTGCTCAGCCAACCTCAGCCAGCTCGCAACATTGGCGCCAAGGAGACAAGCCCCAGGATTAGGGGACTAAGGCCTGGGGAGGTGTCTGGATGTGGTGGAGGCCAGGAGGGATGACCTGTTCTCCTGGGGGTCTTGGAGGGTGAGACACAAGGCTGTCTGTGGTGAAGTGGCGGCAGCCGTTAGTTCCAACAGTATGATAAAGAGAACTGGCCAACAGTGCAGGAAGAAGGTCAACGACTACACCGGGCAGCACGCGTGAGTAGACACCAATGACCCCCCCGACCCCCTCCCAAGACCCTTCCGCTCACCCCTCCCCATGGGAGAACCACCCCCCAACACTCCAAGTGACCCCCAGCTCTCTCTTCCCCCTCCACCCCGCATTCACACCTCCTCTCCCACCACTGAACCGCACGTGTGGTTAACGATGCCCCCTCTGTGTCTCTGCAGGAAAAGCTTTCCCACAATAGGCAGGAGAGGGCCCAGGCCAGCAGAGGGGTGTCAGACATAAGAATCCTCACCTCCTCTGAGGATCAGGCCATGGAGGTGATTAGCATGGCCAAGGATAGAGCGGTCACCCACGGAGAAGCTGGCGGACACTTCAGAGGTGAGGAACCACCAGGCTCCAGCCGAGGGGACCTGCCAAACGTGAGTAATGATTGCCTTACAGACTGACCCATCCCTCCCACTGACCACTTTTCATTCTCCCACAGGTACTCCAGCCAACGGTGCTGGCCCATCCCGGTCGGCCCTCTATCCTGACTCCGAGGAGAACAACTCGGAGCAGAGCTCCGAGGATGCCACTGTGGTCGTGGCACAGCTGTCATCACCACCCCCCACCAATGCAAATACACACACCTTGGTGGGAAATATTAGTGGATAGGCTTCTGGGGCACAATCTGGTGAGCACCACACTACTGAGGCAGGAACCCCCAGGCGAGACAACAGTCGGAGCGCTGTTGGATCCCAGGACCCAGTTGGGTCCCAGCCTGATGCCGAGCTTGTGGAAGTGGGTTAGCCAGAGCTGATGGAGATGATAGGAAGTGGCCGGGATGTCGGAGGGAGATGTTCTCATAACTGCAGCAGATCCAAAGCCAATTGGAGCAGTCCCAGAGGCTACGGGCACAGGATATGGTACCGGCAATGAGTGGCACCGAGGCCAACACTGCTAGGGTGGCGACCGCAGTGAGGAGCCTGGTGCACAACATCGGCACCATGAGTGAAGGTGTCCAAGGCATCGTGCAGTCGGTGATGGCCGTGGCTGAGGGTCTCGGCAGAATGACCGCTTTGCTGGGGCATGTGACCCAGCACCAGGCCAACCTTGATGAGTTTCTGCAGGACATGTCCCGCTCTTAGATGGGCATGGCCGAAGTGCTGCGGAGCTTGTCCCAGTCTCAGATGGACATGGCTGAGGCATTGCAGACCATGGCCTGGTCACTGAGAAGCATCGCCGAGGGCGTCGACACCATGGTATGGACCATGGGGAACTGCCAGGACTGGCAAAGCCAGATGATGCAGCAACAGCAAAGGCTCGAATCAGCTGCCCCTCCATCCCAAGGTGAATCCCAAGGCCCGATGGGCACTGATTGGGAGGAAGGGCGCTGACTGTCTGGCCAGTCCTGTCCCATGGAATGGCGATGGTGGGCAACAGCTCACCCAAGTTCCACCCCTCTGATGAGGCAGCGTCTTGAGATCTGTACACGGGACAGGATGGCACTGCTGTGCATGTGCCTCCAGACCCAGAACCTCCAGGGGCGTAAATGTAACTTGACGAGGGAGGTTGTTGGCTGCCTCCTCTTTTGATGTGCATCCTGGGGAAATACCAAGACACAGTGGTAGAGCCAGGACGGTCAATCACGTTGAGGATCACTGGGGGCACCAGGGTAGGGGGGAGGGAGTGGTGGGGTGGGTAGGTAAGTGGTGGGGAGGTGTGGATTAGGGGCTGGGGTGGCTTGGGGGTGTGGTACCATTGGTAGTGAGGTGTTATCCAGCACAGTCAGTGAGGGTTATGCATGATCGGTGCGGCAGACAGGCACTGACAAGCGTCCACATGATCCAGTGGTTGGAATTGTGATGCTGCAAGCGATTGCCCCCCCCGGTTGCCCCCCAGCACCTCTCCCCAATCACCCCCATAGCAGCCCACCCCTGTGGAGATCCCCCCCCCCCCCCCCCCCCCCCCCCCCCCCACGCCGAACACTGACTTGGCAAGCCATGTGCCCCCGGCCTTGTTGCCTGTGAGCAAAAATGGCTGCTCACTTCCTTGGATCTCCACAGAAGCCATTCCACCAGGATCACGTTTTTCAAAAGGAGTACTAATTGACGCCAGCGTGAGCACTTGCTGGAGAGGCCACTGAATGACGGGACACCGTTGGATATGGGGCTACCTTTGATTGTATGGAAATGGGGCTTAAGTGGTGATAATTGTTTTCTGGCCTTGCTGAGGCAAGATCCCGATTTTGCCTACGGGAGCGGGCTGGTTGCATTGCAAACTGTTTGGTGCCTGGTGCGGATCTCAATTTTTGCCTCTCCCGCTATTCATCGGCCTTGTTACGCTTGAGCGTATTTTACATTTTGGGCAGGGAGAATTGTGAAGAAGAACTTTATTTGTGCAGTGAGTATTCAAGATCTGGAACTCATTGTCCACAAGGACGATGGAAGCGGAAATAATCGACGACTTCAAAAGGAAATTGGACCGGCACTTACAAGTAATTAACTTGCAAGCTATGGTGATCAAGCAGGGATCCAACATGGACTTCATGGACCAAATAGCCTTCTTTGGGGTTTACATGACTCTGTGACTCTGTTGGTTGGCCTCGAGAAGATGACGATGAACCAGACTGGTACAGTTTGCTGTAGATATCAACGCAATGCTGTTAGAAAGGAAGTTCCAGGATTTTGACCCAGCAACAGTGAAGGAACAGTGATATATTTCCAAGTCAGGATGGTGTGTGAATGTGGTTTTTCCATGTGTCTGCTGCCCTCGTTTTTCTAGGTGGTAGAGGTCACTGGTTGGGAGGGCGCTGTCAAAGGTGTCTTAGCAGATTGCTGCAGTGCATCTTGCAGATACAAATTGCTACTCCTGTGCGCTCTGGCAGAGAGAAGGAAGGCAATAGCTGGACAGCCAATTGAATGGATTGCTTAATTCTGGATGGTGTCAAGCTTTTTAATTGTGTTACTAAAGCTGCACGTATTCACCTATACGTGGTGAGTGGTGCATCCAATTCTTGGCTGATACATTGTCAATGTTGGACAGGCTTTGGGGAGTAAGGAGGTGAGTCACTTCCTGCGGGATTCCCAACTGGGCTATTTATGAGTGAAGTTTTCACCCTATGCCTTGTGGAAATGATTACTTCCTGAAATGCTGTGCATTCGGTGCCAAGTCCAATTTTCAAGATTGAGTTTGACAGATTTCTGTTGGATAGGGAACAAATGCAGGCAAATGGAGATGAGGTGAAAGTAAGCCATGGTTAAACTCAATGATGCACCCATATCCTCAGGCATCTTGAATGCACCTCCAGTAATTGAGGCTCAGCAGTGAAGGGAAGAATAACTGTAAATTTAGCAATCCTACATTCCTAGCAGTTTGGAGAATGAGGGCAGCGCGGCGGCACAGTGGTTAGCACTGCTGCCTCACAGCTCCAGGGTCCCGGGTTCAATTCCTGCCTCGGGTAACGGTCTGTGTGGAGTTTGTACTTTCTCCCTGTGTCTGCATGGGTTCCCTCCCGGTGCTCCGGTTTCCTCCCCCAGTCCAAAGATGTGCAGGTTAGGTGGATTGGTCATGCTGAATTGCCCCTTAGTGTCCAAAAGGTTAGGTTACAGGGATAGGGTGGAGCTGTGGGCTCGGTTGGGATGCTCTCTCCAAGGGCCTGTGCAGACTCAATGGGCTGAATGGCCTCCTTCTACACTGTAAACTATGAGTTTGAACTTGTCACTTCTGTTTTATGACTTGGCCCATGGATCTCGGTTAAAAACAATGGATTGCTGAATTTACCTTCTAATGTATGAAAAGGAAAAATCTTTTAGTTCTCCTTTAAATCACGTGTGATTGGTTTATTGAACTACTAAACTATTTTAAAAAATATGAAGTATTTATGATAAATTTTTATCGGAGTGTATGTTGGAATTGTGAAGTAAAGGAATATCCCTGGCATTCAAAAGACATCAATGAAACAAATGTTGATTCAAATAAAAATTGCTTCCAATAAACATTTATTAAAGTTTCTCTGTGTTCAAAACAATACTCTGCATTAGGGACTCACACTAATACAGTATTGATGGAACAAAAAGAAGTCTAGTTGTAGATTAGATCATCAATTAACTGTCAGAGATTGGAGGAAACCTTTCTGATAACTTGAAACATTTAAAACTTCAGAACATGAGACCCAATCAGCTCACGGCACGCTGAAGACCACTTTGCTTCCGAGGAGCCCAATATATTGAAAAAAATCTGACTTTGCACTACACTTTATAATGATTTGCAGCTCCCGTGGTAAAAGATTTGATGCTTTACTGTGATTAAATGGAGAGGAAATCGTAAAACATGACCTTTTCGCTGATATAGTGAATATCTTAATGGAATCTACAAGAGTACACGGTACATATTACATTTACCGCATAGTCCACAGGTCAGATAATTACATTTAAACTAACATTTTAATCGCGCAAATGCCTTAACCTTTCTGAGGTTTCCCCCTGAGTTTCAAAGGCTGACAATACTATTTGGGTAGTTTTGATTAGAAGCTGCACTGGTCACATGTTTCCAATAATTATAATTATGGAGGAACTGTGTGTTTTGCAGGGCATGATCGACCCAAATGAGGACAGAGTCCCGTAGCACGATTAGCCATGTGTTTCCCAGTGCTTGGAGTGCTGAGAAACAGCATACTATCTAATGCCCATTTGGGTAGGCCGGGACCCTCAGCGGGGAAAGTGCTTAGTCCCATTCTCTTCACTGAAGCTTGCCGGAACTCCTCAGTGCAGCGAGATGGAGCCCCAATCTCTCGGGCCCGCGACGTGACCACCCCCCTGATCCCCCCAAGCCTCAACTTTCATTAAGGGGATGTGTAGAGGACTGTCTGTCTTGAAGTTTGTAGGCAGCACGGTGGTTAGCACTGTTGCCTCACAGCGCCAGAGACCCGGGTTCAATTACAGCCTCAGGCGACTGCCTATGCGGAGTTTGCACATTCTTGCCGTGTTTGCGTGGTTCTCCTCCCACAGTCCAAAGATGTGTAGCTTAGGTTGATTGGCCATGCTCGATTGCCCCTTAGTGTCCAAATGGTTAGGTGAGGTTACTGGGTTACGGGGATAGATTGGGGGCGTGTGCCTAGATGGGGTGCTCTTTCAGAGGGGCGGAGCAGACTCAATGGGCCAAATGGCCTCCTTCTGCAATGTAGGGATTCTGTGTATTTAAGGGTTCTGGTTGCCTCAGATTAATCATCAAAATAAGGGCATGCAGAAACGATAGCTTGTTTGGAAAAGTTACTCGCTGAATTCTCTTATGGGTAAAGATAAAAACAAGTGTCTCTTTCCTCTTGTAACCATCATTGCTTGCCTTTTGTTCAAATTCCTTTTTCAGTCTTTCCATTTGTTTTCCATTGATTCATTTTTGTTTACTGCTCTGCCTCAGATATTTCCATTCTTCTATTGTGTTTCTACCTTTCCTTTTCAGTAAGTTTCATCTTCTTTATTTCAGCCTCTTGCTTGTGTCCCTCTACATTTCCCTGTATGCCGAGGTTTTCTTCATTCTGATTTTTTTCTCTCTCTCTCTTTCTCTTTCAGTCTGTCATTCTTTTCATTTTCAGAGCCTGTCATTTGAAATTAATGATAAAAATTTCTAAAGTCAAATATATTCTAAAATAGCAGGTCTACTCTACCTCCAACTGGCAAATAATATGGTCCTCACTTGTCACTTTATATTGTCGTATTATTTGAAAAGTGTATGAACTCTATTGTTATACACCGGCATACATAAATACCCAGGATGCCACATTACACAGTACTGCACTAAAGTCTGTGCATTAAGCATTCTGCAGCACATGGTGAGTGTTTAATAATCAAACTTCTGGAAACTTCAAGATGTAAAATGGTGGCAGCAGGTGTTTGCGAATAAAACACAAACATTCTAAATAAAATAATTGCTGAATTAGACTGAAAAAAATCAACCTGAACGCGTTCTAGAGAGAGAAACAAAAACAGAATGAATTTTGGGAAAATAAACTAGCCAACACCACAGAAATGAATGCACAGTTCCAGCCCATGATAAATTGAGAGGCCATGATGACGGGAGGTATCTGAGAAGTTTTCACAAAAGTGCACCTTTACATTTAGTCATTTTCTAATAGACACCAGCAAAGTGGAAAAGGTTATTTACATCATTTTGTCGACAGGAGAGAGTTACATTTTTTCATTAGCTGGAAATTGAGTGAGGATGTCAGTGAAATCTCAGACAAAATGGGTGGGATTCCCTGTCCCGCCACATCTGTATTCTGATTCTGTCTGTGAGGAGTCTGCACATTCTCCCCGTGTCTGCATGGGTTTCCTCCAGGAGCTCCGGTTTCCTCCCACAAGTCCCGAAAGACATGCTTGATAGTTGAATTGGACATTCTGAATTCTGAATTCTTCCTCACTGTACCCGAACAGGCGCCGTTGTGTGGCGACGAGGGGATTTTTACAGTTACTTAATTGCAGTCCCGGCAGACAGACAATGGGATTTTCCATTGTGGGCACCCACACAGCTTCGGGAAATCCACGGGCGTGTGTGTGCTTCTGGTGAAATGGAAGATCCCGCCCAACATCTTTGAGAAATTCAGCATGCATATCCTGTTTTACATGTGATAAATGATTTAGAAGTGGGATGATTGTTAGAAGGCAGATAAGACAACCATTTACCACATGAGGGGATGGATTCTCCACTTCCGGACACTGGTAGCACGTTTCCTGATCTAACAGAGAATCGAACGTTGTCTGAAAAACATGGTCGCTGCCAATCCCATTCCGATCCTCTGGTCCCCCACCAGTGGCAGCAGCGAGCACGTGCATACAACCCTTGCTCAACCCCATCTGTAAGACCAACCAACCCGCCAGGCTCTTCGCATGGAGACGAATAGCTGCACAGTATGAACCTCCCCCCCATACATCAGTTTACCATCCTCCTGGTGGGATAGCACAATGCCCACCCAGTGAGGAAACCCACAGTACACCATACTGGGAGAAACAAAACAGAGGCCACTGTGGTGAATGTGTAACCACTATAATTTACACTGTACTTTACTGTGTCCCTGTGGGCTCCATCTGTGAGCCGTTGCGCGGCTCTGCCCACAGGGGGAAATGAGGAGCATGTACAGGGCTCCGCCCTCAGCTCCAGCCCCTTCAGGAAGTATAAGTGCTGCGGTCCTGCGAGTCTGCCTTCAGTTCAGCATAGTCGCAGGCAGGCTCAGTTGTAAGCCGATTAAAGCCACAGTTTACTCCAACTCGTGTCTCTGGTTGAATTGATGGCCGCATCAGCCACAGAGCTTATTGCTAACATCAGTTGCGGCAGCCACCAGTACCCTTGTTGGCAGGGACGGGTAGTGAGGATAGATGCTCCCTACATCACAGGCTGGGTGCAAGTCACTGATGGGGACAGAGATGTAGTGCAGATTACATCATCCTGAAGGGGCCGGTGGCGGGGGGAGGGGGGGTGGCAACATTTTGATGGTTGCGCAGCAGTACAACTCAGTGTGACCATGTAACCCGGTGGCATTCAATGGTCAAGGGACTCCCCGCAGAGACATAATGCTACTAATAATAATAATCTTTATTAGTATCACAAGTAGGCTTACATTAACACTACAATTAAGTAACTGTAAAAATCCCCTCGTCGCCACACAACGGCGCCTGTTCGGGTACAGTGAGGAAGAATTCAGAATGTCCAATTCACCTATCAAGCATGTCTTTCGGGACTTGTGGGAGGAAACCGGAGCTCCTGGAGGAAACCCATGCAGACATGGGGAGAATGTGCAGACTCCTCACAGACAGTGACCCAAGCGGGAATCGAACCCTGGTCCCTGGTGCTGTGAAGCAACAGTGCTAACCACTGTGCTACAGTGGGGCGGGATTCCCCGTTGAGCGATCGTGAAATCGGGAAACGTGATTGGGTGGAGAATCACATTTCTGGATCTCAGGAATGCAGCTGACAACAAGTTGCTTTGATGATGTTGAAATATGACTAATCTTCATCAGGCCAAAAGAATGTGATCATTACCATGCTCGATACTGATGAAGAGTAGCGGGAGAACCCCTAAACAGGGATCGTGCCCATCGCCAAACAGAGAGTAACGCTCTCGATCTGCTTCACACCCTCATTGGGCGTGAACCAGACTCGCATATTTAAATGAGTCTTTAAACTAATTTAAATATGCTCAGCCCAATCGAGGCCAGGGTCTCCCGGCTTCTGGGTCACCACATCCACTGACGCAGCGTGAGGCCGGCGGGAAGCAGTACAGGGTTTCCAAAACGGAAACCAGACGTGATGGCCAGAGCCGATGGGGTCAGGGGCCATTGCAGCCTCAGCAGGCTGGGGACAGGGCAGTGCCAGGATGCCAGGGGGCACAGCAGGGTGCCAAGGGACATTGTCATGTCCTGGCATCCAAGAGGGGTCATGGCCATGAAGGGGGGGAGGGAAATTGAGTGGGGAGAGGTCTGAAGGGGGACATGTAGATGAAGGTCTGCAATGAGGTTTGGCTGAAAGGGGGGGGGGGGGGGCTCTTTGGCATCCCGATTGTGGGATCTCTTTTAATTAGGCGGGTTTTGTAGACAAAGGCATTGACTTCACGAGAGGCCAAGCTGACAAGGTACAGCTCACATTATTCCACACTATTCATAATAATCACTCTCACTACTCACTACTCACTACCCTCCATAGGGTCTCCTTCTCCAAACTGCTTCCAGATCGGGGTTTATATTCTGTGGGAAGCTCTTCCTTCCTTAGGAGGAAGCTCTGTCCTCGTAGTCACCTGAGTAGCCTATACTCTGAGGTATAGGAGGGGAAGCAGATGCTATACAAGCTCTGTTCCTGTAGGGGCCTTAACTCCCCTTCCCCCCTCCCCCACTCCCACCCCAAGTCTGGAGAAATGTCCTCAGGTGGAGGGTCCCGTGGCCGCTTGGGTTATGGGCGGAGTTCCAGGGGTGGTATAGCCAGCCCGGGAGGTGTGTAGGGTACCGGGATCTGCCGCTTCCGTGATGAACGTCACAGCTGGCATGGTCCAGCCGGTACAGCTGCTGGTGCAATTGATGTTGGGGTATCGTCACTGGGAGGTTTAACCATACCGGAATCCGTCTCGCTGTCTACACCGTCGCTGGCCAGGTCAACAGTTGCCACAAGTTCCCCGGCACCCGTCAACAGGAGGCAGAACATGCAGGTGGGGCCCTAGTTCCCCTCTGGTCTTGGAGTTCTTCGGCTGTACGGGGAGGGAGTCCGGTTCCTGCTTGGGGCCGGGGGTTGCTAGTCACGTCATCGTAAATGGTCCAGGCGGCGGTGTGTCTCTGTGCCCTGTACCTGGATTGCTTAAGAGTCTGGTTCCGTCACATGGAGGACTACCCCAGGGATCCATGTGGCTCTGGTCCCAAAGTTCCTCACACAAACCGTGTCACCCGTCATGAGAGTCTGTCTCCAAGTGGTCCTGCTGCTGACCGACCCATACCCTGAAGTTGGGGAGGGCGAGGCTGAGACGCGTCCGGAGTCAGAGCCCCATGAGCAACTCTGCCAGTGCAATGGAAGTTTTGGCAGGAGGCGTCGTTCGATAACTGAAAATAAACTGCGGCAACTGCGTTTCCCACGACCCTGGGGTCATCCATTCATGGCTCTAGTGAATGTTTGTACCGCGCATTCAGCTAGCCCATTGGAGGCCGGGTGGTAAAGGGCCGTACGTACATGCCTGATGCCGTTCGTGGCCATGAGCAAAGCAAACTCCTGGCTTGTGAACATCCTCACATTGCCGTACACCAGGATCTCGGGCAGTCTGTGCATGCTAAGAATAGCCCTCAGTCCGTCCATCGTTGCTCGTGTGGTCGCGGTGGGGACCCGATGTACTTCCATCCACTTCTAGTGGATGTCCACTAATTTAAGGAATGTGGCCCCCTGAAACGGACCAGCAAAGTCGATATGTAATAAAAGCAAATTACTGCGGATGCTAGAATCTGAAACGAAGGAGAAAATGCTGGAAAATCTCAGCAGGTCTGGCAGCATCTTTGTCTTTGACAAAGAGTCAGTGGACTCAAAACGTTGGCTCTTTTCTCTCCCTACAGATGCTGCCAGACCTGCTGAGATTTTCCAGCATTTTCTCTTTCAAAGTCGATTTATACCTGGGACCAAGGCTTCCCGGGCCTCAGTCCCACTTCTGTCCCTTCTTCAGTAGTTGGTGGAGCGGACTGAGCAGCGTGGACATCCTGGGCACGATCCAATAGACATAGCGGACAGAGCAAATAATCTCCAGCTGCTCGAAACGGTTCCATTCCTGGTCTCCCTTGGCGTGAAGTGCATACGGCACAGAGCGGGCGTTTCCCTCCACATTGATTGTGGCCATTGCTCCTTTGATGGTCCCGAGGCCAAGCCTTTATTGAAAACCGAAGAGAACTTGTACAGCACTCCATCCGGTCCATGGGGGTACATCTGGCGCATGCGTTGCCAATCTAAATATAGGTGATGCAGCAAATCGTGCTCCAATAGGCTGGGCCCATTACCACAGACTACCACCAATTGTAAGCACACGGACTGGTCTCCATATGCCATGGGCAAGTGGACGGTGCCCTCGATTTCCAAGAGCTGCCCGCCATGTCATGAAGCTCTAATTGCTGAAGACCTGTCCGGATGGCAGCAAATGTGTGTAGACTGGCGACCAAAACTGTCCAGTTCCATCTCAGTGGGGTGTTAGTTTGGCAGCAGTGTCACCCTGATAGGTGCCATTCTGGGGCCAGTTACACAGAGCAGCGATAAGTTTGGCTCCACAGCGTCCAAGTCCTTCAGGAAATGCATGCGGTCTCGTGGGGGGAAATGGTGACTTGTCCATTGCCGGAGGATGGCGCCCTCACCTGATTATCCAGAGCCTCGTTCCTGGCTTTGGTTCCCCGCTCGATACAGGCGCCTGCCATCTGGGAACGATGAGTCGGGGAAAGCCCCATGGTAGCTGCAGCGGTTGCGGGACCTGCGGTGACATCCGACCTGGGAAGTTCCTGTCACCTTGCTTCCGGTAGGCATCGGCTGATGCTCTTGGCGATGCCCAACGTTCATGGCCGCCAGGAGCTCGCAGTTGGCACTTTCCTGGGCTAGCGCTCTGTATCTGTATCTATGCTCAGGAGTCGCCAGGTGCCGTAACAGACACCGTCACAAGTTATCAAGGTCAAGTTCAAAGCAATAAGTCTTAACACCGATCAGTAAGTCTAAACAATTAGTGTTTATTATAACAGATATAATAAATACTCATGCACACGCTAAAAGACTAATACTTATTTATACTATTAAACGACTAAATACGTATCTAAGTAGGAACCAGCAAGGTCAGGGGACAAGGCCTTTGTTCCTTTCTGGACTGCACCTTCTGTTCACTAATAGTCGGCAAGAGTATAACAATGCCTGGGTCACGTAGCGATCGTTGTTTTGGCACTTACTGAAAGATGGCTGATGCTCAATGGCCGGAGTCTGGAAGCAACAGATCTGGGTCGGAGGCAACAGATCTGGGCCGGAGTCTGGAAGCAACAGACCGAATCATGTGCTTGACCTTCTCTTTATAGGTCCTAGAGGTCCGTGCCCCTTGGGGCGGGCTCTTTCACCTGCTAGGTATCGATTGGGTCTTTCCCAATCGAAATCATTCGAATTCCCCTATCCTGGAGTCGTTCCTCGATGGCGGGGGCGGTTCCTAGGGGTCATTGACCTGGGTTCTCTGGCGCCATTCTGGCTGGGTAGCTATAGAAAGTATCAATCGATACTTAAAATGTTTCTATTGTATTTGGGACTGGGCCGGTATCATCTCATTAGTATGCAGATCGTTTTCCTATTTGCACCTTTGGCTGAGTTTCTGCAACTGCCTTGAAATCGGTTTTTACGAGTGTCTCACTGTTGAAAGTTTCTGCAAGCTGTTTGTCCTTACTATGGCTGTTTTTCCCTGCAGTCTTAGCAGTTCTCCATTTTGTAGACTGGTGTCCATTTTAGAGGGCTACATTGCATCTCCCGGTCTCGAAGTCCGCAAATGAAGCGGTCCTGTGGCGATTCAGCCAAGGCAGCTCCGAACTCACAGGAGGCAGTGAGTCCCCGTAAGCGTACCAAGTATTCCCCAGTGGATTCCGCTGGTGTCTGCGAAGCCAAATGGAAAAGGTATCATCGGACACTAATTGGGGTCTGTGGATTTAGGTGATGGCCCACCCAGTCGATCAGTTTGGCGACGACAGCCCATCTGTCCTGTCCAGGTAAGTCAAGTTCCTGATTACTGCATAAGTCAGTCCGCCAACGGCGGTCAGTAAGGTGACAGTCTGTCACTCGTCATTGGTGATGGCATTCATGCGGAAAAAAAGTTGAACTCTTTCGATGTACTGAGCCCAACCATCCAGGTCAGCACCAAAGGCTCGAATTCACCTATGTATACCATGGCTGCTGGCTGTAGTGCGGCCTCCCGAGGTAGTTGAAAAACGGTCTGAGGCCACAGCACTTGCTGCTTACGGCAGCTCCACTTGATCCTTGTCGCCAATGTTGTGGATGGAGGCAAACACTCTATGATATCTGTGGGAGGGGAAGCAAATGCTATACAAGCTCTGTAACTGTTGGGGATCGTAACAGCAGACACACCCGATGCCCGAATGCCGGCAAGGGTGGGTGAGCCGGGTGGGTGGGGGTGCCAAGCCATGTCACCCTCATGTCTGTGTGGTGTGTGTGTGTGTGTGAGGGGGGCATAGCAGGAACATTTAGTGATAGAGGGGAGATGTCATGATGTCCATGGGTGGAAGGGGTGGGTGACCTTCAACTTATCTTTGTGATCGGAGCAGCTTTTAACTTTGGCGTCCCATCTCTGAGGAGAGGGTCTTGCCGCTTTCGGTCCCCACTCCAAAAATAATTGTAATTGTGGGAGAATTCAGTGAGGCCCCCCCAAAGCTAAGAAAAAATGACCAAGTGTGGGTAAATTGCAATGGGAATTATGTGGGAACAGCCAGCAGGATTAGAATTAGAATTAGAACAGTACAGCACAGAACAGGCCTTTCAGCCCTCAATGTTGTGCCGAGCAATGATCACCCTACTCAAGCCCACGTATCCACCCTATACCTGTAACCCAACAACCCCCATTAACATTATTTTTTTTTAGGACACTAAGGGCAATTTAGCCTGGCCAATCCACCTACCCTGCACATCTTTGGACTGTGGGAGGAAACCGGAGCACCCGGAGGAAACCCACGCACACACGGGGAGGACGTGCAGACTCCACACAGACAGTGACCCAGCCGGGAATTGAACCGGGGACCCTGGAGCTGTGAAGCATTGATGCTAACCACCATGCTACCATGCTGCCCCTAGTCAGATTCACACCTGACTTGCTGCCCAAGACAACACATGTAATTTTCTGGGAGATTTGTCCCTCCTCTGGCCCCCCCGACCAAAACAACATTTGTCATTTTGTGGGAGAATCGTCCCCCCCCCCCTTGCCCCCCCATCATCTCATCTGACCAAATTTACCTTCAGCAATGCATCGTACTGCACCGAAAAGTCAACTTAGATTACACAACCCACATCTTTCGACTCCGAGCGCAAAGGTGTTACTAGCTGAGCCACACTGATACCATAAGAAGGAGCATTTTCCGATGTAAGCTTGTGTCTGTATTCATTTGAATTTCAAAATACATGTGGTGCTGATGCTTATGACTCATGTTTTGATCCTATTTACATTTTCCATCATCAAATCTATGTTTTTCAAATACTAAATGTAATTTTCATTCAGTTTAATTTATGCTGCTATTCCAAAAGCAATTTCAAACTGAGGTGAATATAAATCTTTCTGATGGAGTTCTGTCCAAAGCTCTGATGTTGGCCCTGTTGCTGTCTCCATTGGTGCATTCCTGCTCTCTCTGTTTTTATTACAGATTGCCAGCATCTGCAGTATTTTATTCCTGTGGTAATATCAATCTTAGTAATTACAATGATATTATGCCCTTTAAGATGTAAGGTCGGCCAGAGCCTTTGCAATGAACCCATAAGACAGCAAAGCATTCCACAGAAGCTTCAATTAATATTCATCATGAAACATGCATCATTTGCAGAAAATTGCTGTTGTCATTAAAAAAAAATTAGCAGCTCCATAGCGATGCTTTAGAACATACAGAATTACTTCTCACTTCAGTTGATTCGGGTTTCAGACCACATCAAAGAATCGTCATTTGGATTTTTTTTTAAGCTCAGAGGAAATATTTACCCATAAAGGACTATGGTCAATTAAGAAGTCAACATTGTAACTATTCTAAAAGAAAACCAAATGATGTGTGACTCAAGCAACTGGGGAGAATTTCCATTTGTGATAGTATTGAATGAAATCAATACTTCATTGCGTGTTCAATAGTGGCAAATATTCCAATATCTACTGAGCATGAGTTCAGAGCAGGTAGGATGCTGGAGGAGTAGTTATTTTTGGAGGCTCAAACGTCTGGGAGTTTAACTCCAGGTATATTCCATGCTTTTTCTCTCCAGAGCGTCCTTGCCAACAATGTCAGAACAATTAGGTTAAGCGGCCGTGGGAGCAGAAATTGGGAATCAGGTGGCGCGGAGGGATTGTGGCAAGTGGGAGCAGGAGATTGTGGTGATGTGGGGGAAAGAGAGAGATTACCAAGACGGTGGAGACGCTTGGGAACACCATCATCTGCTAAATTCCCCTCCGTGACTTGCATCATCCTAAGTTGGAATTATCTCACCGTTCCTTCACAATCACTGGGTGAAAATCATGGAACTCCCTGCCTAAAAATACTGCGGATGTGCTTAAATCAGATGGACTACAGCGATTCATAAGGTGGTTGGTTCACCTCCACATTCTCAAGGACACTTCAGAATTGGCAATAGACGTTGACTTTGTCAGCCACATTCCCCTTTCATGAATGAATTTTAAAAACTGGATCTTCCTTAAAAGTTTTTACCAACTGACTTGAGTGTTCATTGGTTGCCTGGTCCTTAGTCTGCCTCTGTTAACAGTGAAAAAGGGTGAGTTTGAAAGAGTATGGGCTGGATTCTCCGATTCTGCAGGATCCTCATGGTCTTACGATCAGAAAATTGGCATTACACCCGTACCGATCATCTGCCCGGTGGGAGGCTAGCAGCCGCGCAGCACCCGGCATTACCTGCGGATACAGCTGCAGAATGGGCGGTTCCATGGCCGTGCCGTGCAACATGGTAGCGGCCGTGAGCGGAACTGGCCTGCCAAAAACTGTCCCCCTGTAAACCTCCTCGCCACTCCCAGTCTTCCATCTTCCACCAGTCCCTCCAGCCCCCGCTGAAGCCTACCCCACTGCCAGCGGAATGGCTCCCCCCTGACTGTGGCGGTGCTGAACTCAGTCCACAGCCGCCAGGAGAGGTCCCCGAATGGTGTGAGGACACGTGCCCCACACCGTCAGGGACTTGGCCCATCGGGGGCAGAGCATCGGGGGAGGGCCTCAGATGACGTCCTGAGGCTGTCCATAGGGCGTGTGGTGTATTCCCAGAGTACGTCATTTTTGACGGGGCGGAGCATCGCAAAAACAGCACCGCCCCGAATTCCAGCGTAAATGTGGATTCTCCGGTCGATCGCCGAGTGCAATTTCGGAGTTGGCAATCGGAGAATCCCACACTATCAGTGAGATTCTCCAACCCCCCGCCGGGTCGCAAAATCGCCGTGGGTGCGGCACGAATCCCGTATTCTCTGGCGCCGGGTTTTTGGCGGGGGAGGGGTTCACGACACGCCGGTCAGCGCCCCCCACCGGCAATTCTCCGGGCTCTGATGGGCTGAGCGACTGTCCGTTTTTGCCCAGTCCTGCCGGCGTGTTTAGTCATGGTCACGGCAGGACATGGCAGGTACGTCGGCTTGGGCGGTCCTCGGGGGTCGCGAGGGAATCCGACCCCCGGGGGGGGGGGGGGCACGGTGGCCTGGCCCGCGATCGGGGCCGACCGATCTGCGGGAGGGCCTGTGCCGTGTAGGCGCTTCTTCCTTCCGTGCCGGCCCCTGTAGAGCTCCGCCATGGCCGGCGCGGAGAAGACAACTCCCTGTGCATGCGCCAGAATACACCGGCTGGTCTGCGCATGCGCGGAACCACACCGGCAGTTTCGCGCATGCATGGGATCACGCTAGCCCTTCAGCATGTGCAAACTCACGCAGACCCTTTGGCCCGCCAACCCCTCCGGCGTCCACCTGGCCCCCGGAAGTGCGGAGAATTCCGCAATTTCGGGGGCTGATAACGACGGAGTGGTTCGCGTCGGTTTTCCCTCCGACGTGGGGACTTAGTCCCCCGAAAGGAGAATCCCGCCCTATATGTTTAGATTTGAATCTGTCACTATTTGGCACGGTAGCATGGTGTTTAGCATAAATGCTTCACAGCTCCAGGGTCCCAGGTTCGATTCCTGTCTGTGCGGAGTCTGCACGTCCTCCCCGTGTGTGCGTGGGTTTCCTCCGGGTGCTCTGGTTTCTTCCCACAGTCCAAAGATGTGTGGGTTAGGTGGATTGGCCATGATAAATTGCCCTTAGTGTCCTAAAAATAAGGTTAATGGGGGTTGTTGAGTTACTGGTATAGGGTGGATATGTGGGCTTGAGTAGGGTGATCGTTGCTCGGCACAACATCGAGGGCCGAAGGGCCTGTTCTGTGCTGTAATGTTCTATGTTCCTACCTAACCCAAGTTCATCCATTTTTGGGGATAAAAACTACCCCAAAAGGTCAAAAAGCTATGAAATTAAGAACCAATTGTGATTACAGCAAGTTTCTTCATGAGCCTTTGGAGATTGCCAGAAAACATTGAAACCCCCAATAATGTTAGGCTGCATAATACCCAAATGCAAAGCTGCCAGAAAATGAATTAAAATAAACTGCTCTCTGTTACTGCTATAGCTATAACCACTGACAGCATTCTTTCTCAGCTACATTGTGGAATGTTAGATCAAACAGTCAAACATAGAAAATGTGCACAGGAGTAGGCTGTTCAACCCATCGAACATGCCCTGTCAATCAATGTTAACATGGCTGAGAGATCCACGTCAACAAGCAGTTAGAACCATACTCCCACTCTGTCTTTAGAACCAAGGATTCCAGCTATATATTTCTTCAAATATTCAATGAATTGTTTCGACAGCCTAATATGACAGACAATTCCTCAGGTACACCATATTCTGGGTGAAGAGATTTCTGTTCATCTCTGTCCGAAATGGCCTCCGCCATACCCTGAAACTGTGACCACTTGTTACAGAACCCCACCTCCCATCACCCATCTAGCCAGAGGAAACATCATCCCTGAATCCAATCTGTCCAGCCCTGTCAGAATTTTTATTTTTTTTAAATCTTGGGCTGATTCTCCGTTATTGGGACAATGTCCCCACGCCGGCTTTAGAACTGTGGACTTCCACGCTAGAAAAACTGGCATGAAAGGGCCACATATTCCGAGCCCTGCAGGGATGCGGTGTAGATCTAGCAGCTTTCGCTGCAGATCCAGACCTCCGCACTTCCAGGTCGGAGGCCGCACATGGCATGCTCCATGGCGGACTCGGATCGCGGAGCTGGACCCTTAAAATAAACCCCCCGATCGGCCGCACACCTCACCGTATCGGCCCACGGAAACATTTCCCGGCCGCGTATAAGGCCCCCCCCCCCCCCCCCCCCCCGCCCTCCGAACGGCTCGCCCCCAACAAGGGCGGCCACGGACTGAATGCACAACCATCACGCTAGTTTCCCGACCGGCTGGACCACATTAGATCCACGCCCTCGGGACTTCAGCCGGTTGGAGAATAGCGGAGCGGGCCTCCAGCAATGGCATCAGGTAGATCCTAGGAGGAAAAATACGGGAAAATGGATTCTCCGCCCCCGTACCGGCCGTGATTTTGGCATCTGGGTGCGGAGAATCCAGACCCTTTGTTATTGTGACAAGTAGGCTTACATTACACTGCAATGAAGTCACTGTGAAAATCCCCGGCGCCTGTTCGGGTACACTGAAGGAGAATAAATGTCCAAACTACCGAACAGAATGTCTTTCGCGACTTGTAGCAGGAAACCGGAGCACCCGCAGGAAACCCACTCAGACATGGGGAGAACATGCAGACTCTGCATAGGCAGTGACCCCAACCTATGAAAAAGCAAGAGGGTGGCCAGGGAAAGGATTGGACCACTTAAGGACAGTGGGGGGGAATCTATGTTTGAGCCAGAGGAAATAGACAAAGTATTACATGAGTACTTTGCATCAGTGTTCACCAAAGAAAAGGGGATGGATTCTCCATTTGGGAGACTAAGGGCGGGGTTCCCTAAAATCCCGAGCTCCAGCCAGCGGGGAAACACTCCCGCGCAATCCGCGCATGCACAGAACGGACGTCATGATCTCGCACATGCGCGGAATGGCCAGCATATTTCCACACATGCACGGCGGTTCCCTTCTCCGCACTGCCCCCTGGTTAATATAGAAGAGCCCTACAGGTGCCCGGTGCAGAGTAAAGTAGGCCCCATGGTACCAGCCCGCCCGCCAATCGGTCAGCCTACCCCCGGGTCAGATCCACCTGCGTCTCCCCCCCCGCCCCCCCAGGACACTTACCTTCCAAGGCCCCGCCATGTATGAGGTGAGCAATCCATGCCAGTGGGACAGGGTGAAACTCATCGTCTGCTCGGCCCATTGGGGCCCGGAGAATCTCCGGGGGGGGGGGGCTGCTGTCAACCGACCGCGCAGCGGGAACCCCGCGGGCACCTGAAAAATGCGGTGAATGCGGCCATTGATTCGCTGTCTTGCTGGGGGTTAGCAGCCAGGCAGTGTAGCGCTCCCAGCTCTAGCTGCCGATATGGCCCGGAGCATTGCCGGGTCTGTGACCGTGCATGCGCAAAGCGTCGGCCTGTAGTGGCCATGCCGTGCTTCATGGCAGATTCAGCCCGCGGACCCGGACCTCAAAAATAGTATACACCCCTTCAGCTGCTCGCACGTCCCGGACCGCCCGCCCACAGTGCCCCCAGCCCCAAATGAAGCCCCTCCCTGCTCGCAGATCGGCCCTCACCCGACTGTGGCAGCGCCAGACTGAGTCCGCAGCCGCCACGTTAAGTTCACGACGGGTGAGACCGTACGTGTCCCACGACGTCGGGACCTCAGCCAGTCGGGGACGGAGCATTGAGGGGCGGGCCTCAGGCAATGGCCTGACGTCGTGGGTATTTGGCGCAGGGTACTCCTAGAGTACGCCGCTTTTCAGGGGGATGAGCATCGCGTAACTGGCGCCGCTCCCGATTTTGGCATCATCAGGCACTCTCCAGCCCCTCGTCGAAAGCGATTTTGACATCGGGGTGGGGGGGATAATCCAGCCCAAGAACTTTGTGGAAGGTGATTCTTGGGTAGGGTGTGTGGATATTCTGGGTCATATTGACATCAAAAAGGAGTAGTTATTGGGTGTTTTAAATCACATTAAAGTAGATACTTCTCCTGGACCGGATGGGGTTTACCCCAGAATTCTGAGGAAAGCAAGGGAGGAAATTACTGGGACCTTGACTGACATCTTTGTACCCTCATTGAATACAGGTGAGATCCCAGGGGACTGGAGCATACCTAATGTGGTATCGCTGTTTAAGGAAGGTAGCAGGGATAATCCAGGAAGCTATAGGCTGGTGAACCTCACGTCAGTAGTGGGTAAATTATTGGAGAGAATTCTCAGGTACAGGTTTCATACCCATTTGGAAATTGTTATAAACTGCCTGCTTACTACTGGGTGGGGACTAATGGCAATCCCACAATTTTTTGGGAGTATGAGCTTCCCCTATGAGGGGATCGGAGATATCATTAGCAGATTCCCTGCATAAACAAAGCTGGCCAGTTTGGAACTGGCTCGAGGAGAGTGAGCAGCAAGGGAAGTTGCTGCTGCTGCTGTTGCATATATATGTTGTAAATAAATGTTATTTCTTTCTATCCTTCAACTCGTGCTGGATTCTTCATGGCCCTCACAAAACTGGCGACGAGGGTTAAAGTGAATAGCTGTCTACACTGCTGAAGCCACCTCCCTGAATTTTTGTTGGATACAGGTTGGAAGTTGTTTTCTATTACACCATGCCTCTGTACGGATGTTTGGATGTTTTTGATGCTGTGCTGGAAAGCTGGAACCAGTACTCACGACGGATGCGTTACTATTTCCGGGCAAACAACATCACCGAAAACGAGCGCCAGGTGGTCATATTGCTCACCGCCTGCGGCCCGCATACGTTTGGGGTGATTAGGAGCCTTACGTACCCAGCTGCGCCGGACACCAAAACGTTTAATGAGCTTGTGAACTTAGTGGGGCAACATTTTAACCCAACCCCATCCACGATAGTTCAATGTTACCAGTTTAATACTGCTGAGAGGACCCCAGGAGAATCCCTTGCCGAGTTTCTATCCAGGCTACGCAGGATTGCGAAGTACTGTGACTATGGTGAGATCTTGTTAGAAATGTTACGCAAACGTTTGGTTTGCGGTATTAACAATGCGGCCACCCAGAGAAAGTTGTTAGCTGAGCCAACATTGACTTTTCAACAGGCCATTCAAATAGTATTGTCCCGAGAGAGCATAGAACGGGCAGTGCAGGAGCTACAGGGAATGGAGGTGCATGCCTTGGGGCGCTACCCCTTCCGTCTGAAAGCGTCCCCCCCGCACCCCTGTGGCACCTTGGACGAGGCGACGTCCGGATCGACACCAGTGGCCGTCGGACGTTCCTCCCCGAAGGTGGCCTTCTCCAGAACGAATGGATGAGGAGCCATGTACGTGTCAGACTTGTGGGGGCTGACCCCATTGCGGACGCCGGTCCTGGGGGCGCCAGAGGCGCCTTCGTTCCGACAGAAACTGGGGCCAGCCCAGGGGCCGTACCTTCCATTTGGATGAACCTGCGGCGACAACTCCCGAGGACGTGGAGACGGAGGACGACTGCCTGCAGCTGCATTGTGTGGCAGCTCCCTGTGTGGCCCCCATAAGGTGACAGTATGGGTCAATGGTCACCCGCGGGTCAATGGTCACCCGCTTGAGATGGAGTTGGACACTGGCACAGCGGTCTTCGTGATCGCCCAGGGGACATTCGACCTCATCAACCAGGGTATACAGACCCTTACATTAACCAACACACAGGCCAGATTGGCCACCCACACGGGGGAACCATTGGATATTGCAAGAACTACGATGACCCCTGTTGTTCATGGATGCTAGGAGGGTCGTTTCCCTCATGTAACGACTAATACACACCGGGGCCTGTATCAATATACACGGTTGCCCTTTGGAGTGTCCTCTGCTCGCGCTATTTTTCAACGCGTCATGGAGGGCATTTTGAGAGGTTTACCGCGTGTCGCTGCCTACTAAGATGACGTTTTGATTACAGGGATGTCGGAGCAGGAACGTTTGGAAAATTTGGAGGCTGTCCTTAGACGCTTTTCAGAGGCTGGAGTCCATTTACATTGCGCAAAGTGTGTCTTTCAGGTGAAGGAAGTAGTCTACCTGGGTTATCGGGTGGACCGCGAAGGTTTGCTCCCCGTCGCAGAGAAGGTGCATGCAATTCATGCACTGACTGACATTTTGCATCTTTGTCCTATTCTCGGCCTCGTAAATTATTACAGGAAGTTCCTCCCCAATCTGGCAACTACGCTGGCCCCGTTGCACCTTCTGTGAAAGAAGAATCACACCTGGGTTTGGGGTCAGCCGCAAGAAACCGCTTTCCGGCGGGTAAAACAACAATTGTCGTCGTCTGGGTTACTAACCCACTATGATCCTGGAAAGCCTTTGCTCATCACATGTGATGCATCCCTGTATGGTATTGGTGCCGCCCTGTCCCACAAGATGGAGAACGGGGCCGAGCGGCCGATAGATTTTGCCTCCCGCACATTGACTGCAGCGGAAAAAAGTACGCACAGATCGAGAAGGGCCTGGCGGTGGTCTTAGCGGTGAAACGCTTCCATCAGTATGTGTAAGGCGGCCACTTCACTATCGTGACTGATCATAAGCCTCTGCTGGGACTTTTCCGAAAGGATAAGCCAATACCGCTCATTGCTTCTGCACGGATCCAGCGCTGAGCTTTGTTGCTCGCTGCCGATGAGTATTCTCTGTAGCACAAACCAGGAACCCAAATAGCGAATGCCGATGCACTGAGCCGATTGCCTTTATCGACCGGCCCCATGTCGACCCCCATGACTGGTGAGGTGGTTGCAACCCTAAATTTTATGGACACCTTGCCTGACACGGCATCACAGATCCGTGAGTGGACCCAGACGGAGCCAGTCTTGTCAAAGATTTGGCACATAGTCCTGTGTAGTGGGCAGCATAGACAGCTCCCAGGCGAGTTGCGGGCATTTTCCTCCAAGCGGTCAGAATTTAGTGTGGAAGACGGCATCCTTTTGTGGGGGACGCGTGTGATTGTCCCGGAAAAAGGACAGGAGCTGATACTGAGAGTCTTGCACAATGGGCGTCCAGGTGTGACCAAAATGAAAATGTTGGCCCGGAGTTATGTCTGGTGGCCAGGCCTCGACACCGACATTGAGAAGGTGGCCCAAAACTGCTCCATTTGCCAGGAGCATCAGAAGCTTCCGCCGGCCACACCCCTACATCACTTGGGCGCGCTTGCATGGGGATTTCGTCGGCCCTTTTCAAGGATCCATGTTCCTTCTATTAATTGATCCCCAGTCTAAATGGCTAGAGGTGCATAAGATGGTCGGCACAACGTCCTGCACAACAATCAAGAAGATGCGTTTGTCTTTCAGTACGCATGGACTCCCCAAGGTGCTGGTCACGGACAACGGCACTCCGTTCACAAGTGAGGTTTGCGAGGTTCATGAAGATGAATGGCATATGCCATATCCGCACTGCCCCTTACCACCCGGCTTCAAATGGGTTGGCTGAGCGCGCAGTACAGACATTCAAACGAGGCCTAAAGAAGCAGTCTTCCGGGTCGATGGACACGAGACTGGTTCTTTTTTTGTTTTCATACAGGACCACCCCACATGCGGTAACTGGGGTAGCTCCCGCAGAACTCCTAATGGGCCGGAGACTTCGCACCCGCCTTAGCATTGTTTTCCCCGACATTGATGCAAAAGTACGCCGCACACAAGAACGGCAGGGACATCGTTTTCCTCAGCATCGGCCGATTCGGCAGTTTGCGCCTGGTGACCCAGTGTTCATTCAGAATTTTGCTGGTGGTGCCCAGTGGGTCCCTGGCGTAATCTTTCACCAAATGGGCCCTATCTCTTAAGAGGTGCAAGCCCATGGTCATCTCCAGCGCAAGCATGTAGACCACGTTTGGTCCAGAAGACCATCCCTTCCAAAGATTCCCCGTCCCCGGAGCTCATTTCTGCAGCCACAGAGACCAGACACAGTGGAAAGTATTCCTCACAGTCTTCCTCTGGTGCCGCACTCAAAGCCTACGCAGGTCATTGCAGAACTGCGTGGAGATAGAGACGCCGAGATGACGGAGGCAGAGGACTCCGACTCTGAGATGGAGATACAGGATGCCTCAGAGGGGGAATCCTCGGGCCCACGGGCCGAAGATGTACAACTGTTATGCCGTTCATCACGGAAGCACGTTCTCCATCTCGTTACACGTCGCCCGATCCAGCGCCTTGTGCAAATGGTGTCCGGCCTGCGGCAAAACGAGTCCAATGCCCTCCTTCGCCAGGGTCTTTGGTGGATTCCTTGGACTTTGGAGGGGAGGGATGTTATAACCTGCCTGCCTACCACTGGCTGGGGACTAATGACAATCCCACAATCCTTTGGGAGTATGAGCTTCCCCAATGAGGGGGGGAGGAGAACTCATTAGCAGATTCCCTGCATAAATAAAGCTGGCCAGTTTGGAACCGGCTAAAGGAGAGTGAGCAGCAAGGGAAGTTGCTGCTGCTGTTGTGTATATATATGTTCTTGAAAATAAATGTTATTTCTTTCTATCCTTCAACTCGTGCTGGATTCTTCGTGGCCCTCACAAAAGAAACAAATGGGATTTATTAGCAATAGACAGCATGGTTTTGTGAAGGGGAGGTTGTGCCTCACTAACTTGATCGAGTTTTTGAGGAGTTGATAAAGATGATTGATGAGGGGAGGGCGGTAGATCTTGTTTACATGGACTTCAGTAAAGCCTTTGACAAGGTGCCTCATGGCAGACTGGTACAAAAGATGAAGTCACACGGGATCAGAGGTGAGGTGGTAAGATGGATACAGAACTGGCTTGGTCACAGAAGGCAGAGGATAACAGTAGAAGAGTGTTTTTCTGAATAGAAGGTTATGACTAGTGGTGTTCCACAAGGATCTGTGCTGGGTTGTTTGTAGTATACATAAAGCATTTTGGGGAAAATGTAGCTGGTCTGATTAGTAAGTTCGCAGATGACACCAAGATTGGTGGAGTGGCAGATAGTGTTGAGAATTATCAGAGGATACAGCAGGACATAGACAGGTTGGAGACTTGGGCAGAGAAATGGCAAATGGAGTTTAATCTGGACAAATGTAAGGTAATACATTTTGGTAGGTCTAACATAGAGTGGAAATATACAGTAAATGGCAAAACTCATGGGGATATAGAAAGTCAGAGATTTCTGGGCATACAGGTCCACAGATCTTTGAAAGTGGAAACAAAAGTAGACAAGGTAGTCAAGAAAGCATATGGAATACTTGTCTTCATTGGATGGAGCATCGAGTATAAAAATTGGCAAGTCATGCTACAGTTGTATCGAACCTTGGTAAGGCCGCACTTGGAATATTGCATACAATTCTGGTCACCACACTACCAGAAGGATGTGAAGACTTTGGAGAGGGTGCAGAGGAGGTTATCAGGATGGTGCCTGGTCAGGAGGTTGTTAGCTATGCGGAGAGGCTGAATAGACTCTGACTGTTTTAATTAGAACGACAAGGGTGAGGGGCGGCCTGATAGAGGTCTACAAGATTATGAGTGGCATGGATAGGGTGGATGGGCAGGCACTCTTTCACAGGGTGGAGGGGTCAGTCACATGGGGGCGTAGGTTTAAGGTCTGTGGGCAAAGTTTAGAGGAGATGTGAGAGACAAGTTTTGAACACAAAGGGTGGTGAGTGCCTGGAACGTGTTGCCAGGGGAGGTTGTGGAAGCAGATACATTAATGGCGTTCAAAAGGCATCTCGACAAATACATGGATAGGATGGGTGTAGAGGGCTACGGCATGAGGAAGTGCTGAGGGTTTTGGCCAAGGGTAGTATCATGACCAGTGCAGGCTTGGAGGGCTGAAGCGCCTGTTCCTGTGCTGTATTGTTCTTTCTTCTTTGTAACCCGGGAATCGAACCTGGGTCTCTGGCTCTGTGAAGCAACTGTGCTAACCACTGTGCTACTGTGCTTCCCGTATCTTCACTGTATGGCAAATATATAATTTCTTAAGTAAGGACACCAAATCTACACACAATACTCCTGGTGTGGTCTCACGATGACCCTGTATAGTTGCAGTAAGGCTTGCTCCAGTATTCAAATCCTCTTGCAATGAAGCCCATTTGCCTTGAACTGCTTGCCGTACCTGCATGCTTGCTTTCAGTAGCTGGTATATAAGGACACCCAGGTCCCTTTTTACATCAACATTTCCCAACCTATCACCATTTAAATAATACATTGTCATTCAGTTTTTACTTCTGAAGTGGATAACTTCACATTTATGATATTATAATGCATTTCTGTCACGTATTTTCCACTGACTCAACTTACCTAAAAATGGTGGTACACAAGCAGTGTTGTAATTCAGGGACGTTTCACCTGGTCATCCATCATAAATTTGGCAGAAGATCCCCGAATAAATGACAGAAATAGCATAAACGTGCAAAGCCTGTCGATTTTGGCTTAGGGATAAAAGGGAATCTGTTTCCATGAAGTTACATTCCAAGATGAGTCAGTGACTTCAGAAGAGGAGGAACCACAATAGTGGTGGAGCAAGCACATTTGAAAAATCCTTTCACGTTTGTGATGATTCAACTTGGAAAGTTCCCCATTCTGATGAAAAAACACATGCAACTCATCTGTCCACCCCCTCCAATATCTTTCTCCGCATTCACGAGAAACAAAAAACATACTTTTTCCATGAAAGTGGAAATCTCCAGTGTCAAAATCTTAAATGAATTTGAAGGAAAATGTCTACAGGCACGCATTTCAAGATAAGATTGTAGAAAACCTTTCTCTGTGTGCTTGCTGTCGTGACATTATAACCCCATTCGCAGCGATTGGTTTCCTGATTTCATTCAGCTCTGCACAGAGGGGAAATATTCCCCCTACTCTCGTTGTAGTATCGCGGCAGTGGTACAGTGCCAATTTGGCTGTGCTCTAATACCTAAATTATTCTGCCATATCTCTTGTTTCTTTTGACAATACATAAAGTTAATTTTGGATGTACCTAGAGGTCATGCCAGCTTTCCAGTATCCATAAAATCCCTACAGTGCAGAAGGAGGCCATTCGGCCCATCAGGTCTGCAACAACCCTCCAAAAGAGCACCCTATCCCCATAACTCCACCTCACCTGCACGTCTTTGGACACTAAGATGCAATTTAGCATGGCCAATCCACCTAACCTACACATCTTTGGACTCTGGGAGAAAACTGGAGGTCCCAGAGGAAACCCATAGTCACAGGGAGAATGTGCAAACTCCACACAGAAAGTCTCCCAAGGCTGGAATTGAACCCGGGTCCCTGGCGCTGTGAGGCAGCAGTGCTAACTACTGTGCCACCATGTATCATGTAGGTTCAGGTTCATGGGGACAGCAGATGCCCTCCTTTGTCAACGTTCTATGGTACAAGTAAGGGCACCTACAGTGGCAATGACGACCTCCATGGCAATGACACCGCCTGGGCCCAATCCCCAATTTCTGGGGTCCGTCTGCCTGGTCGTGGTGTTCCTTAGTTCCACTAATCTCTTTTAGAGGGCACTTTTTCATTAAGGTTCCCTCTCCCTGGAGCTGCTGTCTCAGCACAGGTCAGCATTAGAGGTTACGTTGCTGATGCTGCTGATCTGCCAGCCCTCTGTTTGTGTCACAGCTCTTGGAAGCTGGTCACTGAACTGAATTGCACAGCGGCCCCAGCGGCGACCATTAATTTGGCCACCACTGGGAACATGCCTCCCTGGGTCCTGTTGCTGACTGTAGTAAGGTTGCCTTCTACATCCAAGTCCAGCAGTGGAACTTATGCTCTCCCTGCAAAATTTACCCAATCAAATTCAAATGTAAATATCAGCATTCTGAATTTGAAGTTCATGAAACAAATGAACATCCATTCCTGGGCCGTTTCCACACAATTATTGCACTGTCATCATCTCTTTCCTGGGTTGTTCTTTCTAACTGACCTCCATCATGGCCACATGCTGTGTGAATCACTCAGTACTGATCCCTCTAACTCACTCTCGAAACCACCCAGAATGCCAATTTCTGGAATGGAGTCCGGAATGGTAAGAGTGAGTGATTCTGGATCCTTAGGCGGGTTGTTCCCACTTTCTCGGAACAGCTGCAGAGCTAAAATTGCTAAAGGACCTGGAAAACTGGGTGTGTTTGGTCCGCAAACTCCTTTTGGTCCGCAAGCAGAAAGGACACAGTGGAAGCCATTTACTGGAGCGCCCACCGACAGTCCCTTAAAGGGCGTCTGGAGAACTCTCACTGTATTGCACACACTATTGTCCGTCAGATTGGTAATCCAGCCCTCACAATAGTGTTGTACTCTAATTTGTGTAGCTGAACAGTCTTTCTGCCAAACAGGTGGGCAGGCTTTGCAACCATTTACAAGCAAGCCTGCCAATTGCATGAGAAGGGCCTTGAGGATGCAAGGTGGTCATTTTCCATGTGAGGAATGTGCAGCTAACAATTGAAAATTGTTCCTTTTTTGTTTTCTGCATGCTCACCAGGGGCTGAATTTTACCACGCTCAAGCAGTAAGGGAGGGAGGCAGGCGACTGGTAAAATGACAGGTAGCTGGTTCCCACAGGCTCTGTAAACACGTCTTGGCATCAGAGAATTTTACCAACAATAGATCCGGAATCCGATAAGGCTGCCTGCCCCATGGATTAGGTCAGCAGCTCTCAGGTGAACCCCAATCCAATCGGTAAAGATTTGTTCCATACTTTTTAAAGCAACAGATGAACATAATCTAAAACTGAACTCAAAGCTGAAGCCAAACCCAATGTGATCTGAATTGCGCAAAGCTCTGTCTATTGTGGGTGAACTATAAATGACCCAGTTTAAGTCACTTAAGGTTATGAATTATGTTCAACTCTAAATCAATATGATGATGCCTTATGATGGAACACTGCAAAGGAGCAACCTTGCATTACTGGCAAAACTGCCAACCAGTGGCGTGCAGAGGTCTGGTGATGCCCAGGGCAAATCTTGATTGTATGCCCCAAAGACTCAAGTAGCACCAACCCCCCCCCCCCCCCCCCCCCCCCCCACACACACACACACATACACACTTTATGCGCATGGCAATAGCACTCGTCTTAAAGCAAGGTCAGTCTTGCATTGTGTCATTATAGTTCCTCCGATGCCACACTTTTGAATGCATTTCACAATGCTCTCACTGGGGCCAAGGGACAGCAAAATCCTTCAGGCAGTTACACCGGCAAACGTGTTTCCTTGTGACATGGATAACTGCACAAAATCAATTTGCCGTCTGCACCAACACTCTGAAAGAGCACCCTATCCAGGCACACTCCCTCACCCCATCCCCATAACCCCACCTAACCTTTGGACATTAAGGGGCAATTTAGCGTTGCCAATCCACCAAATTTGCAGATCTTTGGACTGTGGGAGGAAACCGGAGCACTCAGAGGAAATCCACGCAGACACGGGGAGGATGTGCAAACTTCACAAAGACAGTGACCCAAGGCCAAAATTGAACCCGGGTCCTGATGCTGTGGGGCAGCAGTGGTCTTGCCAGCCATGCCCATATCCCATGAATGAATATCAGAAAGCCTCTCATAACGTCAAACTTGGCACTGTGTAAACTTCACTTTCAATTTTAATAAATGATTGATCAGGTGAAGAAAAGACCTACATTATTGTAAACTTGACAAAACTTTGATCAGAAATTTGATATTTCACAAATATAAATTAGCCTTCAGTACAGAGAGATCATTTGGAAGTAATTATCAACTTAGTATGGCAATTAGAGCCTGAGTGTATTACATTCAACACAAGACTAACAGCATAAAAGTGGATGCTGACAACGATTCACTGATTGCTTTGGAAGTGTATTCTGGGGAACCTCAACAGTGCACCCTCAGAGGTGCATAGAACCAAATGAGAGCAATTTCTGGGTATCACTATTATTCAGTACTTGTTCAGACTCCCAAATTTGTGTCAGTTTCAGTGAAAATATAATAATAAAAATCTTTATTGCTGTCACAAGTAGGCTTACATTTAACACTGCAATGAAGTTACTGTGAAAATCCCCTAGTTTCCACACTCTGGCACCTGTTCGGGTACACAGAGGGAGGATTCAGAATGTCCAATTCACCAACTAACACATCTTTTGGAACTTGTGGGAGGAAACCGGAGCACCCGGAGGAAACCCACGCCGACACGGGGAGAATGTGCAAACTCCGCACAGACACTGACCCAAGCCGGGAATCAAACCCGTGTCCCTGGTGCTGTGAAGCAACAGTGTCAACCACCATGCTACCGTGCCACCCAACACATAACATATGTAAGAAATAGGAGTAGGCTATTTTCCCAATCCAGCCATCTTCGTTGTTCTAGAAATTGATGGTTAATCTGATTGTGGCCTTAAATTCACTATGCTGCTGTGCTCCCCATAACCCTCGACTCCAATGTCTGTCATAAAGCTGTCTGAGTCAGCCTTGAACCTACTCAAGGACCAAGCCTCCACTGGTCTCTGTGTAAAAGAATTTCAAAGATAAACAACCTACAACAAAAATATTATCCTCATTTCGATCTTAAATGAGAGGCCCCCTCATTTTGAAACTGTGCCCACCGATTTCTAATTCCTGATCCAGGGGAAACATCCTCTCAACATCTACCCTGTCAAGCCCCCTCAGAAACCTGTTATAATAATATAACTTCTCTTTCCGTTACACTCCAATACGTACAGGCTCAACTTGCACAACCTTTCCTCTCAAGACAAACCCCTCATCCCAGAAATCAACCCTTGTGAACCTTCAATGAACCACCTCCAATGCAAGTATATCCTCCCTCGAAAAAAGGAGAGCAAAACTGTACACAGTAGTCTTTTTATAAATTTAGAGTACCCAATTCATTTTTTTCAATTAAGGGGCAATTTAGCGTGGCCGATCCACTTACCCTGCACATCTTTGGGTTATGAGGGTGAAACACACGCAAACACAGGGAGAATGTGCAAACTCCACACAGACAGTGACCCAGAGACGGGATCGAACCTGGGACCTCGGCACTGTGAGGCAGCAGGGCTAACCCACTGCGCCACTGAGCTGCCTGTTCATTTAAATAATAATCTGCTTCCTTATTATTCCCAAAGTGGACAATTTCCTACATTATACTCCACCTGACATTTTTGCCTACTCATTTAATCTGTCTATATCCCTTTATAGACTCTGTGCTGTGTCCTCCTCACAACTTGCTATCCTACTGCTGTGACTATCTAATTCATATGTTTTGGTATATAACCTGTAGTTTTAGGAGGTCCGCATTTTGATATTTTTAAAAATATTTTTATTGACGATTTTTTATTTATAATAAATTTAAACCAAAACTATCGTGGGTAAAACACAAAATAATATAAAACTCACACAAAAAGAAAAAAACGCTATCCCTACCCATAAACTACAACCCCCCCCCCCCCCCCCCCCCTCACAGAAACTAGCGCTGACTCACTCCTTAAAGAAGGTAGAACCCACCCCCGAACCATGTACTAGACCTTCTTCAGATTAAAAAAATCCATTAGGTCACCCAACCAGACCAAGATGCTGGGCGGAGTAGGAGATGTCCACCCCAGGAGAACTCGCCTCCAGGCACGAACGAGGCAATGGTGACGACATCTGCCTTTACCCTAATTGCAGCCCCAGCAACTACGCCATCCTGCAAATGACCACCAAAGGTTAAGGTTCGAAATCAACGTTAGGAATTGCTGACAAGGTGCGAAAGAAGGAGACTGAAAAGCTTACCAGTTTGGGGCACGACCAGAAGATATGGATGTGGATGGCCAGTTCCCGGGAATACTCTCAGAAAGAAACCATTCATTCTACCCTTGGTCAGGTGAGCCCTATGTACTACTTTAATCAAGCTGAGCCGTCCACAGGAAGACGTGGAATGTTGCCCATTTCTGCACGGGTTACGTTGTCTGTAGCTTCACACCATCCAGGACAAAGCCGGCTGGCGTGGAAGGACTTTGGCGCCACGCCAGCCGGGGCCGAAGGGACTTTGCCGGCCGACGGAAGTCCGCGTATGAGCGGGAGCGTCAGCGGCTGCTGACGTCATCCCCATGCATACGCACACGCTGCGGGTAGAAGCGAACGGGAGGAAGGGGAGCCTTGAGGAAGATCTGCTGATGCCTGCATCCAATGGATGCCCGGGGCCAACGCACTGTCGGCCCCCCCCTCTGCACGCCGCTGCTGCCAACTGCATTAAGAGAACTTTTGCACTTAACTCAACTGAAGTATTTGCAAACAAAACAACATGTGCTGACACAAAAACAGGAAATGTTGGATATGCAAAATAGTTTGGCAGCTTCTGTGGAGAGAGAGTGTTATGTTTCAGTCTGTGATCTTTCAACAAACAGGGCAAAGTTTAGAAATGTAATAAGTTTTCAGCAGTGGTAAGTGAGGAGAGTGGGAAGAAGAATGAAAGGGACGGCCTGTGATAGGGTCGAGGACAGGAGAGATTAAACGCTGAATGGTTACATGTTGCAAAGGCAAAGGAAACAATAATGGAACAAGTGAAGAAGCAAACTATGTGTCTAGATAAGGTGTGAATGGAAGCATCAAAGACGACCAAATGCATGAGTGCAGAGAATGGTGACAAAACCTCCATCTGAAGGTAGATGAATAGGAGCAGTTCAGTGTTCATAACAGGGATCTCAATTATCTGTGTCAATCCGTTGTTGAAAACAAAGCTAACTTCATGTTTCACAGTGCACTTTGGTCATGCCAGTAGAAGTATAATTGGTATTGATCCAGTGCGAGCCAATCTACAGTCCCTTGGAGAGCAGTAATGTCGATGTTGAGTGTAGCTCATGGTCAATCTCTGCTGTTGACAGCAAGTCCTCCTGCTGCCAGGGTACATAGTCCTGGTGTTCCAGCTTCCAAGCCAGTGAACCTTCATCTTTTGTTTCATGGGTGCCGCTACTTGTCGGCATAGGATCCCTAATCCTCACACACTAATACAGGAGCCAGATGGTGGCCAGTAACCTTACTGGCTATTGTGTCAGGTACATTGGTCTAACACTGGCTGCAACTGGATGCAGCTTAGATCAGAAAGATACTCCAGACCTTGACGTTAGTTCAATCAGGTTTATTGAACTAATAGCACAGTTAGCACAGTTCTCTGTGAGTTCAACTCTTTGCTAAGTGTTGTTATGCTGTCTGACTGAACCAGACTAGCTCTTAGCCATGTGGTGGAGATGTGAGATTGTAACAACACCCTTGACTAACTCTCTAGATGTTCATCATTGGAAAGAAGCGGATTGTGAGTGTATTTTATAGTCAGATCCCACCCCTGAGTGTCCTGTCTGCTTATTGGTCATGTCCTGTTCTCTGTGTCCATTAGCTGCTTGTCTGTATATCATTATGTGTGTGTGTGTGTGTGTGCCTGCATATCATGACACTGGCTGTGGGCTGTCCAGTCTAAGGTGGAAGGTAACTGATCATTAGAATGTGATGATCTTTCCTATCATTGGAAACAAAGGGCAGCACGGTGGCCTAGTGGTTAGCACAACCGCCTCACGGCGCTGAGGTCCCAGGTTCGATCCCGGCTCTGGGTCACTGTCTGTGTGGAGTTTGCACATTCTCCCCGTGTCTGCGTGGGTTTCGCCCCCACAACCCAAAAACGTGCAAGCTAGGTGGATTGGCCATGCTAAATTGCCCCTTAATTGGAAAAATGATTGGGTACACTAAATTAAAAAAAAAAAAAAATCATTGGAAACAACCCATGGCACCCTGCCCTTATATAAATTGAGCTGTGTTTACAACTGCTGCTTCCTGCGTTGTTTTCCTCACTGGTAAGAGTAAGGAAAGTAGAAAACCTGGTGGTGTGGTGTAATGACAACAATCTCTTCCTCAGTGTCAGCAAAACTAAAGAGCTGGTCATTGACTTCAAGAAGCGAAGTATCGTACACGTCCCTGACTGCATCAATGGTGCCGAGGTGGAGATTGTTGACAGCTTCAAATTCCTAGGTGTGCACATCACCAACAATCTGTCCTGGTCCACCCGCGTCAATGCTGTGACCAAAAAAGCACAACAGAGCCGATACTTCCTCAGAAAACTAAGGAAATTCAGCATGTCCACACTGACTCTTACCAACTTTTACAGATGCACCATAGAAAGCATCCTATCTGCTGCATCACAGCCTGGTATGGCAACTGCTTGGCCCAAGTCCATAAGAAACTACAGAGTCGTGAGCACAGCCTAGTTCATCATGCGAACCTGCCTCCTATCTATCGACTCTGTCTACACCTCCCGCTGCCTTGGGAAAGCTGGCAGTAAAACCAAAGACCCCTTCCACACAGGTTATTCAGTCTTCCATCTTCTCCCATTGACCAGGAGATCCAAAAGTCTGAGAACATGCACTAACAGGTTAAAAAACAACTTCTCCCCCGCTGTTAACAGACTCCTGAATGACTCTCTTATGAACTGATCTGATCTCTTCACGCATCTTCTCTGAGTAGTACTACTCTCCGTATGCTGTACCTGATGTCTGTGTCTATGCATTTACGTGATGTATTTTTATATGTCCTATGTATTTTTATGTATGGAATGACCTGTCTGGACTGTGCATGTATTGAGCTCTATCCGGATGGCTTCGATGTGTAGACTTGATCAGAGAACACCGAGTCTTGTAAACCAACGAAACTATTTTATTAAACACTATGAAATGGATCTGACACTTATCCCTAAGAAACAAACAGTTGATTGATCACACAAACTAAACTTACTATACTCATCTGCATCTAACTCACTAACATAATAAATTACTCTCTTGCTCTCTCACTATCTTCAGTCCTTCTAGCCAGCTCCCGCTCCTACCACCTACTCCAACCTTCTGTCCCACAAGGCTCGCATCATCCCTTATATACTGCTTAGACTAGCTCCCTCTAGTGGCTCTCTGTGTACATTTTGTTAATCCTTTACTGGCATGTATAATAATACCACAGTACGCAGACTGTAAATTCTATGATCTTCAAAATTCACAATCGTATCGCCTACTTTTAAGGTGAAATCATTGATGCATGCCACAAAACGTAAGGGAGCTAGTGCTGGGCCTAGCCTAGGTGATCTCTTCCTCATCAGCCATGACGCTGGTTTCACGATTTTTAAAAGCACAAGTGAACTGCGCCGTGGGGAAATCGGTCCATTGGAGAATCGTGGAGACCCTGGAAACTATTGGGTGAGGCCCGTTAATGACATGCAAACGGTGTTTACTGTACGTGTGTTTGGACCACATTGATGCCGCTATCGGGGTGACGGAGGATTGCGATTTGATGTCAAATCGGCGCCCACCGCGATTTTGGGGTCGGAACCCACTGTCCGCCCAATCACGTTTTGCAATGTCAGTGTCAGACAATGGAGAATTTCTCCCCAGAATCTTCACACCAGACCATCAGGAGATTCGTCAGAACTGCTCTCCACCACCTCTCAACCTCTGGGACAGTGTTTTCCCATTCGAAGGGAACTCCCCCAATCAGACGCCAATGTTGTTCTGCATTGCTTGTTGATAGGCAAAAGCCACCACCTCCCTATAATAGAGACTACGGTGCTGGAGAATTTTAATTGTGAGTAAAATCTGGAAAGTTGTTTTGTTTAGATCAGAACAAAAATAGGAAAAATCAATTACCCTTAGCCTAGTGGTCAATAATCAGGGGGCATAGATGTAAAGTAATGGGCAGAAGGATTAAAAGGGAGTTGAGGAGAACAGTTTGTCACCCGGAAAGTTGTGGGGGTTGAGAATGTATTGCCCAAAAGGCAGTAAGAGGATGAAACCCATATTACATTTAAAAGATACTTGTATATGCCCTTGAAGTAATGTGTGGGACATTGGAGGGTGGGATTAGACTGGATAGCTCTTTTTCAGCTGACAATGAACAAGGAGCAGGAGTAGGCCATTCAGCCCCTCAAGCCTGCTCTGCTATTTAATATGATTATGGCTGATCTGATAGTAACCTCAAATTCACACTCCACCTATCCCTGATAATTTATTATCTCCTTGCTTACCAAGAATCTGTCCAACTCTGCCTTAAAAATGTTCAAAGACTCCACTTCTACCACCTTTTGAGGAGGAGAGTTCCAAAGACTCACAGCTCTCTGAGTGAAAAAAAATCACCTAATCTCCGTTTTAAATGGGCAACCCCTTATCTTTAAACAATGACCCCTTGTTCTGGATTCTCCCACAATAGGAAGCATGTCAACCCTGTCAAAATCCTTCAGGATCTTATATGTTTGAATCAAGTCACGGCTGACTCTTCTGAACTCCAGTGGATTCAAGCCTATCTGTCCAACCTTTCCTCATAAAACAACCCACCCATTCCAGGTATTAGTCTGCAAACCTTCCCTCCTTCCAATGCATTTACAGCCTTCCTTAAATAAGGTAAGCAATATTGTATACAGTACTCCAATGTGGTCACGCTAGTGCCCTGTACAACTGACCGAGACACAATAGGATGAAAGATTTCCTTCTGTGCCATACATTTTCTATGTTTCCACAAAAGAGCTCCACCACAGTGCTTCCAACAACTCCACCTGAGATCAGGAAGCCCAAAACACCTCAACGGCAAGGGGCCTGTCCTGCACCTCTGCACTTGCACCCCCCTCCCCCAAACCCCCCCCCCCCCCCACCCCGCCCAAATGTGGCATGAAAATTAATAGGACACGTTCTTGGCATCAGATCAGCCAGTTAGTGTGAAGTGAGGAGAATGTCAAGTCAGAGTCTCCCAGCCGAGACAGGCGACAATCTTCTACTGCTAGGCTGTTGTAACCCCATCAGAGATGGCAGGACGCTGGCCAGTTCCAAGTTGTGACATTCAAATCTTCAAGCTGTATTAATGAGTACAGGTACTGAGTTCTCTGCTTTGAAGAAATGTAAGATGAAATGGAGGATGATAGAAGTTTTTTTAAATTACGTGGGATAAAAACTGACTACGTGAAGCACTGTTTGAAAATTAACTCTAGGATAAAATGTTAATATGATTTGTCTGGAACAGCTGTCATGTGTAAGAAAATAATTGCTGCTAATGCCCTCAGCTGACATCAAATATCAGTTGGTAAGTGTTGAAAACGATTTGAAATTTTAATTCAGGATCTACCTCAGCCTGATCTATTTGTGCTGTTAAGGGTGACCCAATTATCAAGACTGATGGTTGGCAGCGTTCAAAATTGAGGGAGAAAGTCAGGAGGGGATAAAATCTGACAGCCACTCTCAGAAACCGGGGGTGGGACTCTGCGGAAACCAGCGGAGCGGGTAACACCGGCGCGAAAGAGTGGCGTGAATCATTCCAGCTTCGGGCCGCCCCGAAGGTGCGATGTCCGCAGCACCTTCAGGGGCTAGGCCGGCGCCAGAGTGGTTTGCGCCCCACCGGCTGGCGGGGAAGGGGCTTGGCACCACGCCAACCAGTGCCAAAGGGCCTCCGCCGGCCGGCGGAGTTGGCGCATGTGCGGGAGCGCCAGCGTGTGCTGGTGTCATCCCAGCGCAAGCGCGGGGGGGGGGGGGGGGGGTCATCTCTGCTGGTACAGCGGCCGACGCAGAGAAATAGAGTACCCCCATGGCACAGGCCCGCCCGCGGATTGGTGAGCTCCGATCGCGGGCCAGGCCACTGTGGAGGAACCTCCCGGGACCAGATCCCCCTGCGTCCCGTCCCCCCCCCCCCCTCCCCCCTCCGAGGACCCCGGAGGCTGCCCGCGCAGCCAGGTCCAGCTGGTAAGTACCTGTTATAATTTATGCCGGCGGGACTGGCCGAAAATGTGCGGCCCCTCGGAACACCACGGGCCGGAGAATCCCCAAGGGGCCGCTGCCAGCGGGCGCCGAACAGCGCGGCGCGATTTCCGCACCCGCCAAATCCCCGGTGCCGGAGGATCCTGCCCCATAAATTCCAAAATGTGTTTCCCACAATTTTATTAGCAGGTTACTGATTACAGAGAAAAAGTAGGATTTTATTTTGTAAAGAGAAATTGCTTCCCCTTAATCAAATAAGTATCATGCCACAAGGTGACTTGTGAAGGAATCCAGCCATATATATAAGGAGTTATTTGATTAGGAATAGTGATTGTTCTGTGAAGTAGGGATGAAAAAATAAAAGCAGAGTTGGGTTCAAAAGTTTATAAACATGCTTGGGCATAATTAGTTGTTCAAAGACACCAAAATACTGTGGCATGGGATATGGTATATCCTCCAGCACACGTCAGTCCTGAAAAACAGGAAACTGCCTCAATATCACCTCAGCAACACATTGATAAATTAAAAGATAACACAATCTATATAGTAATAATCTTTATTGCAACAAGTAGGCTTACATTAACACTGCAATGAAGTTACTGTGAAAGCCCCTTGTCGCCACATTCCGGCCAATGTTCGGGAACATCGAGGGAGAATTCAGAATGTCCAAATTACCTAATAGCATATCTTTTGGGCCTTGTGGGAGGAAACCGGAGCATCCGGAGGAAACCCACAAAGACACAGGGAGAACGTGCAAACTCCGCACAGACAGTGACTGAAACCGGGAATCGAACCTGAGACCCTGGCGCTGTGAAGCCATAGTGCTAACCACTGTGCTACCGGAAATCTAACAATGGATAACCTCAACTGAATCTTGGAAACTGAGTGCAGTAAGGAAGTGACCACCATATGCACCTTTACTATTTTGTTTGCTTGAAGGCTGCTAACTAACAAAGGATGTGGTCCAGCATGTGTGTTCCACATGCTTCTTGCTGGTTCAGCTTTTTTATGGCATTGGAACCACACAGTATGATTTTTAGATTTGCTGGATTCAATCCAGCATCTCTGGTAGTAAAGGTATAGCTCCTATAGCGTAGAGATGATAGTTCTCCACTTAAATGGGACAGAGATATGTTTCTAGTGTTACGGCACCCTGGGCGAGAGCATGGTCAATTCCAGCCCCCCTTGACCCAGAGTCACAGCACAACTGAATGAACAAATAGTTCTTAGAAAAATACCTGAAGTCGTTGGCCCTTGGCTGCCCAATAATTAGTCACCTGGTTTGCAAATTTAAACACAGTTACCTTTTATTCATAACCAAAATGAAATATGCAGCAAATACAACTGGTTAACTATAATCTAACTCCTTATCTCCCATTTTAACTTGTCCCCCATCCTCTACACATGCACACATGACAAACAAACATGGGGGAGGGAGAGAGGGGTGAAAATGCTAAGTGAAAGGAAAAAGAGTCTTTGTTTCAGATGATTGTTAAGCAGATCTTCATTCAAAGTAAGTTTTCAAATCCAGGTTTTTGTTTGCAGTCGGCAATGGTGTCATTCATTTATTCAGGTTCTCTGTGGGTTCAGAAATACATCAACTCACAGCCTTTCTGGAGAGAAGAGAGGGAGCAGACCCTTGTCTGTGTCGGTCCAAGTTTCAACCCTGCTCTCCTTAGGTCTATGAAAATCATCCCACTCAGGCAGGATCCAATCACCACCTGTTACTGGGCAGAATAAGGCCTTTTGGCCAATTATTGGCCACCAGTCAACCAATTGAACTGAGTCCCATCCCATCTCTTGAGAGCCACAAATTCTGGGTTCTGCTGTCCAAAGCTAGCAGCACCATATACTATGTTGTAACCTCTTTAATTTCTACTTCTCTCAGCTGTTTGACTTAAAAATACATGCCCATTAAGCATCCATGGATTAAAAATAATAACGAAAAAAACACAGAAAGAGGAAATAAGAGAATCAACAGGAAAGGCCCGAACACAAGACTCCATCACTTTCTACTCAGAGTTTTAAGTAAATACTACTTTAAATATAGAGGCATACAGGTCAACAGCACAGAAAAGGCCCTTCGACCAATATGTCTGCGCTGGTCAAAACAACCACCTAACTATTCTAATCCTATTTCTTAAAACTTGGCCCACAGCCCTGTATGCCTTGGTTTGTAAGTGCAAATCTAAATACTTCTCAAATGTATTGAGGTCTCTGCCTCCACCAACGTTTCAGGCAGTGACTTCTAGACTCCAATCACCCTCTGGGTGAAATTTGTTTCCCTCAGAACCCCATTAAACTCCTGCCCCTTACTTTAAATACCCCTGGGCATTGATTGGCCCATCAAGGGCAAAGGTTTTGTCCTGTCTGCTTATCAACACCCCTCATAATTTTATACATCTCAATCCCCCTCAATCACCTCTGCTCCAAGGAAAACAATTGCAGTCTATCCAATCTCTCTTCATAGCTAAAAGCCTCCTGCTCAGTCAACATCCTGATAAATCTCATCTGCATCCTTTCCAGAGCTATCACATCCTTCTTATAATAGAAACATAGACAATAGAAGCAGGAGGAGGCCATTCGGTCTTTTGAGCCTGCTCTGTGATTCCTTTTGATCATGGTTGATCATGTGGATTCCAGACACTGTAGGCGATAACTATCGTCGCTACACTTCAGAAGCTACACCTTTATGAGAGATGCTGGAGATCAAATCTAAAAACAAATCTAAAAATCACACTGTATGGCTCCAATATTTATATAGTAATTATTATTCTCGGTGCCTCCTAGGGTCCTGCCGATTATTATGTATTCCTTTGCCTTGTTTGTCCTGCCCAAATGCATCACCTCACACTTATCCAGATTGAATTTCATTTGCCACTAATCAGTCCATCTATATCCCCCTGTAATGTAAGACTATGCTCCTCACTATTTATAGTCCCTGGTGGTTCCTTTCCTCAAAGAAGGGAGTTAGATCAGTTCTTTGGACTGAATTAAGTGTCTTTGAGCTTGTTTGCTTCAACCTGAAGTAAGAATGATCATTTGAAGGGTGCACTGATCCAGAATGGTCACAAAAAGGGGCTAGGATTATAATCCACTTCAGAGATTTATATTGTATAGATTTTCAAAGTATGGAAAGGAATTTAAGCTCCTGATCAAACTGTTGATATAAAATGAGTCACGTACATGAATACATGAGAAGAATGGAGAGTAAAAGTCAACCTTAACAAGCCCAATCCCCTCCAGTCAAACATTTTTCAACTCCCCAAGCATTCATGTAAACAAGAGCTTTCTTTTTCCATTCACTCCCACAATGTTATCTGTGGTGTTTCCAAAGGATCTTTCCTTGACTCCCTCCTATTTCTCATCTACACAGTGCTCCTTGGCAATATCATCTGAAAACACAAATGGCCGTGACTTCCAACTGGGCCTTAGGGGTGCACTTCCCTACACAGTTCTTGTCCAGCCTGAGTCGGAAGGTTGTGAGCAATGACGCTGCTGGATTTCCAGGTAAGTAACCAGCAGTGGATCAGTGGCAATCCGTCTTTGCAGATGTTAAGGTGCACTATTGCTGCAACTATCCTCTTCTTCATGTATACAGTTGTCAACACAAATTTTCTTCAGATTATAGCTGTGATTTTGCTTTTCCATTCCTAGGCCAAGCAAGGTTCCGCTGGAATTTTTTACATCTACATTTTTTGAAGAAAATTTATTATTTGACCATGCCACCAACACAGGGTAATTTACTATTAATATAGAATAAGAATATCATAACTTTGCACATCTCTGTCTATCACCTGTCTGCCACACTTCCTGTGCTAAGCTTTGGTGTCAGATTTCTAGCATCACAAAGGGATATATGCAAGTAATCTGCAATTAATAAGTTTACATTATTAATTTATGAGGAACCAGGATGATTTTTAAAAATTTGTTCAGTTGCTAAAAGCAGCAACTTGGGTTTATGTAGCACCTTTAGTGTAATATAACCTCCTAATTGATTCACAGAAGCATCAGAAAGCAAGATTTGATAATGAAAAAATGAAATAAAATGAAAAAATGAAAATCGCTTATTGTCACAAGTAGGCTTCAATGAAGTTACTGTGAAAAGCCCCGAGTCACCACATTCCCGTGCCTGTCCGGGGAGGCTGGTACGGGAATCGAACCATGCTGCTGGCCTGCTTGGTCTGCTTTAAAAGCCAGTGATTTAGCCCAATGAGCTAAACCAGCCTCTTAACAACAAGATACATAGATGATATTAGGGCAAATTGCTTTAAGCTTGACACAAGAGGTTGGTTTTATGATGCATCGTAAAGGAGGAAAGAAAGGTAGAGAAGTTCAGAGCCGTAGAGAGGAAATTCCAGAGCCATAGATCTAGGCAGCTGAAGGACCCATTGGGAAACAATTTAAATTAGGAATGCCCAGGAGACCTGTAGAAGATTAGCAAGGATAGCTCCAAGTGTTGTGGAGCTGGAAGAGATTATAGTGGGTTTCCTCTGAGTGCGCTGGTTTCCTATCACAGTCCAAAGATGTGCACGTTAGATGGATTGGCCATGCTAAATTGCTCTTAGTGTCCAAAAAGGTTAGATGGGGTTACTGGGTTATGGGGATGGGATGGAGGTGTGTGCTTAAGTAGGGTACTCTTTCCAAGGGCTGGTGCAGACTCAATGGGCCAAATGGCCTTCTTCTGCACTGTAAATTCTATGATTTTATGATAAAGAGGGATCAGAACATGTAGCAAACAAAAATAAGAGTGTTACTGATTTGGAGTCAAAGTAGATCGGCGAGAATGGGTCTTGGTACAAATAATGAAAAGGGTAGCAGAATGTTGAATTGTGTGAAACTTATGGACGGTAGAATTTGCGTGATAGGACAGGACTGTATCAGAATAGTCGAGTCTCGACATAACAAAGGCATGGGTGAGGGTTTCCGCTACAGATGAACTAGGCTGGGGCAGTGTGGAGTACTGGAGAAGTGAAAATAAGTGGAGTGAGATTCTCTGACATCCCCATGGCGTATTTGTCAAAGGCGAGAGGTGGCCTGCCGTTGGTCGGTGGTAGGATCAGCTGGTCCCGCTACTGTCAATTGGATTTCCTATTGAATCCACCCCACGTTGGGGTGGATTTCATGTTGCCGGTAAACCTGTGTTGGGGTGTACCCTTGGCAAGACCAGCCAGAAGATCTCACCGGATGTCTTTGTCATGGGGTAGATATGTGTTTGGATATTCGTCTTGGGGTTAAATATGACACGAAGATTGGGGAAAGTCAAGTTCAACATCAGTTGCCCAGGAGAAAGATGGAGCTGGAAGTTAGTTCGGAGAAGTTCGGAGTGGGGACCCACGGGCCCGACCCAACCTGAACCCCCTCCGAAATCTGACCCCCCCCCGATCTCCAATCACCCCACTCCCCATCCCCAACCTCCAAACCCCTCACCCCTTGACCTGTCTCCTCACACCCACACCCCTCAACCCTATGACTATCCAAATCCTATCCACTTACCTTAGGCACTGGCATTCTCCCTGGACTGTTAATTTCATTGGTCCGTTTAAACTTAACTATTTTACAGCATCTAGTGCAGTAAAAAAAGGTGTTTGTGTGGCTTCCTTGAATCTGCCAGAGCTGGACAATGCCGGGGCTTGCCAGGTGTCTTTTGATCAGTCCCCAAGCATTTCCGGTGATCCGAGATTTCAACACAATTTTCAATACCAAGTAAATATGAACTAAATTCTTCCAATTCCTGAAAGCCATCTTTCTTACCCAGTTGGAAGTCATGGGGCGTGATTCTCCGCACCCGCGAAAAATCGCGAAGTTGGCGTCAAAAACGGGCGCGTTTGACGACGGTCGGGAAGGGTCCATTTCCCGACGTATTCACGTCCGGGAAATGGGCTAGGAACGCGGCCACATCAATCACGTGCGCGATGACGACGGAACACGGCGACGATACGATCACGCCCACGTGGCGCCGCCCGACGCTGTAAAAAAGCGCGGGCGAGCACAGAATCTGTAGGCCATGATGTCGGAGCCCAGGAGAGCTGCACCTCGTTTTGTTGAAGCAGATGTGGATACGCTGCTCGATGTTGTCGAGCAGAGGAGGGGCATCATCTGCCCGTGGAGAGGGCATCGCCAACCTGCCAGTGCGGTACGCCAGGCCTGGCGTGAGGTGGGTGCTGCCGTCAGTGCTGTGGGGCAGACCCCTCGCTCAGCAGAGCAGTGCCGAAAAAATCTTCACGACCTCACCAGGGCTGCCAGGATAAGTGCCAAGAAGGTGCCCGCTGGTCACAACCATCCCTCCCCCTTAACTTAATCACCCACCTCCCCCCCTGGCACGGGGGGTGGAGGGGGATTGGGGCAGAGTTAGTTGAGGGTGGTTCACAAAGTTGTCACAGACCCAGCGCTCTGGCCCCCGTGAAGAGATGCAATCGTCTTATGACAACTTCACCCCCAAACTGTGCCAGTATCTGAATGGACTGCTGATACCTGCCGTATTGTAATGATCTACCTATGCCCCCTCCCCCAACAGGACAAGTCCGCTCACAACACCCGTGAGCGGCATCAGACTGGAGAGGGTTCGCCCAACCTGCACCCCCTCACCACGTTTGAGCAGAGGGCACTGGACCTTGTTGGGGGGTCTGGCACCCGGGATGTCGCGCTATGCGAGGTTGGCAGAGCTGCAACAAGTGAGACAACCCTGCATGACAAACACCCACCCCTCCCCCATCCTCTGTCCCTTCACACACCCTGCCCACTGGGATACCTCCTCCATCCTCTGTCCCTTCACACACCCTGCCCACTGGGATACCTCCTCCATCCTCTGTCCCTTCACACACCCTGCCCACTGGGATACCTCCCCCATCCTCTGTCCCTTCACACACCCTGCCCACTGGGACACCTCCCCCATCCTCTGTCCATTCACACACCCTGCCCACTGGGATACCTCCCCCATCCTCTGTCCCTTCACACACCCTGCCCACTGGGATACCTCCCCCATCCTCTGTCCCTTCACACACCCTGCCCACTGGGATACCTCCCCCATCCTCTGTCCCTTCACACGCTGCCCACTGGGACCGTCCAGCGGCCTGCCGAGCAAATCTAAATAACCCATCTCATTCTCTTCCCTAGGACGTGATGCCGAACGACCAGGGCCGTCTGGCTGCAGACGGACACAGGCATCTGCCCCCGCCTCACCTAGGGCCGAACGACAGAGGGTGCCCGATCAGCGGGGAGTCCCATCCTCGCCAACCCAATCTGCGGAGCAGGACGCCCAGAGGGTGGCGATACCACAAGCCACGGAAATGGCCAGCGATAACCCTCCGGACTCTGAGCGGCCCCACACCATAGAGGAGGCGCTAAATTGCGACAACATCGGGCTTGTGGCACTGCTATCTCCCACACCATCCACCATCCCAGAGACACTCACCCCGGCGGCCCTATTTAGTGATGAGGCTCCTGGGTCACAGTCTGGTTCGCACATCACAGCTGAGCAGGTACAGCAGGTGAAAGTCGGAGCAACCGAGGGCCCGGACTGGCGGAGGCCAGACCAGGCCCAGCATGCAGTTGGCTCCCAGACGTTTTCGGAGTTCCTGGAGTTTCTCAACCCACCTGCACAGCCGTTGCCTCGAGAAACCCAGGGAAACAATGACGGGATGAGGGCTGTCTTCCTGGCTCTGCAGACGCTGTTAGAGGAGTCGAACCGCGTCCACGAGCAGGGAGTGGTGCCGCTCATGGCAGAGACCCAGGCCGACACCGCACGGGTGGCATCCGCGGTGGAGGCAATGGGTCAGGTTATGCAAGGCGTTGGGGTTAATGTGCACGCGTCATCTTCGGCCCTGGACAGGGTTGCCCTCTCACAGGCAGCAATGTGCCAGAGGCAAAACGACATTGCCGGCGCCCTGCAGGCCTTGGCCCAGTCTCACCAGGTCATGGCACAGTCACAGCAGTCAGTCGCCGAGAGGATCAACCGCCTGACACATGTGCTGGATGGCGTCGTGCACACACAGGTTGAGGTCGCACAGTCCCTGGCGGGAATGTCTAACTCCCTGGACTCCGTGTCTGCAAACCTTCGGATCCTGGTGGATACCGTTGCAGGCCTCCAGGACTGGCATCGCCAGGTGTCGGCGGCACGACGGGGCACCTCCCCGCTCGCACCTCTGTCCCAAAGTGAGGCCCGGGGGCCACTGTGCTCCCCGAGGGAGGAGGAGGTTTCGGGGCCGGTCCCATTAACTCCATCACGGGACGTCCCGGAATTCTCGGCCTCCCCCCGTCCCATCCCTGGTGCATCGGGTGGGCAGCAGGCAGAGCAGGGTGGCACAATGTCACCCGAGACACCCGCAGAGCAGCCTGGCCCATCAAGGCCGGGTCGCCCCAGGAAACGCTTGGCCAAGGAGAAACGAGTCGAAGGGGGCGATTCGCAGCAATCCTCCTCCACTCCTGCTGTATCATCTGGGGAATCACTTAGACGTAGTGGTAGGGCCCGTAAGGCAACTAAGATAGACACTGAGTAAGTTGGCACGGGTGAAGGGCACAGTTTAGTTGTAGGGGCTAGGGCACCTGTAAATAATTGTTAACATTAAACGCACTGTTCCACCTTACTTGTAATACCGTGTGATTGTTCCACAGCCACAGGAATCGTGATGGTGACCGAGTGTCGCTGGGGTTGACGAGCGGTGAAACTTCGGTGCCGGGTGTGCAGTCCCTGCCCCTCCCCCCACCCCCTCCCACAGCTAGCCCACGCGGGCACGTGATATAGTGTCCGTGACGATCTCAGCGGCCACCAAGGTGGATGGTTCAGCTATTGCCATGGGTCAGACTCTCTCTAACGATTCTGAGCTCACAGCTCTTCGCAGAGCGGGCTGTCATCATTCCACATGGCACTGATCACACCCGCTGACACAGCCATCAATGTTGTGCCATACCGTCTGGACCCAGTGGTAAGGGTGATGTCTAAGTGGAGCAGTGTACACTGAGAGGGGGTTGGGGGGGGCGGGGGTGGGGGGGTGGCGTTGTGGGGGGGGGGGGGTTGTGGTGGTGGCAGTTGTGTGTTGACCCTCTGCATGACTAGTGATGCAGGTGGTGGTTTGGTGTTCAGCGGGGACGTCACATGTGACGCGAGAACCATGCTGCCACCAAGGCGTCGCGTGCCCACCGTCCTCGCCGGGCCCGTCGTGCCGCCTCCTGGACATCACCAGCACCTGGGTCGTGTCTGCGTGCTGCGCCTGCCACTCCGCCAGCCTCCTCCTCCTCCTCCTCCTCCCTCTCCTCCTCCTCCATCCTCCTCCTCCTCCCTCTCCTCCTCCTCCTCCTCCTCCTCTGTGCTGGCACCACTGCCACTGGCTTCTCCCTCCGCCTCCTGCAGCAGATCATCTCCCCTCTGCATCGCAATGTTGTGCAGCGCACAGCAGACCACAACAATGCGAGCGACCCTGTCGGCCTGGTACTGCAGGGCCCCTCCGGAGCGGTCCAGGCACCTGAATCTCATCTTCAGGAGGCCAAGGCAGTGCTCCACCACACCCCTGGTTGCTGCATGGGCCTCGTTGTATCGTGTTTCCGCATTGGTCTGAGGCCTCCGTATAGGGGTCATCAGCCAAGACCTCAGCGGATAACGGTCCGGCTCACTCGCTCACTCTCTACCTAGCCCCCACTCCCACTCCCCCCCTCCATCTCCCCCTCCATCTCCCCCACTCCCCTTTCCATCTCCCCCACTGCCCCCTCCATCTCCCCCACTCCCCCTCCATCTCCCCCACTCCCCCCCTCCATCTCCCCCACTGCCCCCTCCATCTCCCCCACTCCCCCCCTCCATCTCCCCACTCCCCCCCTCCATCTCCCCCACTCCCCCTCCGTCTCCCCCACTGCCCCCTCCATCTCCACCACTCCCCCCCTCCATCTCCCCCACTCCCCCCTCCATCTCCCCACTCCCCCCTCCATCTCCCCACTCCCCCCCTCCATCTCCCCCACTCCCCCCCTCCGTCTCCCCCACTCCCCCCTCCATCTCCCCCACTCCCCCTCCGTCTCCCCCACTGCCCCCTCCATCTCCACCACTCCCCCCCCTCCATCTCCCCCACTCCCCCCTCCATCTCTCCCACTCCCCCCCTCCGTCTCCCCCACTGCCCCCTCCATCTCCCCCACTCCCCCCTCCATCTCCCCCACTCCCCCTCCGTCTCCCCCACTGCCCCCTCCATCTCCCCCACTCCCCCCTCCATCTCCCCCACTCTCCCCCTCCGTCTCCCCCACTCCCCCCCTCCGCCTCCCCCACTGCCCCCTCCATCTCCCCCACTCTCCCCCGCTCTGGGCCCCCCCTCCCGTTCTCAGGGATGCCTTCCCCGTTGTGGCCAGACTCAAGCGATGCGCTGAGCGGTGCGCTGAGCGGTGCGCTGAGCGGTGCGCTAACCTCCTGGAAGCAGTCGTCAGCCAGCACGACTGGTTGACGAACTTAAAAAGCAGGTGTGTTTCACGCCGTGTAAACAGTGCGCGATTAAGTCGGGACTTCGGCCCATCCGGGCCGGTGAATAGCGGGGGGGGGGCAATTAGTAGCGATTCTGGTCGTGTCGGGGGCGTAATAGAGGCGTTTGGCGGGAATGGCGACTCGGTGATTGTGCGGGGTTCGGAGAATAGCGGGAAGGCGTCGGACCAGCGTCGCCGTAAAAATTTGCGCCGCCCGCTATTCTCCACCCCGTTGTGAGTCCGGAGAATCGCGCCCATGGCCCTTTGTGTTTTCAGATGATACTTTTACTCTCCATTCTTCTCATGTATTCATGTACGTGACTCATTTTATACCAACAGTTTGATCAGGAGCTTAAATTCCTTTCCATACTTTGAAAATCTATACAATATAAATCTCTGAAGTGGATTATAATCCTAGCCCCTTTTTGTGACCATTCTGGATCAGTGCACCCTTCAAATGATCATTCTTACTTCAGGTTGAAGCAAACAAGCTCAAAGACACTTAATTCAGTCCAAAGAACTGATCTAACTCCCTTCTTTGAGGAAAGGAACCACCAGGGACTATAAATAGTGAGGAGCATAGTCTTACATTACAGGGGGATATAGATGGACTGATTAGTGGCAAATGAAATTCAATCCGGATAAGTGTGAGGTGATGCATTTGGGCAGGACAGACAAGGCAAGGGAATACATAATAATCGGCAGGACCCTAGGAGGCACCGAGAATAATAATTACTATATAAATATTGGAGCCATACAGTGTGATTTTTAGATTTGTTTTTAGATTTGATCTCCAGCATCTCTCATAAAGGTGTAGCTTCTGAAGTGCAGCGATGATAGTTATCGCCTACAGTGTCTGGAATCCACATGATCAGCCATGATCAAAGGACCGAATGGCCTCCTCCTGCTTCTATTGTCTATGTTTCTATTATAAGAAGGATGTGATAGCTCTGGAAAGGGTACAGATGCGATTTATCAGGATGTTGACTGAGCAGGAGGCTTTTAGCTATGAAGAGAGATTGGATAGACTGCAATTGTTTTCCTTGGAGCAGAGGTGATTGAGGGGGATTGAGATGTATAAAATTATGAGGGGTGTTGATAAGCAGACAGGCCAAAACCTTTGCCCTGATGGACCAATCAATGCCCAGGGGTATTTAAAGTAAGGGGCATGAGTTTAATGGGGATCTGAGGGAAACAGTCTAGAAGTCACTGCCTGAAACGTTGGTGGAGGCAGAGACCTCAATACATTTAAGAAGTATTTAGATTTGCACTTGCAAACCAAGGCATACAGGGCTGTGGGCCAAGTTTTAAGAAATGGGATTAGAATAGTTAGGTGGTTGTTTTGACCAGCGCAGACACATTGGTCGAAGGGCCTTTTCTGTGCTATTGTCCTGTATGACTCTATATTTAAAGTAGTATTTACTTAAAACTCTGAGTAGAAAGTGATGGAGTCTTGTGTTCTGGTCTTTCCTGTTGATTCTCTTATTTCCTCTTTCTGTGTTTTTGCGTTATCATTTTTAATCCATGGATGCTTAATGGGCATGTATTTTTAAGTCAAACAGCTGAGAGAAGGAGAAATTAAAGAGGTTACAACATAGTATATGGTGCTGCTAGCTTTGGACAGCAGAACCCAGAATTTGTGGCTCCCAAGAGATGGGATGGGACTCAGTTCAATTGGTTGGCTGGTGGCCAATAATTGGCCAAAAGGCATTATTCTGCCCAGTAACAGGTGGTGATTGGATCCTGCCTGAGTGGGATGATTTTCATAGACCTAAGGAGAGCAGGGTTGAAACTTGGACCGACACAGACAAGGGTCTGCTCCCTCTCTTCTCTCCAGAAAGGCTGTGAGTTGATGTATTTCTGAACCCACAGAGAACCTGAATAAATGAATGACACCATTGCCGACTGCAAACAAAAATCTGGATTTGAAAACTTACTTTGAATGAAGATCTGCTTAACAATCATCTGAAACAAAGACTCTTTTTCCTTTCACTTAGCATTTTCACCCCTCTCTCCCTCCCCCATGTTTGTTTGTCATCTGTGCATGTGTAGAGGATGGGGGACAAGTTAAAATGGGAGATAACAAGTTAGATTATAGTTAACCAGTTGTATTTGCTGCATATTTCATTTTGGTTATGAATAAAAGGTAACTGTGTTTAAATTTGCAAACCTGGTGACTGTAATTATTTGGCAGCCAAGGGCCGACGACTTCAGGTATTTTTCTAAGAACTATTTGTTCATTCAGTTGTGCTGTGACTCTGGATCAAGGGGGGCTGGAATTGACCATGCTCTCGCCCAGGGTGCCGTAACACTAGAAACATAATTCTATCCCATTTAAGTGGAGAACTATCATCTCTACGCTATAGTAGCTACACCTTTACTACCAGAGATGCTGGATTGAATCCAGCAAATCTAAAAATCATACCATGTGGCTCCAATACTTATACCATAAAAAAGCTGAACCAGCAAGAAGCATGTGGAACACACATGCTGGACCACATCCTTTGTTAGTTAGCAGCCTTCAAGCAAACAAGATAGTAAAGGTGCATATGGTGGTCACTTCCTTACTGCACTCAGTTATCCATTGTTAGATTGCTGGTAGCACAGTGGTTAGCACTATGGCTTCACAGAGCCAGGGTCTCAGGTTCGATTCCCGGCTTGGGTCACCGTCAGCGCCAGAGTCTCAGGTTCGATTACCGGCTTCAGTCACTGTCTGTGCGGAATTTGCACTTTCTCCCTGTGTCTTTGGGGGTTTCCTCCGGATGCTCCGGTTTCCTCCCACAAGGCCCGAAAGATGTGCTATTAGGTAATTTGGACATTCTGAATTCTCCCTCGATGTTCCCGAACATTGGCCGGAATGTGGCGACAAGGGGCTTTCACAGTAACTTCATTGCAGTGTTAATGTAAGCCTACTTGTTGCAATAAAGGTTATTACTATATAGATTGTGTTATCTTGCAATTTATCAATGTGTTGCTGAGGTGATATTGAGGCAGTTTCCTGTTTCTCATGACTGACGTGTGCTAGAGGATATACCATATCCCATGCCACAGTATGTTGGTGTCTTTGAACAACTAATTATGCCCAAGCATGTTTATAAACTTTTGAATCCAACTCTGCTTTTATTTTTTCATCCCTACTTCACAGAACAATCACTATTCCTAATCAAATAACTCCTTATATATATGGCTGGATTCCTTCACAAGTCGCCTTGTGGCATGATACTTATTTGATTAAGGGGAAGTAATTTCTCTTTACAAAATAAAGTCCTACTTTTTCTCAGTAATCAGTAACCTGCTAATAAAATTGTAGGCAAACACATTTTGGAATTTATGGGGCAGGATTCTCCAGCGCCGGGGATTTGGCGGGGGTGGGAAATGCGCCGCGCTGTTTGGCATCCGTTGGCAGCGACCCCCCCAGGGGATTCTTCTGCCAGCGGTGTGCCGGGGGGCCCGCCCGTTTTTGGCCAGTCCCGCCGACGTAAATTATAACAGGTACTTACCGGCTGGACCTGGCTGCGCGAGCGGCCTCCAGTGTACTCGGGAGGGGCGCGGGGGGATTTGGCCCCGGAAGGTGCCCCCATGATGGCCTGGCCCGCGATCAGAGCCCACCAATCCGCGGGTGGGCCTGTGCCATGGGGGTACTCTATTTCTCTGCGTCGGCCGCTGTAACAGCGGAGATGAACCCCCCCTGCGCATGCGCTGGGATGACATCAGCACATGCTGGCGCTCCCGCGCATGTGCCAACTCCGCCGACCGGCGGAGGCCCTTCGGCACTGGTTTGCGTGGTGCCAAGCCCCTTCCCCGCCGGGGAATTTACAGTGCAGAATAAGGCCATTCGGCCCATTGCGTCTGCACCAGCCCTTGGAAAGAGCACCCTGCTTAAGCCCACACTTCCACCGCATCCCCATAACCCAGTAACCCCACCTAACCTTTTTGGACACTAAGGGCAATTTAGCATGGCCAATCCATCTAACGTGCATATCTTTGGACTGTGGTAGGAAACCAGTGCACTCAGAGGAAACCCACTATAATCTCTTCCAGCTCCACAACACTTGGAGTTATTCATGTTAATCTAATACAGGTCACCTGGGCATTCCTAATTTAAATTGTTTCCCCATTGGGTCCTTCAGCTGCCTAGATCTATCGCTCTGGAATTTCTTCTCTACTCCTCTGAACTTCTCTACCTTGCTTTCCACCTTTACGATGCATCATAAAAGCAACCTCTTGTGTCAAGCTTAGAGCAATTTACCCTAATATCACCTATGTATCTTGTTGTCAAATCTTGCTTTCTAATGCTTCTGTGAATCGATTAGGAGGTTATATTACACTAAAGGTGCTACGTAAACGCAAGTTGCTGCTATTAGCAACTGAACACATTTTTAAAAATCATCCTGGTTCCTCATAAATCAATAATGTAAACCTATTAATTGCAGATTACTTGCATATATCCCTTTGTGATGCTAGAAATCTGACACCAAAGCTTAGCACAGGAAGTGTGGCAGACAGGTGATAGACAGAGATGTGCAAAGTTATGATATTCTTATTCTATATAATAGTAAATAACCTGTGTTGGTGGCATGGTCAAATAATAAATTTTCTTCAAAGAATTTAGATGTCAAAAATTCCAGCGGAACCTTGCTTGGCCTAGGAATGGAAAAGCAAAGTCACAGCAATAATCTGAAGAAAATTTGTGTTGACAACTGTATATGTGAAGAAAAGGATAGTTACAGCAATAGTGCACCTGAACATCTGCAAAAACGGATTGCCACTGATCCACTGCTGGTTACTTACCTGGAAATCCTGCAGCTTCATTGCTCACAACCTTCCGACTCAGACTGGACAAGAACTATGTAGGGAAGTGCACCTCTAAGGCCTTCAGTCAAGTACTGGAGAGTCGAAGGTCAGGAAGCCTTGCGCCCTTCTTTTATAGCACGAACCAAATCTTCTCAAACTAGCTGCTTGCTGCTCAGAACTTGTATATTCAATGTTCTCCTTGGCATTTGCATGCTCAGGAACTGCTGAACGAACTGACACTTCAGCTGACGTTGATTCTGACGTAGATTTGTCATTCATCACGTTGTTGTGAAAGCCTTATCTGGTTTTCAAGAATGCGCGGTGATTTCTTCTTAAAACCAACCCATGCGGGATGATTTCTTCTTAAAACCAACCCTTCCTCTGTACATTGTAGGAACAAGGTGCAACTTCTTCAAGTGCAATTGCTTTTCTCGACCAGTTACTTTAATCTTCTATTCTCACAATGTCATCACTATTCAGAGGTGGTAAATTTCGTCAAACTCTATCATAGAACTGCTTTTAAATAGATACATAGAACATATAGTGCAGAAGGAGGCCATTCGGCCCATCGAGTTTGCACCAACCCACTTAAGCCCTCACTTCGAACCCTATCCACATAACCCAATAACCCCTCCTAACCTTTTTGGACACGAAGGGCAATTTAGCATGACCAATCCAGCTAACCTGCACATCTTTGGACTATGGGAGTAAACCGGAGCACCCGGAGAAACCCAAGCAGTCACAGGGAGAACGTGCAGACTCCGCACTGATAGTGACCCATTGGGGAATTATTTTGCTTTAATGTTTTCCATTTCCTGCAGTACCACTGCATTCTCCTCCTTTTCCAAGTATGGAAATGTGGTACGCAACCTTCTATTCATGGGTAACTCTGCTGGCGATCTACCATGTGACAACAGTAACGCTTTGCCATGTGATTTCATGAGCTATGGATCAGGTTGGCTGTTCATTGCTTTCTGTGATGATTGTTTTACAGTATGTACACTTTTCCATTATGATCTTTGGGATCCATGCCCATACGAGCATCACCATGTTTTTGTTTCACACATACCATGGAATTTACCCCATTGCTAGGTTCTCCTATCTTCCTAAAAACATGTGGTTTTGTATCTGATATGGGTGGTAAGGTAGAAATGAGAGTGACATGCAGATCTATATCTTCAGCAATTTCACGATTAATAGTTTGTATCGGTGCTTTTGCGAATGCATCTTCTTTAAATTGTATCTTGTTTGTGAAAGCTAGTCCACTAAAATCAGTGAACACATCGCTGGATTTGCTGATAATGGGCGGGATTCTCCGCGAACTGGCGGGACGGGCCACTCTAGCGCCGAGGAGTGGCATGAACCACTCTGGCGTCGGGCCGCCCCGAAGGTGCGGAAACCTCCATACCTTTGGGGCTAGGCTGGCGCTGAAGTGCTTGGCGCCGCTCCAGCCAGCAAGGAGGACATTAGCGCCACGTCAACCGGCGCCGAAGGGTCTCCGCTGGCCGGCGTGAGTTGGCGCATGTGCAGGAGCGCCAGCGTATGCTGGCGTCATCCCAGCACCTGCGCAGGGGATTTTTCTCCGCAGCGGTCATGGCGGAGGTTGACAGTGGCCGGTGGGGAGGGAAAGAGTGCCCCCACAGCACAGGCTGGCCCATGGATTGGTGGGTCCCGATCGCGGGCCAGGCCACCGTGGGGCCAGATGCCCCCGCACCCCCCCTGAGGACTCTGCAGGCCGCCCGTGGAGGCAGGTCCTGCCGGTGAGGACCTGTTGTGATTTACAACGGCAGGACCCGCCGAAAACGGGCGGCTACTCGGCCCATCGCAGGCCGGAGAATGACAGGGGGGCACTGATTCCTGCCCCCGCCAAAACTCCGGCACTGGAGAATATGGCAGCTGGCGGGTTCGGGATTCACGTCACCCCCCCCCCCCCCCCCCCCCGATGATTCTCCAACCCGGCGAGAATCCCGTCCAATGTTCTCAGAATCGTTGGAGTACTGCCCCAGTTCTGTGTGGATGCTATATACCAACTGCACTAGATCAAATTTTTCACAGGACTGATCATCTAATAATGAATCCAAACCCTCAGATACAGTACAGAATGAGATGGAATAAACTGTGTTCTTCACCACCACACTCCGGTCACAAGCACCATAACATAGAATGCTTGAAGCATTATAATCTCTCAGAGATATTTTGTGATTTCTTCTAATCGGCTGAATTTTGAGATTTTTAAAATCAGTTATGCTGGTTAAATTGGCTTTGGCACCAGTGTCTAACTTCAATTACACCCACTGTGCCGTTCACTTCAAGTGGTAGCAGCTATTTGTCCTCATCAACTGCATTTATTTTAAATAGAGCATCAGTTTGCATATTTTTAAGTGCTGGAGAATTTTTTTGATCTCTCCAAAATATTCTTTTTTTTTACTCCAACAAACAATGATGTTTTATCACTGTAGATTGTGTCTTCCACAATGCTAACTAATCTGGAGTTGAACTTAGAGTAACAATTCCGAGTAAAGTTATTTTTTCCTTTGTATCTGGAACAAAGCTTGGCAAATGCTGGACACTGCCTTAAGTTGTGCCTTTGGCCACATCTGTTACACAGAAATTTTTTGTCCCTATCTTTAACCTGTTTGTTGGTGTGCGAGGGGCTGCAGGAACTTTCCTGCCTTTTTTGGAAGTTTCCCGCCTTTTTGGAAAAAGGGCAGCAGCCAAAGTGCTTTCCTCCAAGAAGACACCGCCATTACTGAGAAACATTTTAGATTGCTGAGCTGCTAGCTCGGGAGCCTGACAAATCTTAACTGTTGGTTCCAAAGACAACTCCGATTCCCTTAGCAACCATTCCCTCAGCTTATTTTCATTCACATCAAACTTAATTTGGTCCCGAATCATAGAAGATTCCACCACATTAAAAATACAGGTTTTAACTTTTAACTTTAAATCAGTGATGAAATGATCTATGGGCTCTTTGGTCTTCTGTAAACGTGATCTAAACACATAGCGTTCATAAATCTCATTCTTTCTAGGGGTGCAATGTGCATCTTCAAATTACTTCATTAAAATTTTTACTATATTCATCGTTTGCAAAGTTAAACATATTAAACAGAACAATTGCTTTGGGCCCTGCCGCTGTTCGGAGGATCGCTACCTTACGCAAACCTGATTGATCTCCTAAATTTACTGCAGATTAAGTTGCTGTTTAAACACACGCCAGTTGCTGTCCACCATTACCATGAAACCTGAGACTCATTGGTGGCTTCAACGCCTCCATGTTGTTAATTCTTGCAGTCTGCAAAATCTTCAAATCTCTGTGGACCACGTGGCAGGTTACTATCCAGCCCTGGTAGCATGTAATGTTCTTGTTGGATGGCCTGATTAATATTACAAGAACACTTGTAGCTAAAGCTATAAACTATTTATTAACATTAACTGAGGGTCAAATATATACAAAACAACAGGTGAATAACAGTATGATCATGCACAAGCAACACCGCTCCCAGCTCTCTAGTCAGTCTAAGGTCACCTGACTCTAACATTCATTTATATACCCAGTCAGTGAATTACAACACAATCATGATATCACTACAGTGTGAAAGTAGGTTTGTTAGGTTGGTGGTTAGGATTGGGGGATAGGTAGGCAGGGGTTAGATTGCAGGGGATCGTAGTCCAGTAAGTGTCAGTTAATTTTTTAAAAATGTTTTTTAATACAGACATTCGATGTACTCAATGCCTTTCTGCAAGATCAATGCAGTTAAGGCTAAAAATTGAAAAACAATTGTATTCTGTGGGGAAAGTATTATCTTTGATTGTCTTTTTATACTTAATCTTGAAGTTAGGCTTCATGTTATTTTGTCACTTTGGGAAGGTTAGATCATTGAAATTTAGAACATTTTTCCACAAAGAATGTTTGGAAGTATGAGTTATTTTTAACGCAATTTGGAAATCTACCTTGAGATGGTACTTCACAGTCAGCAACTTGCAATAGACCAAAAAGGGCTGTCGTCTGTTATGTCTCACTGATCCACCTTCCAAGGGATACTGGTCTATAACCTTCTAGCAGCTCAGCAAATAAATTCATGAACCGTATCTTGCAATCCTGAAAATCTACATAGTGAAACGCTGCTGATCTCTTTTAGTCCTGTGGCCAAGTCAGGAGACCATGTGAATTTGAGAGATATAAAAGATGAGAAGTTATATAGCTGTTCCGGCATGAATGCAAATATTATGGTGTCACCAGAGGCGATGTGCTCGAAAGCAAATACTTTCCTCTAGTCTCTGAACAAGAGCTTTCCCTACCAATGAAATGAAATGAAATGAAAATCACGTATTGTCACGAAGTAAGGGGGAAAGTGTAAGGCAGAGAAGCCATAGTCAAAAATCAAAAAGGGTGACAATACAAGGTACAGTGACTGAGGGGAGCTCAGTGAATAGGCCCAATAATGCTAAAAGGAATAAAACGAGAAGTAAAAACGTAAATGGTAAGCGATGCGGCAGGTTGTTACATCAAGATATGGGTTCAAAGACAAGGAAAATTAGGAGAAAAGTTAAGAGGAAATATAACTTAGGAAAGGTTACTGATCGAGGTGTTAAGATTCAAAACAGAGGTATAAAAGCCAACATAAGTGTTCTTTACCTGAATGCTGATAGTATTTGGAATAAGGTAAATGAGTTGATGGTGCAAATCATCGTGAATAACTATGATTTAGTGGCCATTACTGAAACATGGTTAAAGGGTGGTCAAGACTGGTAGTTAAATATCCGAGGGTATCAAACTATTCGGAAGGACTGAGTGGATGGTAAGGGAGGTGGTGTAGCTCTGTTATTTAAGGATGACATCCGGGCAATAGTAAGGGATGACATCGGTGCTATGGAGGATAAGTTTGAATCCATTTGGGTGGAAATCAGGAATAGTAAGGCAAAAAAATCACTGATAGGAGTAGTCTGTAGGCCACCAAATAGTAACATTATGGTGGGGCAGGCAATAAACAAAGAAATAACTGATGCATGTAGAAATGGTACAGCAGTTATCACGGGGGATTTTAATCTACATGTCGATTGGTTTAACCAGGTCGGCCAAAGCAGCCTTGAGGAGGAGTTTATAGAATGTATCCGCGATAGTTTCCTCGAACAGTATGTAATGGAACCTATGAGCAAACAAGTGGTCCGAGATCTGGTCCTGTGTAATTAGACAGGATTGATTAACGATCTCATAGTTAGGGATCCTCTCGGAAAGAGTGATCACAATACGGTGGAATTTAAAATACAGATGGAGGGTGAGAAGGTAAAATCAAACACTAGTGTTTTGTGCCTAAACAAAGGAGATTAAAATGGGATGAGAGAAGAGCTAGCTAAGGTAGACTGGGAGCAAAGACTTTATGGTGAAACAGTTGAGGAACAGTGGAGAACCATCCAAGCGATTTTTCACAGTGCTCAGCAAAGGTTTATACCAACAAAAAGGAAGGATGGTAGAAAGAGGGAAAATTGACGTGGATATCTAAGGAAATAAGGGAGAGTATCAAATTGAAGGAAAAAGCATACAAAGTGGCAAAGATTAGTGGGAGACTAGAGGACTGGAAAATCTTTAGAGGGCAACAGAAAGCTACTAAAAAAGTTATAAAGAAGAGTAAGATAGATTATGAGAGTAAAATTGCTCAGAATATAAAAACAGATAGTAAAAGTTTCTACAAATATATAAAACAAAAAAGAGTGGCTAAGGTAAATATTGGTCCTTTAGAGGATGAGAAGGGAGATTTAATAATGGAGATGAGGAAATGGCTGAGGAACTAAACAGGTTTTTTAGGTCGGTCTTCACAGTGGAAGACACAAATAACATGCCAGTGACTGATAGAAATGAGGCTATGACAGGTGAGGACCTTAAGATGATTGCTATCACTAAGGAGGTAGTGATGGGCAAGTTAATGGGGCTAAAGGTAGACAAGTCTCCTGGCCCTGATCGAATGCATCCCAGAGTGCTAAAAGAGATGTCTAGGGAAATTGCAAATGCACTAGTGATAATATATCAAAATTCACTAGACTCTGGGATGGTCCTGGCGGATTGGAAATTGGCAAACGTGACACCACTGTTAAAAAAGGAGGTAGGCAGAAAGCGGGTAATTATAGGCCAGTGAGCTTATCTTCAGTAGTAGGGGAGATGCTGGAATCTATCATCAAGGAAGAAATAGCGAGGCATCTGGATGGAAATTGCCCCATTGGGCAGATGCAGCATGGGTTCATAAAGTGCAGGTTGTGCCTAACTAATTTAGTGGAATTTTTGAGGACATTACCAGTGCGGTAGATAATGGGGAGCCAATGGATGTGGTATATCTGGATTTCCAGAAAGCCTTTGACAAGGTGCCACCCAAAATGTTGCTGCATAAGATAAAGATGCATGGCATTAAGGGTAAAATAGTAGCATGGATAGAGGATTGGTTAATTAATAGAAAGCAAAGAGTGGGGATTAATGGGTGCTTCTCTGGTTGCAATCAGTAGCTGGTGGTGTCCCTCAGGGATCAGTGTTGGGCCCACAATTGTTCACAATTTACATAGATGATTTGGAGTTGGGGACCAAGTGCAATGTGTCCAAGTTTGCAGACAACACTAAGATGAGTAGTAAAGCAAAAAGTGCAGAAGATACCGGAAGTCTGCAGAGGGATTTGGATAGGTTAAGTGAATGGGCTAGGGTCTGGCAGATGGAATACAATGTTGACAAATGTGAGGTTATCCATTTTGGTAGGAATAACAGCAAAAGGGATTATTATTTAAATGATAAAATATTAAAACATGCTCTGTGCAGAGAGACCTGGGTGTGCTAGTGCATGAGTCGCAAAACGTTGTTTACAGGTGCAACAGGTGATTAAGAAGGCAAATGGAATATTGTCCTTCATTGATAGAGGGATGGGGTTTAAGATTAGGGAGGTTATGCTGCAATTGTATAAGGTGTTAGCAAGACCACACCTGGAGTATTGTATTCAGTTTTGGTCTCCTTACCTGAGAAAGGATGTACTGGTGCTGGAGGGTGTGCAGAGGAGATTCACTAGGTTAATCCCAGAGCGGAAGGGGTTGGATTATGAGGAGAGGTTGAGTAGATTGGGACTGTACTCATTGGAATTTAGAAGGATGAGGGGGGATCTTATAGAAACAAATAAATTTATGACGGGAATAGATAGGATAGATGCGGGCAGGTTGTTTCCACTGGTGGGTGAAAGCAGAACTAGGGGGCATAGCCTCAAAATAAGGGGAAGTAGATTTAGGACTGAGTTTAGGAGGAACTTCTTCACCCAAAGGGTTGTGAATCTATGGAATTCCTTGCCTAGTGAAGCAGTTGAGGCTCCTTCATTCAATGTTTTTAAGATAAAGATAGATAGTTTTTTTGAAGAATAAAGGGATTAAGGGTTATGGTGTTCGGGCCGGAAAGTGCAGCTGAGTCCACAAAAGATCAGCCATGATCTCATTGAATGGCGGAGCAGGCTCGAGGGCCAAATGACCTACTCCTGCTCCTCGTTCTTATGTTCTTATGTTCTTATGTAATAACACATTATCTTCTTTATTTTTAAATTTGTTAAAGCTTGTTGCTGCAAATTATTTAAATAGAGACTAAGCACTCTAAGGATCAGAACACAAACTAACCTCATACTTTGATCATAAACAATAATGAATCAAAACTTATCTGTGGCCTCAGTTAAATTTCAATTTGTCTTTGTCACCGATGTAACAGTGTCCCAGAAAGCTGCCACCAATTTTTACAAATTGAGATTTTCTATTGATATCAGCGGTTTAATATTCTCAGTCACTTCTGAAACCAATCTGACTTCCTTTACATTCTGGATTTGACCCATATTATCTATGTTTACAATACACAACTGATTCACTGTCAGATCTGTCCTATCCAGAGTGCCAATGGCAGCCAATGGTGTCATGTGAGAGTACCTTTAAGAAATGGGTGTTTAAGAAATGTACCTTTAAGAAATGGGTGTTTATCAGTGATGTCAGAGTGTGGGTGGAGCTGGGCTGTCTGTCAGCTTTTTACTTTCGTTTAGGCCATTTGCTGCATGGTGTTTTTTACTTTCGTTTTCAGTGTTGGAGCTGAAGCCAGACCAAGCAGGTGTACTGCTGTTATCTCTGCCATGAAAAGACTATCTCTTGATCATTTGGTGAATTCAGAATTATAAATGTTCTCAGTAGTGAATGTAAACCAAAGTGCTTCTGTTGAAAGGTGTTTCTTCTGTCTTCTGGGTGTTGTTTGGGAAATTATTAAGGATTACTTCGTGTTGTATCCTTTGGGAGTTGTATTTGAATTGATGGTTGCTAAGATGTTTACTGTATGTTTCAAAAAGATTAACTTGAGTTCATAGAGTAAACATTGTTTTGCTTTAAAAATTAATTTTCCATTTCTGCTGTACCACACCTGTCGAGCGGGCCATACCGCAATCTATTAAACGTTGTGGGTCAGGTGAACTCCATGATACACTTTGGGGTTCTCTAAATCCTGGCCCATAACAAATTGGGGGCTTGTCCACGATAAAAGTCTATCTATTGAATTGGCTTAGTGAACTTAAATACAGTGAGGGGTGAGCATATTGTGGGTGCTGTTCAGGTGTGGTATTTTAGTTTGAGTAGGGAGTGTGTTGTGGCCAATGGCTCTTTCAGAGGCTCTGAAATTTTTAGGGGTGGAGACGGTCACACACAGTACTTTATGGGCAAAGACTAAAAGCAGACTGTTAGATTTGGCAAATACATTACAGTTAACATTACCTGAAAAGATGAGGTAATTATGGCGGTGGCTAAGCATTTAAAGTTGCCCGAGATACAGTTTGACACATTGGAAATGGCAAAAATTCAGTTGCAAATTAAAGAAATGGAACATGAGAAAGAATTAACGCAGCTTGAATACGAAAGGGAAGAGAGGAAAAAGAAAGAAAAAGGGAGATACAGATCAGGGAAAAAGATGAAGAGAGAGAGTTTGAACTTCAGAAAATGGCCATGAAACATGACACAGTTAAAATTGGCAAGCATAAAAGGAAACGTACAGTTGGATGATAGTGATGAAGATAGTGAGAAAGAGCGTCATAGTCAAAGGCTTGGTGGGGATCTATTTAAATATGTCCAAGCATTGCCAAGGTTTGTCGAGAAGGAGGTAGAAGCCTTTTTCATTTCATTTGAGAAGGTAGCTAAACAAATGAAATGGCCACAGGACATGTGGGTTTTACTGATTCAAATAAAGCTGATAGGTAGGTCTAGTGAAGTGTTTGCATCACTACCGGAGGAGGTATCTGGGACGTATGAGGAGGTGAAAAAATCCATCTTCGGTGCATATGAACTATTGCCTGAAGCCTACAGACAAAGGTTTAGAAATTTAAGGAAAGAATTTGGTCAAACATACATGGAGTTTGAAAGGATCAAACATAGTGATTTTGAGAGGTGGATAAGGGCTTTGAAAATAGCCCAAACGTACAAAGCTCTCAGAGAAATTATACTTTTGGAGGAGTTTAAAAATTCTATTCCTGATGCAGTGAGAACTCATGTGGAAGAGCAGAGGGTTAAAACTGTGAGATTAGCACCAGAAATGGCAGATGATTATGAATTAGTTCATAAATCAAAGTTTGGTTTCCGACATCAGTTTCAGCCTGTGAGAGATAGAAACTGGAGACATGAGAAATACTCAAGTGGGATACATAAAGGTGATCAGATGGGAGATAATAAGAAGAGTGTACCTCAGATTCAAAAAGAAATCCAGGAGGGTGGAAAGAAATGTTAAATTTTAAATGTTTTCACAAAAGGGGCTGAATTAGCACACTGGGTTAAATAGCTGGCCTTTGAAGCATACCAAGGCAGGCCAGCAGCACGGCTCAATTCCCGTACCAGCCTCCCCGAACAGGCACCGGAATGTGGTGACTCAGGACTTTTCACAATAACTTCATTGAAGCGTACTTGTGACAATAAGCGATTTTGATTTTCATTTCTCATTTTCATACACTAAACTAAGCCATGTAAAGTCACAGTGTTGGTGGTTGAAGAAAAGCACTGGGAAGGCTGATGTGGTAAAACAGGATAAGACAGTAGGGTTTGTTAAAGTGGTAAAGGAATGCCCAAGAGAAGCGAAGGAGGTGCAAAAGATTGTGCAGCCTGATCAAGAGGTGATTGATAAGTAGGTGCCAGATTTCGTTAAAGGATTTAGTTGTGTGGGTAAAGTTTACTCATGTGTGTCAGGAGGAGCAGGTAAAGAAGACACAATTTTAAGAGATATGGGAGCTAGTCAATCTTTAATGGTAAGAGATGAGGAGTTACGTAGTTTCGGAGGATATTGCCAGAAAAAATGGTAATATGTGGAATTCAGGGTGAGAGGAGTAGTGTTCCATTATATAAGGTGAGGTTGGAAAGTCCAGTGAAGAGAGGTGAAGTGGTAGTAGGAGTAATAGAGAAACGATCTTGTCCAAGAATTCAGTTTATCTTGGGTAATGATATAGCTCGATCGCAGGTGAGAATGATGCCTACTGTGGTTGATAAGCCAGTGGAAAATCAGACAATTGAAGTGATGAAGGACGAATATCCTGGGACTTTTCCGGATTGTGTAGTAACAAGGTCACAAAGTCACAGGTTAAGACAAGAGGAGAAATCAAAGAGTGAAGATGAAGTTGAAGTGCAATTATCAGAAGCAATTTTTGATCAGATGGTTGAAAAAGAACAAGAACAGGTGGAGGATGAGGCGGGCATTTTTAGTTCAGGAAAATTGGCGGAGTGACAACAGAAAGATATAGAAATAAAACGGATATATCGGAAAGCATACACAGAAGAGGAATCTGAGTGTTATTACCATAAAAGTGATGACTTGATGAGAAAATGGCGACCTTTACATATGCAGGGGGGTGAAAAGTAGGCAGAAGTTCAAGTAGTGTTGCTGGTAGGGTATAGAAAGGAGGTGTTGTGAGTTGCACATGAGGTACCAGTGGGAGGTCATTTGGAAATAAGGAAACCTCAAGCTAAAATCCAGAAACATTTTTGTTGGCCTGGACTACGTAAAGATATAGTTATATTTTGGAATTCATGTCACATATCTCAAGTAATAGGGAAACCTCAAGCAGTGATAAAACCAGCGCTCTTAATACCCATTCTAGCATTTGAGGAACCTTTTACAAGAGTCCTAATTAATTGCGTAGGCCCACTTCCTAAAACAAAAAGTGGGAATATCTTTTGACGATAATGGATGTGTCCACTAGGTCTCCAGAGGCTGCTCCAATACGTAATATTACAGCTAAAACGATTGTGGAGGAGTTACTTAAATTATTTTATAGATGTGGACTACCCATAGAAATACAATCGGTACACTCAAGGTTATTCAAAGAAGTTATGGATAGCTCAGAAATAAAACAATTTAAATCAACTGCGTACCATCCAGAGTCGCAGGGAGCGTTAGAAAGCTGGCATCAGACATTAAAGACAATGTTGAGGGCTTATTGTCACGATTATCCAGAGGATTGGGATAAAGGGATTCCATTCGTACTGTTTGCAATTGGGGATGCACCTAATGATTCAACCAAATTCAGTCCTTTTGAACTAATTTTTGATCATGAGGTAAGAGGACCACTTGGTGAGTGAGAAATTGGAAATTACGTTATTGAATTACGTGTCAAATTTTAAGGAACGATTAAATAGAGCAGGTGAATTGGCCAGACAACATTTGAAAGTTGCACAAATGTGATGAAACGGGCCGTGGACAAGATATCACATGCGCAAGTTTGTGGAGATAAATTGGCAAGTACTAAAATGGCTATACATGATGTAGATGTGTAAATGCTGTTCTGATCAAACAACATCCATACAGACTGAACCCTTTAAAATTGGCACAGGTTAACAAAGAGATTGAGAGTGTGCTTAAAAATGGCATAATTGAAGTGGGTTGCAGCCAATGGAGCTCACCCATAGTGATGGTGCCTAAACCACATGGTACCCAACGGTTGTGTGTGGACTATAGAAAGGTTAATGCAGTTACAAGAACGGACTCTTATCCTATCCCACGTTTGGAGGATTGCATTGAGAAAATTGGACAATCAGCTTTTATTTCCAAACTGGATTGACTTAAAGGTTACTGGCAGGTACCTTTATCTGAAAGGGCGAAGGAGATTTCAGCTTTTGTGACTCCAGGTGGTATATACCAATTCATAGTTATGCCATATGGCATGAAAAACACACCAGCCACATTTCAACGGTTAACTAACAAAGTTGTTTCAGGATTACCCAATTGTGCGGTATACATCGACGATCTGGTAATTTTCAGCCAGACATGGACAGAACATTTAAAACATCTGATGGAGTTATTCGATCGACTTCAGGAGGCGGGTTTGGTGATAAACCTAGCCACAAAAGTGAATTTGGAAAAGTCCAAGTCACTTTCCTTGGCCATGCAATCGGACAGGATCGAATGGTCACACGGGATGTGAAACCAACAGTTATTGAGGAGTTTCCGATCCCCTCAAGACAAAGTGAAATCATGCGATTTCTTGGCATGAGTGGATTTGTTCGAACAATTGTGCAAAACTTTTGTCGTGTGATTGCTCCACTGATGGACTTGCTGAAGAAACATCGAAAATTTCAATGTACAGCTGAGTTTCAACAGGCATTTGACGGCCTGAAAGCTGTGATATCCAATGCTCCTGTGTTGGATAATTACAAGGGACTCTGTGATCAGATTGAAGTAAAGTTTCTGACTTTAAAGAGAAATGCCGAGGCATAGAGAAATGGATGGATCGTGTAGAGACCTTCTTGTTCAAAGAAACTGTCAATCGAGAAGGTTTCCAGTTGGAGGAAGAAGGACAAAAAAGTACTATATTAATATACCTGTTTGTGTGTGCATTTCTTAAAGGATAGTAAAAGGTGAAAAATGAAACCATCTTGAAGTTGATGGGTTTTTTGTTTCTTGGGCGGAGGTGTCATGTGAGAATACCTTCAAGGAATGGGTGTTTAAGAAATGTACCTTTAGGAAATGGGTGTTTATCAGTGATGTCAGAGTGTGAGTGGAGCTGGGCTGTCTGTCAGCCTTTTACTTTCATTTTAGGCTGTTTGCTGCAGGGTGTGTTTTAGTTTCATTTTCAGTGTTGGAGCTGAAGCCAGACCAAGCAGGTGTACTGCTGTTCTCTCTGCCATGAAAAGACTATCTCTTGATCATTTGGTGAATTCAGAATTATAAATGTTCTCAGTAGTGAATGTAAACCTAATGTGCTTCTGTTGAAATGTTGTTTCTTCTGTCTTCTGGATGTTGTTTGGGAAGTTATTCAGGATTACTTAGTGTTGTATTCTTTGGAAGTTGTATTTGAATTGATGGTTGCTAAGATGTTCACTGTATGTTTCAAAAAGGTTAACTTGAGTTCATAGAATAAACAGTGTTTTGCTTTAAAAATTACTTTTCCATTTCTGCTGTACCACAGCAGAGTGCTCCCCATAACAATCTATTAAAAGTTGTGGGTCAGGTGAACTCCATGATACACTTTTGGGTTCTCTAAACCCTGGCCCATAACAATGGGAAATAGGTTGATTGTCCGGATTGAGAGCAAACTGAATTAATTTGTTTTCTTAAAGTTTGTTTTGGAGAGATATGGGCCAGGCAATATGTAAAAAATGTTAATTGCTATAATGTGGATGATGCAAACTTTTGTCTCAGTTTCTGCACATTAAAGAGGAATATCGGCCACAGGTACATAAATTATATTTTTCTACATGTTAATTTTACATTAGTGGTTGCGACTTTACAATGCTATTTTGGATACAATAAGAAAGCACTTTATGATTTTGTTATTTAGAATTATTTGCTGAAAATGACTAAAAACAATGTTCAAATTTGCAGAGCAGAAGGACATTGAATTTACACAAAATAATAATATTGTAAAGCAACACAGTACTGGCTAAATTTTAAATGTGGGATTCTGATTGTAAATTTACAAATTGAGTATGATTCATCACCATGACGATCTCAACTATGGCAATTTTGCTAAGTGGAGTGACAAGAATGTTCATTTAAAACCACTTAATTAATTCACAGCAGAACAAATTCTTATTTTAAAAAAAGGTGCCTCACTCAGTCTTGAAGAAAATAAACTTTTTCACTTTCTCATAAGACATGGGCCACTGAGGAAAATGTTTAAATCTGTAATTTACAAATTTAGTTCCTTATACAGAACCTCTTTGGGGATCTATATAAAATAAATTCAAACAAAGCTGCAACTCTCAGAACCTTGGCCGGGATTCTCCCTTCCGGGGACTAAGTCCCCACGCCGGCGGGAAAAATGGCGCCAATGACTCTGGCGTCAACGGGTCCCCAAGGTGAGGAATCCTCACCTGTCTCGGGGGCGAGGTGGACGCTGGAGGGGTTGGTGCTGCTCCAGCTGGCGCCGAAGGGAATGCGTGAGTTCACGCATGCGCCAAAGGGCCGGCGTGATCTCGCGCATGCGCGGGACCGCCGGCGTGTTTTGGTGCATGTGCGGGGATTCTCTTCTCCACACCGGCCATGGCGGAGCCCTACAAGGGCCGGTGCAGAAGGAAGGAGTTCCCCCATGGCACAGGCCCTCCCGCAGATCAGTGGGCCCCAATCGCGGGCCAAGCCACCTTGGCCCCCCCCTCCAGGGTCAGATCCTCCACCCCACCCCGAGGACTGCCCCAGCCAACTTACCTGACAGGTCCTGCTGTGTGGGACCATATGTAACACACGCCGGCGGGACTGGCCAAAAACGGCTGGCCGCTCGGCCCATCGGGGCCCGGAGAATTGCCAACGGCCCCCGACTGGCGTGCCGTAAACCCCGCCTGAAAAACAGCACCGGAGAATACGGCAGCTGGCGTCAGGGCGGGATTCGCGGCGCCGCCCGGGGGTTCTCCGACCCGGCGGGGGGTTGGAGAATCCCGCCACATATCATCTTAAAAGTTATCTTTTTCAAATCCACATGTAATTAATGGCAGGAACAAAGAACATTTGACTGGGTCGGATGGATTGTAATGTTGTCCTTTAACATTGTGAAAATTGTCAGATTGTCCTCCAACCTAAGTGATTAGAACTAATCCCCTGTTAAAACCTCGGATCTGGAGTTTGCACTTTGGGCACAATTGGCGATTCTGGTACCAAGCCGCAATATACACCCATTCTAAAAACTGATTTTTCTTACCCAAGTTTCCACTCAAAACCATTTACAAATCAAAGATTATGGGGTGGGTCCACCATCGCCCGATCCACGATCAGGATTCCTGATCAGTTGGATAATGGAGCGTCCTCGAAAAACAGGTTGATATGTTCTGATCCCCTCTGGCGACCTCAGCATGTTACCCTCCCCCAATGCCGGTGGGAGGATGCAAATTAGTGATTTGTATTAATTTCAATATAATTAATGGGCTGGAATCCCCACTCACTAACACCACCAGCCCCCCCCCCCCCCTGTCCATTAGGCACCCCCTCACAATGCAAATCCTGCCCCCTCTTGCTGACAGATAGTGGTGTCCTCCCCCCCCCCTCACCACAGGAATAAAGGGTTACCCCCACAACACACATGCATCAGACCCCCCATCAGAGACTCCCATTACAGACCCACATCAGTCACCCCTGCCTGAAAGCTGAAGAGCAGTCCAGACTGAACAGTGAAAAATCACTGCATTTTCAATTATCCATCCCTAACATCTGCTACTTCAGCCAAAAGTGTTCAAAGCAGCAGTAGTGTCAGAGGCTTCTTCAAAAGCAAAGTACACTTGACAAGGCTGCAGATCCCCTCTCAGCCTTCGAAATGCAAAGCTCCCATTCAATTTCACATGGCAATACATTGTACTAGCCAGAGATTAACAGATTTATTAGGCCAGAGACAGATGTTTAGTGGATTCTTTATCTATTTTCCCTTCAAGCTTGAATGCCTCTACATTACCCTGCTTTGATACGAACCACAATGTTTATAAACATTCAAGCTGTGATTGACAGCTACTCACCATACCAAAAACAGCTAAGTGCTTTCCGTTGTGAATAAGAGGAAGTGAAACCACTTAGCTCCAAACTTTATACTGCCCCTTAAGCAGTCATTCAATTCTCCCAAAACCAGTCCAAAATAATTAGCAGGTGCCAAAGATTTACTTCTGTTCTTTATCTTTTCCAGCCTTGCATTTTAACTCCAGAATTGCCTTTAATTATGAGGGCTTTTTGTGGAGATTGTCCCTCGAGCAAAAGCAAGGCGATTCTTTCAGCTTTGTATGGGGGCAGCACGGTAGCATGGTGGTTAGCATAAATGCTTCACAGCTCCAGGGTCCCAGGTTCGATTCCCGGCTGGGTCACTGTCTGTGTGGAGTCTGCACGTCCTCCCCCTGTGTGCGTGGGTTTCCTCCGGGTGCTCCGGTTTCCTCCCACAGTCCAAAGATGTGCGGGTTAGGTGGATTGGCCATGCTAAATTGCCCATAGTGTCCTAAAAAGTAAGGTTAAGGGGGGTTGTTGGGTTACGGGTATTGGGTGGATATGTGGGTTTGAGTAGGGTGATCATTGCTCGGCACAACATCGAGGGCCGAAGGGCCTGTTCTGTGCTGTACTGTTCTATGTATCAAATCACCCTGAATTTTATGACTTCTGGTGATGGGGACATGCAAAGTGGACACATGCAGGGTGGCTCTCCTGAGAATTTGGATTTAGACATGTTTAACCAAAAATAACCCACCAGAACCGGGGGAAAATATCCCCTCACCCTCTTTCAACAACAGTAGAACTAGCAATGCCAAGCAGTAGCAGCTCGAAGATCAAAAAAGAGGCAACAAAAGCCTGGAGCTGTGAACAGAGGGAGATGGCGAATGCATGAGACACCAAGGCCCCAACCACACCCAACGGAGAGGCACCATTAGGTCATGCACGGAGCTCCCCTTACCGGTGGGCAAGTGGAGGGAGGTCACCTCACATCCAACCTCACATCCATACAGGTGGACCAGCAGTACTCCGAGGTTCCAACCCCAGAACTGCTGGTGGACAAGAAAAAGATGCAAATGGAATTTGAACTGCTCCCTGTAACAATAAGTATATTGTACAGAAGATAAAGGGTTAACAATTTGATGTTAATACTTCTCACCACCAGATGGAGATAAAGAGCAGTCATATATCATGTGACTCCTAGGATTCTGGGAGAAGATGTTTAGGCGTGAGAGAGATTATTTGTATAGTTGAGAGATCTGGGCCGCGATTATCCCCTACCCGGCGGGGCAGGGGATCCCAGTGGGATGGAGTGGCGTGAACCACTCCGCACCTTTAGGGGCCAAGCCCTAACATTGAGGGGCTAGGCCCGCGCCGGAGTGGATGGCGCTCCGTCGGCTGGCGTGGAAGGCCTTTGGCGCCATGCCAGCCAGGACCGAAGGAACTTCGCCGACCGACGGAATTCCGCGCATACGCCAGAGCGTCAGCGGCTGCTGACGTCATCCCCGCACATGCGCAGGGGAGGGAGTCACTTCCGCCTCCGTCATGGTGAAGACTATGGCGAAGGCGGAAGGAAGGTGGGCCCCGATCGTGTGCCAGGCCACCGTGGGGGCACCCCCCCGGCGCCAGATCGCCCCACCAGGACCGCGGAGCCCGCCCGCGCATCCTGCTCCCGCCGGTAAGGTAGGTGGTTTGATCCACGCCGGCAGGAGAAGCATGACAGCGGCGGGACTTCAGCCCATTGCGGGCCGGAGAATCGCCGGGGTGGGGGGGGGGGGGGGGGGTCACGCCGACCGGCGCGGAACGATTCCCGCCCCCGCCAAATCTCTGGTGCCGGAGAATTTGGGACACGGTGGTGGCGGGATTGACGTCGGACCCCGGCGATTCTCTGACCCGGCAGGGGGTCGGAGAATCCCGCCCTGTTGTTAGAGATATCGTATAGTTCAATTTAATAATCTTTTACCTAGGAGCTTGTTTGAATCTCATTTATAATAATAATCTTTATTGTTACAAGTAGGCTTAAATTAAGACTGAAATGAAGTTACTGTGAAAAGCCTCCAGTTGCCACATTCCAGCACATGTTTGGGTACACAGAGGGAGAATTCAGAATATCCAAATTACCTAACAGCACTTCTTTCGGGACTTGTGGGACGAAACCAGAGCACCTGAAGGAAACCAACGGCAACACAGGGAGAACGTGCTGATTCCACAAAGACAGTGACCCAAGCCGGGAATCGAACCTGGGACACTGGAGCTGTGAAGCAACAGTGCTCCCCACTGTGCAGCCGTGATGCCCTATTTAAGTACTGTGAATAAATCAGCTTTGTTCATTTACTTTTGCTTGATGTTCATTGTTCCATACTAAGTACTTGAGACATCCTAATAGACAAAACGGAGAACGTGACATGGTACCAGGCATGGGGTTCCAAGGTAGTATAGTAAAGTTTAGAGAGAGAGAAAGAAATATTGCCAGAAAAAAACTTGCGAAGGTTGAAAAAAACATCTCAACCAGACTCTGATCGCAATGACCTTGTGGAAGCCAGTCGCATCAAAGAAGAGCCCAGTCAAAGATTCATGGACGGTTTGCAGACTTGAAAGCAGTCCAGGACATCGGTAAAGTAGATGTAAACTGGCGGAATTTCAAACAACAGTTTGAACTGTACTTCTCAGCCTCAGACCTTGAAGCGGCCAACGATCAGTGAAAGATTACTCGGTTCTTAACAGGGACTGGACCTCAAGCATTAGAATTGTATAAATCATTCCACTTTGAGTTGATGAAAAGAAATATAACACAGCTCGAGAGACACTGTGAGCTGCAGATGAATGAAACATTTGAGTGTTATATATTCCAAAAGGCAAATGAATCATTTGACTGTTTTGCAACAGATCTCAGGCTCAAAGTCCAGACCTGTAAATTGTCACGGCTATTACACTCCCTTCTGCATGATCAGATTGTATTCGGAATAAATAATGAAAAGCTGCGTGAAGGATTGCTCAGGCAACAGAAATTAACACTAGAAGAAGTTATCAGTACGTGTCGTGCGAATGAACATGCTAAGAATCAATACTCCGAAATGTTGGTTCGCGAACATGGAGTGAAAACTAACAACATGGCTGGCGCCATTGATGCTTGGCGCACTTGAAAAAACAGCACCACACAGTGGCCATTTTTCACATGACGCAACCAGTGTCATGATGTGCAAACGGTGTGGCCACGCCCATGCAGTGAAAAAATGCCCAGCCTTCGGGAATGTATGAACTAAGTGTCACAGCCAGAATAATTTTGCTGCACAGTGCAGAAAGGGAACAATGTCGCCACAGTACAAAAAGTGAAGTTTAGCTAACAAAGACAGAACTGTACAATTAGTTAATGCAAATAAATGTGCGATTAGAGCGGTCAAACCTGACACTGTTCCACATGTGCACGACTTATAAGACACTTTCTTTGTCGGCATTGTAGAAAATAATTATGCTATTCCAAAGGTGAATTCCACAAAGGAAAACTTAAAGCCAATATTGATTGTCAATACTGAGGATGAGTGGACAATTCCATTGAAGATTAATGGAATGGACATTCAATTCAAATTGGATGTCAGTGCTCATGCTGATTTAATTAATAAATTAGACTTAGCCAAATTAAACCAACAGTCTCAAATACATGACAATGACTGTCAGTTGCGAGACAATAAGCGATTATTATTATTATTATTATAGTGGCAATGACATTAATACAATGGGAACATGTTACCTCCCAGTACATGGAGATGCCTTTAAAATTCAAGATAGTGGGACCGAAGCGTTCATTATGACTCATAGTGCAGGCATGCAAGCTACTGCAGCTAGTGAGGAGTATTCACAGCACAGACAAAATCCCAGTCCATGCACAAGATCAAATAGATGCCATAACTGAAAAATTTCCAAATGTATTTCAAGGAATGGGTACGTTACCATTCAAGTACAAAATACAGCTGAAGGAGAATGCCAAACCGGGTTATTCACCCACCGAGGAGTGTACCTGCTCCCTTGAGAGAATGCCTCAAACAGCAACTCAACCGCATGTAGCAGCTAGGAATCATCACAAAAGTAACTGAGTTAGTTCAATGGCATGCGTCAAAAACTGAATGGAGATCTCAGAATCTGCATTAACCAAATGACCTCAATCAAATTATAAAAAGGGAATACTACCCTATCCCAAAATGTGAAGAGAACACAAGTGAAATGGCACACACCAAGATTTTTTCGATATTAGATGCCTCTAGAAGATTCTGGCAACTGAAACTGGATGAAACCAGCAGAAACTTATGCACATTCAATACCCCTATGGTTGATATTGTTTTAACCGAACGCCCTTTGGCATAATAGCAACCTCAGAGATATTCCATCGTTCAATGGAGCAAATGATTGAAGGTATTGAAGGTGTCAGAGTCTATGTTGACGATATAGTTATATGGCCAGCAACTCAGCAAGAACAGAATGCAAGACTTCTTCAAGTAATGCAATGGAGAGACAAGTTTGGTTTGAAGCACAATCGGGCCAAATGCCAATTTGGTATACCCAAACTCATATTCAAACTAATCCAGAATGGGGTTGGGAACCTGACTTCTAGCTCCAGTATAATGGAGGTTGAGAGCAGTGAGGTCATGAGTAAGGTTTCAAGGTTGCAGGAGTGTACCGGCAGGCAGGAAGGTGGTTTAAACTGTGTCTACTTCAATGCCAGGAGCATCCGGAATAAGATGGGTGAACTTAAAGCATGGGTTGGTACCTGGGACTTCGATGTTGTGGCCATTTTGGAGACATGGATAGAGCAGGGACAGGAATGGTTGTTGCAGGTTCCGGGGTTTAGATATTTCAGTAAGCTCAGGGAAGGTGGTAACAGAGGGGGAGGGGTGGCATTGTTAGTCAAGGACAGTATTACGGTGGCAGAAAGGACGTTTGATGAGGACTCGTCTACTGAGGTAGTATGGGCTGAGGTTAGAAACAGGAAAGGAGAGGTCACCCTGTTGGGAGTTTTCTAAAGGCCTCCGAAAAGTTCCAGAGATGTAGAGGAAAGGATTGCAAAGATGATTCTGGATAGGAGCGAAAGTAACAGGGTAGTTGTTATGGACTTTAACTTTCCACATATTGACTGGAAATGCTATAGTTCGAGTACTTTACATTTGTCCAATGTGTGCACGAGGGTTTCCTGACACAGTATGTAGATAGGATAACAAGAGGCGAGGCCACATTGTATTTGGTACTGGGTAAAGAACACGGACAGGTGTTAGATTTGGAGGTCGGTGAGCACTTTGGTGATCACAATTCAGTTACGTTTACTTTAGCGATGGAAAGGGATAGGTATATACCACAGGGCAAGAGTTATAGCTGGGGGAAAGGCAATTATGATGCAATGAGGCAAGACTTAGGATTCATAGGATGGAGAAGGAAACTGCAGGGGCTGGGCACAATTGAAATGTGGAGCTTGTTCAAGGAACAGCTACTGCGTGTCCTTGATGACTATGTACCTGTCAGGCAGGGAGGAAGTGGTCAAGCGAGGGAACCATGGTTTACTAAAGTAGTTGAATCACTTATCAAGAGAAAGAAGGAGACTTATTTTAAGATGAGACGTGAAGGTTCAATTAGGGCACTCAAGAGTTACAAGTTAGCTAGGAAGGACTCAAAGAGAGAGCTACGAAGAGCCAGGAGGGGACATGAGAAGCCTTTGGCAGGTAGGATCAAGGATAACCCTAAAGCTTTCTATAGGCATGTCAGGAATAAAAGAATGACTCGGGTAAGAGTAGGGCCAGTCCAGGACAGTAGTGGGAAGTTTTGCGTGGAGTCCGAGGAGACAGGAGAGGTGCTAAAGGAATATTTTTCGTCAGTATTCACACAGGAAAAAGACAATGTTGTCGAGGAGAATACTGAGATACAGGCTACTAGACTAGAAGGGCTTGAGGTTCATAAGGAGGAGCTGTTAGCAATTCTGGAAAGTGTGAAAATAGATAAGTCCCCTGGGCCAAATGGGATTTATCCTAGGATTCTCTGGGAAGGTAGGGACGAGATTGCTGAGCCTTTGGCTTTGATCTTTATGTCGTCATTGGCTACAGGAATAGTGCCAGAAGACTGGAGGACAGCAAATGTTGTCCCCTTGTTCAAGAAGGGGAGTAGAGACAACCGCGGTAACTATAGACCAGTGAGCCTTACTTCTGTTGTTGGCAAAGTCTTGGAAAGATTTATAAGAGATAGGATTTATAATCTAGAAAGGAATAATTTGATGAGGGATAGTCAACACGGGTTTGTGAAGGGTCAGTCGTGCCTCACAAACCTTATTGAGTTCTTTGAGAAGGTGACCAAACAGGTGGACGGGGGTACAGCAGTTGATGTGATGTATATGGATTTCAATAAAGCGTTTGATAAGGTTCCCCATGGTAGGCTATTGCAGATAATACAGAGGCATGGGATTCAGGGTGATTTAGCAGTTTGGATCAGAAATTGGCTCGCTGTAAGAAGACAGAGGGTGGTGGTTGATGGAAAATGTTCAGCCTGGAGTTTACTTACTAGTGGTGTACCACAGGATCTGTTTTGGGGCCACTGCTGTTTGTCATTTTTATAAATGACCTGGAGGAGGACTTGGAAGGATGGGTGAGTAAATTTGTAGATGACACTAAAGTCGGTGGAGTTGTGGACAGTGCGGAAGGATGTTGCAGGTTACAGAGGGACATAGATAAGCTGCAGAGCTGGGCTGACAGGTGGCAAATGGAATTTAATGCAGAAAAGTGTGAGGTGATTCATTTTGGAAGGAGTAACAGGAATACAGAATACTGGGCTAATGGTAAGATTCTTGGTAGTGTGGATGAGCAGAGAGATCTCGGTGTTCATGTACATAGATCCCTGAAAGTTGCCACCCAGGTTGATAGGGTTGTTAAGAAGGCAAACGGTGTGTTAGTTTTTATTGGCAGAGGGATTCAGTTTCGGAGCCATGAGGTCATATTGCAGTTGTACAAAACACTGGTGCGGCCGCATTTGGAGTATTGCGTGCAGTTCTGGTCGGCGCATTATAGGACGGATTTGGAAGCATTGGAAAGGGTGCAGAGAAGATTTACCTTGACAGGATGTTGCCTGGTATGGAGGGAAGATCTTATGAGAAAAGGCTGAGGGAGTTAAGGCTGTTTTCATTAGAGAGAAGAAGGTTAAGAGGTGACTTAATTGAGGCATACAAGATGATCAGAGAATTAGATAGGGTGGACAGTGAGAGCCTTTTTCCTCGGATGGTGATAGCGAGCACAAGAGGACATAGCTTTAAATTGAGGGGAGATAGATATAGGACAAATGTCAGAGGTAGGTTCTTTACTCAAAGGGTAGTAAGGGAGTGGATGGCCCTGCCTGCAACAGTAGTGAACTCACCAACATTAAGGGCATTTAAATGGTCATTGAATAAACATATGGATGATAAGGGAATAGTGTAGATGGGTTTTAGAGTGGTTTCACAGGTCAGCGCAACATCGAGGGCCGAAGGGCCTGTACAGCGCTGTAATGTTCTATGTTCTATGTTCTATTTTTGGATGACCAGATTTCAGCACAATGTGTGCAGCCAGACACCGAGAAAGTTGTAGCAATTAACAAGATGTCTTTGCCTAAGGACAAAAAAACGGTTCTCAGACTGCGAGGTGTCATAAACTTCCTTGGAAAGTTTATTTCAAACGTATGCTCAAGAACAACAACTTTAAGACAGCTGATAAAAAAGAATGTTCATTACAGTGTGTGATGCATTATATGAGAGATGGTTGGCCTGAAGGAAATTGTTCTAGTTAAAGGAACATTCGAGCTGATCTAAACAGCATCAACGGATCCCTGCTTAGGCAAGGCCGCTTCCAACTAAGCTAAGGCAAACAATCCTAACCAAGGTTCACAAAGGACACTTAGGAATCGAAAAGTGCAAATGTAGAGCTCGACAGTCAGTTTACCGGCCAGGCATTAATGCAGACATCATTAACCTTGTGTCACAGTGTGAAACATGTCAACGCAACCAGTCACAGCAACAAAAAGAAACATTGACGATGCATGATCTTGTAAAGACTCCATGGTCAAAGGTTAGCATCGATCTATTCTAGTTCCATGGTAAAGATTATTTACTAATCATCGATTACGATTCAAACTACCCCGAGGTGATAAGATTACCCAACTCTAGTTCGCAAGCCGTAATCAAAGCCACCAAAGAAGTGTTTGCTCGACATGGAATCCTAGTCACTGTCATGACAGGCAATGATCCATACTTTAACAGCTGCGATCGGACACAATTTTCACAAAAGTATGATTTAAAAAATATTATGCCAAGCCCATTACACCCTCAATCGAATGGAAAAGTTGGAAAAAGGTGTGCACATTGTGAAGAAATTCCTAAAGAAATCATTGAATTCAGGAAGCGATTCATCCTTAGCTTTACTCAGTGGCAAAGCTACATTAGCTACAGGTCTGTCACCAGCTCAATTACTGATGAATCGACAGCTACATACAACATTACCATACTTAGAAATAGCAGATCCTTATACTGAAGATGTTGTCAACAATATGAAGCAGAACAAGCAAATGCAACAATAGTATTACATCAGGACAGCTAAAGAACTAACAAAACTAGAACCAGGTGATACAGTCAGGGTACAGATTCCCAATGGAGGATGGTCCTGCACTGTACGTATGATTCGCCAGGCAGCTCCACACTCATATGTCGTGATGAAAAATTAAGGTTTTATTCTGAGAAGAAACAGGAGAGAACTTCTGAAAGTGAAAGCAACTCAGATGATTTTTCCAAATATTGAGTTTAAAACAGAGCTACTCAAGTCAACAGCTACAACGTCAACATCACAAAAGCGAGATGTAGTCATACCAAAAAAAGCAGACACATCTGCTGCTGAACAAACAAGGTCAAAAAGGTCTTCTCGAATCAACTCAATTTATGAAATGTAAAAAGTTTAAAAATTGTTAACACACAACAATATTCACTTATACGTATAGAGCATACAATGTTTACCATGTATATGTTTGTAGTGATATACAAATATCTTCAAAGACAGGGGAATGTAACAATATGTATATTGTAAAGAAGACCAATGGTTAATAATTTGATGTTACTACTTCTCACAACCAGAAGGAGAGAAGGAGCTGTAATATACATATCATGTGACTCCTGGGATTCTGGGAAAAGGTGTTTAGGCGTGTGAGAGAATAGTTGTATAGCTGAGAGATCTGTTGCTAGAGATATCGTATAGTTTAATTTTATAACCTTTACCTCGGAACTTGTTTGAATTTTATTTAAGTAGTGTAAATAAATAAGCTTTTTTCATTTACTTAGCTTCATGTTCTTTGTTCAACGCTACATACTCAAGACATCCTGATAGACAAAACAGAGAAAATCACACTCTCCACTCGGAAAGCAGTGTACCAACTCGGTTAGACACAGGGAACCTTTGATGGCGACAAAGGCAGCCACCTGTTGGTTCACCAGCTGAGAAAGCAGGCAGCCACAAGGGAAATAGTGCAGATCAGGACAATAACAGCAGACTGGTAGCTGAACCATAAAAGGGTCAATGAAGCATTTGGGGCTTTCTACCGGGGCTGTACACCTCTGAGTTTCCTGAGGGCGGCTCGAGGATGAAACAGTTCGTCGATGGACTGGACATGCCAGTCATGGGGGTGGATAGGAAAAGGGGCTGGAAGATCCTCTATAACTGGGGGAAAGCATGGAGAGCACCAACCCAATACAGGCGAGGACAGTCCTGGGACTAGGTGGATTCCCAGTGAACTTCCACAAATTATTCGCGGCAGCACTGACCCTGCACCTGTGGGAGATGTTCACAGACTCACTACTAAGGGGCACTCTGTCACTAACACTAGCACTATCGTGTTAGGAACAATGGTCTAACACTGGCTGCAACTGGATGCAGCTCAGATCAGAAAGATGCTTCAAACCTTGAAGTTAGTTCAATCAGGTTTATTGAACTAATAGCACAGTTAGCGCAGTTCTCTGTGAGTTTGACTCTCTGCTAACTTAAGTATGGTTACTCTGTCTGACTGAACCAGACTAGCTCTTAGCCACGTGCTGTAGGTGCGAGATTGTAACAACACCCTTGACTAACTCTCTCGATGTTCATCAGTGGAAAGAGGCGGAGTGTGAGTGCCTTTTGTCTTATATAGTCAGATCCCACCCCTGAGTGTCCTGCCTGCTTATTGGTCATGTCCTGTTCTCTGTGTCCATTAGCTGCTTGTCTGTATATCTTTATGTGTGTGTCTGCATATCATGACAAGCACAAGCCTCAATCTCGCTGATACCCAAGAAAGTCAAAGACCCAACTGAGTGCATGTCCAACAGACCTATCTCCCTGCTCAATGTAGACCGGAAAATCCTGGCCACAATCCTGACAAGGCAACTGGAGAACTGCGTACCAGAGGTGATCGCAGAGGACCAGATGGGCTTTGTCAAGGCCAGGCAGCAAACTTCGAACATCAGGCGCCTGCTGAACGTGATAATGACCCCACCTAGGGACAGAACACCAGAGGTGATCATCTCCCTGGACGCAGAAAAGGCCTTCGACAGATTCGAGTGGAAGTATCCGATAGATGTATTGCAGCGGTTAGGGCTTGGTTCAGGGTTCACGCCTGGGTGAAACTTCTGCACAACGCTCCCATGGCGACTAACACCACCAGCTCTAAACATCTACAGAGGCACAAGGCAGGGATCCCACTGTCCCCACTTCCATTTGCTCTAGCAATCGAGCCACTGGCAATCACCCTCAGTACAGCAAAAGGTTGGAAAAGTATCCAGAGAGGGGACAGAGAGCATAGAGTCTCACTCGATGGAGATGACCTACTCCTCTCTTGTCTCAAACCCCCAAGCCAGAATGGAAGGAATCATGAAGCTCCTGAAGGAGTTTGGAGCTTTCTCAGGCTATCAGGTCTGCACCGACCCTTCAAAAGAGCACTCGACCTAGCCACCCCGCTCTATCCCCATAACCCCGTAATTTAACCTGTGCATCCCTGGACACTGAGGCACAATTTAGCTTGGCTGATCCCCCCCCCAGCCCCCCCCCCCCTCCCCAGCCCCCCCCCCCCACTTCCAATTACACCCACTCTCTCTACACATACACCCAGACAAACAACACAAAGGAAAAAAGCTGGTGAAAGGGAAAGAAAGTATTAATAGAAATAAAATGAATGAATAAATGGTTTAAAAGTCCTGCTCTTGCTCATTTACCATTTTCCTGGCCAACCTTTGTTTCTAGTCCACCTGTGCGAAACCCCTTCTCAAATCATTGCAATTGTTTCTCTTCATGAAATTGCAGCAGGTGCTTAATAAACAAACAGCTCAATTATATGATTGAAGTGTGTGTTTCTCTGGGTGTTTTGCTGAAGAATTGCATCAAGCTGATTAAAAGTTTTCAGGAAGCTGAACAAAATTAGTTTCTTTATAGAAGCAAACAATATTTTTGCTTAATTTAGTACAATGTAAAAGGCGATTGGCAGCCACTTGCTGCTAAGCAGTCTGCCCTAGTATGTGTGGGTCATCAAAATTGACTTGGTTCTAGTTAGACAATCCTGCTTACTTTTAAAATTCACATTCTCGTGGTAATTATCATGAAAGCGAACTCAGGCAAACAGGATGAAAATGCTACCACAATCTGTCTTGTTTTTACAAACTCAAGGGAACCAGCAAAACAGTTTGATCTTATCAAAAGGCGATCTTCTTGAGGTTTGAATACTTTGCAGACTGCAGGGGTGTTTGAACAATACCCACGAATAATATACTGCCAGGTTTCCGGTGAGATTTATATTGTAGGTTGCAATGTCTCATTTCACAATTGCACAGGAACTGCCGAATAAAATCTAAAAATAAGTTCCGTTTCTTACTTACTATACAGATGAAGTGCGCATTCTCTTGGACTATATCATGCAACTAATGGGGGAATATTAAGTTCAATCAAATAAACTGTAACGGCCCTCATGGGACATACGGCTTGGGAATGTTTGACTTACCGTGCTCCTTGTGGAGTATGAGCTTCCCTGCAAGAGGCGGGGGAGCCAAATTACCCAGTACACATAAGGTGGGCCAGTAAGGCACTGCCCAGAGAGAAACTCGGTACAGGTCTACCGGGAAGTACACATATCTCGTTTGTAAATAAAACTTTGCTCTTATTTTTACTCGGTGTGGACTCCCAGTGTTCTTAGTAAACTGGCGATGAGTAGTAAGCATGTTTGCTGTCAATGCTGTGGCCTACTCGGCTGAGCCACCTCCCTGATTTTCTGGACCCAGGTTTGGGTTTCTTTGCTATGCCATGCCTCGATTTGGCCAGTGAGATGCATTTGACGCCAGTATTAAAGACTGGAACCAATTCCTTGAGCCAAATGTTACACACAGGTTATGCGCACAACAAGTCCCTCCACTCTCCAAGGCAGACTCCTGGATTTTACACACAGTTCTGCACATGGCAAATGGGCTTCTCCTCGTAGCAAAACTTCGTACTCTGCTTATATAGCCTGATCAGGCTACATGGCTGATCTTCATTAAACCGATTCCTCATCAGTTTGCCATGTGACTGCCTGTGGTTATTTGGGTAGGGAAAGCTCTTGTCCTGAAACTACAGTAAAGCGTAATATCCTGCTCAGGGCTTACGGGGTGGGAATGCTTGTTTTCCCATTCTCCTAGTGTAGTACGTGCTTCCCCCATGAGGGCATCTCAATTATCCAGTAAGTGCCCGGTCGGGTGCTCCTGTAAATGTAAATATTCTGTTGTAAATAAAACTATGTTCTTATATTTCTTTGGTTTGAACCTTATCAAGCTGCCAACCTACTCAGTTGAGCAACCGCCCCGATTTTCTGGACCCAGGTTTGGATTTCTTTATTTGCCATGCCTCTGTTTGGGTGGTTAGATGCATTTGACACCGGTGTTGAAGGCTAAATCCAATACGCTGAATGAATGCGTTATTTCTTCAATAGCATGAAGAACGAGCACCAGAACGTCATACTGTTGATGGCCTCTGGACTGCATGCTTATGGGGTGATCTGGCATCTCACATAATAACGACGCCGGACATACAAACATTCAACAGCTTGTGGTACTTGTGCTGCAACACTTTAACCCAGCCCCGTCAGTAATCGTTCAAAGATATCGGTTTAATAAGGCGGAGAGGTCCACCAGTGAGTCCATCACCGGGTTTGTGTCTCGGCTATGGAAGATAGCTGAGTTTTGTATTTCATCCAATATTGTCCTACGACCACTTGGTCTGTGGTATTAATAACATGGAATCTCAGAAGAAACTTCTGGGTGATGTCTCACTAATTTTTCTGCAGGCGCTCCCTATCCCAAGAAAGCACGGAACACAGAATCTGGGAGATACAGGGGATGGAAGTGAACATTTGGGGTATTAACCTGCACGTAGTAAGCCCGCAGCTTGGACCGACCGCCACGGCAACTCTGGCTTCGTGCACTGTCCCCGGACTTGGTTGGTGGTGATTCTGCCCCGTGCACCATGTGACGATGCCAGTTTGGACATGCCTGCCGGCACCAGGACCGCTAGTGCTCCAGGCTCACTGGTTGATGTAGGAGTCAGCCCCGTGGCCAAGCCTTGCATCTGGATCACCCAGAAGAGGCCGAGGATGAGGCTGAGATGCAGCTGAACTGTCTTGCAGTGCCCCATGTGTCCCTTTTTGCATTTCTGTTTGGTGAATGGTCATATGCTCCAAAAAGAGCTTGATATGGGAGCAACTGTGTCTATGGTGGTGCAGACCACTTTCGATCTTATCCAAGAGTGGGGTGCATAACTTGTCTTTGGCCGACCCGGCAGCTCACTTGCCCACCATAAGACACACGACTGGCAAGGTTTTTATTCTCGTACCAGACCAAGTCGCATCGGGGCAGCCCCTGAAGAGATGTTGATGGGTCGTAGACTTCATACATGACTCAGTCTTATTCTGCCAGACATCGGCGTGAAGGTGTGTCATTACCAAGATTTGTAAGGACGTTGTGCTGTTCAATGTCAGTCTCTTCACTGCTTTGCACCTGATGACACGGTGTTCATTCGTAATTTCAACGGCAGTACTCACTGGCTGTCAGGGATTGTCGCCCATCCAACAGGACCAGTCCCTTACCAAGTTCGGGTCTGGGGGCAGCTCAGAGGTAACACCTAGATCACATTCGCTCCTGACGGCTGCTCCCTCGCGAAGTGTCTACGAAAAAGCCTGCCCTGGATCTCCCGGCTCCCTTGCCGAACCAGCCTGCTGTTATGCCTCCAGTTTCTCTTGATGCCGAAATGCCCAATGTTGTGTCGTCCGACACCGAGATGCAGACACAGATCTCGAAGATCTTCGACATAAATTCACAGTGCTGAAGGAGGCCATTTGGCCCATCGAGTCCACACTGGCCCCTGGAAAGAGCACACCACCAAGCCCACACTTCCACCCTCCCCGTAACCCAGTAACCCCACCCAACCTTTCTGAATACTGAGGGCAATTTTGCATGGCCAATCCACCTAACCTGCACATCTTTGGACTGTGAGAGGAAACGGGAGTACACAGAGTAAACCCACTCAGACATGGGGAGAACATGCAGACTCCACACAGGCAGTGACCCGAGCCGGAAATGAAACCTGGGGCCCTGGAGCTGTGAAGAAACTGTGCTAACCACTATGCTACCGTGCTGCCCATCGACTCAGTAGTTCAGCCGCTTCTTGATGATTGTCTTTCCTCCACCGGCATTCGCCAATGTGGTATATGCCAATTGATCCGGGGCATCAGCTCCAAGAATGCTTACCGGAGCCGAAGAGACTCCAACATCCTCTGTCTGCTCCTCCTTCTCTAACCCATCACTCATCGAGGGGGTCTTTAGACTTTTGGGGAGGGGGGGAGGAACACAATATCCTGCATTGCCCTAAAGGGTGGGAGTGTCTACCCCTTTCTCCTTACAGAATACGAGCAGGGTAACCTAATTACCCATTGCACATAAGGTCGGCAAGTGAGGCATCAATGAGAGGGAGGAACCTCGTAAGGGTCTACCAGGTAGTGTACACATATCGTTTGTTAATAAAACTTTGTTCTTATTTTCACTCGATCTGGACTCCTAATGTCCTTATTAAACAAACCATTTAGCAATTTCTATGCATTAAGAAATCATCTTTGTTGTTTGCAAGGTATATTTGCCTTCAAATGTGAAACAATTCTAATTTGACATCTAATCTAATTGATTAGGGTAGCATGATAGCACAGTGGTTATCACAGTTGCCTCACAGCTCCAGGGTCCCAGGTTCGATTCCCGGCTTGATCACTGCCTGAGTGGGGTCTGCGTGGGTTTCCTCCGGGCGCTCGGGTTATCCTCCCCAGTCAAAAGATATGCAGGTTAGGTGGATTGGCCATACTAAATTGCCCTTCGTGTCCAAAAGGTTAGGTGGGGTTGCGGGGATAGGGTGGAGGCATGGGCTTAAGTGGGGTGCTCTTCCCAAGGGCCGCTGCAGACTCAATGGGCCAAATGGCCTCCTTCTGCACTGTAAATTCTATGATTACCTCAGGATATTATTTACATTCCCCCAGTCACACTATTCTGTTCCCAAAATTCAAACATTCACACAGACTATATCTACTCTAATCATCATTTTAAAAACCTCACTCATATTCCTCTCCAAGCCCAGATGTTTCTAAATTAAGCCAATTAACTCTTGAAATCGATTCTGATTACTAAGAGGCCTAGAACTATTTAGTTTACACTTCACTGCAAATAGCCTTTGTCGTTTGCATTTTTTTTACCAAACAATAGCTGACGCACAGACAAAAGCTTTAAATAATATAGCGCTCTTTAAATTGAATCTTGATGGTAGTAGGAAAGCATTTGAACATCCTATTTGCTTTCCCCTCCAGTTACCTCACTTACTTCTGTACCTCTCGTTAGCTATATGCTATAGAACATAGAACATAGAACGATACAGCGCAGTACAGGCCCTTCGGCCCTCGATGTTGCACCGACATGGAAAAAATCTAAAGGCCATCTAACCTACACTATGCCCTTATCATCCATATGCTTATCCAATAAATTTTTAAATGCCCTCAATGTTGGCGTGTTCACTACTGTTGCAGGTAGGGCATTCCACGGCCTCACCACTCTTTGCGTAAAAAACCCACCTCTGACCTCTGTCCTATATCTATTACCCCTCAATTTAAGGCTATGTCCCCTCGTGCTAGCCACCTCCATCCGCGGGAGAAGGCTCTCGCTGTCCACCCTATCTAACCCTCTGATCATTTTGTATGCCTCTATTAAGTCACCTCTTAACCTTCTTCTCTCTAACGAAAACAACCTCAAGTCCATCAGCCTTTCCTCATAAGATTTTCCCTCCATACCAGGCAACATCCTGGTAAATCTCCTCTGCACCCGTTCCAAAGCTTCCACGTCCTTCCTATAATGAGGCGACCAGAACTGTACGCAATACTCCAAATGGGGCCGTACTAGAGTTTTGTACAACTGCAACATGACCTCATGGCTCCGGAACTCAATCCCTCTACCAATAAAGGCCAACACACCATAGGCCTTCTTCACAACCCTATCAACCTGGGTGGCAACTTTCAGGGATCTATGTACATGGACACCGAGATCCCTCTGCTCATCCACACTACCAAGAATTTTACCATTAGCCAAATATTCCACATTTCTGTTATTCTTTCCAAAGTGAATCACCTCACACTTCTCCACATTAAACTCCATTTGCCACCTCTCAGCCCAGCTCTGCAGCTTATCTATGTCCCTCTGTAACCTGCAACATCCTTCCGCACTGTCTACAACTCCACCGACTTTAGTGTCGTCTGCAAATTTACTCACCCATCCTTCTGCGCCCTCCTCTAGGTCATTTATAAAAATGACAAACAGCAACGGCCCCAGAACAGATCCTTGTGGTACGCCACTCGTAACTGAACTCCATTCTGAACATTTCCCATCAACTGCCACTCTCTGTCTTCTTTCAACTAGCCAATTTCTGATCCACATCTCTAAATCACCCTCAATCCCCAGCCTCCGTATTTTCTGCAATAGCCGACCGTGGGGAACCTTATCAAACGCTTTACTGAAATCCATATACACCACATCAACTGCTCTACCCTCGTCTACCTGTTCAGTCACCTTCTCAAAGAACTCGATAAGGTTTGTGAGGCATGACCTACCCTTCACAAAACCATGCTGACTGTCCCTAATCATATTATTCCTATCTAGATGATTATAAATCGTATCTTTTAAAATCCTCTCCAAGACTTTACCCACCACAGACGTTAGGCTCACCGGCCTATAGTTACCGGGGTTATCTCTACTCCCCTTCTTGAACAAAGGGACCACATTTGCTATCCTCCAGTCCTCTGGCACTATTCCTGTAGCCAATGATGACCTAAAAATCAAAGCCAAAGGCTCAGCAATCTCTTCCCTGGCTTCCCAGAGAATCCTAGGATAAATCCCATCCGGCCCCGGGGACTTATCTATTTTCACCTTGTCCAGAATTGCCAACACTTCTTCCCTACGCACCTCAATGCCATCTATTCTAATAGCCTGGGTCTCAGCATTCTCCTCCACAATATTATCTTTTTCTTGAGTGAATACTGACGAAAAGTATTCATTTAGTATCTCGCTTATCTCCTCAGCCTCCACACACAACTTCCCACCACTGTCCTTGACTGGCCCTACTCTTACCCTAGTCATTCTTTTATTCCTGACATACCTATAGAAAGCTTTTGGGTTTTCCTTGATCCTACCTGCCAAAGACTTCTCATGTCCCCTCCTTGCTCGTCTCAGCTCTCTCTTTAGATCCTTCCTCGCTTCCTTGTAACTATCAAGCGCCCCAACTGAAACTTCATGCCTCATCTTCACATAGGCCTCCTTCTTCCTCTTAACAAGAGATTCCACTTCTTTGGTAAACCACGGTTCCCTCGCTCGACCCCTTCCTCCCTGCCTGACTGGTACGTACTTATCAAGAACATGCAATAGCTGTTCCTTGAACAAGCTCCACATATCCAGTGTGCCCAACCCTTGCAGCCTACTTCTCCAACCAACACATCCTAAGTCATGTCTAATGGCATCATAATTGCCCTTCCCCCAGCTATAACTCTTGCCCTGCGGGGTATACTTATCCCTTTCCATCACTAACGTAAAGGTCACCGAATTGTGGTCACTGTTTCCAAAGTGCTCACCTACCTCCAGATCTAACACCTGGCCTGGTTCATTACCCAAAACCAAATCCAATGTGGCCTCGCCTCTTGTTGGCCTGTCAACATATTGTGTCAGGAAACCCTCCTGCACACATTGTACAAAGAATGACCCATCTAATGTACTCGAACTATATCTTTTCCAGTCAATATTTGGAAAGTTAAAGTCTCCCATAACAACTACCCTGTTACTTTCGCTCTTTTCCAGAATCATCTTCGCCATCCTTTCCTCTACATCCCTAGAACTATTAGGTGGCCTATAGAAAACTCCCAACAGGGTGACCTCTCCTTTCCTGTTTCTAACCTCAGCCCATACTACCTCAGAAGAAGAGTCCCCATCTAGCATCCTTTCCGCCACCGTAATACTGTCCTTGACTAGCAGCGCCACACCTCCCCCTCTTTTGCCCCCTTCTCTGAGCTTACTAAAACACCTAAACCCCGGAACCTGCAACAACCATTCCTGTCCCTGCTCTATCCATGTCTCTGAAATGGCCACAACATCGAAGTCCCAGGTACCAACCCATGCTGCCAGTTCCCCAACCTTATTTCGTATACTCCTGGCATTGAAGTAGACACACTTCAAACCACCTACCTGAACACTGGCACCCTCCTGCGAAGTCAAATCTGTGCTCCTGACCTCTATACTCTCAATCTCCCGTACCCCAAAACTACAATCCAGGTTCCCATGCCCCTGCTGAATTAGTTTAAACCCCCCCAAAGAGCACTAACAAATCTCCCCCCCAGGATATTGGTGCCCCTCAGGTTCAGATGTAGACCATCCTGTCTATAGAGGTCCCACCTTCCCCAGAAAGAGCCCCAGTTATCCAGAAATCTGAATCCCTCCCGCCTGCACCATCCCTGTAGCCACGTGTTTAATTGCTCTCTCTCCCTATTCCTCATCTCACTATCACGTGGCACGGGCAACAACCCAGAGATAACAACTCTGTTTGTTCTCGCTCTGAGCTTCCATCCTAGCTCCCTAAAGGCCTGCCTGACATCCTTGTCCCCTTTCCTACCTATGTCGTTAGTGCCAATGTGGACTACGACTTGGGGCTGCTCCCCCTCCCCCTTAAGGACCCGGAAAACACGATCCGAGACATCACTTACCCTTGCACCTGGGAGGCAACACACCAAACGTGAGTCTCTCTCGCTCCCACAAAATCTCCTATCTGTGCCCCTGACTATTGAGTCCCCAATTACTAATGTTCTACTCCTTTCCCCCCTTCCCTTCTGAGCAACAGGGACAGACTCCGTGCCAGAGGCCCGTACCCCATGGCTTACCCCTGGTAAGTCGTCCCCCCCACAAGTATCCAAAACGGTATACTTGTTACTAAGGGGAACGACCGCAGGGATTCCCTGCACTGACTGCTTCTTCCCAGTCCCTCTTACAGTTACCCATCTATCTCCAGTCTTTGGTGTAACTATTTCCCTGAAGCTCCTATCTATGACCCCCTCTGCCTCCCGAATGATCCGAAGTTCATCCAGCTCAAGCTCCAGGTCCCTAACACGGTTTTTGAGGAGCTGGAGTTGGGTGCACTTCCCACAGATGAAATCGGCAGGGACACTGACGGCGTCCCTCACCTCAAACATTCTGCAGGAGGAGCATTGTACTGCCTTCCCTGACATCACCTCTTGATTTAAAAAAAAACAAGAAAAAGAAAAAGAAAGAAGAGCTTACCTGATATTACCTCAAACCCTGCTCCCGCTGAAAGGTAAGCAAATTTAAAGGCACTCACTCACCTTCACGACAGGCCCCTGCTCCCGCTCCCCTGCTCCCGCTTCCCAACCACCGTGGGGTGGGGGGGTTGGTTAGAGGAGGAGGTAGGGTGGGAAACACTCACAAAGTATGACAGAAGGATTGTTTCTGAATTGATAACAGTGGTGTAGTGGTAATCCAGAGACCCAGAGTACAGTTCTGGGGTCCCAGGTTCAAATTCCGCCACTGCAGATGGTGAAATTTGAATTCAATTTTAAAAATCTGGAATTGCACTACTGCCGACGGTGCTGAGGATCCAGGTTTGAATCCCGGCCCTGGGTCACTGTCTGTGTGGAGTTTGCACATTCTCCCCGTGTCTGCGTGGGTTTCACCCCCACAATCCAAAAATGTGCAGTTTAGGTGGATTGGCCACGCTAAATTGTCCCTTAATCGGAAAAAAATAATTGGGTACTCTAAATTTTTTTTTTAAATAATCTGGAATTAAAACGTTTTGTGGTGCCCATGAAATGATTGTTGTAAAAACCCATTTGGTTCACTAATGTCCTTTAAGGAAGGAAATCTGCCGTCCTTATCTGATCAGGCCTATATGTGACTCCAACCCACAGAAATGTGGTTGACTGACCCTCAAGGGCAATTAGGGATGGGCAATAAATGCTGGCACAGCCTGCGACAGCCATATCTCATGAACAAAAAAAATTGATACTTGCCCTGCAGAGGATGAAACAGGAGTTTCCCACCCTAACTGCGTGACACTGTAATATTCAACATCAAATTTGCTAGCTTATCTAACTCTGTCTGCAACGTATTGATTTGGCCTAAATTACCGACTGCTGTGAACAATCTGTGGCTTTAGGAATTATTTTGTTGACCTCATCTAACTCATTAAGGAAAATAATTAACAGCAGTGATTCCAACATAGCCTTTTGGAATTCTAGTTGTGACCGGGGCCCATTCAGACCCATCTGTATTAATGAGAATGTTCTGCCTCCATAACACATAAAATTCAATTCTTCCCAATACAGCATTTTTCCAAATTCTGTATGAAAATCAGGAAGTTCAACGTCAAAAATGTTATGTTTCATCATTCAAAAAGCATTCATAGGATTTAATCAGGTTAGTGCTAAAGGACAAGCAATTTTTTTCATATTTCTTCAAGCCATGTTTGAAGACCCTATTAACTATCAATTTATCCAGGTGACCATAAATCACATCCCCTGTTATGCTCTCCAGCAGATTCCTAACAACTGATTTCAATATGATAGGTCTATAGTTCCGATAATTCAATTTATTTCCCTTCTTAAATAATGAGGCCGCATGTGCTTTCCTCTAATTGATGGAACCAGCATAACCCTGAATGTGCTATCAAATATATGAGCCAATCACTCACATTCCACATCACACAATTGCTTAAGAACTCAGAGACAAATTATATTAGCTTCATTTGTTCAAATGCTCCCTCAGATAGTCTGCTGGGAGCCGAGGGTATAATGATTGAGGACCATGGTCATCTATGGATATTACCACAATTTAATACAGGGCTAAAGATTAAAACAATGCAACATTTTATTTACACTGATATTAAGAATAATAATTGGTAGATATACTGTATGAGCATAACATTGACAATGACCTTGAAACTACAGTGCTCAAATTTGTGTTAAAATTAAAGACTAATAAAAATTTGTATATTGACATGATACTGGCATAGGCTGGTTGGACAGCCTGTTTTTGTACATATATTGTATTGTATCTGATTGTTAATCATTCCTTTATCAGAAGGCGATGATAATAATGAGAATGGATTGTATAAATTATTTATTAATAAGTAAAGTTCACCAAAGGCGCTCTCATTCTGCTCCTGCAAATTCAAAAGACATACAGTGGAATCCCCATTTACTGCAACAATAACTTGCACTTATGTCGCAACTTTAACATAGTAGAAACACCCCAAAGCACCTGGGTGAGATTCTCTGGCCTCCCTGTGGCATGTTTCTCTGTGACGGGAAGCAGCCCACTGCTGGCCGACGGCAGGATCTTCTGGGCCCGCCACTGAAAATGGGATTTCCCATTGAATCCACCCCAAGCTGCCATCATTTAGGAGTCAAAACTAATTCATTTGTACAAACAAGAGCAATTTGTTCATTCCTCTTTACCATTGAACAAAACTGTTACGTTTTGTCATGGAAAGTGCACGTTTAACTTAATGGCCCGTTCTCAATCGTGAAGGGATGACTTACGCTATTCACCTTGTATACAGTTGCAACATACTTTTTTGCAGGCTTGTGATTGGAAGTTTGTAATAATCAAACATCTGATCCAACATGGGAGCCTTGCTTAGGGATCTGTGGTATCTGCAAGTAGGGTAAGTAGCAAGAAGACTCTTTAGCCAATAACATTTAAGAATCCTCACTCAAACACACAGGTTACAAACCAGGAAGCAGAAAACATGAAACATAAAATGTGTTTGTGGAGTTTGCACTTTCTCTCTGTGTCTGCGTGGGTTTCCTCCGGGTGCTCCGGTTTTCTCACAATGATATGCAGGTTAGGTGGATTGGCCATGCTAAGTTTCCCCTTGGTGTCCAAAGGTTGACTGGCGATACAGGGCGAGAGCGGGGATTGGGCCTCGGTGGGTGCTCTATTGAAGGGTTGACTCAGATTCGATGGGCTGAATGGCCTCCTTCTGCACTGTAAGGATTCTATGATTCTATAATAAAAAACTTCAAATTGTAGCAAGCAAGTATTGTAGTTAAGGCTATGGAACAGATTTGAGGTGGAACAACATTTGGATCTCCACAACCAAATTCAACTCAAGAACAGAGAATGGTGTAAAACCAGGCTATGTTCTAGCCTTGATTCTGTCTTCCCTGCAGATGTGGAAGGAAGCTGCTTGTGTGCTAGGTCAGGTGATAACCTCTGCAATCTGTCAAGACTGAAAGTGAAGATAAAAACATGTGTCCTGATTAGATAACGCCTCTACACTGACAATGCTGTAATATTTGCCCACACGGAAATTCAGCTACAAAGTTTCATGGACTATCTTCCATGCTTATAATTTGCTCTCCCTAACTATAAGCATCAAGAAAACTATGGTCATGGGTCCAGATGTTGCATATCTGCGCCTGATCAAACCTGCTTTAAGGATGCTTGCAAGTGTGACGTGATGTCCCTCGACATCATTTATCACATCCAGGAGTTAATAGTTGATGATTGAGGGAAAGAGCAACATCTGCTGTGGCCTGGCATGCACCACCATGATGAACAGTGGCTACAGCAGCTTGGCAACAGGCGCCAATGCAAAAAGCACCAACCAACACTTGGCCATTTGCAGCAAAACCTGCCTCTCAAAGATTGACCCCTCCAGCAATTGGCAAAGGAATGCCATATGAAGGCATTCCATTGGAAATGGATTGTTTTCTGCAGGTCCATCTTCAGTCAGAGGTGGAAGGATGCCATACATATTAAACCTTGAGCACCGGACCTTATTGTAAAGTATGGTTCAGTGTCATGGTATCATGTTATACAATGCATTTACCAATTTGCATCAAGGTAGCCATAAAATAAAATTTCCCTTTGTTTCCACATTATATTTTATATGTGCATTTGCATAATGTGTAATATCTCCCCACATACTTAAAGCCCAACTCAATTAGTATCAAGAAAAGCCTCCATTGATCATTTAGATTTGAAAGTTCCTAGCTCTGACACATCTAACCACAAACATTTTCTGACATTGTTAATAGTGTAGTTACGCAATAATGTTCATAGGCACTCTTATCCAATCCAAAAGAACTAGAGCACTTCAAATATGATACTTAGAACAGGAAATATATGGCAGATATAAATATCATGGCACTTTCCTGGTTTGAAAACATCTTGTCTATAAACAATCACACTCGTGTTTTGCTCTGTAGGAATCGACTACATAGTGGCTTCTGGACTTTGAGACTTGATGAATTTCTTTGAAATAAGATTTCATTCAAGGAAAGCAGTGCGAGTTGAAATGAAACATTCAATGAAAAGGCTGCAGGTTACTCTTTTGTCGCTGGCTAGCCTTATTGCTCTTGCAGAACCAGGTATGGCATGTTTTCTTTTTAAGTTTCTCATACGAATGGTGCCTTTAAATCTTTAGCATATCCTGGGTATTCTTCACGCTACAATTAGTAGTTGTGTCTTCAGCTGTTTAGGTCCTGAACTCTGGAACTCCTTCCATAAATCCCTCCACCTTATTATCTCACACCCAACTCTCCTTCCTTAAGACACTCCTTAATAGCCACATCTTTGACCTAGTTTTTGACCACTGAAATCTTTTCATGTGGCTCATGTGGCAAATTCTGTCTGATAATACTTCTCTGAACCACTTTGAGAGGTTTGACTATCTTCAACGTTCTATATAAATGCAATTTATTGTTGTTTCAAGGAATTTAGTTATCTTCTTTATTCCATTGTGTACTGCATGAAATAAGTGTGTTTGGTCATATATCATTTGTTTGAAATTGATTGCTAGTCCTGTGCCAATCAATAGCTGGAAACTTCCACAAACCTTCATATCAAACACAAATTCAACAAGATTCAATTATATTTGCATTTCCTCTTCAGTAACCAGTGCCTGTCAGGTTTCAGCTCCTTTTCATGCTTTCACAAGTTGTGGGTGGCATCGGTTATGTTTCCTTAAAGGAAAGTGTTACTCAGCCACAGAAAATGTGATCAATTTGTGGGATCCAGAAAGTGTCCCTGGACAGAAAGACAACATCAACTACCCATATTCATTCAGCATCTTTACTTGCAATACAACTACACAAGTTGCTTTACAGCTGCATTATTAAGCCAAATATGATACCATGGCACATAAGGGGAGATCAGGGAAAATGACAAATGTTTGGTCAAATAAGGGAGGTAAAGAGGGCAAGAAATTACGGGAATAATTCCAGAGCATAGCAAGAAGGAAACTAAAATAATTATTGAAAAAAAGCAATGAACTGGAACACTAAAATAATCAACCAAGCAACAAATTCAGTGCTCGCCGTAACAAAGTCATTATTTGATGAACGATAAATTAATTCAACATTCATTTTGAAATATAATAATTGAAGAAGGGTACAGGTAAACTAATTTAAAAAATGTCTGTGCCAATGTTTTGCTTCACTTCACTATTTAATGTAATGTTTGGAAATAGGAAATGGTTGTGTTGAACCAAATCTGCATTCCAGGACACTTAATTCTATCTTGCATTTGAAATTGAAGTTTTACGATAATTGCAATGATAATATATACTTTGGTTTTGAGGTCAAAATAGATTTAAACAAGGTATAATTTCAGGATTATAAATCATACACCGGATATAAAAAGAAATAACACAGAAAGGTTATCAATATACTTGCTATTGACAAGTGTTAAATTTGTCTTGTGGCCAAAGCGCTAATTGCAGGATCAGTACTTGACACTTGTATTTACTGCTTTCAAGTCCCAACCTTAATGGGCTATTGTGCAAACTTTCATCTGTATATTTAGTTAAAAGTGCAACGTGCTAAAAGCACTTTCAGCTGGAATTCTCCAGCCGCTGCGATTCACTTTGCCCACCGGCAGTGACCCCCCCACCCCCGGCCAGTGGATTTCCTGGCAGTATGGGGGCCTTCAACGGGAAGTCCCATTGACAAGCGGCGGGAGTATAGAATCCTGCCGCCAGTGAATAGCCTGTCACCGAGAAACACACAGCTGGGAACCAGTGAATCCAGCCTTTCATTTAAAAAATAAATAAAATGCTGTTTAAGTTTAGTTTTTCAGGTTAACCAACTTTCTGATGTCAAAAAATAATTCTGCAGTTTGTGAATACATTTATAAATTCACACATTCCAAAAGTTAATTTTGAGAAAAAGTATTCATTAAGTTAAACAAGAAATCAGCTAAAGACATTCATTTAAATTGATATGTAATTTTAATTTTAAGTTAGTAATATTTAATTTCAATATATAATAGCTAGTGCTTTAAAAATATCAGTTTACAGCAAGTTATATCAAATTAAATATTTACCACAAATCATTGCATTCCATGCACACAGAACATTTGTTCACCACTGGCTATTAAAAGCATATATAGACCAGAATACAAACAGTGGATTACTTTTGAAGTATCTCTGTTGTCCTCTGGGCAATTTTTTATCCCATCATGTAATCTGGGCGTTGCTGGCAAGGTCACCATTTATTGCCCATCGCTAATTACCCTTGAGAAGGGGGTGGTGAGCCACTTCTTGAACTGCAGCAGTCTATGTTCTGTGGGGGCACACTCACAGTGCTGTTAGGACAGTGCTGTTAGGAAGGGAGTTCCAAAATTCTGATGCAGTGGCAGTGAAGGAACAACAGCGAGTTAGGATAGAACATAGAACAGTACAGCACAGAACAGGCCCTTCGGCCCTCGATGTTGTGCCGAGCAATGATCACCCTACTTAAACCCACGTAACCCGTATACCCGTAACCCAACAATCCCCCCATTAACCTTACACTACGGGCAATTTAGCATGGCCAATCTGCCTAACCCACACATTTTTGGACTGTGGGAGGAAACCGGAGCACCCGGAGGAAACCCACGCACACACGGGGAGGACGTGCAGACTCCACACAGACAGTGACCCAGCCGGGAATCGAACCTGGGACCCTGGAGCTGTGAAGCATTGAAGCTAACCACCATGCTACCGTGAGGCCCCAATTGTAGTGGAACTTGCAAGAGGGACAGCACGGTAGCACAAGTTGCTAGTACTGTGGCTTCACAGCGCCAGGATCCCAGGTTCGATTCCCCGCTGGGTCACGGTCTGTGCGGAGTTTGCACCTTCTCCCCGTGTCTGCGTGAGTTTCCTCCGGGTGCTCCGGTTTCCTCCCACAGTCCAAAGACGTGCAGGTTAGGTGGATTAGCCATGCTAAATTGCCCTTAGTGTCCAAAAAGGTTCGGAGCGGTTATTGGGTTATAGGGATAGGGTGGAAGTGAGGGCTTAAGCGGGTCAGTGCAGACTCGATGGGCCAAATGGCTTCCTTCTGTGCTGTATGTTCTACGTTCTATGTTCTAGATGTTGTTGGCCATGTCCTTCCAGACGGTGAAGGCGCAGGTTTGAAAGGTGCTGTCGAAGAGCTTCAGCAAATTGTACAATGTGTACATTTTGTAGATTGTACACACTGCTGCCACTGTGTGTTGGTGGTTGGGGGAATGAGTGTTTACAAACTGGATGTGGTGGTGACCAAGTGGACTGCTACACCCTCGATGGCATTGAGATTCTTCAGTGTTTTTGAATTGTTCTAATCCAGGTAAATGGAGCATCTTCCATCACGCTTGTGACTTGTAGAATTTGAACAGACTTTGGAGAGCTAGAAAGTGAGTTACTTCCAGCAGAAAACCCTGCTTTTGTCAACTCAATATTAATATGACTGGCATCAGTTGTAACTCTCCCATCCAACCTCATGATGTTGATAGTGGAGGAATTCAATGATGGTAATGTATTTGAATATCAAGGGAGATGGCTATATTCTCTCTTGCTGGATATGGTCATTGCCTGGCACTTCTATGTTGTGAATGCCACTTGCCAACTATCTGCCCAAGCCTGAATTGTGTTCAAGTCTTATGGCATGCAGCATTGCATGACATAAATGCTGGACATTGTGCAAACATCAGCAAAATCCCTATTTCTGAACTTATGTTAAAGAGAAGGTTATGATGAAGTAACTGAAGATGGTTGGACCTAAGGGACGACACTGAGCAACTTCTGCAGTAATATCTAGGTCTGAAATGATTGAACATCCACAGCTATCCTCTTCTGTGCGAGGCACGGACATCATTCAGCAGAAATAGTTAAAGTCTGCTTTTGGGCGCATTTAGAACATAGAACATAGAACAGTACAGCACAGAACAGGCCCTTCGGCCCTCAATGTTGTGCCGAGCCATGATCACCCTACTCAAACCCACGTATCCACCCTATACCCGTAGCCCGACAACCCCCCGCCCCTTAACCTTACTTTTATTAGGACACTACGGGCAATTTAGCATGGCCAATCCACCTAACCCGCACATCTTTGGACTGGGGTGTTGATGGGGTGTTTCTCACTGGCTGTAGCGACAAGATTCGCCCTGCTATTCACTGGCCGTTTTTTGGGCCTTGGGGAGTTTCTATCTGCCGAGGTCACACTTTCTTGATTTCCTGCTAGCGATTTGCTGCTTCTCACAGATCAGGACCCCATGGCTTTCTGGACCCCTCGTCACCACCACCAACCTTTCCGTGGCCTCTGGGAACCCTCCTCACCTTCCCCTCTAATGGGCAAGGCCACCCTGGCTCCGACTCTGGCAATTCTAACCTGACACCCAGGCACCCTGGCATTGCCAGTTTGGCACCTTGATAGTGTGCTTGGGTGACATTGCCAGGGTGCGTGGCTGCCACTGCCGGGGAGCCTGGTTGGCAGTGCTAAAGTTCCCAGGTGATAGGGGTGTGCCATGGCACCACCCTCCCCTGTCCCCAACCACCCGGGGTCTCTGTGGCCTGGGGGACCTCCCATGGTGCCATCATGCCTGGTCCACATTTGTGGAAACAAGTGCTAAATGGCGCCCTGGCAAGGTCTTGCAGGTGCAGCTGTTGACTCACGGGCGCTGGGTGCATTTGATTCATTTAACCTGGTTCATGGCCAGCAAGGGTAAGATCCAGATTGCACCAGGCGGAACAAGTCAAATGACTCATGGTCGGCCTGGCATCCAGCAGGAAGCCTGATTTAGTGCTCTCGTGCGATTCACCTGTTTCACCCGGATCCATGCCAGGTGCAACATGGTGGCTGAATCATGCCCATGATTGCAACTGGTGGAGAGTTCCCCCTTGATTCCCATTTGCTTCAATTTTCCTAGGGTTCCTAGCTTCCGCATTTAGTCAAATGGTCCCTTCATGCCAAGGGCAGTCACTCCCACCTGATTTATAGAATTCAGCTCTTTCATTAACCTTGTTTGAACCAAGAATGTAATGAGGTCTGGAACCCCCATGTGTTCCTGACAGAACCCATACTGAGCTTCAGTGTGCAAGTTATTGTTGGTAAATGCCACTTCATAGCACTCTCAGTGACAACTTCCATCACTTTGCTGATAATCCAGAGTAGACTAATCGGCTAGGATGTGTCCTGCTTTTTTATGGATAGGGTACAACTGGGTGTTTTTTCACATTGTTGGGTAGATGCCAGTGTTATTACTGTACTGGAACATATTGACTTGGGGCACAGCTAGTTCACAAGTCTTCAGTCAGAATTTAGTTAAGGCCTTTGTTGCACCCAGTGCCTTCAACCATTTGTTCTTATTATGAGGAATGATTGAATGAGGTAAAGACCAGCACCTGTAATGCTGGGGGAAGGAGACCAAGATGGATCACCTACTCAGCACTCCTGGCTAAAGGTAGTTGCAAATGCTTCAACAATGGCTCGTTTTTTTCAGGTCCGTTTGACGTGAGCGCAAATCCTCTTATGGCCGCTAAATCTTTCAAGGGGGACATAGCAGGATTTGCGCTGGTGTGATCTCGGTTTGATATCTTCCCTGTTGGTGACGTGATCAGGTGAACCTGATTTCCATAAATGTGCATGCATTTATATATAATTAAATGGCTTTATGTCCTTAGCCCCGTGGAATGCATCCAACTTGACCTTATGACATCTTGCTGGCGCAAATCACTACTGGTTTTTAAAAACAAAAAACATTTGTAATAACCATGCTGCTGCAAAGCTGCCTAAAGACCTTAATAATGGTTTTGAGAGTCTGCCGATATCTTTCCAAAGCTCGCTGAGTTTGTGGGCGATAGGCGGTTGATTTTAATTGTTTGATGCTTAAACTACAAATTACGCCCTGGAAAATTTGAAGTGTAAAGTTAGAACCCTGGTCAGATTGCACTTCTGAGGGTAGGCCATAGTGTGTGAAAAACTGCGTCAACATTTCCACTACTACCTCAGCTGTAACTGTTCTCAAAGGTGTAGCTTCTGGAAATCGGATAGTCATATCCATGACCATAACAATGTATCAATGCCCTGCCTTTGTTTCAGGCAATGGTCCTGCACAGTCTATCAATATCGGACTAAATGGTTCTTCAAACACTGTATGGGTATTAAAGGTGCTGGTTTAATCCCATGTTACGGTTTACCTATTGTCTGCTAAGTACGACAGGTTCTACAGAATTGCTCTCCATCCTTATGCAGCTTTGGCCAGGAGAAATGCCCATTGACTGATACCTGGGTTTTCCGAATTCCCACATGTTGCCATTGGTATCTCATGGGCAGCACCACTATCTGATGAACAATCATCCAATCCTTTTTTAAAAAATATATTTTTATTGGTGTTTGGCGTTATAGATACAGAAAAGTAAAAGACAAAACTGAGTTTTGCATGTAACAGGCAATGCAGCAACAGTAATAATAACCAAGAATAGGAACAACAAGATTTGAGCCCCTCGCTGTGAGCATGACCTTGACTGCGGCTCCAATGCTACTTGCTACTCACATCTATAAGTATTCGGTTTACACAGTGGTTTGCTGGGTTTCAGCTGAGGCTCCTGCCTCTTGGCGGTAGGGGTTGCCCCCAGCTTTACCCTTGTATATACAGTGTAGTTGGAGTCTTTCCCCTCGTTCATCAGCGAGCTCCGTTCCACTGGTTGGGGGGCGGGGGGGGACAAGTCCTTTTTGAGGGTGGGTGGGTCCATTTGCTACACTGGTTTCTCCCCTTGAAGGGGAAGCCCTTGATCCCGCCATTGAGTGCCCCCCCACATTCTTCCATTCTTTCCCAGTTCATCGCGAGCTACTCTCCCTCTGGGCGGCTTTTCCTGCCTCCCTCTTCTTCCACCAGCCTTAGCTAGCTACCCCCCCCCCCCCCCCACCCCCCCACCTTAGTTGGCTGCTGGTTGCAAATAGGTCTGGGTAGAGACTTGTGAATTTGCTCCATGTGCCGTGGAATCTCTCCTTGGGCCCTCTTATTTCGAATTTTATCGTTTCTAGCCTCGGAAATTCAGCCAGATCTGAGAGCCATTTCAAGGCCCAGGCTGATGCTGCCGACTTCCATCCAGCAGATGTCCCCGCCTGGCGATCAGTGAGGCGAAGGCCAGGGCATCCGCCCATTTCCCTACCCAGAGCTCTGGATGCTCTGACACCCGAAGACTGCCACAGACAGACACGGCTCCATTTCCACCCACCTTGGACATAGCCTCGAAGAAGGCTGTCCAGAATTCCCTGAGTCTCAGACAGGAACATGTGGATGTGGTTGGCTGGACGGCCATGATGCTGCTCAAACTTGTCCTCCACCTCTGGGAAGAACCCGCTCATATATGTCTTGGTAAAGTATGCTCTGTGCACCACCTTGAGCTGCATCAGGTTTAGCCCAGGCAGGAGGAGGTGGAGTTGACTCCGTGCAGCACCTCGATCCAGAGTCCTTCCCCGCACGTTCATCAGGTCTCGTCGAGTGGAGTCCTGACCCTTTCTATAAGTCGTCTATATATAGTGCCGCATTTGTCATCTCCTAACTAGTCCGGCCCGATCATCGTGTCCAGGAATGTGTATGCGAGTCACTGGGGAATGGTTTTGTCTCCTTGAGGAGAAAGTTACGCAGCTGCAGATATCTGAGCTCATTGCCTTTCAGGAGTTGGAGCTTCTCTGTAAGCTCCCCTATAGACGTCAGTTTGTTGTCCACGTACATGTCTTCTGCTGTCAGCGTCCCTTTTTCATACCCCCACATCCTGAATGTGGCATCGATCGTCGCCAGTGTGAACCTATGGTTGTTGCACTTGGGGGACCCCGTGGACATCTCACTCAGTTCAAAATGGCACCCAAACCGGTTTCATGTTCTGAGGGTGGCTACTAGCACTGGGCTCATGGAGTGTATGTATGGGGGGCTGGGAGTGATGTGGTGGTCAGCACTTGGAGAGGCGTCTCTGTCCAGGAGGCTTCCTCTATTCGGACCCAGTCTGCCTTCGGCTCCCTTAGCCATCCCCTTATCCTCTCCGCATGGGCCACCCATGGTAGTACAGCAGATTTGGTAGAGCCAGGCCTTCCACGTGCCGCCCGCGTTGTAAAATGGACTTGCGTATGCTAGGAACTCTCCTCCCCCCCCCCCCCCCCCCCCCCCCCCCCCCAGACGAAGGCCACGATTAACTTGTCAACCCTATTGAAGGAGGATTCGGAGATGAAGATCGGGAGTGAGCTGAATACGAAGAGGAACCTAGGCAGCACATTCATTTTGACTGTCTGTACCCTTTCTGCCAGCAAAAGAGGGAGTGAGTCCCACCTCTGCAGGAACTTGCTCCCCTCCTCCACCAGGCTGGAGAGGTTCCATTTGTGGAGCCTCTTCCAAGTGTGGGCCACTTGGATTCCCCAGGTACCTGAACTTGGTTTGGGTTACTTTGAACAGCAGTTCCTCCAGCTTCGCCCCTCCCTCTCTGGGGCTTACTGGAAAGATCTCACGTTTCCCCAGGTTGAGTTTGTAAGCCGAAAAGGTGCCGAGCTACAGGAGGAATCCAGTTATCTTTCCCATGCTGGCTCGGGGGTTTGACACGTAGAGGAGCAGGTCATCTGAATAGTGTGAGGCTATATGCTCTGCCCCCTCTCCAGATGCCCGTCCGCCAATCTACTGATCTAAAGGCGATAGCGAGCGGCTTAATTGCCAGTCTGAACAGGAGCGAGGATAGCGGTCACCCCTGTCTCATTCCCCTGTACAGCCGGATGTTTTTGGAGCTGGTTACGATTGCCTTGTACGCTCACCATAGGAGTGCTGTTCAGGAGCTTAACTCATGAGGTGAACCCTGCCATAATCCCAAACCATTCAAGCACTTCCATGAAGCATCTCCATTCTACTTGATAGAAGGCGTACTCAGCGTCCAGGGAGACAATCACATCTGGTGTCCTCTCCCCAGGTGGTCATTATTACATTCAGCAGACATGTGATGTTTGCTGTTTGCTGTCTGCCTTAACTAACCCGGTCGGATCTTCCACAATCACTTCTGACAGGCAAATCTCCAGTCAGCTTACCAGTGCTTTCGTTAAGGTTTTCACGTCAGACTTTAAGAGAGAGATGGGTCTGTATGATTCACACTTTGTCTGGCCCTTGTCCTTCTTGGGAAACTGTGAGACCGAGGCCTGTGCCAGCATGGGCAGCAGGACCCCCTTAAGCAGCAGAACCCCCTTTGACAGTGAGCTGTTGAACATCTCCCACAAGTGCAGGGCCAGTGCTGCTGAGAATTTTTGTAAAAGTCTTCCGGGAACCCATATGGTCCCGGCATTTTCCTTGATTGCATGGAGCTGATGTACTCTACTATTTCGCCCAGCCCTCGCGGTGCTTCCAGCGCCTGTTTCTTTTTTTTATAATACATTTCGAGGGGCAGCACAGTGGCCTAGTCGTTAGCACAACCGCCTCACGGCACTGAGGTCCCAGGTTCGATCCCGGCTCTGGGTCACCGTCCGTGTGGAGTTTGCACATTCTCCCCGTGTCTGCGTGGGTTTCGCCCCCACAACCCAAAAATGTGCAGAGTAGGTGGATTGGCCATGCTAAATTGCCCCTTAATTGGAAAAAATAATTGGCTAATCTAAATTTAAAAAAAAATACATTTTGAGTGCCCAATTCTTTTTTTTTCAATTAACCATGCTCACCTTGTGAGCCCAGCCCTGTCCGATCGGGCCTGCTCTGCTCTCAGGCCATTCAAAATGGCAACCAACTGCTTCTTCTTTTTTGCCATCTCCAGGTTGATGGAACCATCAATTTACCAGACACGTGTTTTCCGATATGAATATAGGCTTTAATCTACTTACAGAGCCAGCCTGTTACCCTTTGATGAACTCTCAGTGAACTGCAGGCTGGCTTTGGACAAGGGTATTTATACAGCAGCACAAGGGGGAGGAGTCATGGGCGGAGCCAAGGGTGGAGCCCTGTACAAGCTCCTGAGCATTCCCAGAGCTACTCCCCCTAGTGGTCGGATAACGCTACTGCGCTTACAAAGATACAGTGTGAATTACCATGTTACATTCACCACACAGGTGTTGTCTGCTGCAACCAATGCTTTACCCTCCCCCTCCTCCTATCCTCTGTCCCTCCTCCTATTCACTTTTACTCTTGTGCATCCTCTTCCTAGTTCCCCCCTCCCCCCTTGGCTTAACCACCCCCCCCCCCCTACAACCCCAACCCCCACCTTCTTTTGCCCTTTGTTTCCCCTGAATTTCTGGCTTGCCCCTCCCTCCTGCCAACGCTTCCTCCCTCCTGAGATTTGGATTTGATTTATTGTCACAGGTACCGAGGTACAGTGAAAAGTATTGTTCTGCATACGGTCCAGCCAAATCGTTCCATATATGAAAAAACATAGGACATACATAAATACACAATGTAAATGCATAAGCACAGGCTTCGGGTGAAGCATAGAGGTGTGTAGCACTACTCAGTAGAGAAGATGTGTGAAGAGATCAGTTCAGTCCATAAAAGGATCATTCAGAAGTCTGGTAACAGCAGGGAAGCGTGTTCTCAGATTTCTGTATCTCCTGCTCGACAGAAGAAGTTGGAAGAGAGAGTAATCTGGGTGGGAGGGGTCTTTGATAATGCTACCGTATTCCCAAGGCAGTGGGAGGTGTCAGAGTCAATGGATGGGGAGCGGTTTTGCGTGATGGACTGAGCTGAGTTCACGACTCTCTGTAGTTTCTTATGGTCCTAGGCCGAGCCGTTGCTATACCAGACTGATGCAGCCAGGTAGAATGCTTTCTATGATGCATCTGTAAAAATTGATAAGAGTCAATGCGGACATGCCGAATTTCCTTATTTTCCTGAGGAAGTAGAGGCGCTGTTGTGCTTTCTTGGTCGCCGCATCGACATGGGTGGACCAGGACAGATTTCTGGTGATGTGAACACCTAGGAATTTTAAGCTGTCACCTCAGCACCATTGGTGCAGACAGGGGTGTGTACCGTACCTCACTTCCTGAAGTCAATGACCAGCTCTTTAGTTTTTCTGGCATTGCGGAATAGATTGTTGTTGTTGCACCACTCCACTAGGTTCTCTATCTCACTCCTGTATTCTGACTCATCGTTGTTCGAGATCCAACCCACTACAATTGTGTCATCGGTAAACTTGTAGATGGAGTTGGAGCCACATTTTGCCACACATTGTGTGTATATAGGGAGTATAGTAGGGGACGATGTACGCAACCTTGTGGGACCCCGGTATTGAGGACTATTGTGGAGTGTGCCGCGGCCTCACCCTTCTCTGTCCTCCCGTACACCAGCTTACTCGCTAGTGTAGCGGCTCCCCTCTATGTCAGGTTCCACCATTTAACCTCCGTCTGCCTCTCCCCCGCCAAGGTGCCGCGCTGGCATTTTTTGCAAGCACGCGCAATCAGAACGGGGTGGCCCTGCGTGGGTGTTGGAATGGGGCTGGGGGGGGGGGGGCTCCTCCCATAATGCATTTGCGCTGGGGGACTCAGACATCCAGACCGTCTCGATCTCAAAGCAATGGGGAGTCCCAGTGAAAGGAACTTTCAATCGCATATTCCCCATTCAGGCCCTTTATTCAACGCGAGTCGTTTTGAATCGCCATGTGTTTATCGGTACTGAGTGCCGGGAAACACGCAGCTAAATGTGCTCGCTCGGGGATTTTGTTCCCTTTTGGGAGAATCGTGCCCTTTGTCTCTCAAACAAAGAATTTCGCCTGGCATGTCATCTAAAGAAAAGTATGTTGTGAGAAATTTTAAGGTTAAGGTTTCTACTAATTGTTCACATGGTGGAAGAGGGAAACTGGTCATGATTAGAATGAGTAGAGAGAAGAGAGATCCGGTGAACTCACACACAGAGAAAAGTGAGAAAAATCTTTTGGGCATGTTTATGATGGAGATAGAGGATCAGCTAGGTCACAAGTCAGGAGGTTGAAGTGAGAGATTGACTTTGGGCATTGTTTGGTGTCAGTGTTTTAATAGTGTTTTAATAACCATCATCCTATTTGATTATGTGTATGGATGTCTTTAACAAAAGTGCACATGTGCGTGTGACATCATCAGGAGTGCGGGTCTCGGTTTAGCCACAAGGAGCTTGTGTATAGTTGCGTTTAGCTACTGCTTGCGCCTGAAGCCAAACTGTAGTAGTACCTCAATGTTTTCTGAAGTAAAGAAGATTTAACTTTTACAACTCATTTAACTACCTTTCTTGTGTTCAAGCTACCACATCTTTTTGACTACAGCATCAAAAAGTAGAAGAAAATAATTTGAGGCTCAGCGTAGTGGCACAGAGTTTTGTATAGCGAGGAGCGAGCATTTGCAAAGTGATCAGTGGCAATGGCTATGTTTGGGACTATCAGTGAGTTTGTGGAGGGGCATGAGGACTGGACTGAGGATGTAAAAAGGTTAGGGACACTTTTTCCTGGCAAATAAAATTGTAGCTGAAGCTAAAATGTGCTGAATTCTCCTGAGTGTTTATGGGGCAAAGACTTACAAGCGAATGAGAAATTTAGCAACACCATGGAAACCTTGGGGACATTTCATTTGCGGAATTAGTTGCACTTGCTCAGAATTATCACCTTGTTAAGCCCTCAGTGATTGTCCAACACTGTGAACTTGGGACAATGTTGGAGGATATGCTCTGGGACAGATTGGCCTATGGCATTATTGAAGACCGTATACAGCATTGCTTGTTGGGGGAAAGCACACTAGCTTTCAAGAAGGCTCTAGAAGTTTCTCAGGGCATGGACATGACTGCCAGCACTGTAAAGGATATTCAAAGGCACATAGTGGGACACAGGCAGGTGCAGTACATCATGCAAGATAAGAGCCAGCAAACAAAAAGGTGAATGCAGTAGAATGTTTCAAGTGTGTAAGCACACACTATGCAAATGATTGTAAAATCATAGACACTGACACAAAAGCTGCAGGAGTGCTAAGAGCAAGTCTTAGGTTGGACAGGAATTTCAAATTCAAAGAAGCCTCAGTTTGCTAAGCATTACCTGGAATGCACAAAGCAGGAAGAGGAGCTTTCTTACAACATGCTCAATGTGAGTCAGGTTCTCACGGAGACTATTTATGCTACAAAGGAGGGTGATGGACAGAAAGTTACGATGGAAGTGGACACAGCGGCCTCTACACCTGTCATCAGTGAGGAGACCATCAGGAGAATTTGGGGCTCTGAGCAGGTGCCTGTCCTTAGGTAGGCAGAGATCAATTTGAACGTTCAATGGCAAGACTATATCATTACTTGGAGCATTTGAGGTGGACATTGCGCATTATAACCAAGAAGCAAGAGCACAGCTCTTGGGTAGGAAAAGGGCATGGACCTTGTCTACTCGGCCGTGACTGGCTCAGGAAAATTCAGTTGAACTGAGGTGAGATAATGACAACAATGATAAAGGATGTCACTCAGAAATATCCTGAGGTTTTCAAAGATGAACTGGATACACTGAGTTGCACTACAGTTAAGTTGTTCATGGATCCTCAGGCTACTCCTTGTTTTTTTTAAGCCCAGCACACGGCCTTATACCATGTAAGGCAAAGTGGAGGGGTTGGAATGGCTGCAAAGGCGAGGAATCATCAAACCCATTCAGTTTTTGTGTTGAGCAGATCTAATTGCACCAATTCTTAAAAGTGATGGCACTGTGCATATGTGTGAGGATTACAAACCTACCAGTAATCAGGTTTCCAAGCTAGATGCTTACCTATTGCCGAGGCTAATTGCTTTCAATTCTGGCAGGAGGAAAGAAATTCTCCAAACTTGAAATGAGTCCAAGTCTACTGACAGCTCTTTTTAGAAGAGGATTGGGAACAGTATGCCACAATCAACACCCACAAGGGTTTAATCAAATACAACAGTCTGGTTTTTGGGATGTCTTGCCGTCTGGCGATTTCTCAAAGGATAATGGACAATTTGTTGTAGAGGATTCCCCATGTGGCAGCTTATTTGAATGACATCCTGATCAGAGGGAAAACTGAGGAGGAGCATCTCAACAATCTGGATTAAGAGATTTTCAGAAGCAGGTCTGCATTCGAAGCATAGCAAATGCATCTTCCAGGTCGAGCGTGTGGAATATCTGGGTGACAGAATCACAGTGTGAGGTCTGTGCCCTGTGGAGGAAAAGATTCAAACTATCAAAGAAGCTCCAAATCCCACAAATGTGTCCAAGCTCAGATCGTTCGAGGGTTTAGTGAACTACTACGAGAAGTGGCTGCCAGACCTTTCAACAGTGCTGGAATCAATGTGTTGCTCCACAAATGGAAGTGGGAGCCAGCACAAGAGAAAGCTTTCAGAACGTGAAGGTTTTGCTACAATCAGCTAATTTGCTGGTTCATTTTGAAGAGAACAGAGAGCTCATTCTCTCCTGTGATTTCCCCCCCGATGGTGATGGGGCAGTACTCTCTCATCTGATGGACGGGCCAGAAAAATCCATTGGATTTGCATCACACATGCTGACAACAGCTGGAAGGGATATTTGCAGCTAGACAAGGAAGGTCTAGTCATTGTTTTTGTTGTGAAACAGTTCCATCAATATATTTATGGGCATTCATTCACCATATGTACAGACACAAGCCATTGATTAGCCTTTTTAGTGAGTCCAGGTGCATTCCTCCCATGGCCTTAGCGAGAATACGCACTGAGCTCCGATATTGTGTACAGGGCAGGAAAGTACAATGCAAAGACAGATGGGCTGAGTGGTCTCCCTTTACCGGACATGCCAACCAAAACAGCATTTCCTCCAGAGACTACTTTCTTTTTTGAATGACTTTCGAATTCTACTGCGAATGCCACACAGATTAAACAGTGGATGACTAGGGATCGTATTTTGTCCTGCTGTATCAAGGAGTGGCCGCGTGCCATCAGGACTGCCTCAGGATGTCACATGAGGCCCTCCCCAATGCTAGGGCCCGATGGGCCGACTTCCAGACTTCTCACTTTTCATAAACCTGGTGTGGCGGCTTCAAACTGTGTCCAGCGCCACCACAGTCGGGAAGGAAGCCGTTCCGCTGGCGGGGGGGCTTCAGCGGGGGCTGCAGGGACTGATTGGGGGGGGGGGGGGGGTCAGGGGGTGGCGAGGTGGGTTATAGGGGGCAGTTTTTGGCAGGCCGGGTCCACGTGAAGCCGGAGTAATGTTTTATGGCGTGGCCACCGTGCGCATGCGCGGCAATGGACCTAGCCATTCTGCGTCTGTATTGACAGATAAAGAGGCTTTTCATGGCATGGCTGCTAGCCTTTCACCGGTCCCAGAATCGGTGAGGGTTCGGTGCCAATTTTGGCGTCGTAAAACGCCAGCGAATTCTTCATTTGAACCGGCACTTAGCTGCTGAAACGGAGAATCCAGTTCAAAGTCTCATCTGGATCTGCTACATGCAGATGTAGCAATGGGGCTGGTTTAGCTCACAAGGCTAAATTGCTGGCTTTTAAAGCAGACCAAGCAGGCCAGCAGCACGGTTCGATTCCCGTACCTGCCTCCCCGGACAGGTGCCGGAATGTGGTGACTAGGGGCTTTTCACAGTAACTTCATTGAAGCCTACTCGTGACAATAAGCGATTTTCATTCATTTTCATTTCCTTTCATGTCAAAGCGAGAGAGGGAAGAAGACAGGAAAAATAGGAGAGACTTGACCAACATGCAAAGGAGAGGCATTTCAATCCTGATGACTGTGTCTAAATTTCGGCAGTAACCAACTGTGGCTGCCTTGAGTTATTCTGAACCAAAGTGGTCCAGTATCATTCCTGGTGAAGCTGATGAATGGCAGGGTCACCGCAGACACCAGGGGTGGGATTTTCTGTTCCCCCAGCTGTGTGTTTCTCAGTGACACGCCATTCGCTGGCAGTAGGATTCTCGACTTGTGCTGCTTGTCAATGGGATTTCCCATTGAAGACATCCCATGCCGCCAGGAAATCCGTGGGTGAAGGTGCATTGCTGGCAGGAAATGAGAATCCCAACGGCCAGAGAATTACTGTCCAAGATCACATTTATCCACGCTACAACTATGAGACAGCTAAGTTTCCGGATCACACAGCAGGAGGAAATGCTGCTGTGGAAATATGACAGGATTGTTGCTCAGGGGTATCCAGTGGACTCTATTCCGGGGGAAGTTGCATGATATTCTTTCACTAATAACTAACCTACTTCTGCACCCTTCAGTCCGGCTCAACTGAACCAAGACTTACCAGTGTCCACTGAGTCATGAGTGGTTCTATGCAGATCACAACGTAGCTGCAAGATTCCTGAAAGACTGATGTGTTCGTTGTGTCATGTGTGTTATGATGTTTATTGTTGTCTTTCCTTTAGGAGAATTGAAATTTAAGGAGGGGAGAGGGGAGACATGTTATAGAGTGTTTTAATAGGGTTTTAATAATAATAACCTTTATTAGTGTCACAAGTAGTTGTCATTAACACTGCAATGAAGTTACTGTGAAAATTCCCGAGTCACCACACTACGGCGCCTGTTCGGGTACACTGAGGGAGAATTCAGAATGTCCAATTCATGTAACAAGTTCGCCTTTCAAGACTTGTGGGGGGAAAACGGAGCACCCAGAGGAAACTCATCTTCTATTTTATTATGTGTCTGGATGTCTTTAACAACAGTGGGCATGTGCGTGAGAAGTCATCGGGAGCACATGTTTGTGGCGGTTTTTAGTTTAGCCACGAGGAGCTGGTGTACAGTTGTGTTTAGCTGCCGCTGGTGTCTGAAGCCAAACTGTGTTATTACCTCAATGTCTTCTGAAGTAAAGAAGATTTCACTTTAACAACGCGTTCGACTACCTTTGTTGTGGCCAAGGTACCACATTTGGGAATAACAAGAGAGACTGAGCTGGAGAAGAAGAAACAAGGCATAAAAGCAAATTACTGCGGATGCTGGAATCTGAAACGAAAGAGAAAATGCTGGAAAATCTCAGCAAATCTGGCAGCATCTGGAGGGAGAGAAAAGAGCTAACGTTTCGAGTCCGATGAATCTTTAAAAATGAAATGAAAATCGCTTATTGACACAAGTAGGCTTCAAATGACGTTACTGTGAAAAGCCCCTAGTCGCCACATTCCGGCGCCTGTTCGGGGAAGCTGTTACGGGAATCAAACCGTGCTGCTGGCCTGCCTTGGTCTGCTTTCAAAGCCAGCGATTTAGCCCTGTGCTAAACAGCAAAAGCTTTCCTCTGGGTGCTCCGTTTTCTTCCCACAAGTCTTGAAAGGCGTACTTGTTAAATAAATTGGACTTTCTGAATTCTCCCTCAGTGTACCCGAACAGGCGTCGTAGTGTGATGACTCGGGGATTTTCACAGAAAGAAACAAGGCATGGTTCATGGCTGTGGATTGAGAAAATCAAGATAAGCTAAAGTACACACAGAGAACAAAAGAAAGACAAAGATAGGGATCAGTAAAGACTTGGTGAGACAATTGACACATTTAATTATTTCTGGGGAACTTTCAGAAAGAATGGTGTACTAAAATACATGAACACAAAAAGAAACATTTCAAAACTGCTCAGAAAGTCTTCGCAAGTATCTGATAAAAGTCCAACAAAAACTGAAACTGCAACAAAGATATTAGAAAACAATTCCTCGCTGAAAATCTACTTAGATTTTCAGGATTTCCAGATACAATTGTGTCATTTAAGTTCTGTTCCTGAAGTTCAAAATGCTTACATTTTGAATGAATTATAATATTTCAATTGCAAGCACGATAAAATCTCCACTATCAAACCTTTCATTTTCTGATTCTAGATTTCTGATTAATAAAAACCCATTATGAAATGAAAATGAAATGAAAATCGCTTATTGTCACGAGTAGGCTTCAATGAAGTTACTGTGAAAAGCCTAACAAATTAGAGAGTTTGCTATAAATTTGGATTGTCTGAAAGCAAACTTAGTTGTCATGTACCCACTTACAGCAATGGTCTTCAATTTATATGTAAATTCCCCTTGATTCAGTGTCTATAAAACACTAAATTCAGCAAACAAAAGTCAATGAAGAAAATCATCAATTTATCATCAGTCTGGACAATGCTTCTTAAGCTACAATCTAAATGAATTTACTGTTGCTTCTATTTACTACTCAGAACTTTCTTTTCCATATTCCTTTTTTTAGGTTCCCCTGTTGCAGAAAAAGTAAGGACGTTTCTAGGTAACAAGGTGCTTTTGACTTGCTCCTTTCATGGAAACGTGACTGTTATAACATGGTCATTTAATCCAATGTTCCAAAATGGCCGTATAGCAGCACTTCGATGTGATTTGAATGAAGTGGCGAGGTTTTCCAACAATACCAGAATAAGAATTCAAAGTGCATCATGTAATATATCTAATAATGAAATGAATCTCCAGATAGAACCTGTGCACCTCGCTGATGATGGGAATTATACCTGTGAAATCGTACATCAAAAAGGAGTTCATAAAGTAACTTTCTCATTAGCTGTGACAGGTAAGACAACTTATAATTTTCAAATATAAACACAGAAAATGCTGGATGAGCTCAGCAAGTCCGGCAGCATCTGTGGAGAGAAAGACAGTCATTAACTGTTTCGGACACAAATGATCTTCTTCAGAATATTTTCAATATTGACAAACGTATTTGCCGGAAAGTAGCATTTTTATTGCACTTTAACCAACTAGCTGCCTGTTCTTTTTTGCAAGTGGAGACCCTGGACATAATGGAGGTAATTTTAATGCTCCCCAAAACCCAAAGACAGGAGGAAGTGGAGACAGCGCTAAAAATCTAAGAAACCTGGACCACAACCCCAAACCATTCGTTTGGGTCTAATTCCTTGTCCAACCTGAACTGCCTGTCTGAATCCCTTGATATCTGACAACAAAACACCACCATCCTCCTCCCATCCTGCTGGCCTAAAGTCTGACCATCCCCCACTCCTCACATGCACCATTTCATCACAGCTAAATCTCTTAAAAATACATCTCTGATATCAGCTATCAGGGACTCATCATCTGTGACAGGTAAGACAACTTAAAATTTTCAAATATAAACACAGAAAATGCTGGATGAGCTCAGCAATCCAGATTCTCAGTTGCGCCGCCAGCGCACTCACGCTCGGGAATTTCCCGACGGCGTGGGGCTGCCCACAATGGGAAGCCCCATTGGCCGGCTGGCGGGACGGAGAATCCCACTGCCAGCAGGTGCACGTCACACCAGAAAACTGGTGCAGCGGGACAAAGAATCCCGCCCCAGAAATCCATGTGGCAGAGGTCTGGATAAGGTATTTCATAGCTCAATTTTCTTTCACTTTTGGGACCCATATCCTTTTCCTGTAGTTACAAGGATCTATCTGTCATTAATTTAGGTATTATAATTTCCTGCTAATCACCAATTTCCAGCTTAAGTGTATCTTGAATTGCTATGGTATTATGCACTTTTACATGAGTGTTGTAATCTGGAGTTATGGATATTAATGGTAGAGACTCCATCATCTTTTCCAACAGTGACAAACCAGAATTTTTCCCACTCTGCTTGCCATTGGCTTGTGTCGGAAGAATTTACAGGTTGATACTGAATGGGTGTGAGTAAAACACTGTGTTGCACCCGACACAGATCTGGGCGTGCTGGTTAAAAAGCGGGAAAGGCTAAAATCGAGATTTGCGCCGAACGTGAATCCGTTTTCTATCTAACCGGCCCGGTCTTGACGGCAACTTCCTGATCGCGGCCAAATATGGCGAGCATATCGTTGGTGCCAATTTGCATCAATTTCCATCTCATTAGCAAGATTGAAGTCAAATGCAACTGCCTCACGGGAATTAATCAGCTCCCCAGTGAGAAATCACGTGGATGGCGTTTATTACTCCTTTTTAAAAACGTGAAGCTGGCGCAATGGGTGCTGAGGGGAACTGAGGAGGTAAGTAGCCATTTCCATTTTTTGGCTGGCAGCTCAAGGGCGCGGGGGGTTTGTGGGGGAGGTGCTTTTCATCTGTGAAGCTTTCAAGCCATCTTTAAAAATTGTGGATACACATGACAGGAGCAACTACAGCTGCTGCCTGTCTGACCTACCAAACACTTCCAGGACAGAGCCCTGTTCTTGGTTATATGCTGAAGGTCATTTTAACTCCCTTTTACTATATGCAGCCTCTAGCTTCACAGCTGAAGGCTACTGCGAACAAGGAATTGGCCTTGCTGATTGTGGGAGCACTTCACACTTCCCAAGAGGCTTCTCATGGGTACATGTGCCCGATCTCAGATAATGATTTTTGCACCTCATTTCAATCAAACTTTGAAGCCTGGACAGTTTTCCTGACCTCTCGAAGCTTCATCATCATAGAGGGACCAAGCCCACCAAGATACCTGGGCTGCTGGAATCTCCGCCATCACCGGGATGCCCCAGGTCCGGGGATAATTAATGGCACGCATGTTGCCTTGCACGCAACAGGGCATCAGCGAGTGCCGTTGATTAACAGGAAGGGGTTCCACTCCTTGAATGTTCAGATTATGTGTGACCACCACCTCCGGATCATGCATGTGCATGCTTCCCAGGGAGTGTGCATGGCAGCTACGTGCTAAGCACTCGGAGATCCCCAGAGATCGAGCACCACACCCAGGGTGACGGGTTGACTCTTGGGGGATAAGGGGTACCCACTGAGGTCCTGGCTGCTAATGCCAGTGGGCAGACCGCAGACCTGATGTTACAAGGCCCATGTTGCCACCCGTCCTGTCATTGAGCTGTGGATTGAACCGCTGGACCGCTCTGATGGTGCACTGCAGTACACCCTTCCCTCGAGGGTTTCCACCTTTGTGATGATCTGCTATGCGTTCCACAATCTGGCACAGCAGCAAGGAGACATGCAAGAGGAGGAGGTGAGACTTAAAGCTTTATCCGAGAAGGAGGAGGAGGAGGTTAACCAGAATGGGATTGTGGACCAGTCCAGGTAGGACCCAAGGATAAGCAGGAGGATGGAGGACAGCAGACGGCAAGGGTCCAGCAGGCCCGGAGAACCTGGGAAACCCTCATCCTCGCCCTCCTCCCATAGACCAAGTCTTTGCCCGTCAGCTCACCCCCTCCCACCTATTTCCCTCCTTCATCCAATCCACTCCCCCCCCCCCCCCCATTCCCTTCCTTATTTCCTATTCCCCTCCTTCTTCCTCTCCCTCTCCCACTCCCAAGGTCTGTGTAACATCACCCCAGGGTGATGGGCCTGTGTCAGTACTGTTATCAGGTCAATATGCAAGTCTTCTCAGTGACTAGACCATGCTCTGCAGTGCCTCAGCCATGTCCACATGTGTTTGGGACATGTTCCCCATCGACAGCGATGTGATATTAAGTCCCTCAGTCATGGTCGTTAAAGACTGAGTCATGACTTCGGCACCACCACTCAAGATGCTGATCTCGTGCTGCAGGCTTTTCAACGCGGTCGCCACTCTAGCAGTGTTGGCCTCAATGCCATGCATTGCCACCATCATCTCCTGTGTTCATAGACTGTAGGACTCCTCCAATCGGTTATGCGTTCACTGGAATGTTGCTGACATCCCTCCTGAATCTCACGGTCATGTCCTAGCATCTGCATCAGCTCTGGGATAATTTTGTCCAGAGGATTGCCATTTGACTGGGACTCAGAAGAGTCCTGGCATTTAGCAGACTTCCGACTACTGACTCCCTTGGATGCTCCCTCATTGTTTATTTCCCATCCTTGGTCACCTTGAAGCCATGTATCCATAATCCCACATATATCATATCCCTTTACATATATCTGCACAATTAATTCATTCATTTTATTTTGAATGCTCTGTGCGTTCAGGTACAAAACATTAAGGCTAGTCCTTTTAATGTTCCTTATCCTGTCCTACGATTTTTTACGGTGTCATTATCTGATATAGGCCCTTGATTTCTCTGCCTTATTCTCCTTCCTGTCTTTTTCTTCATGTTCTTGATTCACCTGCTCTGAATCCTTATGTAGGTTCCCATCCCCCTGCCATTTTAGTTCAAACCCGAATGACACATTGTCATCATTCATAAATGCCCGGAAATGGTAAAATAGGCACTATAGGTTTTTTACTCAAACGGACAGTCAGGCGGGCATGAGCAGCTAATCTTTTTTAAAAGTTCTTCAAAGGGCAGTAAAGGAAAGGATGGGGTTTGATCTTCGGTTGATGTCCTTTCTGGGTCGGGCAGCGATTCACCTAAGGCGGAGACCCCCCTCCTCTTCTTAACAAACTGAAGCCATAAACCCACCAACCCACCACTGTGTCACCCTCCAAGACCTGCCCTAACTCTCCCTGCCCAAGATTACTTACTTGCTTCAGGAATCTATTTTTCCTTTTTCTCTCACAGTCCCGGCAGGGACTGATTGGGCCAATCAGATTGCCCTGCAGCCCTCAGGGACAGGACATTCTCCCCAGTGAGGGGAGGAAGATCCCACTTGGCCTTTAGCCTGTCTGCAGTGCGTTATGGTAGCATTGAGCATGTTGGCTCCAAGCCGACTTTGATTCCAGAGTGAGGGGATGGAGTGGTGGGGGGGTGGGGGGGGGGGGGGGGGGGGGGGGGGGGGTTAGTTGCGGTGAATGATCCATTCTCCCTGTAATATTCAGCCCAGGGTGTCCAACAAAATAAAGTAGCATAGCACTTACTGATCGAAGGGAAGGTCCTCAGAGAATGTTCAGAATCAATATGGATAGTTAGGTAGTGCTGGTTAAGTCTTGACAAATGCTAGTCATCAGGATGTTGTGGAGCTCCTTAATTGATTTATAATGCAGTTTAATTTTGAAAGCAGCTTTTTAATGTTTTGGACAGCTATTCCTACTGTCAGCTTCTTTACCAAGATGGTGCCTTGTGCTTAATGTGGGTTAAACTGGTGTTTTAGCTTAAACCTCCATCTTGGTAATGTCAAAGGCTCGGCAGCAGCTAGAGTATCGAGGAAAGATTGTCCCCTAAAGTTTCTAATTTTCAGTTCACTTGGAACACAAATGTGGAAATAATGCGCTTAAAGCCCCTGAAAGTTTGCTCAATATATACCATACTTCCAAAGTTGGCATCTTGTCTTTAAGTTAACATTCTGAACCAGAGCCGTAAGGATTACCATGTGGAAAAAGGCACTCTGGTGGATTGTTTTCTGATGTTAGATAGAGCAAAGGGAGTTTTACACTATTTCTGGACTTAGTTGTATCTAACTTGAGGGAATGTTGGTTGAAATATCAAAAATTCAATGCAGGTTTTAATCTATTAATCTATCAAATGGGAGAATGCTTTGAACAATCTTCTTAGAGACTTGCTTTCATCTCTAAGAAACCGAATGCCATTCCTAACTTTTGGCCACCTTAACAATTGTTTGGAACTGTCCAAACCCACTTCACTTCTATCATGTGGGAAAGAACTTTCCATTTGAGAGATTAAGTGTGGTGGCGGGCAGGAAAGTCGGCGTGATCAACGTTGGGCGGCGGGTCGGATGACCCAGTGCAATCTTCTGCTTTTCAGCTAATTAATTATGCTTCAGCAAATAACTCGTTGGATTTCGAGGAGGAAGGGCAGGGATTCATCCACATCATGGTTACCTCACAGGATCGAAGATCCTGGTGCCATATTTAACTGGCACCTGCACACACATTCATTCTTTGCAGGCTAAGTGTTGTGTCATTCAGATACTCCTTGGCACCTAAATGATCCAAACCCTTCACTCCACAGTGCAGCAAAGCATCCCGGGGGATTCTCCTCCAGGTCTTCCAGGTAATGTGGGAGGTACTTGATGGAACCATCAATTCAGCGAACACGTGCCATTGGATCTGAACAGAGGCTTTAATACACTTACAACAGAGCCAGCCTATTCGTCGTTGAATTCCAGATGAACTGCCAGCTGCCTCTAAGGCACTGATCTTTATACATCGGTCCCAGGGAACGGAGTCCTGGGCGGAGCCAAGGGAGGAGCCCAGTACAAACTCTCGCGTACTCCCAGAGCGACTCCCCCTGGTGGCCGGATAGTGCAACTGCACTTACAATGGTGGATAGTGAGCATATATACACGGAGTTATATTGGCAACTATATACAGCATTGATCTTACAATGGGTAGATAACGAACATATATACATGGAGTGATATTGGCAACTATGTATAGTGTGAATCACATTCACCACATTCACCCCCTGTTAAAAAAATCAAGTCCGGCGGGGGTGATGGCTCAAAGAGACAGTCTGTCCGGTGGACGAATTGTCCGTTTTGATCTGCGGAGCACCGAGGTTGCAGCCTCTTGCGGTGGCTGGGCGGGCGTCGAGGTCTGGGGTATGGTTGCCGGCTTTGGGGCGAGTCTTGTCCGAGCCTCATACACCTCCTGGTCGAATGGAGACTGGGGGCGCGGGGGGCGGGCTGGTGCTGGTGCTCGGGACTGGTGGAGTGGGCTCGCAGAATCGGAGGCGCAAGGGGGCGGCCGCATAGGGAACGGGGAAAGGAGTTCCTCGGTGGGGGTAGATGGGGGGCTGGATCCAGCGGGTGCCAGGCCCCGGAGGGATACTGTGTCCTGTCAACCGTCCGGGAACTCTACAAATGCGTACTGTGGGTTGGAATGAAGCAGGCACACCTTTTCAACAATGGGGTCGGTTTTGTGCGCCCTGACGTGCTTCCTTAGGAGAACCGGGCCTGGCATCCTCAGCCACGCCGGAAGTGAGACCCCTGTGGTAGTGCCCCTGGAAAAAATGAAGAGCTGCTCGTGAGGGGTTTGGTTGGTAGCTGTACACAGGAGGGATCTAATTGCGTGGAGCGCGTCAGGGAGGACTTGCTGCCATTGGGAAACTTGGAGCTTTCTAGACCTGAGGGTCAGTAGGACGGTCTTCCAGACCGTCGCGTTCTCCCTCTCCACCTGTCCGTTCTCCCTGGGGTTGTAACTGGTAGTCCTGCTCGAGGCGATGCCCCTGTCGAGCAGGTACTGACGCAGCTCGTCACTCATAAAGGACGCACCCCGGTCGCTGTGCACGTAGCTGGGGAAACCGAACAGAGTGAAGACACTATGCAGGGCCCTAATGACTGTGTGAGAGGTCATATCGGGGTATGGGATGGTGAAGGGGAATCGGGAAAACTCGTCAATAATGTTAAGGAAGTAAATGTTTTTGTTAGTGGAGGGGAGTGGCCCTTTGAAATCGATCGCAAGGCGTTCAAAGGGCCTAGAAGCATTGACCAGGTGGGTCCTGTCTGGTCTATAGAAGTGCAGTTTGCACTCCGCACAGATCGGGCAGTCCCTGGTGACCGCTTTTACCTCCTCGTTGGAGAAATCAGGTTTCGGGCTCTGATGTAGTGGGCGAGCCGGGTGACCCCTGGGTGGCAGAGGTCATCGTGGATGGCTTTTAGGCAGCTGATTTGCGCGCTGGCGCATGTCCCACGGGATAGGGCATCCGAGGGCTCGTTGAGCTTCCCCGGTCGATATTTCATATCGTAATTGTAGGCGGAGAGTTCAATCCTCCAGCAAAGAATTTTGTCATTTTTAATTTTGCCCCTTTGCGAGTTGTCGAACATGAAGGTGACCGACCGTTGGTCGGTAATGAGGGTGAACCTCCTACCTGCGAGGTAGTGCCTCCAGTGTCGGATAGCCTCCACGATGGCTTGTGCTTCCTTCTCGACTGAGGAGTGCCGGAGTTCTGAAGTGGATAGGGTACGGGAGAAAAATGCAACGGGCCGCCCTGCTTGGTTTAAAGTGGCTGCTAGCGCTACCTCTGAGGCGTCGCTCTCAACCTGAAAGGGAGTGGATTCATCCACCGCCCACATGGCTGCTTTGGCGATGTCGTCCCTGATGCAGCTGAATGCTTGGCGCGCCTCAGCAGACAGGGGAAATAGTGTGGCCTTGAAGAGTGGGCGGGCTTTGTCCACATATTGGGGGCCCCCCGGGGCGTAGTACGATAAGAGCCCCAAGCACCGTTTGAGGGCCTTGGGGCCATGGGGGAGGGGGAGTTCTAAGAGGGGGCGCATGCGGTCCGGGTCTGCGCCCAGGACTCCGTTCTCCATGACGTCGCCGAGGATGGCTAGTCTGTTTGTGCGGAACACGCATTTCTCCTTGTTATATGTAAGGTTTAATTTTTGGGCCGTCTGGAGAAAACGGTGGAGGTTGGCGTCGTGGTCCTGCTGGTCATGGCCGCAGATGGTAACATTATCCAGATACGGAAACGTGGCCCGCAGCCCATACTGGTCTACCATTCGGTCCATTTCTCGTTGGAACACCGAAACCCCGTTAGTGACGTCGAAGGGAACCCGGAGGGAATGGAAGAGGCGGCCATCAGCCTCGAACGCCGGGTAGTGGCGGTCCTCCGGGCGCATTGGGAGCTGGTGGTATGCAGACTTCAGATCCACCGTGGAAAATACCCGATATTGGGCGATCTGGTTTACCATGTCTGCGATTCTGGGGAGGGGATACGCATCTAGGAGCGTAAAGCGATTGATGGTCTGGCTATAATCGACGACCATGCGGAATTTTTCCCCGGTCTTGACGACCACCACCTGAGCTCTCCAGGGACTGTTACTGGCCTCTATGATCCCCTCACTGAGCAGCCTTCGGACCTCCGTTCTGATAAATACCCTATCCTGCAGGCTGTACCGCCTGCTGCGGGTGGCTACTGGTTTGCAATCCGGGGTGAGGTTGGCGAAGAGAGGAGGGGGGCGATGCGCAGCGTGGCGAGGCTGCAGATAGTGAGTGGGGGCAGGGGCCCGCCAAAGCTGAGGGTGAGACTCTTGAGATTACATTGGAAATCCAAGCCTAAGAGGAGTGGCGCGCAGAGTCGGGCAAGACATACAGTTTACATTTGGAATAGCTAGCGCCTCGAATCGTTAGCGTTGCTGTAGTGCGACCTTGGATTTGGATGGAATGGGAGCCCGAAGCGAGGGCGATAGTTTGGTTGACGGGATAAATAGGGAGGGAACAGCATCTTACCAGCTCTGGGTGTATGAAGATCTCTGTGCTCCTGGAGTCGAAGAGGCACGACGTGTTGTACCCGTTGATCTGGACCTCCGTCATCGAATTTCTCAGGTGCTTGGGGCGAGATTGGTCGAGGGTGACCGTGTTGCGTTGTGGGCCGTGTGGTGGGTGCCCGGGGTAGTCGAATTCTTCCGATCGGGCGTCCTGTCAAGTAGATGCCGCTGCGTTCTGGCGAGCTTGATGCAGGAACACTGCGCTGAGTTGCGGGCCATGTGGTGACTGCCCGGGGAGGTTGTACTCCTCCGATGAGCTGTTTGAGTTTGGGGATGCAGCTAGGGCCCGTGGATCGCACGTGGAGGGTGGTGATGAAGATGGCGTCCAAGATGGCGGCCCCCGTGAATCGCACGTGGCCGGCCACATGGTGGAGGTTTGCCAAGATGGCGGCCCCCATGGATCGCACGTAGCGGGAGGGGGCAGAGCCTGAGCGTAAGCCGCAGCGTTTCGGGCCCCGCGGGCCTGCTGGTGCTGGGGGCGATGTTTTTGGACTTTTGGGGTGTTGAGGGCTGGGGCCCTTCCGCCGAGGCACACTTTAGCATAGTGGCCTTTCTTCCCGCAGCTGCTGCAGGTCACGGATCGGGCTGAGCAGTGCTGCCGCGGGTGCTGGCTTTGTCCACAGAAGTGGCAGGCTGGAGCAGTTGAATAATTGGTTTGGCGAGCTGAATAGTGGCAGGCTTGAGCAGTTGAATAACTGGTTTGGCGAGCTGAGTAGCTGGCTGGGGGAGCTGAGTAATTAGCTGGAGCAGCTGGATAGTTTGAGTAGTTGACTGGGACAGTAGGGCGACCGGCTGTGGCAGCGCGATAGCTGGGGTGCCTTGCGGCACAGGCTTGGGGGGTCCTCAGGTCGGGGGCCCATGTGGGGTTAGCGGGGTCCGCGGTAAATGAGTTGAGGCTGCGGAAGGAAACTTCCATTGTGATAGCAGCCTCTGCGGTAGTCTCTAAGCCCTGGGCCCCATTTTCTAATAGTCTCTGGCGTACATAGCTAGATCGAAGGCCCGCTACAAAAACATCCCGCACAGCAAGCTCCTTATGTTCGGCCGCGGTTACGGCCTGGTAATTGCAGTCATTTGAGAGATTGTTCAACTCGCGTGCAAATTCAGCTAAAGTTTCAATAGCCCGTTGTCGGCGAGTCGTGAACACATGGCGGGCAAAGACCTCATTCATGGGCCTAATATACATTTTTTCCAAAATCGCCAGCGCTGCGGTGTAGGAACCGGCTGGATTTAGTTGTGTAGAAATTCTGTGGCTTACCCTCGCATGCAGTAGGCTGAGCTTTTGTTCCTCTGTAGTTTCAGCGGTGCTGATTTCGGCCAGGTAGGCCTTAAAACATTTCAGCCAGTGGCAGAAGGTTTCTTTCGCCTCTGCATCCTGCGGATCGAGTTCTTGACGTCCTGGTTTTAGAGCGGATTCCATGCTTTACTTCGGCAGCTTCTTAAGTGTATTAAATTGATGGAACCATCAATTCAGCGAACACGTGTAGTTGGATCTGAACAGAGGCTTTAATACACTTACAACAGAGCCAGCCTATTCGTCGTTGAACTCCAAATGAACTGCCGGCTGGCTCTAAGGCACTGATCTTTATACATCGGTCCCAGGGGGAGGAGTCCTGGCCGGAGCCAAGGGAGGAGCCCAGTACAAACTATCGCATACTCCCAGAGCGACTCCCCCTGGTGGTCGGATAGTGTAACTGCACTTACAATGGTAGATAGTGAGCATATATACACGGAGTTATATTGGCAACTATATACAGCATTGACCTTACAACTGGTAGATAACCAACATATATACATGGAGTGATATTGGCAACTATATATAGTGTGAATCACATTCACCACAGTCCTGTTGGGATGGGAGCAGGAGGTCCTCCCACCTGACGACGTCAGACTTCAAGGAAGTCGCTAGGGAGGTTAAAAAAAAGGGCAGCCCGGAAGTGCAGGAAAAGGATGAATGATCTGCTGTGCTCTGCCAGGATAAGAAAAACATCTGTTGACTCCAAACCTGCACTCTCATCACGTCTGCCAGCCACTTTAAGCTCACCATTGCAGGTTAGATGCATCTTAATCCCATATTGGGTCGGGCTCAGTAGACACAACATGCATGTTTGCTTCTGAACTGCTCATTCATCCATAGCGCTCATAGTCAATGCCTTTATGCAGGACAGGATTTCCCACAACAAAAGGGAGGGCCAAGCCCGGAGGGAGGACCATGGAGTTAAGGACACTCTCCCCTACAAGGAACAGGCCACAGACTGGCTGGACGGCATAGGGATAATTTGTGCCCAAAAAGTGAGATCGGCCTCTTCCAACAAGCCAGTGAGGTTGCATTCAGGATTCATCAGTCACTTGCGAACAATGACTGTGAGGGGTCTGTACTATAGCAGGCTGCCTAGTCAATCAATAATTCTCTCCTCTCTTTATTCCAGGTACCAGAAAGTAAAGGTGAAGGACATCGTCCGGCAAACTACTCAGTCTCTGCCTCCAGACCATCTCAGATGAGGAGGCAGACTGACCATCTGATGAAACCGCGTCACTGCGTTCACCAGCACCCTCCATCAGCGCAGATACATGCACTTCAATGGGATAAACTTCTAGAATAGGCTCAGGTTCACAATCTGGTGATCACATCACTGTCACGGGTCCACAGCTGGTGGAGACAATGACAACCAAGGTCTCTGACACTCGGAGGACTTCTGGAGACTAGGCCCATGCTGAGTCTGTGTCCAATGACGAACCCGAGGAATCGCCGCCGAGAGAAATGTTGGAGATGCAGAGACAGGCACAAAAACAACAGGCAGAAAAGTGGAACAAAGTAAAGAGGAATCTGTCCATATTCTGTCTGATGCCATGGCTCTGGGATGCAAGCACATTGAAATCTTCATGGGCAGGATGGTGGCCACCTTGGAGAACCAGGTCCAGCAGTTTCTGTTGGATTTGCATGTGGATATACACACCATCACCATCATTCTAGCTATGGGTGCATCCCAGTAGTGGCTAGGCAAGGGGGACATGGCATCTTGACTTCCCAACAAGCGCCCTTGCTCCTCTTGGAATCAGGGAGGGGCTCTTGGGCATCCAAAGGGATGAGGAGCGCCAGGCAGATACCCTAGAGGACTTCCACCCGAGACACTCAAAGATGACCTGCTGCACCAAATTAGCTCTGCCGGTCATCCCATCAATTATCTCAGGTCCAGTGTAGGAGACCCTGAGCAGGCTTGGGCTCTCCAGGCATTGGACCATTAGAGGACACCCACCAAAGTCATTTCAGACAGCAGGACAGAGCAGTCAGCAAGCCACCTCTGCTGTCGATGCCAGGGACTGTACATGGATTTAGCATTCGGGTGAGAAAAATTCAGAAGTTTTCAATAGACAATGGGGCAGGTGTTTTATTATTTTATCACTGTATATACTCCACACTATAGTCAACATAATTCGCATTTATCAATCTCCAAGTCCCAAGTATGTAAATGATGTGATGCAAGGTCCTGCATTCATTGAAGGGTCAAAATGTGCCCCCCACCACCCACGTAATGAGCTCCCATCTGGATCCATGGTTGCATTTAATCTCACACCATCTCAGTACAGTGAATGAAATGAAAAATGAAAATCGCTTATTGTCACAAGTAGGCTTCAAATGAAGTTACTGTGAAAAGCCCCTAGTCGCCACATTCCGCCGCCTGTTCGGGGAGGCTGTTACGGGAATTGAACCATGCTGCTGGTCTACCTTGGTCTGCTTTAAAAGCCAGCGATTTACACCTGTGCTAAACCAGCTCCTTATAGCATGTTTTAATCCCAGTGAGTAGACCTTGTTTCCACATCTGGGAAATCAAAAAAGGTGCATCATATGTGGCATGATGGTTGGACAATACACCTGTGACCCTTAGACTCTGGGAGGTATTATTTGGCCTCAGCAGAATTGCTCATCAAGGTTAGTGATTATCCTATTGTTGTCACACTGAAGTCCTGTTGCTTATGGATGGCACAGGAATTTGCCACAACAAATGCTATAACTGATTCTCCAAAATGTACTTTGCAATGACTTGGCAGAACCAGTTCTTAAACCTCCTGTTTATATATTCCACGAAACAAATTTGATTAACATGTCTTGCAGTCATTGTTGTAGAATAAATAATACATTTTTGGCTGATCTCCTCCTACATGCCCTGAAACACCTCCCCATTTGATGTTTTTTTCCTTTTTGCTTTTCTGTGTCATTCTTAGTTGATTACAACATCATGTATTGATTTTTGTGAGTGAGACCAGCTTCTAAATTTCCAATCATCCACCAACTTCCTCCAATCCTCCTCCATGTTCATGGCTTCCTAACTCCCATTCCTTCTCTCACTATTCATCCTCGCCCTGTTACCCTTGACCCCTTTATTGATGACATGGATACTCTTGTTCTCCCCCTGAACCCTTTAATGTTTATATTCCCATGCCCTTTGTCAATGTGACCCCTCCCCTTCACAAGGTCAAATGCATCCTTGCTTTTTGGGGCACCCTATGCATGAGGCTATCCAATACCACCCCTTGACTTTTCAGTTACTGACATACCAGATCCAGATGCCTCCCGTAACTGTTATTGTGCCCACTGCCTCCCAACACCATCACTCAAACTACCTGAACAAAATGCCTTAGGTAACCCACCACACCCTGCACATCATGCTGTGCATGACTATCACTGCCCAGAGAAGCCTTCTCCCACCCAAGATCAGGACCAAGACAAATGTACCATGCAGAGCTCTTTAACATGCTTTGCACATCCCCAGGATGGTCTCTTTAATATGCCCCTCATAGCATGTTTTAATCCCAGGACAGTCTCTGAATCTTCCATTGGCAGTCTTATAACTCTTCCTCCAGACAGTCTTTCTCTACTCCACTCTATCCTTTGTCAACACCCAGCCCTATCGCTCTCTTGCATCTCTACTCTTGTGTTCTTCGCAGTCCTGCCTCTGTCTGCTCCCACCCCCTCATGTTTCCTCCACCTTAGTCCTGCAAGTCACCCTTCTCCCCTCTTGTGATTCTCCCAGTCCTTCCTCTATCTCCCCTCCCCTCTCAGGTTCTCCCACCCCCAGTCCTGCCTCTGTCACCTCCACCCTCTGGTCTTCCCCCCCAATTCTGCCTCTGTCTCCCCTCCTCCCCACCCATGTTCCCTCAGCCCCAGTCCTTCCTCTCCCTTATCCCTTCCTGCTGGTCGTGCCTCCTGTGTCCAGCCTGGGCACAGATTGTGCCACGGGCACCTGATATTTCACAATTGCAGTTTTAAAGGAAGGTGAAAACAGCATCTATTGACATTCAAGGTGTGGAAACGTGCCAGATGCACACCAGTTTCATACAGTTGTAAAACAGCCAATTCTTATTATCCGCTGGGGCGTTTAATTTGAGAGGGGTTGGGGGAGAACGTACTTCTGTTGTGTTGGCCTTTTAATGAACATTATAGAGATGCTAGTAAATGTAAACATGTTCCCATCATTGCTCAGTGGGAAACTTGACCTTTATCTTGCTTTTAATCTGCCATCAAAATTGGGAGAGCATAAATCCAAAATAATGTTCCCTTGGAAGCAAACAGCTTTTTTCAAACATAACCTTGCCATACAACCTGCCACTGGCAGTTGAGATTTATGCTGAATTTAAATTTAAATCCTAATATTCCCAATATGAATCATGCAGGTTGGGGGCAGCACGGTGACACAGTTGGGGGTCTCGCGGTGCCGAGGACCCGGGTTGGATCCTGGTCATTGTCCATGTGGAGTTTGTCTATTCTCTCTGTGCCTGCGTGGGTCTCATCCCCAAAGATGTGCAGGGTAGTTGGATTGGCCATCCTAAATTGCCCCTTAATTGAAAAAATAATAGAATTAGGTACTTTATTTTAAAAAAAGAATCATACAAGTTTATATTTTCTTTCTTTTCCAACTTTAACAAAAGGTAGAAATGAAAGATAAGTGTTGCAATGTTACTAGAAAAAAATAACAGCCATTTTGTCTACGATTAGCATCAGAAATGCCGTCCCTTCAAAAGTAGATAAATGAACAAGTTGAATTTTTAAGTTCTTGTCAAGGTCGTTAATAAGAAATTAATTTGCAGAGCTGCAGAAATATTTTTCCATTTTAATCCTCTCACTATTTGTTTTTAAATATAGAAGCATTACCACAGAACTACAGGAATGATTAACGCTGGCCAATGTAGGAGGGTGTTTACCAAGATTTGAATGAAACCCTAAATTGGCAACACATTGGATTCCACAAACTGGCAGTTGTCAGTGCTCGCTCAGTTTCAACATGTTAGTTTGAGTTTGTGCAACAATATGTTATGCTGACATATTGTCAGCTGACATATTGACAATGTCATCCATTGTCTGCTTCAGTACTTGGTGTATTGTTAAGAAATTTACAAAGAAGCTAATGTACAATTATGAAAAATAACTTAGGTTGGTTGGATAATTCAGCAAAACAAAAATCCAGACGATGTCCACATTGCAAGTTTCAATTCAAGTATTGTTCTGTCTTTTCCAGTTCCACCTGTAGTATCTTTCAATATTGAAAACAGATTAAATGACACAATGACGGCTACATGCACTGCTTCAAATGGGAAACCAGCTGCAGAAATTACTTGGCACCCAAAAGATTTAGGAAACTTCTCAAACAATATAAACCATCACGGTAACAGAACAGTGACTGTACGAAGCCAGTATAACATTAGCATCCACCTGTTCAGTGAGGAAGTAACCTGCATCGTACGTCATCCAGCATTTGATGGGACACAAAACTATACCATTCCAATGCAAGGCCCACATGGTAAGCATATCTAAAATGTATATCTTGCATGGTCATGCTGATGTTTATAGTAAAGCATAATTAAACAAATCTAAATATAAAAATAACATTCAGAAAATACAAGTAATGATGTCTGAATTTGAAATAATCATTTTACTCTGTAAAATGAGGACTTTAGGGGTGATTAAGCTGAAGAATTCAGGAATAAAAGATTCATGGAAGTGAAATTGTTAATGTAAGGTCAAAGCATTCTTAGCAATAAATGATTTGCCCTTCTTCATATACTGTTAGGAATGCACAACGTTGTGCTGTTTCTGAAAGGTCGAGCATGTTCATGTGTACCAAGGTTAATATATAACTTAGTAGCCAATTTGAAAGCATCGGAAAAGACCCAACTTAACTGTCTAAACTTAAGTGGGAATTTTGGAATTTGGAGCAATTTAGCCATAGAATATGCCTCTTCTGGACCAAGTGGAATGACAGTACATAGAACATAGAACATAGAACAGTACAGCACAGAACAGGCCCTTCGGCCCTCAATGTTGTGCCGAGCCATGATCACCCTACTCAAACCCACGTATCCACCCTATACCCGTAACCCAACAACCCCCCCTTAACCTTACTTTTATTAGGACACTACGGGCAATTTAGCATGGCCAATCCACCTAACCTGCACATCTTTGGACTGTGGGAGGAAACCGGAGCACCCGGAGGAAACCCACGCACACAGGGGGAGGACGTGCAGACTCCACACAGACAGTGACCCAGCCGGGAATCGAACCTGGGACCCTGGAGCTGTGAAGCATTTATGCTAACCACCATGCTACCCTGCTGCCCCTAGAGATAGGCATTACAAAGTGTTTTCTATCATCAAGAGGATAATACACCGTTAATTAGAGAGCACAGCAAGATTGCCAAGCCTTAATCATGCACCCCTAAAGTTGGAAGGATAGCCACAAATGATAAGTGGAAAAGAGAAGCAGGAGGAGACCATTTGGCCCTTCGAGCCTGCTCCGCCATTCATTATAATCATGGCTGAACATCAAGTTCAATTCCCTGATCCCATCTTCCCCACCGATCCCTTGATCCCTTTAACACCAAGATTTATAACTAATTCCTTCTTGAAATTACACAACCTTTTGGCCTCAACTACTTTTGTGATAGTGAATTTCATAGATTCACCACACTCTGGGTGAAGAAATTTCTCTTCACCTCAGTCCTAAAAGGTTCACCCCGTTATCCTCAAACTATGACTCCTAGTTCTGGACTCTCCCCACCATTGGGAACATTCTTTCTGAATCTACCCTGTCTAATCTTGTTGTAATGTTAAACATTGCTATGAGATCCCCTCTCACTCTTCTAAACGCCAATGAATATAACCCTAACTGATCATATGTCTTTCCTCATATGACAATCCCACAATCCTAGAAATCAGCCTGGTAAACCTTTGCTGCACTCCCTCCACAGGAAGAACATCCTTCCTCAGATAAGGACACAAAAGCTGCACACAATACTCTAGTGTGACCTCACCAATGCCCTATGCAGTAGCAGTAAAACATCCCTATTCCTATACTCAAATCCTCTCACTATGAAGGCCAAAATACCATTTGCCCTCTTTACTGACTGCTGTACCTGCGTGCTTACTTTCAGCGACTGATGCACGAGGACATCAAGATCTAGCTGAGTATCCACCTCTCTCAATTTGCCTTCCTATTTTTGCTACTGAAGTGGATAACCTCACATTTATCCACATGCCATGCATATGCCCACTCACTCAGCCTGCCCAAATCACGCTGAAGCATATCTACATCCTCCTCACAGCTCACCATCCTAATCAACCTTGTATTAACTACAAATTTAGAGACATTTAGTTCCCTCGTCCAAGTCATTAATATACAATGTGATCAGTTGGAGTCCCAGCACAGATCCCTGCAGTACCCTACTAGTCATTGCCTGCCATTCAGAAAAAAGACTAATTTATTCCAACTTTTTGCTTGATGTCTGCCGCCAGCTTTCTATCCATCTCAAGACATGATCCTCTATCCCATCCACTTTAACTTTACATCGTAATCTGCTATGTGAGACATTGTCAAAAGCTTTCTGAAAATCTAAATAAACCACAAAATAAATCATTGCAGATGATACTAAGATTGGTGGAGTTGCAGATAACGAGGAGGACTGTCAGAGAATACAACAAAATATAGATAGATTGGAGAGTTGGGCAGAGAAATGGCATATGGAGTTCAATCCAGGCAAATGCGAGGTGTTGCATTTTGGAAGATCAAATTCAAGAGCGGACTATTTGGTCAATGGAAGGGTCCTGGGGAAAATTGATGTACAGAGAGATCTGGGAGTTCAGGTCCATTGTACCCTGAAGGTGGCAACGCAGGTTGATAGAGTGGTCAAGAAGGCATACAGCATGCTTGCCTTTATCGGACGGGGTATTGAGTACAAGAGTAGGCAGGTCATGTTACAGTTGTATCGGACTTTGGTTAGGCCACATTTGGAATACTGCGTGCAGTTCTGGGCGCCACATTACCAGGAGGATGTGGTGGCTTTGGAGAGGGTGCAGAGGAGGTTCACCAGGATGTTGCCTGGTATGGAGGGTGCTAGCTATGAAGAAAGGTTGAGTAGATTAGGATTGTTTTCATTGGAAAGACGGAGGTTTAGGGGGGATCTGATTGAGGTCTACAAAATTATGAGAGGTATGGACAGGGTGGATAGCAACAAGCTTTTTCCAAGAGTGGGGGTGTCAGTTACAAGGGGTCACGATTCAAGGTGAGAGGGGGAAAGTTTAAGGGAGATGTGCGTGCAAAGTTTTTTACGCAGAGGGGGGTGGGTGCCTGGAACACTTTACCAGCGGAGGTGGTAGAGGCGGGCACGACAGCATCATTTAAGAGGCATCTAGACAGGTATATGAACGGGCGGGAACAGAGGGAAGTAGACCTTGGAAAATAGGAGACAGGTTTTAGATAAAGGATCTGGATCGGCGCAGGCTGGGAGGCCCGAAGTGCCTGTTCCTTTGCTGTAATTTTATTTGTTCTTTGTTCTTTGTTCACAACTACCGGTTCTTCGGCGTCAACCTACTAGTTACATCTTCAAAGAATTCTAGTAGATTTGTCAAGCATGATTTCCCTTTCATTAAATCCATGCAACCATGCTAACTCTGATACCAGAATTCAGGAAGGCACTGGGGATTACACCTCGGTTTTTGATAATGAAACAAAATATCAAGGAAATTGAAAGGGAGAAAACAATGGGCAAACCAGCAAAACTAAACTTTATTAAAATTACAGGTCTGAACAGTATGTACCCGAGTTAACAAAATTCAAGCTTGTGGGATAAAAAGGGTCATTGCAGCATGGATACTCAATTGACGAGGAGATAGAAAGCCAAGTTGTGTTGACTGTTTTTTTAAACTGTAGGGAGTATTCAACAGAGTTCACTAAGATTCAGTACCAGGGACCGCTGCTGTTTTGATGTACATTAATGAATTGTACTTTGTGATATAGGACGCAACGTTAAAATTAGCAGATGACTCAAAGCTTGTAAGTAAAGCAAACAGTGAGGAAAATATTAGGAGTCTCCAAGGATACATGGAGTAGCTGGTTTAATGGGTAGACATGTGGCTGATGAAATCCACATAGAAAATACATGGTAATGTATTTTGGGATGAAGAATAGGGAGAAAGAGTACATTTAAGCTAAAAGGTACAGTTTTAAATGGATTCAAAAAATAATCCTACGAATGGTCAGCCACAAATCTTTGAAGGTAGCGAGATAGATGAACAAAGCAGTTAATAAAGCATCTGAGGTCCTGAGCTTTATGCGTAGTAGCATGGAATACAAAATCATGGAATAGGTACATAGAATTATTACAGTACAGGAGGCCATTCAGCCTGTTGTGTCCATGCTAGCACGCTGCAAATCAGTTAGTCCCACTCTCCAACATGCAACTTTTTCTCAATTCCCATTTGAAACTCTTGGTTCTATCTGCCTCTACCAGTGCATTCCAGCTTTGAATCACTTGATGCTGAAGAAGGTTTTACCTCATGTTACTCTTGTTCTTTTCTCAATTAGCTTACGTTGGGGCACTCTGATTCTTGGCCTTTCCACTGATTTGAACAGTTTTTCTCCATCCTCTCTGTCTAGAACCCTTTTGCTTTTTAGCTCAGCTCCTCTCAGCTTTCTCTTCTCTAAGGAGAACAACCCCAGCTTCTCCAATCAATCTATATAACTGAAGGAAGTCACCCATGCAACCATTCTCATAAAACCTTTCTGCACTCTCTCTGCAGCCTTCCTAAGATGTGGTGTCCATGCATTGGACACACTGCTCCAGTTGAGGCTGAACCAAGCTTTTATAAAGATTCATCTTAGTTTCTTTATTTTTTGCTCTGTGCCTCCATTAATAAAGCCCAGGATCCTGTCTGCTTTTTTTAACCAATTTCTCAACTTCACTGGTTTGTGCACATGTACCTCCAGGTCTCTGTGCTCCCTTTATAATTTTAGCATTTATTTTATTTTGCCTCTCCTTGTTCTTCCTCCAAAAATATACTATTTCATACTTCTCTGCATTAAATTTCATCTGCGACATGTTCACCTATTCCTGTCTGTGCCCTCTTGAAGCGTATCATTATTTTCCTCATAGTTCAAAATGAGATCATGGGCGAGATTCTCCATTTGGGAGACACTGGGCAGGATTCTCCGTTGCCCGACGGCGATTTTGTAATCGGCGATCAGGCGGAGAATCCCTTCCGATGCCCAAATCGGGAGCGACGCCGGTGTGATGCTAGGTTTTGAGTCTCCGCGCCCTCCAAAATGGCGTCATCGCATTGCACGCCGCACAACGTTGCAACGGTGTTGGCATGTCTCACAGTTAGTGAGACTGTAGTAACCCTGCCCACATGGTACCCGGCCCAGCGAGTCATGGCAGGCCAGAGAACAGGGTGCCATGCCCGCTAAGTGGATGCAAATGGATAATTAAAACCTATTAATATTCATTTGCATCCATCGGGCATCCAACAGAAATTAGGATCGGCGCCGGGTGCCATTCCGTTTTCGATGTTCCAATCCCCCACTGGTAGCAAGATAAGGCTCCGTGTCTGCACGGCAGTGGGAGGGTGCAAATTATTGTAAATTGGTCTCAATGATCCATTTGCATCCTCCCACTGGCACCCGGGCGCAAACCCTTATCTCGCCGCCAGCAAAGGGGTCAGAGCATCGAAAACGGATTGTCGCCCAGCGCTGATCCCAATTTCTGCCAGGCGCCTGATTCCCCGCTGCAAAGCTCTTCGGGCATCCCGGGATGGAGAATTTACTCCCCGTGGCTCCCTTTGAACTCTTCATATTGCTTCTAACTCTCTCCTGTGCTGTCAACATGATGTCAGTCAAGCATGCTTTTCAGCTTTGTTTTGCTCTCTATCTCTCTTGTCCTCGAGGCAGCACTGAATTTGTTTGTCCTACTTCCCCCGTGTGGCAATGTATGTCAACTGTACCTGAACCACCTCCTCTTTAAAACCAGATGACTGAATGACTTGTTTTTATTGCTGTACACTCTATGTAATTCTGTGTAATATAGTCACTTAAAAGGGCAAAGGAAGAACACTGCAGTTTTGCAAATAAATTTCCACCCCATGAAATTTTCCAGTTAATCCGCAAAGATTGCACAAACCTTTGAGAAAGGATATATAACATTTTAACATTTTATTCATTGCGTACATTATACAGGTTTTGATGTGAGTAAATGAAGTAATGATTGCTGTACTCAAAACAATTCTGTTGTATTTCCTTTCCTGAAACTCTGGTTTCAAACCTGTAATATCCCGGATGGAATTTATGGGATGGGGATGCTTGTCTTCCCTGTGCTCCTTACGTAGTACGAGTTCCCCCACTAGGGGCTGGGTATCTCAATTAACCCTGGGTATCTCAATTAATTCATGTGTAAAAGGTCAGCTAGTAAGGCACCGACCACAGAGGAACCCAGTAGGGATCTATCGGTAGTGTACATATCGTTTGTGTAAATAAACTTTGTTACTTATTTTACTTGGTGTGCACTCCCTGTGTTCTTATTAAAAAGCCCAAATATTTTAAAGAAACATTCCCAACACATTACTCTCAGAGAAAGAATGAATTAGTGCTTATTTCTTTTGCAGATTCACAACCGACTCCAGATAATTTATTCCATTTATATCTTGTTGCTGGTGTCCTAGCTGCTTGCCTGGGCCTTCTTGCAGTAACACTTGTTATACTTAGATACTTTGATCTGCAAAATCAAGCTGCATTCAGGTGGGTTTGCCAATTTATGGAGTTTGTGATCGTGTCAAGAGGAAAAGGAAACTATTATGAAATTCTAACCTTCCTCTTCCAGCGAGTGCTGACATTTCAAACCTTGTCACATTGCTGGTAGCGCTTGCCCAGTCTGCCAGTATTTTTCAGTTTGTCTGTCAGTAAGTCTCATTTGTATGCTATTACCATATTCCAAAGTCACCGTTTACTGTATTATACATTAAGTATTTCGATTTAACTTGTCAAATGGAAACAAAGACTGAGAGATAAAGGTGGCTGTTGTTTCGCTGTGATCCAATTTACATTATCGCACAAATTGCTCCCTCATTTCTAAGCTTTTTTATCTGTTTTTTGTTTTTGCTCTTTGCAACATCTTCACCATCTACGTTTGTGCCTTCTCCCATGGGACTGCCATTCTTTATCCCCAAGCCCATTCTAAAGAGACAGCTCTTTAAAGAGACAACTCCGAAGAAGTCATATAGTCGCAAAATATTGACTCTGTTTCGCTCTCCACAGATCTGCCAGCGTTGCTCAGTTAATGCAGCATTTTCTGTTTTTACTAAAGAGACAACTACATGTTTCCATTCGGAAGGTCCTGGTATTTTGTTTTTGGAGAAAGCAAATTAATTGTAGTAATCCACAGGAGGCAGGAGTTCCGTCACCACACCAATATTTATTTACAATAACGATATTACAGGAGCAGCTACAAACAGTGCTGCTAGCAGTCCAGTCAACTTAAGACTGCTCACAAAGCCTACACAGGTGATTATATGGGCCCCCTCAATGAGCTATCATTGAGGGAGGTCATACTCCAATTGGCAAACCAATAAAGCCAATTGGAGTTCATTACAGTAATCATGCAGAACAAAGGGCACATTGTACCCACCCGAGAAAATGGAAACCAGTGTCCCCAGCTTCAGCTATTCAGGAACAGAGGCTGCCCATCACAAGAGAAATGGCCAACATATTATTCCACACGCCAACCTCACTGAACTTCACTGAACCACAGTAGTTTGTAACCACTGCTTTCCTGAACTTTTCTGTTCTGGGGTCATCCCAGCCTCCCACTTCTGTCTAAACAATCACTAGCAGTATGAAATGGCATTGTCATTTAAAAACAAATAGCTGGGCAGCTCGGTGGAGCAGTGAGTTAGCTCTGCTGCCTCACGGCGCCGAGGTCCCAGGTTCGATCCCGGCTCTGGACCACTGTCTGTGGGGAGTTTGAACATTCTCCCCGTGTCTGCGTGGGTTTCGCCGCCACAACCCAAAGATGTGCAGGGTAGGTTATTGGCCACGCTAAATTGCCCCTTAATTGGAAAAAAATATTAATTGGAAAAAAATAGTTAGATTCCCCAATGTTGAAGGAGGCGAAAAATATGCACAACCTCTTGATCAAACACATTAATCTAGAGTGCTCTATGACATAGTTTGACGAAGGTCTCAAGTTGTATACCTACTGCAAAATGTTTCCTTCTAATGAGGCCTTATCCAGGAGGTGCGAGGAGACGAGCACCTGGTGATTGCCATTCTAATGAAATTGTGGTTGACTATTTGTTACTGGTGTCAAAGTAATATAAATAACTTCTCAATAATACCGCATCTAACCATTGAATAAATCTTTATCTACATCTCTCGAATTTACCACAAAGATACCACTACCTACAGACCTTTCTTTCTGTGCATTGACTCATACACTGGGTGCGATTCTCCACAACGTCTGACGCCGGAGTAAAACCCGGAGTGTTTCACTCCGGCGTTGGAGGCCGCTCCTCGCCCCCTATTCCTCCTCCCCCCCCCCCCCCCCCCCGGGGGCTAGGAGCGGCGTTGCGCGAATCTCAGGCGCTGAGCCTTGGTGCTTGTGTCAAAGCGGCGTGCCAAGAATGACGTGGCTGGTGGCGCCTAAGTGACGTCGGCCACGCATGCGCAGGTTGGCCGGCTCCAACCCGCGCATGCGCGGTTACCGTCTTCCCCTCCACTTCCCCGCAAGACGTGGCGGCTTGATCTTGTGGGTCAGCGGAGGGGAAAGAGTGCGTCTCTTAGAGACGCCGGCCCAACGATCGGTGGGCACCAATCGCGGGCCCGTCACCTCCCGAGCACGCCCGTGGTGCTCAATGCTCTCTCCGCCCCCCCATAGGCCCCACACTTACCTGTCGCGCGATGTTCACGCCGGCAGCGACCAGGTGTGGTTGGCGCTGGCGTGAACCGGTCGGGGTCGCCAGGCCGCTTGGCCCATTAGGGCCGGAGAATCGCCGGGAAAAATGGCGAGCGGCAATTCTCCGAGCGGCGTGTCGCAAAACGTGACACGCCATTTTGGTGGGGGGGGTGGGAGAATCGTGGGGGGTGCCAGGGCAGCGTGGCGTGATTCGCCCGGCCCTCTCGCGATTCTCCCACCCGGCGTGGGGAGCGGAGAATCGCGCCCACAGTGTCCATCCATCAAAGCAATCTCAGATTCTTACCAAAAACAATTTCACCACAGATATACAGCATAATTTAATGGTCACTGTGGTGGGCCCATCCGTCAGTTGCCATAGCCAGTGGCAACCTATTGTCGTGATTCTCACGAGCCCCAACAGGAGCATATCCTGCCGTTACTTTGTTGGAAGGACAGTGAAAACCATATTTAAACATGTAATCAGAACTCCTGTCACACTTCTGATGAAGTAATGCCTGCGGAGCAGTAGCAGCTTTAATGTTGTGCTCATTCCAAACCTTTTCTATTAGGGGCAGTACGGTGGCACAGCATTGCTGCCGCATAGTGTAGGAACCCAGGTTCAATTCCAGACTCGGGCGGCGGTCAGTGTGAAGTTTGCACTTTCTCCCCTTGTCTGCATGGGTTTCTTCTGGGTGCTCTGGTTTCCTCCCACAGTCCAAAGATGTGCAGGTTAGGTGGATTGGCCATGCTAAATTGTCCCTTATTGTCCAGGGATGAGCAGGTTTATGCGGTTATGGTGATGGGGTGAGATGGACATGGGTAGAGTGCTAATTCAAAGGGTCGGTGCAGTCTCGATAGGTCAACTAGCCTCCTTCTGCACTGTAGGGATTCTCTGTTCGGATTCTATGTTCCGATTAGGTAGCGGGATTGAGAATGATTTGCTTCTACTCTGATTCAGAAGGTTCTCACAGAGTTAATAAGTCCACTGTATCTTGTGCAGCTCTACCACATGAAGGGTAGGTGGTGCATGATGGGTTAGGTATATGGATTGCTTTGAGAAGTGTGCCCTCCCTGCAATACCTTAAATTCCCCTACTTTGAAGCACCAACCTGGAACATACATAATGAATGCGGATGCCATTGGCTGCCTACTCTTGCAAGAAAGTATCACGTATACTCCAGCATCACAAGAAATCATAATGGTATTAAATATTTTAGACATATTGTTCGTTTCAACGAAGCAATGAAAAACTGAACCAATTGAGATCCACTTCTGTCCAAATTGAGGAACAAAATATTTATAGGATGGGTAAATAAGCCAGTTTTCCAGGAAATCAAACCATTTTTTACACGCAAGAATGAATTGAGTTGTCAGGATAGCTTAATTCTCTGGGGAGCAAGAATAGTCGTTCCTGTACCAGATGGAGAGCTGCTCCCACCTGAACTGCACTCATCCTGGTATCTCTAAGATGAAGATGCTTGCCAGGCGTTATGTGTGGTGGCCTGGTATTGATGCTGATATTGAGAAGCTAGTCAAACACTGTCAACACCACCAACAGCAACAAAGGTTGCCTGTTACAGCTTCTCTGCATCCTTGGGAATGGCTTGGTGACCATGGGTATGAATCCGTATTGATTATGTCGGTCCATTCCTATACTCAATGTTTATGCTCGTGATTGATGCACATGCTAAATGGAGGAAATCTTTTGAGGTGAAGTCACCTACATTACATGCTACCGTTGAAAGATTACACCAATGCTTTTCAACTCATGCATTAGCTGAAGTCATGGCTTCAGACGATGGAACAATATTCACAAGTGCTGAGTTTCAAAACTTCACTGCATTCAACAGTATTTATTTTTCTTTAAAAAAAAATTTAAAGTACCCAATTATTTTTTTCCAATTAAATGGAAGTTTGACGTGGTCAATACTTCTAATCGGCACATCTTTGGGTTGTGGGGATGAGACCCACGCAAACACGGGGAGAATGTGAAAACTCCAGGCAGACAGTGACTCAGGGCCGGGATCGAACTCGGGTCCTCAATGCCATGAGGCAGCAGTGCTAATCAGTGGGTCACTGTGCAGCTACTGCTCTCAAAAGGATTAAACACATTAGAACTGTTGTTATCACCCAGCATCAAACTGATCAGCCAAGACAGCCATCCAAACTTTCAAGTTTGTCCGAAAGAAAACATTAGGAGGAAACTTGGAAACTAAAATTTCACAATTTCTCCTCAGCTATAGTACCACTCCACATGCAACAATGGGAGTTCCGAGAGCAGAACTACTAATGAGATGTCATCTCAAAACAAGACTGAGCCTCATGTTTCCAAACTTGCCAGGGAGGGTAGAAGCCAATCAAAGTAATTAAAAAGCACGCTATGGTTCACATAGTGCAGCATGGTGATTTATGGTAAACAAATCCATATACATGACAAACGTCAGTAGTGGATTAGGTTGGATCCCCGGAATTATTGTCTCTAAGACTGGACCCCTTTCATACCAAGTTGGGGGTAGAGGGACGGATTGTTCGTACACACATTGTCCACTTGAGGAGTACAGAGATGCTCCAGCAGTGTTGCCATCAAGTAACGTTTTTGAACCCGTAAGCAGCAAAGTACCAGGTTGATCTGTTATCGACATAATTCTGTGGAAGCAAATAGTAATGAATCTCCTATGCCAAAAAGGGAACCTGTTTATTGCAGTTCCTGTTAATGCCAATCCCACGGAAGCATTTCACAGAACAGAATTACGCCACTCTACAAGAAACAGGAAACTTCCTCAAAGACTCGATTTATAGTTGTCTAACTCATGTCCATAATGTTGAGTTAACATTTAGGATTGAGTGACTCAGTTATTGAAGATTGTATAAAGGGCTGAAAGGAAAAGGGATGTGGTGATTGTTCCTTTTAGGGCAGCACAGCAGAGCCTGTGCATCCAGTTGGGACTCAGAATGTGGAATCACCCCAGAGTGAGAAAGGCTCTTAGGCAAAGAGACACTTTGGGAGTTAGCTACAGCCATGCGGCTGCTGCATAATTATTATTAATAAATATTGTTTGTTTTTACTAATAAAGTCTGTGAAAGTGTATCTTTACAAGACATTTTGATCCTGCAGACATGTGCCATTTCCCATCAAAATGGATTAATTTGATAATGCTGGGAGCTTTTGTTGGATATTCATATGTAATTCATTACAGAAACTTTAGTGGGATGAGCATGGGGTTAATTTGATGACTAGAAGTAATGCACTTCCACGCTTCTGATAGTGATTATACGAAGAGAAAAAAATCCAGGCTCAAGTCTGAAATGCTGTCTCCATAAAAAGTAGTTGGCAAATATGAGGCTGTTCAGGGGCTGGTTTAGCACTGGGCTAAATCACTGGCTTTGAAAGCAGACCGAGGCAGGCCAGCAGCACGGTTCAATTCCCGTACCAGCCTCCCCGAACAGGCGCTGGAATGTGGCGACTAGGGGCTTTTCACAGTAACTTCATTTGAAGCCTACTTGTGACAATAAGCGATTTTCATTTCATTTCATTGATCTCCGTTACCAACAAATCAGAGATTCTGTATACACCTTCAAGTTCTGTGGTATAAGAATGAATCAAGTTAGCAGTACTTGAAGAATATGATGGTGGTGACAGTCATAATTACAAGTGAGCCATTGCACTTCTTATCACATGCAAGTTGTGTTTTTGAGTATTAATTTGTTTTGTAATCTGAAACTTTTTGCAAAAGTGGAGTAAAAAATTGAAGAAGATCAATGAAAGGCTGTGTAATATGTCATGCCAAGAAGGCATGAAAGACAATGGGCGGAGAATTCAGCAGCCGGCGTTGGAGCAGCGGGGCAGGATTCACACCGCTCCCCGGCGATTCTCCGACCCGGCGGGGGGGGGGGGGGGGGGGGGGGGGGGGGGGGTCGGAGAATCCCGCCCAATATGTCTATATATCTATATCATTCTGGCTACTTTATAAAATTATTTTTTAAATATCTAATGGCCAAAGGCAGAACACTGACAAAAGCCTTGACTGTCTATGACTCACAGAAAGGAATTTCTAGCCTTCCGAAAATGACAGGAATCTTGTTATCTCTAAAGATGCACTAATGACTGCAGAAATCAAATTCTGAAGAGATGCATAAAGGCCTTTTTACATTTGAGGCAAAGCCCTGGCCAATGGAGACAAACTATCTGCGGGGACAAAGGACAGCACGGTAGCACAGTGGTTAGCACAGTTGCTTCACAGCTCCAGGTCCCAGGTTCAATTCCCGGCTGGGTCACTGTCTGTGCGGAGTCTGCACGTTCTCCCCCTGTCTGCGTGGGTTTCCTCCGGGTGCTCGGGTTTCCTCCCACAGTCCAAAGATGTGCGGGTTAGGTGGATTGGCTATGCTAAACTGCCCTGAGTGTCTAAAAAGGTTAAGTGGGGGTTACTGGGTTACGGGGATAGGGTAGAGATGTGGGTTTGAGTAGGGTGCTCTTTGTAAGGGCCGGTGCAGACTCGATGGGCCGAATAGCCTCCTTCTACACTGTAAATTCTATGATTCTATGAATTCTCTGGTAAATTTATTGACAGATTAAATATTAACTATCTCCAGAATCCAGACCAGGAAAATGCAACCTTTGTCCAAACCAAGAGGAGGAAGAGAGTGTTATGTCACATGACACCACTTCAAGCTGCTGGAGGCTGTAATGTTACCTTGTGAAGTTAAAGGAGACAGTCTGTCATCTTCCATAAAACAAACAGCAGCAGAACCAGAGTTCTGTCCAGGTTTAAATTGCATGAAACGCCAGTGTCAGCATGGTAGCATAGTGGTTAGCACTATGGCTTCACAGTGCCAGGGTCCCAGGTTCAATGCCCAGCTTGGGTCACTGTCGATGCGGAGTCTGCACGTTCTCCCCGTGTCTGCATGGGTTTCCTCCGGGAGCTCTGGTTTCTTCCCACAAGCCCCAAAAGATGTGCGATTAGGTAATTTGGACATTCTGAATTCTCTCTCAATGTACCCGAACAGGCGCCAGAATGTGGCAACTGGGGGCTTTTCTCAGTAACTTCATTGCAGTGTTAATGTAAGCCTACTTGTGACACTAAAGATTCTTATTATTATTACTACAAGACGAGTTCATCTCTACGGGGTTCTCCCATCATGGAAGACAGCTCTAGTGGATAGTTGGATCACAGCAAATCAATTTCAGCCTGCTAACCTCTCTGAAGGAATATGCCATTCGACAATACATCAAACAATAATTCTTATTTTGTCTGTGGTCTTTGCCCTGTGACTCTGGCGGATTGGATCATTCTAAAACTGAAGGGTTGGGGAAAATACACCATCACTTAACAAGAGGGAAATCATACAATTAAAAAATTCATTCTGTTTGCGGACAGGTGTTGAGGGGGAGAAATCGGGGCTGTTATAAATTAAACCCCCTCCTCTTTATAACAAACAATAGAAGCAATGGAACTGCAGAGAAATCTGTAGCTGCCAGGGGGGAAAGTGCTGCAAGAGAGAAACCAAACCAGAAACGTTAAAAAATGAAAATTAATCCGATATAAACAGTTGAAAAATCCAATCGCCAGTGCTTTGGCAAAAATTACCTTCTATTATTTTGGTTATTGTCCAATTTTAGGATAGTTGTTTTTTTTTACTCAGTGAGCCGGGCACCAAACATTGCTCTGTCTGCGATTAGCTTCTTTCTTACTCACACATGTGAATTGAGATCGCCCAATTTGGAGTTTTATACCATGTCTTATCAGACCCACACGCCCTGTTTCCTTTCTGAATGCCAGTTTTTAGATTTGGTATGCCTGTTTCCCCTTTATTTTTCTTGTTGGCCTCCCGCTTATCATTTTGGGCCATATACCATGTCAACAAGTGATTATGATCATGTGACCCCTGGAACCCCAAGATACCCCAGGTTGAAAACAACTTCCTTCTGACACAAATCCTATGGCTCCTGTGCCTTATTTCCTACTTCCAATGTCCCTTTATTTTCATTCTCCATGGGAGTTTTTGGTTGTGACTGAATTTTGAAACAACAGGAATCCTTTCCTATTATATAAACATCGATAAACTGTGGGCGCGATTTAATGAAAAAAAGACAGAGTCTGGTTTTGGGACTGTATACTGGGGTGTTTCTTGAAACCTGCAGTGCTGGGAATTACCCCGCTACTAAACGGGACTGTGCCATGTTTTTTTGGCCTCTGAGGGGAACTCATCCCCTTGGGATCACCACTAAGGCCCCTGGATCCCCCTCCCACCCCCAATTGCCCCAATTTACTTCTTAGAAGTTTCTCAGCCCCCCCCCCCCTCACCGCACCTCTTCAGGGCAGGGCACATTCAGGGGGCACCCCAAGGCCCGATGCCTGGCAGGGACACCCACGGTCCGAACACTGGCATGGGAAAACTGGCACCTGACCACATTGACACTGCCAGTCTGGCACCGTGCAATGATCTGCCAGCCTGGCAGTACTCCTGGACATCCTATCATTATCAGGGTGGCCCTGGCAGGGTGCACAGATGGCAATACCAAGCTGCAGTGCTGAAGTGCCCAGGTATCAGCGGGAATGCTAGGGTACCACCCTGCCTCAAATTGCCTGGGAGACCCCTCCTCCCAGGCGGCCGTTATGCCTGGTCCATGTGGCGAGCTCTCCCAGGTGAGGTTGTTAGTTCCCGGGCCTCGGGAGGACCTAGTGTGGACATATTTTAATGAGCCTAATGGCTCATTTAAATATGTTAGTCTAGGTCTTGCCCAGCGAAGCGAGATCCAGATCACGACGTCTCATGAGATCTCGATAGATCTCGCGAGGCATTCCGAGCATTGTGAATCTCACGAAAGACCTCTCACAAAATTAAACAGCCTCATCGCATCCCCAAGTCAAACGTCACAAGGCCATTAAATCGCGCCCTATATAAATGTGTAATGTAAATGAATTCAATACATTAGCAATTTAAAAGCCTTTTTTTAGCACAAATATTAAAAGCTTTTGTTTTTTAGTTATCTTTTAGAGTCAGGCAATATACTATAATCTCAATAAACACCTTGAAATGTAAACAACACACAAAGCTAAAATCTTAAAGTGTGCATTTTCACTTCAATTTACAATTATATCTTTTATCACAGAAATTGCTGCATCTCCAGGTCCAGTCAGGTAAGTCACTTAATATTGTTTTGCAGTTTAATATATTTAGCCACATGGTCATTTTCTTCCACTTTATTCCTATATCTCATATTCTGGTAGCAGTTTGTGATTGACTTTGTGAGACACGGTGAGGAATCCTTATTTTCAATGGTCATCGCCTGTTCAGTTGAAATTAAACATTTGAAGGGAAGCCAAAGGGAACCAAAGTTAAAAATTAAGAAAGAGGGGATAATAAGAGGGTCAGAAACACTCAAAGTATAAAGAGTGCCCGACGTGGAAGGAATGCATTCCAGAATACTGAATTAATGTGGAACTTGTGGAGGACCTGGTCAGAATCTTCCAGTCTTCCTTAGATATGGGAGTAGAGTAATGGAAGACTGCAGTATTGTAAATGTTACATAATCTTCAAAATGGAAAGAAAGATATCACCTGTAACTGCAGGCCAGTCAGCCTAACATTGATAGTTGGGAAATATTTACAATAATCTGGGACAAAAGTAATTAGCACTTGAAAGCATTGAGTTTCATAAATGAACGTCAGCATGGATTTGTTAAAGGCAAATTATTTTCGAAGAATTTGATTGAGTTCTTTAATGAAGTACAGGTCCAATGGCAAAACCCAGCACCCTCAGTACCAAAACAATGCCGGATTTTACATTATTGAGGATTTTGGATTATGCGGCAGCAGAACAGGCAGCTTCGATTCCAGAGAATATGGCGGACAGGGAGAGGCAGATCTCAAAGCAATGCAATGGATTCAGGTCATGTGTGTCCACAATTCTCGCTGATTCTGTCCTCTGGGATCAGCTTGAGAATGGGCTCTTCATTCCCACATTTTCTCTGTTCTTGGAGCATGTCTAGATCCTCCAGAGAAAAATGTGCAGTTTCCAGACAACCCTTTCAAATAGCCGGATTTTGGATAAAGTACCAACATGGACAACACCACATGGACTGCAACAGTTCAAGAAGGCAGCTAGCCACCACCTTCACAAGGGTAATTAGAGATAGGCAATAAATGCTGACTTAGCCAGTGAAGCCCATATCCCATAAATGAATAAAAACAAACATTCAAGCTGCTGAGCTCAAAATATTTGTTTATTCCTTCAAAGCTGACAAAGAAGTCCTTGATTACAGTGCAATTAAAGCAAATACAGTTCCTTGAACCCCGACTTTTCAATACCTTTAAAGTAATTAAGTCATCAACACAAGTTCCTCACAAACAGCTACGATCCCGTTCCCAGCCTGCCTTAACAGTTAATTGTCCCACTAGCAGAAATTCCAAAGTGAACTGGCCAAGATAAGATCCATAGATAGTGGTCGGGATTCTCCCTTTTGGGGATTAAGTCACCACGCCCGCCGGAAAATAGGCGAGAATCACTCCGGACTTTTTCCTCGAAAGTCTGGGATGATTCTCCATTTTCCAGGGGGCTAGCAGGGCCCCGGCATGCATCCCACAGCTCTGGCTGCCGGCAAGGCCCTGCTGTCCAGACCGCGTGGCTGCGCATGCGCACGGCACGGACGCTGCCAACATGACAGAGCCATACAGCGGGCCCATGCGGAATAAGGTATGCCCCCCCCCCAGATCGCGAAGGCTCGCCGATCGGTGGCCCACGGATCGCGGGCCTGGCCACCGCTGAGGCCCGTCCCTGGAGTCAGATTCTCCCCACCCCCCACCAGGACCGCCAATGTGGCCGCGGGTCCGAGCTCCCCCCGGGTGGTACCAGATGTAAACGACGCCAGTGGGAATTCGGTTGGCCACGAGAATCACCGCGGGGGCCTATTTCAGCGGCCCCCAACTGGCGCCGCGATAACCGAGCGGGCACGATTGCCGGTAATTCTCCAGTCACGAGAGAATCGGCGGCCCGGCGTTGCAAGCGGTCTGGCGGGATTTTCCCGACCTGGTGCGGGCTCGGAGAATCCCAGCCACTATTTCAAACCAAAATAGAACCCTAACTCTCAGTAATATTATCAACATATTGCACATTGACTTGAATTTTACTGGTACGCCTTGATGTCACAGTTGGTAAAATGTTGCCTTGATGTCAAGGGCAGTCAATTTTATCTCAACTTTGTAGTTCTGCTGTTTTGTCCATGCTTGGACCAATGAGGTCATGAGCTGAGTGGTCTTGGCGATATTCAGATTGACCATCAGTGAGCAGATTCTTGTTGCTTAAGTGTCTCTCGATAGCACTGTCAACAGCTCCTTCCATCACTTTGCTGATTGTAAGGGGCCTCACGGTAGCATGGTGGTTAGCATCAATGCTTCACAGCTCCAGGGTCCCAGGTTCGATTCCCGGCTGGGTCACTGTCTGTGTGGAGTCTGCACGTCCTCCCCGTGTGTGCGTGGGTTTCCTCCGGGTGCTCCGGTTTCCTCCCACAGTCCAAAGATGTGCGGGTTAGGTGGATTGGCCATGCTAAATTGCCCGTAGTGTAAGGTTAATGGGGGGATTGTTGGGATACGGGTTACGTGGGTTTAAGTAGGGTGATCATTGTTCGGCACAACATCGAGGGCCGAAGGGCCTGTTCTGTGCTGTACTGTTCTATGTTCTATGTTCTATGTTCTAAGTATAAGTTGATGGAAGAGTAATTGGCAGCTTGGATTAGTTTTGCCTTTACTGGGCAGATCTATCTGGGGAACTTCCACATCATTGGTTAGGTGCCAGTATTTTAGCTGTATTTGAACAACAGTGAACTGTTAGCTCTGGACTAGAAGTATTCAGCGCTGCAGCGGCATGCTGTTTGTATCCATAACCTTTGTCATACCCAGTGGATACAGCCATAGTTTGATATCAAGTGGAGAGAATCAAATTGGCTGAAGAATGGTTTCTATGAAGGTACTACCCCAGGAGAAAGCCAAGATAGAACATCCATTCGGCACATCTGGCTGAAGATGTTTGCATTTTGTTCCACCTTGCCTTTTTCAGTCACATGCTGAGCTCTGCACCATTGAGGGTGGGGATACTCATGGAATGGCCTGCCCCCATTAACCATTTAATTGCTCACCATTATTCATAATTGAAAGTGACAGGACTGCACATATTTAATCTCAGCAAGAAGTCTTACAACACCAGGTTAAAGCCCAACAGGTTTGTTTCAAATCACTAGCTTTCGGAGCACTGCTCCTTCCTCAGATGACTGAAGTGGTTGGTTCCAGAAATATGTATATAGACAAAATCAAAGATGCAATACGATACTTTGAATCAAAAATATCGTATTGCATCTTTGGCTTTGTCTATATGAATGTTTCTGGAACCCACCTCTTCATTCACCTGAGGAAGGAGCCGTGCTCCGAAAGCTAGTGATTTGAAACAAACCTGTTGGACTTTAACCTGGTGTTGTAAGACTTCTTACTGTGCTCACCCCAGTCCAATGCCGGCATCCCCACATCATAGATTTAATCTGATCTGTCTGCCTGTCATGTGTCCATGACATTTTTGTCAACCTCCCCTGAGTTCTGACCTATCCCATACCTTCTATTCTGCAACACCTTTTGCACCCCCTCTCCAACGATATAATCCATCACATTTCCACCCCTCTTGAGCTCTGAAGAAGAGATATATGGACTTGAAACATTGGGCTGGATTTACCGAGCAACCCGCCGGGAATTTTTTAACAGCGATGGCAGCCCGCCAGCGGGGTTTTCTGGCCCCGCCATTGTCAACGGGAATTCCCATTGAATGCACCCTCATCACCCAGGAAACCCAAGTTGGGGGTGCGCCATCGGTGGGATCGGAATATCCCACCGGCATGAAAAGTCGATAAATTCCACCCATTAAACCTGTTTCTCTCACCACAGATGCTGTCAGACCTGCTTAGTCTTTCCAGCACTTTCTGTTTTTATTTAGCCTGTTCTGTTGGTTTTGGAATTATTTAGCTTTGCCTGTTGCATGTTGCTTTCACTACTTAGCGTGCATCTAGCCATCTTTGTACGTTCACTAGGTAGTCACCACATTTTTAAGTATGTCTGGTACTATTTCTGGCATGTCTGTAGGGTTTTATTTTTATCAATCTTGCTCAGCTATTTCAGGGGCCAGTTAAGCATCATTGCTGTCCACCTGAAATCACACAACGCCCTGACCAGATAAGTCAACAGGTTTCCTTCCCTAAGGAACGTTACGGAATAGGTTGGGTTTTTACAACAATCCAGTAGTTTTACGGTGACCCTTATTGATGCTGGATTATTTTCTCCAGATACATTGAGTTCACTGAATTTAAATTTCCCAGCTGCCCTGGTGCGATTTGAACTCACGTCACTGTGTTATTAGTCCAGGTCTTGGAAACACTATTCCAGTAACACAATCACTTGGCTACCCATTGCATCAATCCTTGCAGTTCTGTGCTCCAGAAGGGTGTCAAATCTCAGGTGTTGAGAAACAGAAAGACTTGCATTTATATAACATGACCTCGGAACGTCCTAACTGTCTTTACAATAGGAAACATTGCAGCCAATTTGCACACAGAAAGTGCTCACAAACAACATGATAACAACTATATAATCTTTTTTGTGATGTTGATTGAGGGATAAAATTTGGCCAGAATACTTGGGTAACCAGTATTTTATGTTCCCTCAGATGACAGATGAGGTTTTGGTTTCAAATCTCAATACCTTTAACTGCACCTCTTACTGTGAAGCACTCCCTTGCTATTGCACTGGATGTCAGCCTGGTGTTCAATTCCTGGAGCAGGACTTGAACCCACAATGTTATGACTCAGAGGTGGGATTGCTACCAAGTCTCAAGACTGAGATGAATGGATGTTTGGACACTCAGGGAATCAAGGACTATGGAGAAAGAGCCAAAAAGTGGAATTGTGGGAGGAGACGAGCCATGATCTTATCAATAGTGATCAGACTTGAGGGGTTGTGCGGCCTACTCCTACAGATTTCTTATGTTCTTATGGTCTTATGTTCAAATTTAGCAAACTTTCTAATGATACCAAAGTGGCAGGGCAGAGGAACAAGAGGAGATAGTTCAGAAATTACAGAGCAAGTTGATCAGAATAATATCAGGCAGCCCAATGGTAAATTGAATTCATTGTAAAAATATCAGGAAAGGAAGATAAACAACAGGGTTACACAGTATTAAAAGACAGGTGGATGAATTTGAAAGAGATCTAGGAGCCTAAGTAGGCTTGAAATTAAAAGTCTACAACCAAGACAGCACAGCAATGAACAAGTTAATAAAATGTTGATTTCACATTAAACAGTTGAACATAAGCTAGGGGAGATCCTGATTAAACTAAACATACTCAGGCCAGTAGCGCCTTGTGTATTGTATCCAATTCTGGTTACTCAGACACAAAGGGAAACATTCAAGCAGAGGAAATAGCCAGAGGGCTGGTGCCTCAGGTGCTAGTGGTCTGATTTATGAAAAAGCACAAGAAACAGGGCACATAAGGCTGGTAAGGAGTTATCTGAGAGGTGATTTTATACAAATATGTTTTGGGAAGACTGAAAAAGCTCTAAGCCAGTGTTTTTGCCTTTGTGTTAACCTGCCAACTTTGATTCACGTCCAGGTGCACCATTCCTTTCAGTCTTAAATTAGGTGCACTCTCCCTGAAATTACAGTGTTTAATTGTTGGCATCTGAAACAGAGTTTATTCATATGTTCTACCATCAAAGAAAGTGCTTTATGTCGACTGTATGAGTGGTTAAGATTTGGAAAAGATTACCTGATGGGGCAATAGATATAAGAAAATTAATACTGTTAGACTCACAGGCTAATGATATCACATGCAAATATAATGATTTTTTTTTTATAAATTTAGATTACCCAATTATTTTTTCCAATTAAGGGGCAATTTAGCGTGGCCAATCCACCTACTCTGCACATTTTTGGGTTGTGGGGGCGAAACCCACGCAGACACGGGGAGAATGTGCAAACTCCACACGGACAGTGACCCAGAGCCGGGATCGAACCTGGGACCTCAGCGCCGTGAGGCGGTTGTGCTAACCACTAGGCCACCGTGCTGCCCTGCAAATATAATGATGATAATATATTAATTTATTCCTTCAAAGGGAAGGGGATGCAATGATGTCATGGTTGTGTTGTAATTCACCAACTGACCACTTGGCGTCTTATTAGTATATCAGTGAATGTTGGAGTCAGGTGACTTCAGACTGACTAGGGAGCTGGGAGAGAGGTTGCTTGTGCATGTTCATACTGTTATTCACCTGTTGTTTTGTGTATATTTGACCCACAGTTAACGTCAATAAATTGCTTATAGCTTAAGCTACAAGTGTTCTTGTAAGATAAATCAGGCCATCCAACTAGAACATTATAGCACTGGTGGCATAGTGGCTAGCACTGATGCCTCACAGCGCCAGGGAACCGGGTTCAATTTTGGCCTGGGGTGACTGACAGTGTGGAGTTTGTACTTCTCCCCGTGTCTGCGTGGGTTTCCACCGGGTGCTCCGGTTTCCTCCCACAGTCCAAAGAAGTGCACGTTAGGTGGATTAGCCTTGTTAAATTGCTTCTTAGTGTCCCAAATGTTAGGTGGGGTTACTGGGTTACAGGGATAGGGTGGAGGGATGGGCTTAAGTAGAGTGCTGTTTCCAAGGGTTAGTGCAGAATTTGATAGGCCGAATGGCCTCCTTCTGCACTGTAAATTATATGATTCTATGATTCAATAGTATCCTTCAAAGGGGAATTGTATAAACACTTGAAGGAAAACAGGGGAGGTGGTGGCATAGTGGTATTGGCACTGGATGTGCAAACCAGGAACCCTGGGCACTGTTCTGGTGGCCAGAGTTAGAATCCCACCACGGCAGAGGGCTAAATTTATAATTAAAGTCTATTGTTAACCATGAAACCATTGTCGATTGTCATAAAAAGCCATCTAGTTCTGTAATGTCCTTTAGAAAGGAAATCTTCCATCCTTACCTGGTCTGGCCTACATGTGACTCCAGATCCACAACAATGTGGTTGACTCTTAAATACCCTTTGAAATTGCCTAGCAAGCCACTCGCTTTAAGGGCAATTAGGAATTGGCAATAAATGCTGGCCCACCCGGCAATAGCCACATCCCATGAACCAATAAAAGAAACATTTTGGAGCTGGCACAGCCAAGATTTACTGAATGGTCTCCTTCTGTTTTGTAAAACTCTATTATTCGAGGGGCTAAGTGGAGGATGTCTCCCAGTTCCAGCTCAGGGGGGAGGTTTATACAGCAAAGAGGGGACCACGGCCAGGGAAGGCAACACTGCGGCCCCAATTATGTCACTGGAGGGACTTCTCCTTCAACACTTCTGATTTTTTGTTTTGTCCAACCTGCTGTAGGCTCCTGTCATCTGCCTCAGCAGTGCCCACCAGTCCTGGTGGCGATGCTAAAGCTGTTGGCCCTTTGATTAAGCCGGCAGATCTTGGGGGTGGCTTGCTCTCCTCAGCAGTCACTTGATTGGCTGCCACCATAGAATTTGGGATTAAGCCCACCTACCTCCTCTACATTGCCAGCAACATGTGTTTCCTTTCAATGTCAGGACCTTTGTGCAAGTGGTAAAATCCTGGCCTGTGATTTTATGATATCTACTATAGGGCTATTGTAAATCAAAATCCAATATAAATACATTGCTATGTGTTTGGTTACAGGATACATCTCAATCAAATGGACCTTTTATACAGATGGAGAATTCAATTTATGATTCATTTCAACCACAAAAACTGAGGCAGTCTTGAAAACATTCTGCTCAAGCATGTTACAATGTTAATGATATTAGATTACATTAAAATTATAATATTTTTGGATTTTGTTATGGTTAAAATGGTTTTAAAGCTCTTAAATGTAAACATGTTAAGAAAAGTTTTAGAAGTAATCAAAATATGCAGAAATGGCAACTTCAAGTTGTTCTATTGCAACATGTTCTAACTAACAGAGTAGTTTATCTGTTTGTTTTTATTCAGTCATGGGATGTGGACATCATTAACCAGGCCGGCATTTATTGCCCTTCCCTAATTGCCCTTGAGAAAGTTGTGCTGCCTTCTTGAACTACTGCAGTCCATGTAACTGTATTGGCAATTGTGCAGTAGTCAAAGACTGAGCAGAAAAATTATCACACTTACCCATTTCGTTGTCAAACAGCTATCACCATCAACAAACAAATGGGCTGTCAGCAACTAATTATCACCATCCCTATTACCACCCACTATAAGCCAGCCATAGCCAGTAGCAACCAGGCACCCATAATCAGCTATCATCTGAGTAGCAGCCCCCTCACATAAGGGGGGCAATTGCAACAAAAAGCTCCTGGAGAAGTTTACCTCAACCCAAGCCTGTCACTGCACAAGGACCTTACCAATCCACCTGCTGCTTGCCTCCTATCATACCAGCCTGTATGGCTTAGACCACTGTGTTGAGGAATAACAGCAGAGGCCCTGAGGCAGGGAAATGGAACCAGGCATGGTGGACCTCCCAGTGGTCCAGTTAAAAATCACGTCCTCAGCACAGATCCCAAAGCCCACCCAACTGGCTTCAACATGCCACGCCGACAATGGGCATGCCTCAACTGCGTACACACTGGCCAAGGTCTGAGTGCAGCAAATCGGCACAAGTGGGTCCTTGTGGGGAGCCAGGACGCCCCTGTGGTGCACCCCAATCAATGACTCACACCATCTGCACCTTTGATTCATTCACCTCCCTTCACTGTTCATATTTCAAGTTCTAGATGCATTCCAAACACTCAAGCATGTGTTTTCACTGCACTTATTTCTCTGTGATGTGGTCAATGTTTGTAAACATTGGGGCTTCAGCACTTATGCCACTGAACCATGAAGGGAGATGAATGAATCAAAGCTGCAGATGGTTCATGGAAGCTGTCAGTCGCAGACCACTACTAGAAAGTTATGAATGGCTTGCAATGAATGGATCTGTGCAAACTAGAGGCAGGTCACAGCTGTTCTCCTTCAAGAAATGGACACATGGAGCTTCAACGTGTTACAGCTCGAAATCTTCTCTGGACTACTCTCAAAGGTTCCAGACAGAGGCCTTTTTATTGGGGAGGGAGTGTCTGAGTAGGATGGGGGAGCCTGTGGGTTGTCCCTGTAGGGGGTTCCCCCTATTTCAGGACTCCCTGGGGGTTTCCCCCTATTATAGAAGCCCCTGGGGGGCCTGGTAGAGGAGGGGTGGGCAGTTAGTGAATTGTAGCGGGGGTGGCCCTCGGATGGGCTCAGATGGTCTCTTCCAGCATGGCCCTGGCATGGTTGAGCTCACGGTGGGCCAAGGGGGTAATGCCTTGGGAGGGGGTTACCCCCTTAGCCCACTGGGAGATCCACCATGCCTGGGCCATTCTGGTAGAAACCACAAGTGATCAGCACCAACGTGATTCCCGGGCACAGGGACTGGAGAATCATGGAGGGCCGGAGCATAGGGTGCCAGGACGGAGCATAGGGTGCTGGGCCCGCAAAACGGATACAAATGAGTTATTAAGGCCCTTCACATTTATTAACATCCCCCCTCCAGCATGCAGTCGTGGACCTCGTCACTGCCTCCAGCGGGGGGGGGGGTCGGAGCATCGCAATCAGGTCGGTGCCTGGAACCAATCCAATTTTACTCCAACGTCCGAATCTCAGTCCCATTGAGGAAGATGTTCCGGGCGTCCTGGGATGGAGAAATCACCCTTTATCCAGCAATGTTAGTGGGTATCTCATGGATAACTACCCTTACTTCACATGTTCCATCTCTTTCAATAATGAAAGATTGGTGCAGCACAGCTTCTAGAAGAGCATAGAAACTCGGACAGCAACTTCACAATTTCGGTATTTAATTGCATATTTTCTCTTTATTTTGTCTTTTAACAGTGGCCTTGCAGCCAGCATAGGATTGAAGCGATCTTGAAACAGTGTCCTCATAGTCAGTGTTGCAGAGAAGTAATTGTGATTTTAAAATGTGTTTTTCTTTGGAGGAAGCGATTAACTGAGAAATAACACAAATAAGTGAAAGTCAAGGGCATTATAATAAAGTAATATAAGTAAGCAAAGTTGGGGAAGGGAAGTAAAGTTACCATAAGGGAGGTAAATTAATGGTATTCTTATATAAACATAATGTTTTGTTGAAAAAGGAAGTAAATAAGGGGTAGTCATGGCAGGAGAGCCCAGACCCATGATATGCTCCTCCTGTGCTATATGTCAAATCATTGAAGCTTCAGTTGTTCCTGATGATCACGTGTGCAGGAAGTGTGTCCAACTGCAGCTACTGGCAACCACATTTCAAAGCTGGAACTGAGGGTGGATTCACCGTGGAGAATCCATGATGCTAAGCAAGTCATGGATAGCACGTTCAATGAGGTGGTCATACTATCGGTGAAGATTAAACAGGTAGAAAGGGCATGGGTGACCACCAGGCAGAGTAGAAGAGGGCAGGTAGTGCAATGATCCCCTATGGACATCCCCCTTTCTACGTAGGGGAAAGCAGTGGCAGTCAACTTCATGGCACCATGAGTGGGTCTGCTGCAACAGGTAAAAGAGGAGGGAATGTCACAACTTTGACCAGGGAATCAATTACAGCAGTAAGGAGGGACAACATAGAATCATAGAAACCCCAAAGTGTAGAAGGAGGCCAAGATTATTATTATTCAGCCCATCGATTCTGCACCGACCCTATGAAGGCCAACTCCCCCGTAACCCCACCTAACCTTTGAGCACTAAGGGACAATTTTACAGTGGCAAATCCACTTAACCTGCACTTCTTTGGAGTGTGGGAGGAAACTGGAGCACCCGGAGGAAACCCATGCAGACATGGGGAGAAAGTGCAAACTCCACACAGAAGTTACTCGAGACAGGAATTGAACCTGGGTCCCTGGCGCTGTAAGACAGCAGTGCTAATCACTGGGACACCGCCCACCGTGCAGCCCATCTTAGAAGGCTCTTCAAATGAAGCCTTAGGGATAGAACTTAAAAACCAAAAAGGAGCAATCGTATTATTGAAAGTGTTCTACAGGCCCTCTTAGAGTCCAAGAGAAATAGAAGTGCAGATATGTAGGCAAATTTCAGAGAAGTGTTAAAGTAATAGGGTTGTGATAGTGGGGAATTTCAATAACCCCAACATGAACTGGGGTAGTCATCGTATGAAAAGTTTAGAAGGAGGGGAATTCTTAAAATGCATCCAGGAGGACTTTTTAAGCCAATACGTAGAAGGTCCTAAAAGAGAAGGGGTGGTTTGGATTTAGTTTTAGGTAATATAGTCGGGCAAGTGGGTGAAGTATCAATGGGGGAGCATTTTACAGACAGTGATCACAACTCTGTTAGATTCAAGGTTGCTATTGAAAAGGTCAAGGATGGGCCTGAATTAAAGTTCTAAATTAGGGAAAGACTGATTTTAATATGATATGATTTGGCCAGAGTGGACAGGGAGCAAAAATAGCCAATGTGGTACCATTATTCAAGAAGGGTGAAAGGGATAAACCAGGAAATTCCAGGCCACTTGGTCTAACCACAGAGGTGGGGAAAATATTGCAAGCAATTCTGACAGACAGAATTAATCTGAATTTGGAGAAGCAGGGATTAATCAAAACAATCAGCATGGATTTGTTAAGGAGAGGTCATGTCTAACCAACTTGATTGAATATTTCGAAGAGGTGACCAGGTGTGTAGAGTAGGGAAATACAATTGACATGGACTTCAGCAAGGCTTTTGGTAAGGTAAAGATGGGAGACCCATGGAATCCAAGGAAATTTGGCAAATTGGAAACAGAATTGACTGAGTGACAGGAGCAGAGGGGTGATTTTCTGACACAGGAAACCTGTGTCCAGTGGGGTCCTGCAGGGATCAGTGTTGGGGCCCTTGCAGTTTGTGCTTTATATTCAGATATGAATGTAGGAGGGCTGATCAGTAAGTTTGCAGATGATAAGAAAATTGGTGGGGTGGTAAATAGTGATGAGGATAGCCTGCGTTTACAGGAGGTTGTAGACGGGCGCACATGAGGCTCACACGCTGCAGCTGCACGATCCAAACCCCCCACACACACCATCTCAGCCAACAGGATGGCTGGAAGGAGAGCAGCGCCACGGTTCAGAGACTCTGAGCTGGATACCCTCATGGACGCCGTGGGGAAGAGAAGGATGACCCTGTACACCAGCCTGGGGGCAAGGCCACCCGGGGCTGCCGTTCGCTCTGTCTCAGCGCTGGTGACGGAGGCGGTCAGCATCGTGGCAACGTCGCCCCGACTGGCATGCCGTGCAGGAAGAAACTCCAGGTCCTCCTCAGGTTGGCCAGGGTGAGTAGGCAGCGCTGTGCCCCTGGCACGAACCCCACCTCCCCCCACACATCCGTAACCCGCCCCGCCCACCCCTACCTCACCCCCCCAACCCCCTCACTCCAAACACCTCCATCTCCCTCACCCACACCCTCTCACCCCACACGCCCCCACCCCCTCACCCCATACCTTCCATCCCCATCACCCCACACCTCCACTCACTCCAGACCCCCCACCCCCTTCAACCCCGCCTTCCCACACCCCCGCCCCCACCGGCCCGCTGTCTAACCATACATATCGTCTTGTGTCTTCCTGGACCTGCCGGAGGTGGGGCCAGTCCATCCGGAGCCCCCCGCCCCCAGCCAGTGCCACAGCCGGTGTCACCCAGACAGTCAAGCAGTGATAGAGAGAGCGGCCCAAACACCAGCCGTCTGTTTGAGACTCAGGACACCCCGTAGCTTGGGTCGGAGGAGGACACTGACTTTCCATCACAGCTGTCTCCAACACCGTCCACCACACCAGACACTATCACCTCAATTGGGCACATTAGTGAAGAGGCTCCAAGGATACTCACTGTTGCGCACCACACAGCCGCTCCGGTACAGCAGGTGGAGGTAGGAGCAGCCGAGGGGCCGGACGGTCTGAAGTCAGGCCCAGACCCAGGAACCAGCTGCCGTCCAGACAGGCCCCGGGCTTCTGCAACATCCTGTCCCAGCCACAGTGCAGATGCAGTCAGAGACCCAGGGACTACAAGAGGGGGTGACGGCGCAGGTGGAGGAGTCTATCCATGTGCAGGAGCAGGGGGTGGTGCCGCTCATGCATGCCACCCAAGGCGATACTGCAGGGTGGCATCCACGGTGGAGAGATTGGGGGCGACGGTTTTTGCCTTGGATCAGTGAATGCAAGGCCTGGGGCATTCTGTGCAGGAGGTGGCCGAGGCCCAGGACAGGGCTGCACTCTCACAGGGAGCCATGTGCGAGAGCTACCTGGACATTGCAGCGGTGCTCCTCAGCATGGCCCAGTCACAGCGGGCCATAGCTGGGAACATCGGAGGCATTGCCCAGGCACTGGCCGTGGCGCATACACTAGGCAGGGTGGCCCAGTCCCAGAGGGAGGTGGCCCAGTCACAGGCTGATGTGGCACACACTCACAGGGTGGTGGCACAGTCACACCGTGATGTGGTGCAGTCCCAGATGGAGATGGTCCACTCCCTGTGCTCCATGGCCGCAAGAGTGCACACGCTGGTCGAGACCAGAGCGGGCCTCCACAGCTGGCAATGCCACGTGGCGGGGGGGCCTCAGGGGATAGCTCCGAACGCACCCCCGTCCCACGGAGTAGCTTGGGGGCCATCGGGCACCCCGAGCGAGAAGGAGGTGATGGGGCCCATCCGGTGACTCCCGCAGGAGAGATGCCGGAACAGCGCAGCACCTCGGGCTCCCCCCTCCTGTCCCTGGTGCATCTAGTGGGCAGCGGGCAGAACAGGGCAGCGCCACACCACCCCGGACACCCGAGCAGCAGCCGGGCCAATCTAGGCCGGGTCGCCCCAGGAGACGGATGCCAATGGGAACACTTGTTGCAGGGCAGTAGTCACACCACTCCTGCTGTGCCGTCTGGGGAACTACCTAGGCGTAATGTAAGGGCCCGTACGGCCAGAAAGTTAGACACCAGTTAGGTTGGCATGGGTGCAGGGCAGAGTTCAGTCATAGGGGTTAGGGCACGGACTGTACATATGTCGCCACAATAATCACCTGTTAAAACAGTTCAAACCTGCTTTCGTGCTCTGTCTGATGGGTGTGGGGGTGGGCTGTTGCAGGCTGGCCTGGGGGTGGGGGGTTGGAGGACTACTGCAGGCCATGTGGGGAGGACCGTACTCCACACACCCCCCATGCCCCGACCGTCCTCAGCACCCCCAGCCCAGGGATCATAGAATTTCATAGAATTTACAGTGCAGGAGGAGACCATTCTGCCCATCGAGTCTGCACCAGCTCGTGGAAAGAGCAACCTACCCAAGCCCACACCCCCACTCTATCCCCATAACCCAGTAACGCCACCCAACACTAAGGACAATTTTGAGCACTAAGGGTAATTTAGCCTGGCCAATCCACCTAACCTGCACATCTTTGGACTGTGGGAGGAAACTGGAGCACCTGGAGGAAACCCACGCACACACGGCAAGAACATGCAGACTCCGCACAGACAGTGACCCAAACCGGGAATCGAACCTGGGATCCTGGAGCTGTGAAGCAATTGTGCTAACCACTATGATACCGTGCTGCCCGATGCGGTAGAACCCTGTGATGGACTGGCCAGCTCGGATGCAGGGATCACCCAAATGGAAGATGCTACTGTGGGCATGAGTCAGATGTTGTCGTACGATTTGGAGCCCCGGAGCTCATCGCAGAGTGGGTTGTAATCATCCTCCATCCCAGGACTAGACCCGCTGTCACTACCAACCCAGGGCCGCGGCTCGTAGCGCCGCAGGTATGTATAACGGAGATGTGTGCAAGAGGACGGTTTGGCGGTGTGGGAGGTGAGGGGTTGTGGGTCTGGAATGTGGTGTCCGTGCCCCTGGCCAGTACCTCTCCGCCCTCTTCACCCCCTCCCTCCTAGTCGGTGAACCTGGAGGTGATCAGAGCGTCCCGTGCACGTTGGCTGGAGGGGGGGGGGTTACCCCTCGAACATGTCAGGAATCACCGAGTGTGCCAGGATGAAGGAGTCATGAACACTGCCCGGGTATCGGGCACAGAGGTGAATGATTCGCAGCTGATGGTCACAGACCAGCTGAATGTTCATCGAGTGGTAGCCCTTCGGTTGGTGTACAATGGTCTGTCATCTCCACCCATGCATGTCCCTCCCCCACCCCCACACCCCTACCCTGGCAGCCCACAGTCACTCCACGCCATTTCCTAGCTCCTCTCTCTTGCTCAGCAGCCACGAGGCCAGGGTTATGACTTTCGAGAGCAAAAGTCAAGCATACCATTGGGAACTCAGCCCATCGGAGGCGCTGAGTCTAGGAGGTCCCAGAGAATAGGGTGTCAGGTCCGCCAATGATACATTCACTGTACTTCTCCCTGAGCGGCGAGCGACGAATTTACAACATTTTTGGGGTGCTGGAGCATCCCGATTTAGTGTCAAGCCGATGCCGACCGCCATTTTGTTGTTGGACGCTATTCCTCGCCCAATCGCATTTCCGCCGTCGGCCAGTTGAGAATCCCGCCCATGTGTTGGGATTCTCTGTCCCTGGAATGCCCAGAATCCGTTCCCCGATGAGCCAGAGAATTGAGCGTCGGGGCAAAATCGGCGCCCAAGCGCCATGCTCCAACCCATCGCTGGCAGCGTGAATGAGTTCCACACCACATACCAGGGAGCATGGAAATAAATGCAAATGGGTCATTATAACAGGGGTGCTGGGATGGGGGAGGGTGGGTCTGGTCAAGCTCGTACTTGGGGGTGGGGCGCCCAGGAAAGCTGAGGGGTTGGGAATGGCTTTGCGGAGCAGGAATGGTGTCGGGGCCGATGTGCGGTGTTCGGGGTTGGGTGGGTTGGGCCTTGGATGGTCTTTAGTATCGTGGCCCTGGCGTGGTGGACTTCACAGTGGGCGCAGTTCTCCATGCCAGGGCCTCAATGACCTCCTGTGCCCAGACAGGTTCCATGAACTACACGGTGGCCCGGTTGCGGCCCTTGTGATTCCCAGCTGCAGCAACCGAAGAATCAGGGGAGGGCAGAGCATAGGGTGCCCAACCCGCTAAATAGATGCAAATAGGTCATTATGACCCATCTGCATTTATTTACATGGTCCAGGTGGCCTGCCACGGGAAACTCGTTCTCGCTGCCAACTGGGGTTCGGAGCATTGCGTTCAGGTGTCCGATTCTCCCCACAGACCCCCAGAAAATAGTCAAGTGTCTGGAAGGTAGAGAGCAGTCCAGAGAGTGTCAGTGAAAACAATTACTGCTGTAACATTTCCCTGGGCATACTCCTACTGACTCAGAGAGAGGAATCACCACGTGTCCATTCCTCGAAAGAGAAAAGCATTGACCTGTGTTTGGATCCCTCAAAGGCTTTAGCTTCACGTGGTGTGCAAACTCTCTTTGATGTGATTGATGTTTATAAACATTGTAGTTACAGCACTTAGACTTACTGTTCCATGAAGGAAGATGAATGAAGCAAGTCTGACACCTATGTTAATGTAAGCTGTTAATCACACCCCACTCGGAGAAATGAATGAATGATTTGAAGCTAAAGGCTCTGAGGTCACTGCTTTTCTCTTCCCAGGAATGGACACGTGGTGCTTCCTCTGAGCCAGCAAGTGTATGCTCAGGTAAGTGGGCATAAGGTAAAAACAGCAGTTTTTTTTTCACTGTCCCTGTCCGGACTGCTCTCTAGCTTCCAAGCAAGGCTCTCTTTTCTGGAGAGGGGGGTGCGGGGCTGTGAGGGGGCAGGTGTTCCTTTAGTTAGGAGGTTTCTGTGGATCCCTTCAATTAGGGGGTCTCTGGGAGTCCTTTTAGTTAGGGGGTCTCTGTGGGAGGGTCTCCCTATCTAGGGGTTTTCTGGAGGGGACTCCTTTTTTTGGGGTGTTCTTTGGGGGTGTTAGTGGAGGATATGGTACAGGAAGGGTGGACAGGTCGTGCATTGTGGGGGGAGGGTGGCCCTCGGGTGGACTTTAGGGGCAACTCCCTTGAGGGGTTACCCATGGCGAGGTCCAGCACGCCAGGGCCATGCTGGTAAATACCAATGCTGATCCGTGGCCATGTGATTCCCAGGACGGAGGTCTAGAGAATCATGAGGGCCCGGAGACTCTGAGTCCTAATGACCCATTGGCATCTGCCTGCTGGCGCGCAAGCATGAACCCTGATCCTGGTTGCAGTTTTCAGACGAGATAGATGGGGGAAAGTCAGGGATTAAAAAGGGGTGGTGACAATTTTGTGTAGAGAAGCAATTACAGCTGTGAGGAGGGATGGTATATTATAAGGGTCATCAACTGAGGCCATATAGTTGAAATTAGGAACAAAAAAGGGGCAGTCACACCAAAGGGAATGTATTATTGTCAGGAGGAGTTAGAAGAGCAAGTATGTAGTCAAATTTTTGGGAGGTGCAAAAACAGTCAGCAGTAATAGTCAGGGATTTTAACTGCACAATATTAACTGGGGTAGCTTTTGGCCAGTTTATAGCACGTGCAACAAGAGAGGACACAATTCTGGACTTTATTTTCGGGAATGAATTTGAGCAGGTGAAAGAAGTAAGCATTTTGGTAGTAGTTGTCATAATTCAGTTTGTCTTTTTCCATAATTATACTAAAACGATGGGCAATTTCACTAAGCTGAGACGTGATTTAACAATTCTGGACTGGAAACATTTACTTGAGTGTCAGAGCAGTGGGAGGTATTCAAGGGGGAGTTTCAAGGGGTTGAGAGTAAATATGCTTTCACAAAGAAAAATAGTGGGACAGACAAATCTAGAGCCCCCTGTATGTCAAGGAGCTTACAGGGTAGAATAAAACAGGAAAGGAATGCTTATGTCAGACACCGAGAACTTAACAATAGAAAGGCGAGAGGAGTATAAAAAGAGAAGGGATGAAATCAATAGGAAATTCAGAAAGCAAAGTGTGGGAATGAAAGAATATTGGGAAGGAAAATCAAGGGGAACCCAAAGATGTTTTATCATTTGTTTATAATAATGAAGGGAAACCATAGAATTATGCCAGGAAGTATTGAACTTTAAATAAGACATGTGAGTTGTTTAAAAATGGACATACAAGGCAAAAATGGCTGAGGATGTAAAATCTGTCACTGGCTGAATTGCAGAGGGGTGATTCTCTAAGAGACAATGGAGCACCACCCTTTTTCCAGGCAAGGATACTTCTGAAGCATGCAGAAACTAAATGTCATCTCTTGTGGGGACAATGGGAGATATTGGGTATCATCTCAACAAGAAATATTCTGAGCATCATGTCCCAAATGGTTTTGTGGATTTCGCCTTCCAAGAAAATACAAAGACTCGCATAACAGCCAGCTGAAACACTGGGTCAAGTCTGTGTGTGTGTGTTTGTGTGTGTGAACTAGTGCTGGGCTATTAGCGTGTAAGTGACACAGAAGCAAATCTTCAACCAGCAACAGAACCCCTGTAAAAGGTATGGCCGGTATATCTCTCTCTGATTGTGGAAGTAAGCAAATTCATCAAAGAGCACAGAGCTGCAAAGGCAACAGGGAAGCAAATCAGCCAAATTGCAGAACACAAGACTCTTGAAACCGACTATTCACCAGCTGAAGTAAGCACTACTGAAATGACAACAGTCGCAACACTCAATCATCAGCTCCTCACGGGTCAAGGCCTGTTCCATATACTTTTGTTAACTTACTTTCGACTTAGTTCTCATTTCTAATTTATACAAATGTTTATGCACGTGTTTGTCATAGAACATAGAACATTACAGCACAGTACAGGCCCTTTGGCCCTCAATGTTGCGCTGACCTGCGAAACCACTCTAAAGCCCATCTACACTATTCCCTTATCATCCATATATCTATCCAATGACCATTTGAATCCCTTAGTGTTGGCGAGTCCACTACTGTTGCAGGCACTACTGTTCCACGCCCTTGCTACTCTCGGAGTAAAGAACCTACCTCTGACATCTGTCCTATATCTATCTCCCCTCAATTTAAAGCTATGCCCCCTCGTGCTAGACATCACCATCCGAGGAAAAAGGCTCTCACTGTCCGCCCTATCTAATCCTCTGATCATCTTGTATGCCTCAATTAAGTCACCTCTTAACCTTCATCTCTCTAACGAAAACAGCCTCAAGTCCCTCAGCCTTCCCTCATAAGATCTTCCCTCCATACCAGGCAACATTCTGGTAAATCTCCTCTGCACCCTTTCCAATGCTTCCACATCCTTCCTATAATGCGGCGCCCAGAATTGCACGCAATACTCCAAATGCGGCTGCACCAGAGTTTTGTACAGCTGCAACATGACCTTCTGGCTCCAAAACTCAATCCCTGTACCAATAAAAGCTCACACACCGTACACCTTCTTAACAACCCTCTCAACCTGGGTTGCAACTTTCAGAGATTTATGTACATGGACACCGAAATCTCTCTGCTCATCCACACTACCAAGAATCTTACCATTAGCCCAGTACTCTGTCTTCCTGTTATTCCTTCCAAAATGAATCACCTCACACTTTTCTGCATTAAACTCCATTTGCCACCTCTCAGCCCAGCCCTGCAGCTTATCTATGTCATTTTCTTGTGATTGCTGGTTAATAAACTCACTCACTCTTTAACTCGAGAAAGCCTGGTTAAATTGGCTCCTTTTCAAACATAAATATTTTGATTGAGAAAAGATATCCATCTACTATGGTTTCAGACCTGCTGCTAGCCAGGGCCACAGTTATGGGTGCTCCAATGATGGCCAGCACAATCTCCTTCATGGAGATGAGGACACTGAATTCCAGTTTTCAAAGGGGCTTGCGTCATCTCACAGCAATCTAGCAATCTGCACCCTAATAGATTATTCGGATTGCTGACAATCCATCCCAGGAGAATGGCAGTAACTCCACTGAGCATGAACTTGTTGTCCCCTCACAGGAGGACAGCATTCTTGCTCCAAACTTGCCATTCCATCAATACTCTTCCTGCTGCTTATCGGCCAGCCCAGACTGCTGCACTCCAGTCTGAGATGGTGGAGTCCTTCAAGGCCCAGACCTACTCAAAGGCTGCAAAGCCTTTCCTCACAGTGAAAACAGCCTTCCTCCTGCTCTAATGCAGTCACTGGAGTAACACCACATAGGAGATCTAGGACAGTCAAGGGCACCCCCAAGACAGGCACGAAGAGAATGCGTATGTTGACTTTTGTATGCCATACAAAATAATTGGCTAGGTAACGTTAACACAGAATGTTTATTTTCTGGCAGTCTTTATTTTAGTTTTGAGAGTGATATTAAGCTGTTTGCTTCCTGTAGGATGGGAATTTTGAATCGTTCTCAGTGGAACCATGGTCACATGAGGCAATCAGGCAGCTAACCAGAAGTGGGATGTGTTGCTTAACAGGGCGACACGGTAGCACGGTGGTTAGCACTACTGCCTCACAGCTCCAGGGATCCGGTTCAATTCCTGGCTTGGGTCACTGTCTGTGCAGAGTTTGTACATTCTCCCCGTGTCTGGGTGGTTTCCTCCAGGTACTCCGGTTTCCTCCCAAGTCCCAAAAGATGTGCTTGTTAGGTAAATTGGGTATTCTGAATTCTCCCTCCATGTACCCGAGCAGGCACTGGTGTGGGGTGACTAGGGGATTTTTACAGAAACTTCATTGCAGTGTTAATGTAAGCCTACTTATGACACTAATAAAGATTATTATCCTTCCACATGCTCATCCTACCCTCCTTTTCCTCAGCTGCTCACCATATTCCTAACGGTAAGGTCTATGCCCTCATAGTGGTGACATTCTGCCAGGTATATCAGATCACAATGAATTATACACATTGTCTGACTCATCCAGAATGAGCCAGGCAGTGGAATTATTGTCTGAACACCTCAGAAATCCTTTACAGTTTCATCTTTTCATTTAGATACAGCACCCTAAAATAGTACACACACCATGCACCAAGGCTATCCCGGAAAAGCCAAGTGCATGCTCAACCTGCTTCTCTCATGTCAGAGAGAATAAAATTAACAGCTCTGTCCTGGCTTGAAGAGCCTCTGTCACCTCTCGTTTGTGCAAAAGAGGACAGTGAACTGGAAGATGTCACAGGTGTTGCCTGGTCCAGTGTGAAAGGACCCTGACCTGAAGATACTGTCACCATCACAGGTACTATCAGTTCCATCCACATTCTGCTCTGAGGCTGCAGGTCTGCCTCCGAGACATAACAGACCCGTGTGAGCAGCTCCTTCATAGAATCGAGTCAATGCTTTTATGACCGAACACTGTCTCTAGATCCACTACTCCATGAGTTACAGCATACATTAAAATTATTTCTCCAGCTAGCTATACGGCCAAATATGTACTTTACCTATTAATCTCAAAATGACCACTCAATGCCCAAGGTTCTTCAACAAGCAACAAAAAGTATTGGTTTATTATAAAATCAATCTTGTCAAATAGAAAGGTAAATTTTCTTAACATACAGTATGATATATCGAAGTGTAATAATTACTCTTTCTAAATACCTTAATTCACACACACACAAAAACATAAAATCAAGGAATTTCCCAAAAGGTTACAAGTCAATGTTCAATGGAAAAGGATAGAAGGTGGAGGTCTTGAAATGGCCAGATTATGTGGTTGGTTCCTCAATGCTGGTCAGGGAAACAATCAAAACAAGAGTTTATGATTAAAGCGTTTGTAACAATGCACACACTGTCCTTGACTTAGGTTGACAACGGTTAGAGAAATGTTCCCAGAAGACCCTGGAAGATGAGGCCTCGTGCTGAGAGCACTCCTCCCCCACCTTCCCTCTGTGAGCAGCTTATCTTCTTCTGTGTGGCCTCAGCCCTATCACCCTCTCAGGTCAAGGGGGATGGTTGCTACAGTACCCATGGTTAGGTGGAATGTTGTCTGGCCAGAACCCTTGAAGGTAAGGCCAAGGTCATGTAGGTGCATTCCCTGTCAACATCATGGACATTCACCAAATCTGAAAAACAACTTTTACATGCTCAAGCCACTCTCGTGACTACAAGCAAGATATTCCGATAAGGGGTCACTACAGCTAAACCAAATCATGCATTTTCCAACTAGTTCCACTAAAATGTGGCTAGAACCTAGAATTTAATGGTCATCATTGCGGGGTTACAATTCTGAAATTCCCTGCCTAACGTCATCTTGAGAGCAGATTGATCACAAAGTCCACAGCAGCTCAAGACCCAGCACTTTCTCAGGCAAATAGACCTGTCAGCAGTGGCCATGTCCTGAGAACAAATATATTTTTAAAAAGCAATAGCGTTGTGCCACTGACGCTAAGTGTTGTACTCCTACTGCCCTAGCTGAGATAAGCTCACACTACACAGGACCTAGCCAGTGTGGCCAAATAGAGCACTACACTGCACATTTATTTACTGAGCTTTCAGGTAAGTCTGACAAGTATAACATCGGCTTCATTAAAACCTACTAGCTAATGGATATCTTGTCGGAGGAAGGATGAAATGAAACTGGGGACAGGGACAGCCTTGAGAGAGAGTAAGACGGTGCTGCCGAGATACCAGTAAAACATCTTCAAAAGCATTTCCAGAAACCCAGCAGATTACCTATGTCAGATCATGTTGGTAGTTCAGGTGCATTTTCTGGGAACCCATGCCTCAAAAACATCATTGGTCAGCAATTGCAGTTACTTGGTTTCATTCTTGTCTTTAACATATATCCCTTTGAGCACAGATTAGAAGTGCAGAATGGGTAAATTTATCCCATAGCGTCTGCTGAATTGTTAAATGTGTAAACATAATTGCTGCGATTGAGTGGAGCACTTTGACCCAAAAGAACCCACTCTCACACCTGATTGCACATAAAATCCACTGGTTTTGATGTAAATTAGACACATATCTAGTTTACATAGCAGTAGCAAGTATTTTGAAAGCCTGCACTTTTTAATGGCAGAAATTTCCTTTGTCTACTAAGTCAGATTTATCAGCAATCAAACCTTAATTTATTTCCTTCCAAGCAGAGAGATTATTTTCATCTCCTGATTATGTGGTTTGCTCAGATTCCTTCTACTCCACTAATTGCCTGCGCAATAGTTACTTTTAAATTCCTCTTAATGGCCTATCATTGCCTCTCATTTGTCCATAAATAAATTTTTCTCTCATAGTATGCAACTCATTATACCTATCACTGAAGATTAAAAGGAATAGTTTTTAACTACTGTCTGTCCATTTTGTTGCCTAGCAAACTAGTGACTGGCAAAGAGAAGGACTTTGACCGACCCTTAGACTCCCAAGGCTCACATAATGCAATTTTCAGATTGACCCATATATGGGAGAACCCAGTCTCACCTAAACAGGCGATTGTTTATACACAAATCAGGCCCCTAGTCTCGTAGGGATCTGTCTACAATGTTATGGCACAATCGGATAAAGAGTTTCCACTGTACAGGATCTAACCATTTGTACGCGGCATCAGGCAATCTAACTAGAGGCCCACAAAGGGCATGTAACTTTTCCGGAGGAATGTTTCTGGGGGGCCACAAAATTGCTGCTGTCTGCTGTTGGTTGCTGGGCACCACCAGTGCAACCTTTAATTCACTCACAAAGTAACTGGATGTTTGGTCCATTAGTATGTCTTAAATGAAGCATGCAGGGAATGGAAAATGTAGTTGTCTCTTACAAGTATGGAAGCACACCATGATAGGTTTCATTTGCTGGAACTCCCTCATTAATAGCACTGTGGGTATACCTACAAAACATGGACCACAGTGGTTCAAGAAGGCAGCGTACCAACATTTTCTCAAGGACAATCAGGGATGGTCAGCTGGCTGAGCCAACGACGCCAACATACCATCAATGAGCAATAAAATAATATAAATACACTTTCAGTTATCAGAACATGAGAAGTCTAGGACTCAAAACAACACAAATCTCCATATTTTCAACCGTGCATAAAATTAAAAAAGTAACATTTGCATTTTACAAAATAGTTTCATTAATTCTGCATTCAGAGACTAGGATATCACTTGGAATTTGTGTTACAATCATTTTAGAAAACCGTCAATATTTTTTGACATTCAAATTTGAATGTAGGGCAACAGGTACTTTCTTCTTTAAAATAAACTCTCAAATCCTAATAAATCTATAGGAGGTAAAATCGATCGTGGGTAGTAGATGATACCAAATCATCAGCTCACTTTCCAAGCTTTCTTCAATGATTGCAATGGAAAAGAAAATTGGCCGGGTGTAAAAGAGTACCCATTTTGTTCTACTCCCAAGGGCAATTTCACTGCCATAATTTCCTTATTAAGACTTGTGTCAGGATTTCTATAAACTTCACGCAAAAGGAAAAAAAACACTTTGCAAAACATATCTTATCCCACTTGAAGTAAAACAAAAACAGAAAATATTGAGGTGAAAAAAGGTTGCACACTAAATTGCACTAGTGTCTCTAGGTGAAATGAAGCCAGGTTGGACGACATTGGGCATGTTAAGCATTAAAAAAGCAGACGATGAAATACATTTTATGCCTAAAATAGGAATTCTATACAACATGAATGAATAATAAGTAAATACATTATCCAATCTATCATTGAGTCACTTGCATATCCATCAGAAGTCGAGTGGAAAATTTAAGTTAGGTTTCAACATGCAAAGTTCCTCCCTGTTTGGTCCAGTTACGTATCACCTGGAATCAAATAGCATATCAGAATAGAGAACTAATTGGCCTGGATTATGTGACAGTAGAATTGCCAGCATTTAGCCATCATTGTAACTGGAGAACTGACAGTAACTTGGTATCTGCGTACATGCTGCTAAATGTGAAAAATAAGAAGTAACTGTTGGTTATTCCCTGCTCCTTCATTTGGTGAGCGGTTCACAGATGGCAATCTTTAGAAATCACTTGATCTGCTGAGAACTTCTCTTTTTACGCTGTAATATTGCTGTTTAAAAACCAAAAATGTCATGCCCTGTTCATACAGTGCAACTAGGTTTTTATTGGTGAACTAAGCAATAATTATTACTGAAGAACGTCTGTGGCCATGAAAAACAAATTTTATACCGTGCAGTTCCCTGTATATCTTTTTCCCATTAGTATAAGATTCCATAGCTTTTAATGCAATATAAACATTTTTTAAAGTTAATGACATTTCAGCTTCTAATAGGTGCAACTCTTTATTTTGCTACGTATAAAATTTATAATACTTGAAGAATAATCACTGCATTTTGCAGCCTGGTTTTCTGTTTGTAAGAATTCTTCATTGTTATTGGCTGCTTATCCTACCGCTAGAGATTCCCCTGACATGGCACTGGGATCAAAATAACACCAGGAATGGGGAATTACAGTTTACGGAGATCACTAGATTTTTGTGGGCAGCTCTCTTCAAGGTCAGCAGTGATTATGGTTGCTTTGCCATTCACCCCAAAACCTGGGCTATTGTGTTGAATGATGTCTGCTTGTCAGCAGGAATGAGAGATAAACAGGAGGCAGGTGAATGGGGAGCACTCCTTCATCCCTAAAAATCACTAGAGTCCAAATCCACAACGAAAACACCCGAACAATTCTCATTTTTAACTCAAACTCTCCCAAAACAAGGGAGCAATGAAATAATTCTCTGGCCTCAGTGGTAAAGTCATTAAACAGCATTTGTTGTTTCTATAATTCCAGCAAAGCTGTGCAGTCTGCACCTTTACAATGCAGCTGTAATCATGTGGAACTGTTTCTCTTTTACACTCCATTAGTTGGGGATCACTTCCTCATACTCTTGAGTGTCTTGTTCTGAAGTGGTGGTTTCTTGCTTGCAATTGTAGTTAATCACTGCATATTCACAAGTATTGTCACTCGTTTGATTCTGTTCATTCGGAGCACTTGGGTTGCTGTGTTCTATTGTGGCATACAGGATTTCTTCATTTTTCTGCAATATAAAATAAACAAAAATGTATACTGTGTGCAGTTAGGCATAACAAGAACACTGGTATTAATGCAGTGGACAAAAGGACATAAGAGCTTAAGAAATAGGAGCAGGAGTACTCCATAAAGCCCTCATGCCATTCAATATTAACAGTGGATAAGACCAAGGGAACCTAAGGCTGGTAAAATTAGAATTGTTGGTGGAAAGGAAGCAAGGAAGGGTAGAAAGCTCTTTGGCAAGTTGAAGCTTGCCAAATTGCCAAGTTGAAGCTTGCAAAATTAATGGGCAGCACGGTAGCATTGTGGATAGCACAATCGCTTCACAGTTCCAGGGTACCAGGTTCGATTCCGGCTTGGGTCACTGTCTGTGCGGAGTCTGCACATCCTCCCCGTGTGTGCGTAGGTTTCCTCCGGGTGCTCTGGTTTCCTCCCACAGTCCAAAGATGTGCAGGTTAGGTGGGTTGGCCATGATAAATTACCTTTAGTGTCCACAATTGCCCTTGGTGTTGGGTGGGGTTACTGGGTTATGGGGATAGGGTGGAGGTGTTTGACCTTGGGTAGGGTGCTCTTTCCAAGAGCTGGTGCAGACTCGATGGGCCGAATGGCCTCCTTCTGCACTGTAAAATCTATGTAAATATGATTATGGCTGATCTTTTGCCTAAATTGTACTTTCTGCCCTCTTTCTGCAGTGTCCAAAAAGGTTAGGTGGGGTTAATGGGTTACAGGGGTAAAAGGGGAATAGGGTGGAGGTGTGGGACTTAAGTTGGGTGCTCTTTCCAAGAGCCGGTGCAGACTCGATGGGCTGAATGGCCTCCTTCTGCACTGTAAATTCTATGATCTATGATTTCACATAAGTTGCAAGTTTGTGTATGGTTTTGTACGTTGTTTATTCTTTCATGGGCACAGCCAGCATTTGTTACCCATCCCGAATTTTCCTTGAACTGAGTGTCTTGCTAAGCTATTTCAGAGGGCAGGTAAGAGTCAACCACATTGCTGTGGGTCTAGTTGCATGTAGGCCAGACCAGGTAAGGATGGCAGATTTCCTTCCGTAAAGAACATTAGTGAATCAGATGGGTTTTTACAGCAATCGATAATAATTTTGTGGTCACCGTTACTGAGACTAGTTTTATATTCCAGATTTCTTTCAATAAAAATAATTGAATTTAAATTCCACCAGCTACTAGGATTGGAACCCTTGTACCCCAGAGCATTAGGCTGGGTCTCTGGATTACCAGCCCAGCAACATTACCAAGGCACCACCATCTCAAGAGTCACTGCAATATTTTTCAGCATTCACATGGTCAGCATGAAATAGTTGATTCCAACAACGTACTGCACATATAGCTGTAACTGTTATATTGTTTGTGAGTCAAAACATTCCTGATTAGTCTTCTCCTTCCCTTTGGAACAATTCTTGTGGGATGGAGAGTCATGAAATACAATAGCCTGGATCCTCCGCTCCGCAATCCTGGAAATGCGAATCGTGATCGAGCAGAGAATCGATAGTCTGGCCAAAATCAAGGCCTGAGCTGGCGCCAAACTGACCTCTAAGCTCTGGTCCCCCACTGGCAGCTGGATCAGGGTTCATACACATGTGCCAGCAGGCCCAGTACCAGAGTCTCCGAGCTCACATGATTCTCCAGTACTCTGGTCTGGGAATCACGTGGGCAAGTATCACTACTGGTATTTCCCAGCATGACCCCGATTTGGTGACCCCCGCAGTGGGCCAAGGGGTAACTCCTTAAGGGAGTCCATCTGAGGGTCACCCTCCCCCCATAATGCATGACCTGCCCAGCCCTCCCCTTCCCTAACACACCCGCCCCCATCGTCCTCCCCACAGACCCCTAAAATGGTATACCCCCAGAGACCCCCGAGAGAGGGAGACACCCTGCCCAGAGACCCTCTAAATGGGGAGAGCCTCCACAGAGACCCCTTAAATAGGCAAACCCTATTCAAATCAGTAGCAATTCAATTCCAGCGGGAGAACTTAGTCTCCCAAATGGAGTATCTTGACCAACGTCTTTCTAAGAGAAAGTAGATCAATTTTGAAAGCAGATGAGGCTACCAAGGATGTGAGGACTAGAATAAGAAAATGGAATTACCTTGTGTTTCCGCACGAGCAGACACAATGAGCTAAGTGGCCGCAGTGTGTAGTGAACCTATCGGATTCCATTACAAAATAGTTTGCTTCATGGAATATTAGAAATATTGGGGCATGCCCCATGGACGTCTGAGTTTATTCTGCCGTCCAATCAGATCATGGCTAATCTTCTACCTTTCGCTTTAATTTCCTAACTTCAATAAGACCTGCTTGCACAGTAGTTCTTTGGACTGTTCATTCAATAAAATCATCACATTGGCAGCAGTTAGGTATACTTTATTCAGAGAATTTGTACTGTACACATTATTTTTGTTTCTCTTGTTGAGATCCCCGCACCTCAAAGTGGGAAGGAGACCTACCTACATGCCTCTACCAATGTTGCTTTGCAGCCAGCTGTCAGTAACTCCGCTATTCCTAGAGGATGCTGGGAGAGCCTAGGCAGTGTTCACACTGGGCACCAAGCCAAGCATGATGCTCTTGGCCCATGACGCTCGATACGATCTGGTTCACACCCTTGCTGGGCTTGAACCAGACTCGCATATTTAAATGAGACTTTAAACTAATTTAAATATGCTCAGCGTATTCGAAGCTGGGATCTCCCAGCTTCCGGGATTCACTGCCCCCATTTACGCAGCGTGAGGCCGGAGCAAATTCTTGGAAACCAGGGGCGCAATTCTCCAGAAAGATTTCTAAGTGTTGTAGTGAGCAGAACCTGCTGTGAACTTCCCGGTGCTCAGTCCAGCGAGGCCGGCAATTTCTATTCAATGTTAATTGGTCCACCTAACGAGGCCTCACGGTCTTCCAGCTGCAAATGAAGGGCCACCAGCCAATTCGCCGGCACTGCGCTTGCCAGCCCCCTGCTAACAAAGTCGAGCAGCACTTAAACAGCTCTTGCCAGCAATCCCCAGCCAGCTGACAACAACATCACCCAGGACACTGGCCCCAAGATTCGGGGATGCAGATCTGCCCAATGGAGGCACCATCGGGAGAGTGGGGAATTGTTACACATAATAAATACTCTTGTGCAAAACCATTATGATGCCTCTGTCACTTTCTTCCGCAGTGCTCCCCGGGCACACCGCATGCAGGTGATGGATGTGAGCGAGCAGTCAGCAAACAGGCAGTGGTCAGCAGCGCCGGCCCTAGGGTTGCTGGCGCCCCGGGCAAGCTGAACTTCGGTGCCCTTGGGGGGGGCGGGGGCGAGGGGGGGCGGGGGCGAGGGGGGGCGGGGGCGAGGGGGGGTGGGGCGGGGGGGGGGCGGGGGGGGGGGGGGGGATGGGCGGGGGGGCGGGGCCGAGGGGCGGGGGTAGGGGCCGAGGGGCGGGGTGGTGGGGCGGGGCCGAGGGGCGGGGTGGCGGGGCGGGAGGGGCGGGGTGGCGTGGCGGGGCGTAGGGGGCGGACCTGAGGGGGGGCGGACCCGAGGGGGGGGGCGGGGGGGCGGACCCGAGGGGCGGGCGGGGGGGGGGCGGACCCGAGGGGGGGCGGGGGGGCGGACCCGAGGGGGGGGCGGGGGGGCGGACCCGAGGGGGGGCGGGGGGGCGGACCTGCGGGGGGGGGGGCGGACCCGAGGGGGGGCGGACCCGAGGGGGGGGGGCGGGGGGGGGACCGAGCGGGGGAGCGGACTGAGCGGGGGGGTCGCCCTGGGGGAGGGCGGCCACCGCGCATGCGCTGGTTGGCACCTGCCCAACTGCGCATGCGCGGGACCCGAGTCTCTGGCGCTCCCTAGCACATGGCGCCCCGGGCGACTGCCCGAGTTGCCGGTGCCTTGAGCCGGCCCTGGTGGTCAGAATAGATTGAGGAGCACTGGCGCTCAGCTCTCTGTGGGTTATCACCACGCCCCCTGCCCTCGATAGTGACCTGCCGACGGTGCTGACACAGTCCCAGCACCCTGGAGTGATGTCACACATACCCTGGGAGGGTGGGAAATGGGAGTGGTGGGTGACAGACCAGGCCAGCTCCCAAGTGAATTGGGAGGGTATGACGGCCTCCCTGGCCTTCGGGCTTGCCGGACTCTTGCCGCTGCTGCCTGTCCTGAAACTTCTGGCTAATCCTCCAGTCCAGTGTCGCCTCACCATCCTCAACGCCGTCCTCGTCCTCCTCCAACTCCTCGGAAGTGGCCCCAATTTCCTCATTACCAACCTCCAGCTCAATGCCCCGCTCCTGTGCGAGGTTGTGGAGGGCACAGCAGACCACCACAAAGCTGATGACCCTCTGGGGCTGTACTGCAATGCACTACCTGAGTGGAACTGCATCCTGAGGAGTCCGATGCACTGCTCAATCTTAGCCCGGATGGCTGCATGGGCCTCGTTGTACCTGGTCTCCGCTTCGGTCTCCAGCTTCCGTAGTGGCGTTATTAGTCAGGTCGTCAGCGAGTACCATTATCCCCCAAGAGCCAGTCGCCCATCCTGCGATGGTCCTCGAAAAGGCCGGGGATGACCAACTATAGCTCTCGTGCACACTCCCCAAGAAGCATCACACATGTGCATGATCTTAATCTGGTAGTCACACACAAGTTGCATGTTCAGGGAGTGAAACCCCTTTCTGTTCACGTAGGGCACTCCCAGATGGCCCATTGAGTACAGGGCAACCTACGTGCAGTCTATTAGCCCTGGACCTGGAGCATCCCGACGATGGTGGAGAAACCTGTTGTCCAGCATCTTGCTGGGCTTGGTCCATGTCAAAGATAATGTAGTTTTCCACCCGGGAAAGCAGGGCATCCGTGTGACCTGTCAGAAGCACCTGTGGGCTGTGGTCTGCAAGATGCCACTCAGGTCCCTGCTCAAGCCCTGGAATGATTCTGAGAGGTAAAAGTACAGTAACTTTGATGTCCACCAGGAACAGGTGGCCTCCTCCTCCATTCAGTGCCAAGTCCATGGCAAAAGTGCCGCACCATCTCTTTGTTGAGGCAGAGTCTCTTACGGCAGACGCTGTCCGTCACCTGTTCAAATGACCAGCGATGCCTATACACCTTAGGCTGTCACAGAACTCCCCCCTGGTTCCCTCCCTGGCCTGATGGATGACCGGGTCCTCAGGGAATGGGATTGGGTAGGGGACATGGTTCCCCGCCTCGAGCTACTGCTGACGCTGCTGCTGCCGCCATCTCCGGCGTCTGGCCACCCAGCTTAGCAGCAGCACCACTAGGGCATGTTCTGGGTCCAATATTACTGCCACAGCATTCAATATCTGCAAGGCATTGGGAGTGGCTATTAGACTGACAAACAATGGTGTCTCCCACCCCAGAATTTTCCGTTCCCCCATTGTTTCCACCACTCCTACCCAAAATCCCTGCCCACACACACCTGGCCACAGCGGGGCCCCCTCACTGGACCCCCGAGCCTATGCACCGGACACCCTCCCATAACGTCACCTGAACCGGGAGCTGGAACTGTCCCCATTGCACTCACCCACCCTCAAGCCGTGGATGTGTCCCCGGAGATGTGTCTCATTCCCTGGGTGTTCGGATAGTGGCCACTGCGTGTGTGGTGCTGCCTTCCGCATTGTTCAGGTACAGGGTCCAGGCATCAAGATGTGATTGGGGGTGCTAGGCAATGACTCCCATATGCTATATGGCCCACACACGGGAATCCACTTGGGTTGGGTGAAGTGCTCACTTAACCACGATCGCCAATTTCCTATCAACAATAGCCTCAGGTGTATGGCCAGAGACCTCGGCAGTCGGTGGGGCCTATGGCTGGTTGGTGAGGCAGACGGGCAGGGACAAGGGTTCCCCCCAGAATTGGTGCACATGATTCAGGGATAGGCATGGTGCTGTCATGAGCGGTTGCCCCTGGTTGCCCACCCTACCACCTCCCCGCACCCTCCCATGGCTACGCACCCCTAGCCGAGGGTCCCCCACTCCCTCCGAGCACTGCGGTGGCAAGCCCAGCACCCCCGGGCTCTTTGCCTGTGGGCAAAGATGGCTACTCACCTCCTTGACTCCCAACAGAAGCCCTTCCACCAGATTCATGTTTTTCAAAAGGAATACAAATCGGGGCCAGCGTGACCATTTGCTGAGGAGGCCGATGAATGAGGGGAGGGTGTTGGATATGGGGTGGCTCCCATCAATTGTATGGAAATAGGGCTTAAGTGGTGATAAGTGGTTTCTCGCCACGTTATGGCGAGATCCCAATTTCGCCCTACGGGAGCGGGCCGGTTGCATCCCAAACTGTTTGGGGCCTGGCACAGTTCTCGTTTTTGGCCGCTCCCACTGCTCACCGGCCTCGTTTCGCTCGAGCGAGCGCGCAATGGGGCCGGAGAATTGCGCTCTAGGACTATCCAGGAAGTCTCTGACACTTGTAACAGCTGCTGCTTTAACTTCTTTTGTCAGCAGATGTTCGGAAAGGGTAAGTGAAAATGCAGAGATTTTTCAACCTACTGCCTGGACTGCTCTTCAGCATTCAGACGGGTGTCTCTGTTTGGGGTGGGTGGTAGGGGGTGGGGAGGGTCTGATGGAGATCTCTGTTGGGAGTCTGATGGGGGTGTCTATTGGGGATCTGATGAGGAGGTCTCTGGTGGGGTTCTGATGTTCTAATGGGGTGTCGGATGGGGGTTCTCTGTTTGAATCGGATGGGGATCTATGTTGGGGGTCTGATGGGTGTCTCCGTTGGTGGTCTGATGTGGGGTCTTTTTTGGTGGTCTCATGGAGGTTCTGATGGGGATATAAGTTGGGTTTGATGGGTGTCTGAAGGGGGCTTGGGGGCTGGGAGCCAAGATTTGCATTGTAGGGGGGAGGGAGCCCTTTGATGGATTTTGGGGGGCACCTACCGTACATAGTTATCACCTTGACCCACCACAGGATGGGTCCACCTGTCAGAGCCACGGCTGAATAGACTTACACCACTCCACGCCCATGTGTTGAGGGCCAGAGCATCACGAGGCGTGGAGAAACGGGCTTCCAGCATCGGAAAGCCTGATGCTTGATTTTCTGCTGGGTTGGGAACCCCACTACCGTTGCAAGCGACGGAGAATCAACACCCAAGTGTGGGTGAATCGCACCAGAATAGCCAGCGGGATTTTCATCGGTTTTGCTGCCGGATGTGACACTTTTAGTCATTTTTTGGAAGAAATCCCCCCCTGTATATTCATTTTGCATTAGCAGGGTGCCCAAAGGCTCAACTTACTTCATTCCAACAGCATTTAACAAACTCTCTCCAACAAACTGGTAGGCAGTACCTTCACTTCCTTGCTACTGAATAATGGACTCATATTGGCCTGACTCTAGTGGCATATTCTGGCTACTTTTATATCATGACATCTGTGAAATCAATAATGTCATGAATTTACTTCATTCTGAGCAAGTGGTCTATGTGTGGCTGAATGGAAAGATAGCCAAATGAAAAAAATACCTCCTTTAAAATTTCGAGTACACAATTTGGTTTCCCAATTAAGGGGCAATGTAGTGTGGCCAACCTACCTACCCTCACATCTTTTGGGTTTTGGGGGTGAAACCCACGCAGACACAGGAAGAATGTGCAAACTTCACACAGGCAGTGACCCAGGGCCGGGCTCGAACCCGGGTTCTCAGCGGCATGAGGCGGCGGTGCTAACCACTGCACCACCGTGCCGCCCTTATAAAATACTATTTTTAAATGTATTGTTGTATTAAAGGTATTGTGGTGAATCACAATCCTAGTAATTCATACTGTTATATTGTATGTGTTGTGTCTCTGGTATATGAGCAGTTGCGCGGCTCTGCCCATAGGGGGAGATGAGGAGTTTGTACTGGGCTCCACCCTTGGCTGCACTCATGGTTCCGCCCATGGCTCCTCCCACTAACTGGAAGTATAAAGATCTGCAGTTGTGAGCCTGCTGCCAGTTCATCTCATCGCAGGCAGGCTCAGTTGTAAGACTATTAAAACCACTGTTCACTTCCAACCACGTGTCTTGTGAATTGATGGTCACATCAGGTATTATTAACTAATTTCCAATATAAAGTTGCAACATTAAAAAGTTTGTAAAGAAACACACATTAGCAAGGGAGAAAGGTGAACACTGCATGTTAAATAACCTATCACTTTTCAGACTTTACTCATTGTGTCAAAGAGCCGGCTTATAAATATTCTACATTTAAATATTTCAATATTTTAATGACATAAATAGAAAGTTATCATGCACAATTCTGGGATAAAATAATTTCATCACAGCAATGCCACACATGATATAGTCCAAAGACTGCAGCCCATAAGAAAATCATGACCAGAATTGGTTGCTGAATATAGAAACATAGAAAATAGAAACAGGAGTGCACCATAGAACCCGTGCAATGCATAAGGAGGCTAGTCGGCCCACCAAGTCTGTACAAACACCCAAAAGAGCACCCAAAACTAGGCCCACTCCCCCGCCCAATCCCCATAACCCCACCTAACTTTGGACACTAACGGATGATTTAGCACGATCAATCCACCTAATCTACACATCTTTGGACTATGGGAGGGAACCGGAGCACCCAGGGGAAACCCACGCAGACACGGGGGAAAGGTGAAAACTCCACACAGACAGTCATCCAATGTCTTAATTGAACCCGGGTCCCTGGTGATCTGATGCAGCAGTGCTAGCCATTGCGCGACTTGTGGTATTGTCCTAACTATCAGCATTACAAGGGTTAATGCAGTGTAGAGCGTAGCCACTAGAGGGAGGTGCAGATACAACTATATAAGGCAGTGACGCTAGACCTTAGGGGAGGAGTGTATGTGGGAGATAGCTACTGTAGGTCATAAGAGCAGATAGTGTGAGTAAGGTTAGATTATAGTTTTTACCAGTAGTGAGATTAGCAGTAGATGAGTGTAGTTTGGTGTTAATGATCAGTTGTGTATTCTTAAGGACTAAGTGTCGAATCCCAGTTTATTAGTGTAAATAAAATCATAGCTTTGTTTAAAACAGGCACCGGAATGTGGCGACTCGGGGCTTTTCACAGTAACTTCATTGGAAGCCTTCTTGTGACAATAAGCGATTTTCATTTCATTTCATTTTTCACTACGCCAACCATCCTGAAATAATAATCTTTATTGTCACAAGTAGGCTTACATTAACACAGGAATGAAGTTACTATGAAAAACCCCTAGTTGCCACATTCCAGCACCTGTTTGAGTACACAGAGGGAGAATTCAGAATGTCCAAATTATCTAATAGCACGTTTTTCGGGACTTGTGGGAGGAATCCGTAGGAAGCCCATGCAGACACAGGGAGAATGTGCAGACTCTACATGAACAGTGACCCAAGTTGGGAATCGAACCTGGGACCCTGATGCTGTGAAGCCATAGTGCTAACCACTATGCTACCGTGCTGCCTAAGCAACACAAAGAGCACCACAAGATACCAGGAGTCTATTCCTTAAAAGAAACAGCAATTACATTAGGTTAGAATAGCATTCGAGAATGAAGAAGCAATCCAGAAGCTGCAACTCAGAAAAAGATCTACGATAAAGACTGATCAGAAGTTGAAAAGTCTCAAGACGCCTGACCACTTCAAGACACATAGTAAACTATGGCAGAACTGGGCTTTTTTTAAGTAACAGTTTGAAGTTTTTATTTCTGCCTCCGCGCTTGAAAATGCATCAGACCAATGGAAAAAGCATTCCTACTAAATTTGGCTGAACCGCAAGCATTGGAGCTCTTTAATTCATTTAATTCAGGGCAAATGAGGATAAAAATAAATACAGCATGGTGTTTCAAAAGTTCGATACACACTGTAAGAAACAGGTGGATGAGACCTATGAGCGCTACATGTTTAGGAAAAGGCCGTCATTAAGGGGAGAGTCAGTAGATTCCTTCACCACAGCTCTTAAGTTCCCAGTGCAGTCCTGTAATTGTCCCTCTGCCTCCGAATCTATGCTGCGTGACCAAGTTGTGTTCAGAATAAATGACAAATGGTTACACGAGAAAATATTAAGAAGACCGGTGTTGCCAATTGAAGACGCTATAAATATGTGTAAGGCCAGCAAACTGGCATTGAGTGAACATGCTACATTTGGGGCTAAGGAAAAGAGCGTGAAATCGGGAAACGTGGCTGATGCCATTAATGCGCAGCAAAGTAAACTGCGTACAATTACCAGTGGCCATTTTGAAAGTGAAGTTGCGAGCATGATGGCGTGCACACGCCGTGGACACGCCCACAGTAAACAAATTGTCCAGTGAAAGGGAAACATTGTTCCAATTGTGGTAGACTGAACCACATCGCAGCACAGTGTCGTTTATCAGCAACTGTGCCAGCAACCAAATTTTAAAAAGTCCTACAGTGATTTCAGATGGATCCAAAGTATACAGAATGCAGAGAAAAAGTCCAATATCGTAATGGATAGAAAGGATTGCTCACCATATTCACATTCAGATACCTTCATGATAGAATTGATTTACTGGATTGATTTACTGTAGCGGAAGGAAAGACCAGTAAAAGCACTCTTAAAGATAATTAAGGAGTTGACTTACTCATTAGAAATAAATGGAGAATTGATCCATTTAAGATTGATACAGGAGCGCATGCAAATATTATCACATACCGAACTTTAAAGCAAGCAATTATAAAATCTCTGATAAAACAGTCCACCTGTAGGTTCACAGATTACAATGATAACCACTATACTACCATGCTGCCTAAGCAACACAAAGTGGTAATGCTGTCTCGTTGTGAAGAATGGGAAAATTGAGATACCCATCAACTTCGAGGTGGTAGCGGGTGAGAAATCGTCATTGGTTGGAGCCGATGCTTGTGAAAGATTGCAGCTAGTTGAAAGGATTCACTCAACCAGTACTTCAGATGACCAAGATGACGAGTCCAGGGAAGACTTACGTGTGGTGACTGACCTTTCCAAAGCTATCACTGATGCTGAAACATCAGAATACAGGGCAACCACTGATGCTGAAACATCAGAACCCGAGTCAGCCCAAAGAATGGAATCTGAAGCTCGTTTAAGTTCCGAGATACTAACTGTATCTAACCGCAAACTACAGACCATAAAAGCCGAAACTGAAAACGACTTGACGCTCCAGAAGGTTAAAAAATACATAAAAAAGGATGGCCTACTGGATGCAAATCAGCCTTTCGAGATATAAAAGATGATCTTGCTACAATTGATGGTGTCCTGCTCAAGAGAGACAGGATAGTGATGTCTGCCAGTTTACGTTTAGGGATGCTGCAGCAGATTCACGAGGGTCATCAAGGCATTGAAAAGTGTCATAGGCGAGCCAGACAATCGGAGTACTGGCTGGGAATAAACAGAGGTATCGACCAATATGTTTAAGCATGTATAATTTGTCAGATGCACCAGCCTTCACAGAGAAAAGAAACCAAGCAACAGAGGGAACTCGTTACTGGCCCATGAAACAAATTGGGCATGGACTTATTCTATTTTCAGGGTCATGACTACTTGATAGTCATAGACTATGGGCGGGATTCTCCCCTACCCGGCGGGCGTGGGATCCCGGTGCCAAGGAGTGGCGTGAACCACTCCAGCGTCGGGCCGCCCCAAAGGTGCGGAGTCAGGGGCTAGGCTGGTGCCAGAGTAGTTTACGCCGTGCCGGCCGGTGGGGAGGGGGCTTGGCACCATGCCAACTGCGCTGAAGGGCCTCCGCTGGCCAGCACGAGTTGGCACATGCGTGGGAGCGCCAGCGTGTGCTGGCATCATCCCAGTGCATGCGCAGGGGGGATCATCTCCGCGTCGGCCATGGCGGAGGACCACACCAGCCGACGTGGAGGAATAGAGTGCCCCCACGACACAGGCCCGCCTGCGGATCGGTGGGCCCCGATCACGGGCCAAGCCACCATGGGGGCAGCTCCCGGGTCCAGGTCCCCCCACCACCCCCCGAGGACCCCCAAGGCCGCCCGCACCAACAGGTCCCACCGGTAAGGACCTACTCTAATTTACGCCAGCAGGACCGGCAAAAATCGGGCGGCCACTTAGCCCATCCCGGGCCGGAGAATCGCTGGAGGGGCCGCTGCCAGCGGCCGCTGACTGGTGCGATTCCCGACCCTGCCAAATCTCCGGCGCCGGAGAATTTGGCAGCCGACGGGGGTGGGATTCACGCCGCCCCCCCGGCGGTTCTCCGACCTGGCGGGGGGTCGGAGAATCCTGCCCAAAAAATCCAACTTTCCAGAGGTAATGATGCTGAAGGATTCGACCGCCAAATCAGTGATTAAGGCAACAAAATCAATTTTTGCACGCCATGGGAGACCTCTTAACGTTGTCTCTGACAATGGTCTGTTGTTTCTCGAGTTGGGAGTCTACACATTTTGCAGAGCAATATAATTTCAACCAAGTGACATCTAGCCCATGTTATCCTCAGTCTAATGGAAAAGCAGAAAAACGAGTAGGGATAATTTAGAAGTTATTCCACAAAGCGAGTAAAGACATGTCATTTGCGTTGTTAGCATACTGAGAGATACCGTTATCAAGCGTCTCTCACCTGCTCAAATGTTGATGGAAGAAGGCTAAGAATCACTTCCAGAGATCATCAGTCAAGAAACTGATAATAAAGAGATACATGAAAGAATCACAACAACAAAAAGGAAGCAACAAGAGGTCTAGAATAAACATACCAAAACTCTGTCTGAACTCCAGGAAGGTTACTTTGTGAGAATTCAGAATCCAGAAAGAAGCTGGCAAAATGTTTCAAACGTTCTGAAACAGGTAGCACCTAGATTCTATTTAATATGAACAGAACAAGGATCGCTGCGTGTCAAGCATAAGGTTCAACCTCAACGTTCAAATGTTGTACCACATGATAAAATATTCAAGGACATTGCCTTTCCAGATCCTTACTTAGCGCAGGCACAGCTAGAAGATGTAGCAGAGCAATCCAAAACCTTAAACGTTCCATTGAGACGATCTACGAGAAGAAGACGACCGCCAAAGAGACTTAACTAATGATTGTCTAATGAACCTATACTCATCTAAGTGATGTAACAGTCATTACAAATTACTGCATTGTATGACAATGAGTTAGTGATAGTTACTAGCCATTAGTCAGAATTACACTAGAATTTAACCTGTCAACATTACAAGGGTTAATGTAGTGCCGAGAGTAGCCACTAGAGGGATCTGCAGATACAACTATATAAGACAGTGATGCTAGACCTCAGGGGAAGAGTGTATGCAGGAGATAGCTAGTGAAGGTCATAAGAGAAGATAGTGTAAGGTTAGATTATAGTTTATACCAGTAGTGAGATTAGCAGTAGATGAGTGTAGTTAGATGTTATTGATCAGTTGTGTATTCTTAAGGACTCTGTGTTGAATTCCAGTTTAGTAGTGTAAATAAAATCATTGCTTAAGTTAAAAGCTGTTCTGTGGTCTTTGTGAACACTACGCCAACCATCCTGAAATAAGAAACACAGAGAATACCACACGACTGTGCCCCCATCTCACCCAATAAACAATGGAAGCCGACATACAACCCTTCAAGCCTGCTCTATCATTCAACATGATCATGGCTGATCCTCTATTTCAATACTATACGCTTGCATTCTCCTCATACCCACTGACACCTGAGAAATCTATTTCCTTCTTTCAGTGACTTGGCCTCCACAGCGTGCTGTGGTAAAGAATTCCACAGGTTCACTATCCTCGGAGTGAAGCTGTTTCTCCTCATTTCAGTCCTAAACGGCCTACCCCATATCCTGAGACTGTGAGCCATTTTATAGACTCCCCCTCCCCACCCCCCTCCCATAAGTGGAAACAACATCCCTACATCCAGTCTGTCCAGCCCTGTCAGAATTTAATATATTTCAATTAGATACCCTCTCATTCTTCTAAACTCCAGTGAATACAGACCCAGTTGACCCAATTTCTCCACATACAACAATCCAATCATCCTCAGAATCAATGTGGTGAACCTTCGCTACTCTCCCTCTGTGGCAATATATCCTTTCTCAGATAAGGAGACCAAAACTGCACACAATACTCCAGGTGTAGTCTGAGCAAAGCTCTGTACAATATAACTAAGATACCACTGCTCCTGTACTCTTACAATGAAGACCAGTAAGCATATCCAGATAGTATTTCCAAATAAAACCATGTTTTGCAGTCCATACAAGTACCTTTATCAATATTCACAAAGATTAAAATAAAAGTTAAATAAAAATGAAATGATTCTGCGCTTAGCGAGCATGTTACTAATGAAAATATTCCTGAACAGTATTTTTGAAGAATCGATTCATTTAATTGTTTGTTTTGCATGTTGTTATTTTTTTAGCGGCAGTAATTCCAGAAAGTGTTTGTCAGAAATATCATAAAGTAGTTATAAAAGTTAAGAGATGCAAAAATAGACATTGGACCACTGGAAAATGTGGCTGGAAAAGTGGTCATAGGAAACAAAGAAATGGCAGGTGGACTGAATAGTTACTTTGCATCAGTCTTCACGGTGGAAAACACCAGTGAGATGCCAGAGCTCCAGGAGAACCAGGGGGCAGAGGTGAGTACAGTGACCATTACTAAGGAGACTATTCTGAGGAAACTGAAAGGTCTGAAGGTGGATAAGTCACCTGGACTGGTTGGACTACACCACACGGTCCTAAAAGAGATAGCTGAGGAAATTGTGGAGGCATTCATGAGGATCTTTCCGGAATCACTGGAGGCAGGAAGGGTCCCAGAAGACTGGAAAGTGGCTAATGTAACACCATTATTTAAGAAGGGAGGGAGGCAGAAGACGGGAAATTATAGGCCGGTTAGCCTGACTTTGGTCATTGGTAAGATTTTAGAGTCTGTTATTAAAGATGAGATTGCGAAAAACTTGGAAGTGCATGGTAAAATAGGACTGAGTCAGCACGGCTTTGTCAAAGGGAGGTCGTGTCTGACAAATCTGTTAGAGTTCTTTGAGGAGGTAACAAGGAAGTTAGACAAAGGAGAACCGGTGGACGTGATTTATTTAGATTTCCAGAAGGCCTTTGACAAGGTTTCCAGAAAGCCTTTGACAACTGTTAAATAAGTTAAAAGTCCATGGTGGTAAGGGTAAGATCCTGGCATGGATAGAGGATTGGCTGACTGGCAGAAGGCAGAGAGTGGGGATAAAGGGGTATTTTTCAGGATGGCATCCAGTGACTAGTAGTGTGCTTCAGGGGTCTGTGCTGGGACTACAACTTTTCACAATATACATTAATGACCTGGAAGAAGGAACTGAAGGCACTGTTGCTAAGTTTGCAGAGGAGGTTATGTACTTTGGAAGGAGGAATTTAAGCATAGACTATTTTCTAAATGGGGACATGTTTAGGAAATCAGAAGCACAAAGGGACTTGGAAGTCCTCGTTCATGATTCTCTGAAGGTTAATGTGTCGGTTCATTCGGCAGTTAAGAAGGCAAATGAAATGTTAGCATTCATGTCAAGAAGGCTAGAATACAAGACGTACTTCTAATGCTGTCTAAGGCTCTGGTCAGACCCCATTTGGAGTATTGTGAACAGTTTTGGGCTCCGCATCTAAGGAAGAATGTGCTGTCCTTGGAAAGGGTCCAGAGGAGGTTCACAAGAATGATCCCTGGAATGAAGAACTTGTCGTCTGAGGAACGGTTAAGGACTCTGGGCCTGTACTTGTTGGAGTTTAGAAGGATGAGGGGGGATCTTATTGAAACTTACAGGATACTGCGAGGCCTGTATAGAGTGGACATAGAGATGATGTTTCCACTTGTAGGAAAAACTAGAAGCAGAGGACACCATCTTAGACTAAAGGGACGATCCTTCAGAACAGAGATGAGGAGGAATTTCTTCAGCCAGAGGGTGATGAATCTGTGGAACTCTTTGCCGCAGAAGGCTGTGGAGGCCAAATCACTGAGTGTCTTTAAGACGGAGATAGATAGGTTCTTGATTAATAAGGGATCAGGGGTTATGGGGAGAAGGCAGGAGAATGGGGATGAGAAAAATATTAGCCATGATTGAATGGCGGAGCAGACTCAATGGGCTAAGTGGCCTAATTCTGCTTCTATGCCTTATTGTCTTATGGTCTTAGCTGTGATAATTTTCCTCCTTGATTCAGTCAACCACAGCCTGAATAAAAAACGTGCCGAGCAAAACGCAAAGCAAAATACTGCAGTTGCTGGAAATTTGAAATATAAATGGAAAATGCTGGAAACACTCAGCAGGTTAGGCAGCATCAATGGAAAAGACGGAAGCAGGATATTCTGAACAATGGTTTTGAACCTGAACTGTTCCATCTGTGTGTTCCCAGCATTATCCATTTTAATTTAGCAAAACACATTCTGTTATGGAGGGGGGTCTTATCACAAGTATACAATGTGCAAGAAATGCAATGACATGTTAAAATGGGGTTTGCTTCATTATATCATTCTTTGATCAGCACATGATGGGGTTCATCCAGCATTTTCATTAAGAAAGCATCCCTTTAATTGCATAAAAGGAGAAGTGCAAAAGAATTGAATATCGTAAATATCAACCGGCATAAGCTTCATAAATGTGAAAGAACACAAAAATATGTTGCTACTTACTCTTTCATTGGTATCCTTCTGTTCACCTAGAATTGATCATACATTTTATGAAACAATGAACATTCAGTTGCTTAGGTTTAATAAAACACAAAAGTACTGAACTGATAAATTCAACAACTGACAGGCTGATAAAACACAAAACAAATTCATACAAGCAAACAATTCATATTCTATCAAAATCATACTCCTACTTAAGTCAAAGCATACAAATTCAGCAACCCGTGCTACACAGAATTGGAATATTTTTTATATTCAATGGAAATACATGGGGCTGGACTCTCCATCGGCGGGAACCTCCACTTCACTGGCAGAGCACTCACGCCCAGGGATTTCCCGACGAAGGTGCCCACAATGGAAAACCCTATTGGCCAGCTGCCGGGATGGAGGATCCCGGTGCCGGCGGGGGCACTCTGTGCTGGAAAACAGGTACGACGGGAAAGAGAATCCCGCCCATGGTCCCTGGTGAAAATTTGAACATTGCAAGGCTGTTGGATTTTATTTTCTTCTATATGTAATGGGGACAGGCGAGGGAGTTCCTTTTCTTAATGTTCCTCAATATTTATCCTGGAGGGGGGCTACCTCGCTAGCAGCAAGGTTTTTAGCTAGTGATCGGGAGTGTGGTGGGGGGAGGGGCTGCGGCCTGTTGGACCTGTTTAGACATGGTTCAATGAGTCCAACTTCTTTGGTGGGACTCTTTTCCCCAGTTCATAAGGAGTACTCCAAAATAGGCATCTTTTAATGGGCAACTTTTGATAGCCAATGGGGTTTCCCATTGTGGGCACCCAATGCCATCAGGAAATCTGTGGGCGTGAGTGCTCTGCGGTGAAGCGGACGATCCCATCAACAAAGAATCCAGCCCCATGTATTTCCATTGAATATTAAAAATATTCCAATTCTGTGCAGCATGGTGTATTTAATTTTTCCTAGGATGAAGAAAGCAGAATATTCAACTATAGCCATTTCAGACCATGCCCTGCACTTGGTAGACTTGGTTTTACAGGTTGGTCCTATTCAACGTCCGGTAGGATATTGGACACTGGGCTATTGGCAGATATAGGGGTTTGTGGGAGAATTTCTGAGGCTATAGATGAGTATGTTGGGTTCAATGGGAACGGGTCTATCTCTCCTTCCACACTGTGGGAGACCTTGAGAGCGGTTATCAGAGGGGTGATTATATCATACATGGCACACATGAATAGGAAGGTAAGAGAAGCTAGTTGACAATATTCTGGAGGTGGACTCCAGGACTGCCCTGGAGCTCTTGCCAAATAGGAAGAAACTACAGACGCAGTTTGATCTGTTGTGTATGGGTAAGGTGATACGCTAACTGCGGCATTCGAGGGGGTCATTTATGAATATCAGGAGACGGCTAACCGTCTCCTGTCTCACCAGTTGAGGCACCAGGTGGACTCATGGGAAATCATTCAGGTCAGGAATTTGAGCTGTAAGCTGAAGTCCACCACAGATAGAGTAAGTGGCTTGTTTGAGGATTTCTATAAGAACCTTTACTGGTTGAAGCCGCCAGAGGGGGGTTTAGAGATGCCAGCATTTTTGAAGGGTCTGGAATTCCCTGTGGTGGGGGAGGATGGTTTGTGGGTGGGGGGGGTGTGTGGGATGGGATTGTGTTCCCTTTTGTATTTTTTTCATGTTTGATGTTTCAAGGGGTTTATAAAAATATGTATGTTTTGTATGATTTTGTAAAATTGAAGCCTTTAATAAAAACATTTTCTTTCAAGAATACTTGTTATGTTTTATGTAGATTGATATAGATGAGCATCAAATTCAAGACATCATGCTGGGTCAGTGAGCCACATCCCCCACTATTCTCCAAAAGATAAAATACCACATATGGGTGTGAAAATGTGCTAACAACAAGTGTACCTACTTCTTCTAAATGACTGCAATGTTGACCTGAGTTGTTCCTAAACTGCTCCCTTCTCCTATGCACTGCCTGTGGCTTCAAAACTCAGCAGGGGAAACAGGCAACTTTGTCAACAAATCCGTGGTCCACCAGCCTGGTCTTCTTAATGGCCCTTTTAGAGGGGCAGCTGCACTTAACAATGTTGCTTGCATATAAATTGTCAAACTGACAAGGCCTTGTATGGACACTTGTTTGACATAACTTAACTGAATTTAAATACTTGAGCAAATGTTACATAAGTATGCTTTGTAAGGCCAAAGCAAAACCAACTAAAAGCTGCACGTTGCTTTTCCACAAACAATATTGGACTGTGAAGAAGAAGATACTTTGAGGCCATGGAATGTTTAGCCAGAGGCTCAGTGTGGTAAAATTACAGCAGCCACATTTCAAAGTAGTATTAACCTTAATCAAACTTTATGTTTCAATAAGTATGATAAAAAAAATACAGGATATGATGAACCTGGTGACAGAAGTATGTTTTAGAAGGTTTGAAAACTTTGCCACCAGGGTTAACAAATGCCAGCTCAACTGACGTACGATTTAGATATAGATTTATTGTCACATGTACCGAGGTACATTGAAAAGTATCGTTCAGCGTAAAGTCCAGTCAGATCGTACCATACATGAAAAACATAGGACAAGTGATAGACATGGACATCGGGTGAAAATATGGAGTGTAATGTTACACAGTAGAGAAGATCAGTGAAGAGATCAGTTCAGTCCATAAGAGGGCCATTCAGGAGTCTGGTAACAGCAAGAAAGAAGCTGTTTTTGAATCTACTAGTGGGTGTTCTTAGACTTTTCTACCTTCTGCCCGATGGAAGAGGTTGGAAGACAGAGTACCCCGGATGGGAGGATTTTGCTGCCCGCTTTCCAAAACCAGTGGGATATATAGACAGAGTCAATGGATGGGAGGCAGGTTCGTGAGATTAACTGGGCTGTGTTCGCAACTCTGTAGTTTCTTACGGTCTTGGACCAAGCAGTTGCCTTACCAAGCTGTGATGTTGCCAGATAGAATGTTTTTTATGGTTCGTCTGTAAAAATTGTTGAGAGTCAATGTGGACATGCTGAATGTCCTTAGTTTCCTGAGGAAGTATAGGCGTTGTTGTATTTTCTTGGTTGTAGTGTCGACATGGGTGGACCAGGACAGATAGTTGGCGATGTGTACACCTAGGAATTTGAAGCTGTCAACCATCTCCACCTTGGCACCATTGATGCAGACAGGAGTGTGTACGGTACTTCACTTCCTGAAGTCGATGACCAGCAGCTTAGTTTGCTGACATTGAGGAAGAGATTCTTGTCATTGCACCATATCACTAGGTTCTCTAACTCCCTCCTGTACTCTAACTCATTGTTGTTTGAGATCTGACCCACCACGGTCGTGGCATCAGTAAACCTTCAACTTGTGAATTTTGTTTTTTACGTCGACATTAAGCTCACATGCTCTTAAAAACAAGATTTTGTTACTATTGTAATCTCTTAACAATACCGTCTGTTAACTATTTTTGGTTCAATTCACAGCTTTTTTATATCGGACAGGTTGATGACGTTGGCCTTCGCACCGTTGTCAAACTTAACTGTTGTCACTGCGCCATTTATATTTCATGGCACTGTCCATTTATCCTTATGATTATTTGCCTTCAATTCACTATTGTTGCAGATTTGTACAAATACATTATTATTTGGTATGACTTGAGTCTCCTTGTCTTCGCTGGAGATCATGTCTACAAAGAGTGTGTCCTCTGAACACACTTCATCAATAGCGCTGATACTCTTTGGTTGTTCAGGCTTTCTCCTGGAATAACATTGGGCTGCAAAATTATTTCTGCCATTACTGTTGACCATGTGTTTTCCATAAGCAGATACGATGGTAGTCTTCTTGAAGCATGTGGGAACCTCAGAACGGAGTAAGGAGTGGTTGAAGATGTCCGTGCTCACATCCGCCAGCTGGTCCACACAAGAACTTAGTACATGACCAGGGACTCTGTCAGGACCCGTTGCTTTCCGTAGGTTCACTTTCAAGAATGCCAATCTGACTTCTGAAGCTGTGACTGTGCTTATGGGTGTGTGTGAGGCTGTTGGGACAGTTGACAACTGTTTGTTGGTTTTCTGCTCGAAACAAGCATAGAATGCGTTGAGTTCATTGGGAGAGATGCTCTGTTGCCAGTGGTTCTACTCTGCTTTGTCTTGTAGCTAGTTATATTGATTAAGCCTTGCCACAACTGATGAGAGTCCGTGTCATTCGTCTGTGACTGTAGCTTAATTTGGTATTGGCTCTTGGCATCCCTGATAGCTTTGCAGAGGTTGTCCCTACATTTCTTGTATAGGTCAGAGTTGCATGTCTTGAACGCCTCAGACCTGAACTTCAGTCGGGAGTGAATCTCCCGATTAAACCATGGTTATTGGTTGGGGAACGCACGTAGTACGTTCTTTGGCATGCAATCTTCTACACACTTGCTGAAGAAATCTGTGACGATGGTGGCATACACACTTAGGTTGGCCGATGAGTTCTTGAATAGGGACCAGTCCACTGAGACCAAGCAGTCGCATAGGAGCACTTCCATTGCCTTGGGCCAGCATAGCATGACCTTCTTAACCTGATGCTCATGCTTAAGTATCTGCTTATTTGCCGAGAGAAGGAAAAATGGGCGCGATTCTCCGCAAATGCAGAGAGTCGTAAAGGCTGCCATGAAACTGGCCGTGTTTCACGGCAGCCTCCGCGCCCCCTCCCGGGACCCGATTCTTCCCCCTGGTTGGGGCTTGGCTAGGAGCGCGGCCCCGCGAAGCACGGCATCGCAGGCTTAGCGACCGTCGCTAAGCCCGCGAGCCAAGGGTCACAGCGGCTGACGCACATGATGACGTCAGCCGCGCATGCGCAGATTGGACGGCTCCAACCCGCGCATGCGCAAATGACGTCATCACGTACATGCGTCAAACCCAAGCATGCGCGGGCCGTCATGCCCCTCAGCCGCCCCGCGGACTGATCCTGCGGGGCGGCGGAGGAACAAAGAGTGCGCGGGTTTCGGACCCGCTGCCCGCGATCGATAGCGGGAGGTCGATAGCGGGAGGTCGGGAAAAATGTCGGGAAAGCCCTCCCGCTATTCTCCGACCCGTCATGGGCAGCGGAGAATCGCGCCCAATGTCTTTTGGACCAATTTTCTGAAGTGCAGTTAGGGGATGGATTGGTAGGTGCCCTTGATGTTTGTGTAGCAGTGGTAAAGGATGTGAGGCCCCTAGTAGGACAGGTGATGTGTTGGTGGAATGTTGGTGGTACACTCTTGAGGTTGGCCTGTGGAAGTCCCCGGCCAGGATGAACAAGGGTATTCTGTTTGACTGTTATATATGGCGGTGTACAATTCATCAAGAGCCTCCTTCACTTCCGCCTAGGGATCACCATGACGGTGGCAGAAGTGAACTCCCATGGAAGATAGTATGAGTGGCATTTCACAGTCAGGTATTCCAGGTCCGGGCAGCAGTAGTTTGCCAGGGTCGCCACGTCTGAGCACCACCGAAGTTCAGGAGTAGTTGATGAGGAGGCAAACCCCTCCAACATTCGCTTTGCCCGATGACGCGGTGCGGGCCATCCGATGAACTGCGAAGCAATCCGGTTGTATGGCCAGTGAGGCAGGAATGAGCCATGTCTCTGAAACAGAGCACACAACAATCTCTCACTTCTCTCTGAGAGGTAAGTCTAGCGTTAACTCATCCAGCTTGTTTTCGATCACTTGGACGTTTGCCAGGAGTATTCTGCAGAGAGGAGATTTGAAACCGCATTGTTTTAGTTGTGCAAAGTTTGGTTTTGAAAGCTGTAGGAAACTGATACAAGCTGACACAGATGTCAGGGTTTATGTTTTTTTTGAAATGCCCAGAAATTCAGTTACGTGTGTTTTTCTGTGCTTTCTACTATCAGATAAACTGTTTCTCGTCAATTAGCTGTGCAAAATAGGAACGTAGGACTTAGGTTCAGGAGGAGGCCATTCAACCCATCAGACCTGTTCCACCATTCAATAAGATCATGGCTGATCTGGTTGTGGTCTGAACTCCACTTTTCCCCCCAATGACCCTTGCCTATCAAATGTTTGTCTAACTCTGCCTTTAATAAATTCAATGACCCAGCCTCAACTGCTTTCTCAGGAAGAGAATTCCACATACTATTGATGCTATGAAAAATCAAATCCTACTCTTTGCCGCCTTGAAGGGAGTCCTCTTATTCTTAAACTACGTCCCTGGTTCTAGTTTCTCCCACAAGTGGAAGCATTCTCCCAGTATTTATGCTGTAAAATCCCCTCAGGATTGCATATATTTCAATAAGATCACTTCTCATTCCTCTAAATTCTAATAGATCCAACCCATCCAACCTTTTTCCATAAGATAAGACTCATCACAGGAATGAGTGTAGTGGACCCTCTACGTATGGCCTCTAATGCAATTATATATTTTTCAATTAAAGAGACCAAAGTAGTACAAGTATTCCAGATGTGGTCTCACACATCTGTGCCTTGTAGCACTTCAGTGAAACTTCCCTATTTTAAGTTCCAGTCCCATAGAATCCCTACAGTGCAGAAGAAGGCCATTTGGCCTATTGGGTCTGTACCAGCCCTCCAAAAGAGCACCCTACCCCGGTCCACGTCCCTCCCATATACCCGTAACTGCATAACCCCACCTAACCTGCACAACTTTGGACTGTGGGAGAAAACCGGACCGCCCGGAGGAAACCCACGCAGGGGGAGAATGAGCATTTCCCACACGGACAGGCTGGAATCAAACACATGCTGTGAGACAGCAATGCTCACCACTGTGCCACCGTGTCACCCTTTTAAGTAATTTCTGTGACACTCCACATGTTATACAAAGCCAACCCAAGAAAGACCCATTTATCCCTATTCTCTGCTTCCTGTTACCTAACTATTCCTTTATCCATGCTAATATATTAACCATTACACAATTTAATATTATCTTCTGCAGTAACCTTTGATGTTGCACCTTATAAAATGCATTCTGGTAATCCAAGTACACATCTGCAGATTGTTTGCTCCTTTCTGAAAACAATTCTAATAAATTAGTTAAACACAATTACCTTTCACATACCTAAGGTGGCTTTACCTGGTTACATTAGAATAATGGGTTATAGAAATTTCCCTATGACAGATGTTAGGCCAACTGACTTGTAGTTTCCTGTTTACTCTCCTGTTAGGAATTTGGGAAATTAACGAGGTCAACAGTGAATTTGAGATGAAAATGAAGTAACAGACAAGTAACAAGATTGGAGCTGTCTCGAGGAATAATGAGATTTGATTTGCCCAGTAACACGATTATCAGGCCACGAGAGATATTGAGGTGTGAAAAACTGTTTACTACTGGGGTTATACACCTGATGACTTCTAATGGCAAGGAATTTGAGAAATGTAGACAGACAAATCCATAGCATGCGATATCAAAGATATGGAACAATATAACCCTCTTTGGGGTAACAGGCTAGTTTTTCATCCAACAGTTAGAGGTCAGTTCAATTTATGATCTGTGCGATGCAATCCTGTTTAATCTAACATTGAAAGTCATGACAGATTGCAGATATTCTTCTCTAGAAGATGCAGTTTTGTGTCATTGCTGAACCAGGAATAGACGTTTTCTCAGAATTGTTTCACCTATCAAGGGATATTCATTGTCATGCAGCAGCCACCTATCCAGCCGATCTGGAGCGATGAAAAGCCTTGGAAAATGGGATTGTCACAGTATGTATGCATCAGGCCAGGGTACCATGCACAGACATACGGAATTTGGGTTTTGTGGTCACATATTATTGACATGTTCATCGAGTGGTAAGCCATTCTATTCACGAAGGCACCCAGCTGTCTCACCGGTGCCGTGATGGCCACGAGTGCAGTCCATGGCACCCTGGATTCAGGACAATCCAGCAATAGCTACAAAACCTCTGGTTCATTCAGCCTGGCTGCCTTTGTCCTCCAGTGATGAATGAATGTGAGGATCCATCTGAACAGAGCATCAGAAATGAGCTTGATGCAGGTATCAACAGTTGATTGCAACATACCACACAGACATTTCGGGTGGGTTTGCCAGGTGCTCCCATCTGATTTTTGGATGAGATCCAGCCCGCTATTCACCCACCCTTGGTCATCTTTTTGGAGCTTGGGCAGTTTCTCACCGGTCAAGCCCACACCTCGAAATTTTTCTGCAGTGGGGCACTAAACTCTCCTGCCAGAGCAGCTCCTCAGAGATCAGGGCGCCATTTTGAAAGGGTGCTCTGATCTCAAAGTGAGTTTGAGGGTCCCCCACATTCCGCACCCACAAACAATGCGAAACTCTCCCACCGAAAACATGGGCAACCCCCTCGACCCTGAGGGGCAACCTCCTCACCACCCCCCCACAATAAAAATTAATGAGAGAACTCCCCCACCCCCCCAGGCATGAGGGTGACCCTGTTCTACACTTATCCATTCATCTTTGTGGACATCAGGCATACCTCCCCCCTGCCCCCCCCCCCCCCCCCCCCCCCGTGCCCCCCCCCCCCCCCCCCAATTAAGCATATCCTGCTATGGAGTCGCTTTGGGCCCTAACACCTTTATGCCCTCCCCCTATACAGATTCCCTCCCTATTGAGTCTCCTCCCTCATTCAAAATCGTGCCCAGGGCAGCACGGTGCACAGTAGTTAACACTGTTGCTTCACAGCTCCAAGGTCCCAAGTTCGATTTCGGCTTGGGTCACTGTCTGTGTGGAGTCGGCACAAAATTCCTGTGTCTGCATGGGGTTTTCTCTGGGTTCTCCGGTTTTCTCTCACACGTCCCGAAAGACGTGCTATTAGGTATTTTGGACATTCTGAATTTTACCTCTGTGTAACCGAACAGGTGCCGGAATGTGGCGACTCAGGGTTTTTCACAGTAACTTCATTGCAGTGTTAATATAAGCCTACTTGTGGCAATAAAGATTATTATATTGTATATTATATATTATATTAGATCCCATGCTGACCCCTGGAAGGTTCTGGATGTAAATGAATTGAACGCTACCATGACGTTCAGAGCCACTGGCACTGGATAGCACACCGTTGGAGGGGATCTCTGGCCCAATCATCTGGCATATTAATTTCATGGTGTAGAGAGATAGAGCTTCCTGTGGCACAGAACATCTGACATGTTGAGGGAGCTGGATCACTGCCTGTACATTCTGGCAGTAGGACAGTGGCATCATCTGAGTCCCCTTCTCTCCCTGCTGGTGCTACACCCGCTGTCATAGAAACATAGAAAATAGGAGCGGGAGGAAGCGATTTGGCCTTCGAGCTGTTCATTATGATCATGGCTGACCACTCTCTGGGTGGAGAAATTTCTCATCACCTCTGTCCTAAATGACCCTCAGACTGTGACCCCTGGTTCTGGACACACTCACTATCAGGAATATCCTTCTTGCATCTACCCTGTCTAGCCCTGTTATAATTTCTATGTGATCCCTCCTTATTCTTGTGAACTCCAGCAAATACAATCATAACCCACTCAATCTCCCCTCATACATCTCTACTGCCATCAGAGGAATCAGCCTGGTAAACTTTCTCTGCACTCCCGCTAGAGCAAGAATATTCTTTCTCAGATAAGAAACCACAACTGCACACAATATTCCAGATGTGGCCTCATCAAGGCCTGTACAATTGCAGCAAGCCATCTCTGCTTCTGCAGTGGAATCCTCTGGCCACAAAGCTAAAATACCATTTACCTTCTTTACTGCCTGTTGCATCTGCGTGCTTACCTTCAGTGACTGATGTACAAGGACACCCATATCTTGTGACATATTCCTCTCTCCTAATTTATGGCTATTCAGATAATATGCCTTCCCATTTTTGTCACCAAATTGGATAACATCACATTTATCCACATTATTCTGCATCTTCCATCATTTACCCACTCGCTCAACTGGTCCAATTCACACTGAAGGATTTCTGCGTCCTCCTCACTGCTCACCCTCCCACTCAACCTGGTGTCATATGCAAATTTGGAGATTATACATTTCATTCCCTCATCTAAATCATTAATATATATTGTGAATAGCTTGAGTCTTAGTACGGATCCCTGCGGTACCCCATTTGGAAAAAGACACATTTATTCCTACTCTTTGTTTCCAGTTTTCGATACATCTCAAATGCATTACCCCTAAACCGATAAGCTTTAATTTTACAAGTGTTGCATTGTTTTCCAAGTGCTCGGTTATAAAATCTGTGATAATAGATTCTAGAATCAACGTCAGACTTACTGGTCTATAATTCACTGTTTTCTCTCGACCTCCCTTTTAAAATAGTGGGGTTACATTAGCTACCCTCCAAACTGTAGGAACTGTTCCAGAGTCTATAGAATCTTGGAAGAGGACCACCAATGCGCCCACTATTTCACGGGCCACTTCCTTAAGTACTTTGATTATCAGGCCCAGGGGATTTATTGACCTTCAGTCCCATCAGTTTCCCCAACGCTTTCTCTACATATGCTGATCTCTTCAGGTCCTTCCTCTCATTAAACATTGTTTTCCTCAACATTTCTGGTACCTTATTTCTGTCCTTTGTGAAGACAGAACCAAAGTATGTATTTAGTTGATCAGCCATTTCTTTGTTCCCCATTATAAATTCCCCTGTTTCTGAGCGCAAGTGGCCTATATTTGTCTTCACCAATCCATTTTTCTTTGCATACCTATAGAAACCTTTACAAACAGTTTTAATGTTCCCCGCAAGCTTACTCCCGTACTCTATTTTTCCCTTCTTAATCAATTTCTTAGTCCTCCTTTGCTGAATTCTAAACTGCTCCCAATCCTCAGGTCTGCTGTTTTCCTTTGCCAATTTGTATGCTCCTTCCTTGAATTTAATACTATCTCTAATTTCCCTTGTAAGTTTGGCCACCTTTTCTGTTTTATATTTGCGCAAGACAGGAACAAACAGTTGCTGCAGTTCCTCCATTCATCTATGCACTCCTTGAATCTTTGCCATCGCCTATCCACCGTCATTTCTTTAAATAACATTTCCCAATTATCATAGCCAGCTCGCACCTCATATCATAGTAGCTTCCTTTATTAAGATTCAGAATCAACTAAATAACTCTCCACCTTGATGAAGTTTTTTCATCATGTTATGGCCGCTCATCCCCAAGGGGTCTCACACAACTAGATTGCTAATTATTCCTTTCTCATTGCACAATACCTAGTCTTGGATGCACGTTTCACTCATTGGGTCGTCAAGGTATTAGTCCAGAAAACGATCTTGTATACACTCCAGGAATTTATCCTCTATAGTATTGTGACTAATTTGATTTGCCCAATCTATATGCAGATTAAAATCACCCATAATTACAGATGCACCTCTCCTCCCAAATGTCTCTCCTGACAATGCAGCCTGCAGACACCTAGCCTCACCTTCCTTCTGCTCATCTCTTCTTCCTGAGCAGTGGGCCCCACAGTAGAGTACACATACCCCATTTGCTGAGATGCAGATTGCACAGCCCTGTGGACTTAAGGGCAGAAATGCTCCAAGAGATTTGACAAAACAAGACTCCTCAAAACAAAACTAACAAGGCAAATACTTCAGAAGAAATCACAGGAAATGGTATGGAATCTCAGCAATAAAGCAGCAGCAATTTGCCACCTGAACTCCAAATAACTTACGGAGTCAGTGCTCTGATCCTCTTTTATCCTGCCCTTGGTAAATGATGATAAATGTGAAAACACGGATTGGCCACCTGTCTGTGGTGCTGGTGCACCATGTGCTAAATTGTATGAATAACGTAATATTGGAGGCAATTAGGTTGTTAATGGGCTTAATTGCCTGTTTTATTATTGGCAGGCTCAAACGCACGTCCGCCGACTATAATTTCAAACAAGTGCACCATACATCAGGCACGTATCCAACATATTCTGGCCTAAGTCAAGACTGACAAAAAATACCTTGTCAACACTTCTGCATTTTCCATGTTTTCCATTCACAATTCCCAGACTCACTCTCTCGAGGACCATCATTCGCATTAGTCACACTTTTCCACTTTCGATACTTGGAAAACATCTTCCTATCTGTTTTTATATTACTAACTTTTTCTCATCTGCTTCTTTCGTCTTCTTTATTACTTCTTCAATCATTTTATACGGGTTTTAAAACCTACTACTAATCTTTGGAGATTGATATATTTTTTCAATTTGGTACTATCCTTAACTTTCTTATTCAGCTATTGATGATGCGACCTTCTCACTTATTTTTTTCCTCACTGGGATATATGTTCTCTGAAAGTTATTCAATATCCCCTTAACAGTCTGTCACCGCATGGTGCAACCGTCGCCTGGAATAAAGTGTCCAGGTAATTTCCCCCTTTCAGTACTTGGTGAACAGCTTCCTATCTGTTTTTATATTACTAATTAACTTTTTCTCATCCGTTTCAGATGGGACCCGAAAAATTGGAAAAGTGTGTGTCAGGTCAGCTACCTGGCACATTCAATTATGGGTAAATAACCACATCAGGGAACAATTTTTTTTGAGCATTTAAAATGGGGTTAAAAGTTTGGATCATTTGTTTCAGATGTTCCAAAGGCTGCTTTGAGCCTGTCAAAATAAGTTAGATTGACAGAATATGAAGAACATGGGAAAGCGAAACTGCTTCCTAATTCGCCAGCAGGGATTATAGAGCGTGGGCACATTGTGGTTGTTTTTTTTTTACTTTGTTTTTTTACATCTAAATTTGAAGTCACACTTGTATGTGTTCTGCATTACTGTCACTTTGAAGGATAATGGGGCAGCATGTCTATGGAGGAGATGGTATTGACACTTGCAGCGTACCATGGAAGCAGTTCTCCTGAGTAATTGGCAGCTAGAGTCCCCGGGTCTGCGGACACCATCAGCTATGTAATGACTGTCCCTCTGACTATGGAGCCGAGTGATTTACTTGATTTGTGCCACTTAACCAAAGACTTCAGAAGGATACTCCACAAATTTGAATTTGACTTGCTGACAGCTGGGGACCCCTCACTTCAATGTCTGATAGGTTTTGGAACAATTATGAAAATGGTAGGATATCCTTCATCATTTATCATAGAATTTACAGTGCAGAAGGAAGCCATTCGGCCCATCGTGTCTGCACCGGCTCTTGGAAAGAGCACCCTACCCAAGGTCAACACCTCCACCCTATCACCATAACCCAGTAACCCCAGCCAACACTAAGGGCAATTTTGGACACTAAGGGCAATTTATCATGGCCAATCCACCTAACCTGCACATCTTTGGACTGTGGGAGGAAACCGGAGCACCCAGAGGAAACCCACGCACACACAGGGAGGATGTGCAGACTCCGCACAGACAGTGACCCAAGCCGGAATTGAACCTGGGACCCTGGAGCTGTAAAGCAATTGTGCTATCCACAATGCTACCGTGCTGCCCACGATTTCTCCTTTTCTCTCAGCTCTTCCCATAATGCTGAAGTCCAACACATGTGTTTAGTGTTAAATGTTCAAAACCCAACATATTGCCACCTAAGTTCTAACAGTTGCAGTTAAATATTGACAATTTATAGTGAAACTGCTCTCAATGTAGCTGATATACATGCATTTGTATGGCGCCTTTAAGGTTACAAAACATTGCTCGACACTGCACTAATGATAGCAAGCAAAATATGGCACTAAAGCACATAAGAAAATATGCAGACAATTGAGAAAAAGCATGGACAAAAAGATTTTACTGAGTATTAAAATGAAGAGGAAGAGGTAGAGAGGTGAATGGTTTTATGTGTGGAATAGCAGAATTGAGGAGTAAGGCACAATGGCATAGTGGCTCCGTGGTTAGCACTGCTGCCTCACAGCACCATGGACACATTTACGAAGCACCATTTTGGAAAGTGGCATCATCGGAACAAATGCGACGGAGGCGAAGGAGTTGAGAGAAAGAGATGGAGTCCTTACAGGGTGCAGGGTGTGAAGAGCTGTAGTCCAGATAGCTGTGGGAGTCAGTGGGCTTGCAGTGGATATTAGTGGATAGTCTATTGCCGGAAATGGAGACAGATCAAGGAAGGGAAGGAAAGTGTCTGAGATTGTCCAGGTGAAAGTGATGGAGGGGTGGAAACCCCTCCCCCCACACCCACAGTTCATCCTCTGATGTTAGTTTCCCTGCTGTTTGACCTTTCACATCTTTTGTCCTCTCTGGGGACTGCCATTAATATTCTTTCTCCTTGGTATCTGTGGCCATTAGCACCCGGTTTCCCTGGGTTTCTGTGGCTATGACTCATCTTTCATTCTCACTCCACAGTATAAATATTTCCCACTTTCCCTGTCTGTTAGCTTTGACAAAGAGCCATCGGACTCAAAACGTTAGCTCTTTTCTCTCCCTACAGATGCTGCCAGATCAGGAAACATAGCTCATTCTGATGATGAACCATCAAACAACAAAGCTTTGATTGATGTTGAAACATCACAAAACATAGTTTTGGCTGATGCCGGACGTAACTGCAGAACACATAGCTTTGACTGATGATGAAACATCTGGGGTGGGATTCTCCTCCTCTAACCGGCGGGGCGGGCCGTACTGGTGCCGGAGAGTGGTGTGAACCACTCTGGCATCAGGCCGCTTCGAAGGAGCGGACTCCTCCACCCCTTCAGGGGCCAGGCCGGCATCGGCGGGGTGGGTGCCGCGCCAACCGGCGCGAGTTGGTGCATGCGCGGGAGTGCCAGCGTGTACTGGTGTCATCCCAGCGCATGCGCATGGGGGTTCTTCTCCACGCCAGCCATGGCGGACCGTTACACCGGCCGGCGCAGAGTGAAAGAGTGCCCCCACGGCACAGGCCCGCCCGCAGATCAGTGGGCCCCGATTGCAGGCCAGGCCACTGTGGGGGTTCCCTGGGGCTAGATCCCCTCCCCCCCCTCCCGAGGACTCCGCAGGCCACCCGCAGAGCCAGGTCCCGCCGGTAAGGACCTGGTATATTTCACGCCGGCGGGACCCGCCGAAAATGGGCGGCCACTCAGCCCATCGCGAGTCGGAGAATCGTCCGTGGGGGCTGCTGCCAACGGTCCCTGACCGGCACGGTGCGATTCCCGCCCCCATCGCAAAACCGCCGTCAGGGTGGCGGGGTGGGATTCACGCCTACCCCCGGCAATTCTCCGGCCCAGCGGGGGGTCGGAGAATCCCGGCCCTGGAAACTAACTACTACTGATGCTGAAACATCAGGAAACAGGGCAATCACTTATGCTTACACATCAGAACCTAAGTTAGTCTGAATAGAGGAATCGCAAGCTGAGATACTACCAGTAATTGCTCGCAAACTACAGACCATAAAAGCCGAAACGGAAAAGGACTCAATGCTCCAGAAGGTAAAACAATACAACAGGGAAGGATAGCCGGCTGGATCCAGATCACCCTTTTAAGACATAAGAGATGATCTGACTACAATAGATGGTGTCCTGCCAAAAGGAGACAGAATAGTGATACCTGCAAGTTTAGGTCAAGGGATTCTGCAGCAGATTCACGAGGGTCAAGGCATCGAGAAGTGTCGCAGGCGAGACAGACAATTGGCGTATGGGCCAGGAATAAACAGAGAGATTGATCATTATGTGCACGCATGTCCGACTTGTCAGATTCATCAACCTGCACAGAGCAAGGAATCTGTGTAACAAATGGCAATTGGGACCAGTCTGGGTCTCTCACAGCCATAAATGCTGCTGTGGAGAAACTATGAACCACATTACCACCAGCCGTAGAAATCCTTAAATAGCAAGGTACCACAGTTCATCAGTCCAGAAACTGATAACAAGAAGATAAGTGAAATAATCACTAAGACAAAGAAGAAGCAACAAGAGGTACACAACAGACATACCAGGCCTTTACCTGAGTTTCACAAAGCGAACTTTGTGAGGATTCAAGATCCAAAAGGTGGTTAGCCCAATCTTGCTGCAGATCTAAAACAGGTAACACCCAGATCCTACCTAGTGCAAACAGAACGAGGAGTGCTGTTCAGAACAGACGAGCGTTACTTCGTGTCCAGCACAACGTTCAAGCTCAACGGAAAACAGTTGTTCCACGAGACAACATAATTAAGGACATTGCCTTACAAGATCCAAGTTTAGCAATAACACAGATAGAGGATGGGCTAGAGCAATATAATGCCTTGAATATTCCACTGAGACGTTTCACCAGAAGAACACAACCTCCAGAGAGACTGAACTTGTGAATGTAATTTAACCATTCTCATCCAAGTGATGGAACTGTAATAATTTAAACAAATACTGTAATGTATGATAATAAGGTAGTGATAGTTAACATACAACATACAGTGCAGAAGGAGGCCATTCAGCCCATCAAGTCTACACTGACCCACTTAAGCCCTCACTTCCGCCCTATCCCCATAACCCAGAACCTAATCCCTCTTCCCCTTTGTTGGTCATTAAGGGTAATTTATCATGGCCAATTCGCCTAACCAGCACGTCTTTGGACTGTGGAAGGAAACCGGAGCACCCGGAAGAAACCCACGCAGACTCGGGGAGAACGTGCAAACTCCGCACAGACAGTGACCCAGTGGGGATTCGAACCTGGGACCCTGGCGCTCTGAAGCCACAGTGCTATCCACTTGTGCTACCATGCTGCCCAAAACAGTCATTACTAGTCATTTAGATAGCAATACTGTTGGAAGAGAGATAAAAGAAAATATCACAAACACTGTAATACTGATGATATTTTATTTTGCAAAGAAAGGGGATGTGGTATTATCATAACTATCAGCATTACAAGGGTTAATGTAGTACCATGAATAGCCACTTGAGGGAGCTGCAGATACTACTGTATAAAGCAGTGATGCTAAACCTTAGGGGAGGCATAAGCAGGAGACAGCTCAAGCGAGGTCATCAGAGCAGTTAGTATGAAAAGGTTAGATTAAAGTTGTACCAGTGAGTGAGATTAGCAGTAGGTGAGTATAGTTCGATGATATTGATCAATTCTGTATTCTAAAAGGTTGTTTAAATAAAAGCTATACTGTGGTCTTTGAGGAACACTACGCAATCCATCCTGAATAAGCAACACAAAGAACACCACACCCTATTTATTCTATTCCCTTCTGAATATCACCATTGAATTTGGTTCCACCGCCCGTTCAGGCACTTACGAGGCCCCGTGGACTTCATGCCGCAAATGATTGTCCCGCTGGCTGATTCACCGGGACCGCGCCAGCCAGCTTCCTGCTAACAAGGGGGAGCAGCACTTAAATCCATCCCACAGAACAAATCCTAGACAGCACGCAGCCATGTCACCGCGCAGATCTGCACCAGGATTCGGGGATGCAGACCTGGCCAGAATGTTGGATGTGGTGAAGTCCAGACGGGATGCCATGTTCCCCCGAGGGGCTCAGAGGGTCAACCAGAGGGCAGCAGGTGCTACCTGGGAGGAAGTGTCAGCAGTCGCCATCTTGAGGAGTGTCACCAGGAGGACCGGCACCCAGTGCCATAAGAAGATTATTGACCTTCACCTGGAATCTCCCCACCACCACCGACGACCATACGCCTGGCACCTCCCTCCCCTTCCCACCCTCCGCGGACGACCATGCACCTGGTACCACCCCCGCTCCCACCCTGTACCATACTGTGCCCCAGCCCACCCTTGTCCAGAAGTGGTGCACAGGCCTTCACCCTCCCACCCACCTGCTCCTCCCCTCCCCTCCCTAACCCCACGCTGCATGAAGAATGTGGCTCTCAATGTCCCTTCTGTGTCTCCACAGGAGATGTTGGCCCCATAACAGAAGGGAGAGGGCTGAGATGGCCGACAGGGTGCTGGACACCAGAGTCCTCACCCACCCTGTACGAGGAAAGGGCCCTGGAGGTCATGGAGTTTGCCGATGACAGATCAGTCACTGATGTAGAGGTTGGAGTATGGAGCAGTGGTGAGAATCCATCGGCCCTCATCCAGATGACCTGTCACATGTGAGATATTGACACCAGATAGAATGATCCTTCTCTCGCATTGGCCACCTGTCTGTTCCCCGCAGGATCACCATCCAATGGAGCCGGCCCATCTGGGGTGGTTTCCCCCCACATCAGGTGGAGGCAGGAATATTCATAGGGGTACAACAGTCAGAGACTGCTGGATCTCAAGACCTAGCTGGGTCCCAGTCAGATGCTGAGCCTCTGGGCTAGGTTTACCCGGAGCTGCTGCAGTCAATACGGTGCGGCAGTGAGATTCAGAGGGGGACGTCTTGGACACTCCAGCAGGTCCATAGCCGATTGCAGGGCACAGGGGATGGTGCCTGCGATGCATAGCACTGAGGCCAACAGTGCTAGGGTGGCAACCACAGTGCAAAGCCTGTGCATGATCTAAGCAACATAAGCTGTGGTGTCCAAGGCATGGTTCAGTCAGTGACAGCAATGGCTGAGGGCCTCAGCAGCAAATCCAAGTCGCTGGTGGATGTGTCCCAGTCCCAGGTGGACCATTCTGAGGCGCTGCGGATCATGTCCCACTCTCAGGTGGGCATCACCGAGACACTCCAGAGCATGTCCCAGTCACTGGGGAACATGTTCCAGTCTCAGGTGGACCTTGCCAGCACACTCCAGAGCATGTTCTGGTCACTAAGAAGCATCATTGAGGACGTTGATGCCATGGTGGAGACATAGGGGAGCCAGCAAGGCTGGCAAAGTCAGGTGGCGCAGGGGCACCTGGAGTTCAATCCAGCTGCTCCTCCATCCCGAGGTCATCTCCAGGTTCCTACCGCAACCGATGTGAAGGAAATGAAATGAAAATCGCTTACTGTCACGAGTAGGCTTCACTGAAGTTACTGTGAAAAGCCCCAGTCGCCACATTCTGGCGCCTGTTCGGGGAGGCAGGTACGGAATTGAACCGTGCTGCTGGCCTGCCTTGGTCTGCTTTAAAAGCCAGTGATTTAGCCCAGTGTGCTAAACCAGCCCCTGGATTCCAATCCAACATGCTCTGGAGTGTGCTGGCAATTCCCTAAGAGCCAACAGGCCATCTGGGGTGATCCTCGAAGAGGCCAGGGATCTCTGACTGCCCAGGATGTAGCTGTCATGCACACTCCCTGAGAAATGTGCGCATCTGTGCAGATCCGAAGCTGGTGGTTGCACATAAGTTGAACATTTAGGAAGTGGAAACTCGCTCAATTGATGAAGGGTGTAGCTTGTGAAATGCCACACAACTTCCCCGCTCGAGCCCTGGAATGGTCCTGGGGTGTAAAGGTTCAGGGCTACGGTGACCTTGACGGCCACAGGGAGCAGGTATCCTCCGCCTCGCAGTGGTACACAAGGACATGGCACAGGTGCCGCACCATCCTCTGGTTGAGGCGAAGCATCCTGAGGCCCACGCTGTCCATCATCTGCTCGAAAAATCAGCAATGTCTGTACACATTAAGCCATCATCAGCCTTCTCCTCTGTGTTCCTCCCTAGCCTGATGGGCGGCTTGGTCCTCAGGGTGTGGGGTGGAGCCCTGCACGTGGGACTCCACCTCGAGCCTCTGTCGATGCTGCTGTTGCCTTCTCCAGCGTCTAGCAGCCCAACCTGCCACCAGCACCATGATGGCAGCCTCCGCGGGATCCAAGATATCATCCATTGTGTAATATCTGTAGGAAATTGGAGAGGAGCCCTCCAGTCCCCCATGGCTCCCCCCGCCCTCCCCCCTCACATCCCCTGCCATCATTCAGGGTGCTATCGAATCCCCCTTGTCCATGCACCCCAGTCACAGTTGGAGCCCCTGGGTGCAGGCCCTGTACCTCAAACCACAGTGCCCCTGATCTCACTGCCCGGGATCAAAGCTGGCTGCTCACCTCCGTGGATTCCAGAAGCAACCATCCCACCAGGTTCACGTTTTTAAAAAGGAATATATACTCTTTGGTACCTGCATTACCGCATGCTGGGGAGGAATTTAGATAACGGGAGCCCGTTCGATAGGGGTCGTTCCCGCTATTTGAATGGAGATTGGCATTAATTGGTGATTATTGGTTTCTTGCCACGCCGCAGTAGAATTCAGTTCTTGCCAACAGGATTGGGCCAGTTAGATTGCAAAATGATTGTCGTCCTGCAAGATTCTCAATTTTAGCCTCCCCCTTCGATCTAATGGCTGTGTTGTGCTCTTGTCCAAGTGCAAAGCAGCTGTTGAAATGAAATTTGCTTATTGTCACAAGTAGGCTTCAAATTAAGTTACTGTGAAAAGTCCCTAGTCACCACATTCCGGCACCTGTTCGGGGAGGATGGTCCAGGTTAAACCATGCCTAAGAGCTTCTCAATGTTCAAAGTGAGTTTGCCATTACAAACAGATCTGCTCTCATATTACACTGCAATTGTCAATCTGCAACATTGAGGGACTGTTGTCAATATCACACGTGGAGACCACCAGGGAATGGACAAAACCAAACAACTCCTGAGGGAAGAGGTCTGGTTCCCAGGAATTGACCGCATGGTAGAACACAAAATCAATCAGTGTTTGCCTTGTCAAACAAGCACAATGTCAAATCCTTTCAAGTTGGCTGAACTACCTTAGGATTATGGATTGAAGTTAGTGTCAATCACACAGATTTTCCCCACTGCTGAACACCTACTTTTTCTCACTGGCAACAACAGCAGATTCCCCATCATGGAATCTACTTACATCTACTTTTACAAGAGCAGTCATTCCAAAGTCTTTCCATATTGTTGCCAAGTTTGGAATCTCTCAAGCAGTCAGATGTGACACAATGGACCCCAATTCAGCTGCGATGATTTGTTTTGTAAATTTTAAAACTAGCTCTCTTCATCCATCAGGACACCCTGTTTAGCCCAGAACAAATGGAGAAGTTGGGAGATTTATGAGTAATTAGAAAAATGTGATATGCACAGCTACAGCTGAGAGCAAGTCATGGAAGCAAGAGTGCTTTCTTTGCATTGCTCACTCAACTACTGGAAAGCCTCCTGCCACACTTATCTTTGCTCATCCTCTGATCACATATCCTGAGCTACCCCGCAGAATTGATGTGCAACATATATGTGAACACAATCGAGAACAAAAGGATCGAATGTAAGTAAATGCAGAGCAAAATATGAAATTTTGAGCTACACCATTAACAACAGGTGATCAAGTGCTTATGAAATGTGACATTTGTGTTGGAAAGCAAACAACTCCCTGTGGCATCCAACCATTGCTATGGCCAAACACTAAATGGTTAATGATCACTTCTAAGCACGGTTCACAGACCATCACAGGAAATCATTCTTCAAAGCACTGAAAATACCGTTCTCCAGCATTGAATCCGATTCCGTCACCGATATTTCAGATGAAGAATGATTTATGTGAGATTACACCTGATGTCAGAAAATACCCTGCTCATATGAAAAAGTGTCCACCATACTTAAGTGATATGGTACAATGCGAACTATTTTAAATGTAATTCATTGTATATGACTTAGTGCATTGTTAAATTAATACAGAAGTTTGCATATTGAATAGTGTTACTGGTGAAGCTGAATATTCAAGTTATGCTTAAGTTTATTGTTTATGCTTTTTGAGATAAACCAATGAAACATGCTATGCTTCTCATTCACTGGGGGGGGGGGATTTAGTGTATTGAAAATTGCATTATGCATTTTAGACACATACAGTTACCGTACAAATATTCCAGCAGAGGGAGTTGTAAAAAGTAATTGAAAATAATCCATGTTTTAACAGAACATGAAGTTCTGATTTTGAGTACTTCTTACTGAATAGCTTACTGTTTCTCATCAGGAACTTTACACACATACATCTCGGCATTAATATCATCTGCCATTCATCTGCTCATTTTATTAGCCTGTTTACATTCTCCTGGTGTCTGTTACTATCCTCCTCATAACGTACTGCTTGCCTAAGTATCAGTTCATACAGTAGTCTTTGAAATGATGGCCTATGTACCCAAGTCCAGGTTATTTTTTTTAATCAAAAAGAGAAGTAATTGCAATACTGATTTTATAATTCCATACAGTCTGAAAAAGAGTACTTCATCGTTACTCTGTACTTACTGTCCCTTAGCCAATTTTGCGTTGCTTCGTGCATCATCTCTAATTCCAATAATTTTAACTTTGCTAATAAGTTTATCATGTGGTACTCCATCAAATGACTTGTGAAAGTATGTATACACATCGACCACACTATCTTAATTAATACTCTTGGCTACTTCATCAAAGAACAAAATCAAGTCAGTCCAACATGATTTTCCTTTAACAATTATACATTGAATTCCGTAATTAACTCATAGTTTTACAAATGCCAATTAATTGTTTCCTGGATTTCATTCATTTGCAGCCGTCCCTTATTTGAGGATGATGTCTATTCAGCACCAAAACGTTCTGCCATGTCTTCATGTGACTGAAAGGCCAATTCTCGACATACAGATTTTTGTGCACATGGGGCAGGATGTCATTCAGTAATGGGATCGGGAGAGCAGGATTTGCATCTTTTTGTTTCTTCTCTGTCACTGCTCTGCCTCATCAGGAAGACATTGTGATTCAAAGATGCAACTTGATGAGTAGGTTGTTGCCATTTTGATCGATGGGTGGCAAACCTCTCCCAGTCACTGATGTCAATGCTGCCGGTCTGCAGGAATAACCTTAGTGCGTCTTTGAAGCATTTTTCTCATCCTTTCAAGGAGTTTTGGCCATTTTAAAGATGAGAAAACAGGACATGGCAGAGGAGATAGTTTTCGGCCATCTGAACACAATGTCCAGTCCATCAGTGTTGAGTTGACAGGAATTTTGCCTGAATACTTATGGAGCTGACTTCAAGAAGGACACTACTTGATGGCTCTCCCAGTAAACCAGAAGGATTTCTGAGGGAATTTTGCTGGTGCTTTTATGTATTGCTAATACAAAGTCCAGGTCTGACTGCAATACAAGAATGTAGTGACAACAACTATTAGGACTTTGGTTGACTTGTGGACATCTTTGTTCTTATTCTTTCACAGTGCGTAGATGTCACTATCTAAACCCAATCCTAATTGCACTTGAGAAGGCGGTCACTTTCTTGAATTCTTCAAATTCATATGGTGTAGGTACACTCTCAGTGCTTTTAGGGAGGGAGATCCATGATTTGACCTAACGACAGTGAAGAAACAGAGATATAGTCTCAAGTCAGGATGGTGTGTGACTTGAGGGGAACTTAAGACTGGTTGTGTTCCCAGGTATCTGCTGAACTTGTCCTCTTAGTGGTGGTCATTGCAAAAGGTGCTGCCGATGGAGCCTTGGTGAGTTGCTGCAATGCATCTTGTAGATGGTCACGCTGTTGCCACTGTGCCACTATGCATCAGTGTCGGAGGGACTGGATGGTGGAAGAAGTGGATGAGGCGCCAATCAAGTGGGTCGCTTTGTCCTGGATGACATTGAACATCTTGAGTGCTGGTGTTACACATTTACTGTTGATGATTGGAATGGCAGAGCTGACACAGCAAAACCAGTATTGGATATCCCCGTCAACGATGGCCTTTTGAGAGAGGTAGCTGCCAATGTATGAGAAGTGCTCAATATATACATCAGTTCATAGTCCATGCCCACCCCAACCCTGTCCCCTCCTGTTATCCAAGAACCTGTTTTGACTGCTTTAATTACCTACCCAATGAGCTCTTCACCTACCATACTCCCTGGACCTGTCACCCTACCTCATCCCACTCCCCCCTCTGATATGTGACTATTCCTGCCTACCATCAGTACATTGAGTTGTTCCCCCCCCCCCCCCCCCGCCCAGGGCCCTACCAGTGGTACTACAGGCCCCACCCTCTGAGGTACTCCTCTCTTTCCCAGACATTTCCCCCCCTTCTAAGGACATTCCCCCCCCCCCCCCCCCTCCTCCCCGGACACCCTTCCCACGCTTCCCACATAAGCCTGTCCAGCCTTCATTCCACCTTTCCTGCCTATTTTCCCTGCTTTCAGCTTCCGCCTGCCTCCCTTGTCTGGCCTTGGTGCAACATTTGCTAACAACATTCAAGTGAAGTTGTGTGAGGTTCCCAAGAAAGAGAAAGCAACATCTACGGACCTCAAAGTCATGGGAAAGTTGATGCTCGGCATGTGCACAGCATACAGTTGTAAAACTGAAATTTCTAGATTCTTGCTGGTGAGGAACTTAATTTGTAGAGTACATTTGAGGTGGCCTCTTATTGAGAATGCATGTGGTGCACATGCATGCAAATAGCCTTGAAGCTCGTACCGCCTTTAACCTGTCTTGAAAGTTGGGAGAACAAAACTCCAACACTTTATTCTGCTGTCGGAAAACAGATGTTTTGCCTTCCCCCAAATTAAATGCCCCAACCCACCATGATTCTTACTGCTGTCAGGGACAGAAAACTCTTCCCATTGTCTCTGATCATTTCCCCAATATCAAAATTAGACTGGCTGGCTTGTAGCACTGGAGTTATTCCTCTTCATTTTTTGGACAAAGATATCACATTGTAATTCTTCTGTGCACTGCCACTACCCACATATTGAAGGACGATTGGAAGATTGTTCTCAGAGGTTCTGTAATCTCCCCATTACTTCGTTCAGTAAACCCATCTGGACTGAGCGACATTTCTACTTTGTGAATTTCTAACTTTTATGTTTCTCCCCTTTATCTTTTTTAATTCTATCCAATATTGCCATTATGTCCGCCTCTACTGCTGCATTGACTGCAACCTCTCCTCTCATGAAGACAGATGCAAAGTGCTCATTTAGTACTTCAGCCATGACTCCATTTGAGTATCTCCTTTTTGGTCCCTAATCCGTCCAACCCTTCCTTTGACTATCGTTTTATCATTTATATACTTTTGGAAGACCTTCAGGATCCATAGATGTATAGAAGATAGGAGCAGGAGGAGGCCTCTGTTAATCTATAACTGTTAATCCATTTACATACCATCTCTCTTTTACCCTCTTATTTTAGATCTCTCTACTTCCTGCATTCAACATGGTCCTCAACTATATCATTAACCTTACTCTTATACACTTAGTTTTTCTGTCTAATTTTAACCTTTATATTTCTAGCCATCCAGAGATCCTTGTAAGAAAACATATCCTCCATTACCAAATCATCTCCTCTTTGAAGGTCAGGCATTGTTCAATTTCTACTTTGCCTAAGTAATTTTTGATTTCAATTGACCTAGGCCAGATTTATTTAGAACTAACTGAGTTCCTCAAAGTATTGTTACACTTCATTGTATCTTGCCCTTTTCCATAAAAATTCAATATTTAATGATGTAATGAACACTGTTGCCCAAAATGCACTCCCACTGAAACATGCTACAGTTGCTCCTCTTTATTCTCCAGAACCACATCCATCGCTGCTTCCTTCCTCATCAGGCTGGAAGCACGATCATCAATAAAGTTCTTACGATTTCCCAATTCTTGCTTGCTGTGTTCAAAGTGCTTTCCCACCTATGAGGACTTGGGAAATCTACCCTTAAATCATTATGTTCCACACTTGCCTCCCCCTCTTATTTATGGGGTATAGGTTTATCTTATAGTGCAGTTTCATGGGAAGGAGCAGCCTTCCAACCCCTCACTTTGATAACGATTCTTCATCCGTGAGCCACGATTCTTCATCCGTGAGCCTGTTCTTTGCATTAACTGAATATGAGGAGAATCCAATGCAATTTAACTTGCCAATATTTTATTTTTCTTCGGTATAAATCAATATAATTATTGGAAGACTATGGCGCAGTATTTCTAAGTTGTAATCCAACTGTCACATTAAATCAAACTTACCCAATTCTTGGATACTTTCCTTTCTGAAAGAAAAGAAAGATAATTCATATTAATATTTAATGAAAGGTAGCTTTCATCTCAATCTTCTTGTTCAAGGCACTATTTTAACTTAAATTGCCACATACTGCATTTGAGAGACTGATTTTTAAAAAATGGACCAAACACATCGACACAAATACTAATCACATGAACAACAATTTCAATGATATGGCTTTACAGCTTAGCAAGGTGAACCAAGGCACTTTTGGGTGGGTTTGAGATCCAAGCAGCCACAGCACCTGGAGGACTGCTGATCAAAAGTACAGCTGTGGAGTGGAAAATCCGGCCTCACCAAATAGATAATGGATGGGACTTTCCACTCACTCAGTGGCCTGTTTTCTGACAGCAGAGAAGTGGGGGACTTCAATATGCAGGTGGACTGGGAAAATCAGGTTGGTAGTGGATCCCAAGAAATGGAATTTGTGGAATGTCAAAGAGATGGTTTTTTGGAGCAGCTTGTGACAGAGCCTACTAGGGAACAGGCAATTCTGAATTTGGTGATGTGTAATGAGGCAGACTTGATGAGGGAACTTAAGGTGAAGGAACCCTTAGGGAGCAGAGACCGCAATATGATAGAATTTACCCTGCAGTTTGAGAGGGAGAAGCTGCAATCTGATTTAACGGTATTACAATTAAATAAGGGTAACTACAAAGACATGAGGGAGGAGCAGGCCAGAGTTCATTGGAGAAGGAGCCTAGCAGGGAAGACACAACAGAAATTCATCCCAAGGAGGAGGAAATATGCTAAGGGAGGACAAGGCATCCATGACTGATGAGGGATCTCAAGGACAGCATAAAGGCTAAGGAAAAAGCATACAAAGTGGCGAGGCTAGTGGGAAACCAGAGGATTCGGAAGCCTTCAAAAGCGAGCAGAGGACAGCTAAAATAGCAATAAGGGGGGAGTAGATGAAGTATGAGTGCAAGCTAGCTAGTAATATAAAGGAAGATATGAAGAGATTTTTTTCAATATATAAATGGTAAGAGAGAGGCAAAAATAGACATTAGACCACTAGAAAATGTGGCTGGAGAATTAATAATAGGAAACAAAGAAATGGCACACTCACTGAATAGTTACTTTGCAACAGTCTTCACGGTGGAAGACACTAGTGGGATGCCAGAGCACCAGGAGAACAAGGGGGCAGATATGAGCGCAGTGACCATTACTAAGGAGAAGGTTCCGGGGAAACTGAGAGGTCTGAAGGTGGATAAGTCACCTGGACCAGATGGACTACACCTCAGGTTCCTAAAAGAGATAGCTGAGGAAATTGTGGGGGCATTAGTGATGATCTTTCAGGAATCACTGGAGACAGGAAGGATCCCAGGGGACTGGAAGGTGGCTAATGTAACACCACTGTTTAAGAAGGGAGGGAGGCAGAAGATGGGAAATGATAGGCCGGTTAGCCTGACTTTGGTCATTGGTAAGATTTTAGTGTCTGTTATTAAAGATGAGATCGCAAAGCACTTGGAAATGCATGGTAAAATAACATTGAGTCAGCACGGCTTTGTCAAAGGGTAGTCGTGTCGGACAAATCTGTTAGAGTTCTTTGAGGAGGTAACAAGCAAGTTAGACAAAGGAGAATCAGTGGACGTGATTTATTTCGATTTCCAGAAGGCCTTTGACAAGGTGTCACATAGGAGACTGTTAAATAAGTTAAACGCCCATGGTGTTAAGGGTAAGAGGATTGGCTGACTGGCAGAAGGCAAAGAGTGGGGATAAAGGGGTCTTTTTCAGGATGGCAGCCGGTGACTAGTGGTGTGTCTCAGGGGTCTGTGCTGGGAACACAACCTTTTACAATATACATTAATGATCTGGAAGAAGGTACTGAAGGCATTTTTGCTGAGTTTGCAGATGATACAAAGATCTGTAGAGGGACAGGTAGTATTGAGGAAGTAAGGGGGCTGTAGAAGGACTTGGACAGGCTCGGAGAGTGGGCAATGAAGTGGCAAATGAAATACAATGTGGAAAAGTGTGAGGTTATGCACGTGAGAAGGAGGAATCTAGGCATAGACTGTTTTCAAAATGGGGAAATGCTTTGGAAATCAGGAGCACAAGGGGACTTAAGAGTCCTTGTTCACGATTCTCTTAAGGTTAACGTGTAGGTTCAATCGGCAGTTAAGAAGGCAAATGCAATGTTAGCATTCATGTCAAGAGGGCTAGAATACAAGACCAGGGATGTACTTCTGAGGCTGTATTTGAGCAGTTTTGGGCCCCACATCTAAGGAAGGATCTGCTGGTCTTGGAAAGGGTCCAGAGGAGGTTCACAAGAATGATCCCTGGAATGAAGAACTTGTCGTATGAGGAATGTTTGAGGACTCTGGGTCTGTACTCGTTGGAGTTTAGAAGGATGAGGGGAGATCTTATTGAAATGCACAAGATACTGTGAGGCCTGGATAGAATGGACGTGGAGAGGATGCTTCCACTTGTAGGAAAAACTAGAACCAGAGGACACCATCTCAGATTAAAGGGACGATCCTTTAAAACAGGATGAGGAGGAATTTTCTCAGCCAGAGGGTGGTGAATCTGTGGAACTCTTTGCTGCAGAAGGCTGTGGAGGCCAATTCACTGAGTGTCTTTAAGACAGAGGTTCTTGATTAATAAAGGGATCAGGGGTTATGGGGAGAAGGCAGCATAATGGGAATGAGAAAATATCAGCCATGATTGAATGGTGGAGCAGACTCGATGGGCCAAGTGGCCTAATTCTGCTCCTATGTCTTATGGTCTTATAGTCTAAGTCCCACCATCTGCCAACGGCAGGATCTTCTGGTTCCGCCGCTGTCAACAGCTTTTTCCATTGTTCACACCCACACCTTCTACCACTGGGTGGGGGGTCACTGTCGCAGGACCAGAAGATCCCGCCAGCAGGAAAGGCCGGAACATTTCATCCAATGTTGAGTTTTATTAATGGGATGTGGATGTTGTTGGTGAAGCCAGCATTCCGTTGCTCATTCTCATTCCCCTTGAACTGAATGGTTTTCCAGGTCATCACGGAGGACATTTAATAGTCAACCACATTGCTGTGGGGCAGAATTGCATGTAGGCCAGACCAAGTAAGGATGGCAAATTTCCTTTCCTAAAGGACATTAGTGAACCAGATAGGTTTTTATGACAATGCTTTTGTGTTTGTCATTTGACTTTCCAGATTTTAATTGAATGCAAAATTTGGACTTGGGCCCCTAGAACATTACTCGGAGTCGTTGGATTACTGGTCCAGTGACAATCTAGTCTGCCATTGCCTTCCTGCTGAATAACAACTTGCAGGGGGAGAATAGGAGCAAAGCACACTGGGAATAATCACATGGATGCAGGATGGCAAACTATTGCATGGGGATGTTCTGGTGATATTGGAACAGATAAGCTGGAACAAGAGCTAAACAGAGGAGAGGAGGGACCAGGAGGGCCATTTGGCCTGTGCCTAAAGGTCAAAGTGGGCCTCAAATTTAGACTTTTTTTTTGCCATTTGATAGGTTTTGCAACTTGTTTTCATGTGCAGAAAGAAATGATATAGGAAAAGAAAGTACATTTTGCTGTTCCGTATTGCACATCAGGCAGCGTCTGTGCAGCCTATGCTACAGGCGTGTGAAGGAAGGTCCTGTGTGTAGCTCAACACATGTTCAGTGTGTGTGTGTGTTCAAAGGAGGATGTTAACAGGATCTGAAAGATCCAAAATTATTGTTGGGTGCCAATCAGCATTAGAGGCTGTTTAACATTAGCATCTGCATGAACTTGGTGCACCCACACACCAGAAATAGCTGGAAGCATTTCAACCACCTTTTTCCGATGTCTGGACTTTGGTAGTGCTGGTACCGATAGCATTAGGGAGCCAAAAGTAACAGCCATGTTCTCTTATCTCTGCTCACCATGATCTTTTAACGCAGAGGCAGGGTGCTACCAGACATTAAAATATGCATTTAGATGAATAACTGAGTCAAAGTTAAATGCTTTTTTGTCATATACTACTATAATAAATTATAATTCTAATAACTTAATTAGAGAAGCATATTTTCATCCTTTTTTAAAGTTGTATTAATAAACCACAGTATTAGTCACATCTGATGCTGCTGATTTTGTCTTCACCACAAACAACGGAAATTGTCAGTTCGGTCACACCTCCCATAAAGTCGATTGTAACATTTCTGAAGCAGTTAATGATCGCTCAATTCATTAAAATACCAGTGCACTAAATCCAGCTTTGAAAAGCGTAAAACTACCAGTTTTTGAAATGGTTGTGAAAATGTTTACAAACATGAGCAAAAGTCAAGTTAATAAAGGGCAAGTGTTTACTGCAGGGCCTCCACAAAATCTCCACATTCCTGAACAATAATTGATGCTAATGCTGAATGTGTCCTTATTTTGCAATATTTGTGATTAACTTCATCATACTTTGAATTCAAATTTCTGGTTAAGATTTGCAGAAGCAGGGGGCAGCACGGTGGCACAGTCATTAGCACTGCATGTCTCACGGCGCCGAGGTCCCAGGTTCGATCTCGGCTCTGGGTCACTGTCCGTGTGGAGTTTGCACATTCTCTGCGTGTTGAGTGGGTTTCACCCCCACAACGCAAAGATGTGCAGGGTAGGTGGATTGGCCATGCTAAATTGCCTCTTAATTGAAAAAATGATTGGGTACTCTAAATTTATGAAAAGAAAATTTTGCAGAAGCTGTACAACCAAATGGGGAGGGGGGTGGGGGTGGGGGGACGTTAGCAGATAACCAGATTTGATCGTAAAACACTCCCGGTGAATGTTTCGCAAAAGAGGCAAAAGTCAAAAATTGGGCTGTGACCAATAAACAGACATTCTTCATAGCATTACTTTGCTTTGATCCCAAGTTAGAACTTTGGAAAAGCTTTACATGCTCAAAAGCATAGAGCTATTTTGTCACGACACAAAGATAAATGATTGGTATGTTATGTTTAATTATGCACATTTAGTTGATCAAAATGGTCTTAAATTATATCTGTGACAGAGGTATACAAAATTACGTTGATTGATAATGTCAGGTTTTAAATGCAAAGAAACTGGGAGATATGTTGAGTTTATATTCTTTATCAGATAAACTCTGGGCGTGATTTTTGGGTCTGTTCCCCACGGGCGCCAATCCCGTTATGGTTGCTAAATCCTGCAGAAGTGCCAGAACAGGATTTGCGCCAGGGAGATCTCGGTTTTAAATCTTCCCTACCCCCGCTGATGACGTGATCAGCATGAATTTGCATTGATTTTAATATCATTAGATGGCTTTAGATTTTTGAGCAGTAAAGGAATTAAGGGTTATGGTGAGAGGGTGGGTAAGTGGAGTTGAGTCCACAAAACGATTAGCCATGATCTTATTGAATGGCGGATCAAGCTCGAGGGGCCAGATGGACTACTCTTGCTCCTAGTTCTTATGTTCTTATGTTTATATTCTATTTGTCATACCTTCAGCCCCGTGTAATGTTCGCCCCCACTGAATGACATCACACGTTGTTCCTCACTTAGTCTAAAGCAGGAGAATTGATCCCTGAACATACTAGTTATGGGGCGGGATTTAACGGCCATGTCCCATTGGAATTTGGACAGGATGCGGGCAGTAAATCCCGTGAGAGCTGAATACTCTACCCATTCAGCAAGAACCAATACATGTCAATCAACAAATAAACTTTATTGATCCCTCTAAATAACAGTGGTGGGGAATCCTACTCGTACAAGTGAAGGCAGAGTGTGAGCTGGAGCGTTGAAATCAAAAATAGGATGACTAGGATCAATTTAGGTTTACAGACTGACTGATGTCACAGTCTGGCTATTCAGCATATTTTTTGAGCTGCCACGTCCCCACCAGGAGTGTGGGCATACAATGTAGATATCATTTTGATACTGGAACAGCACCCATAATACCAAAAATGCAGATAATATGCATCTAAATTTTGCAGTCCCAGTGGCCCTCATGAGCCAGAAGTCCTGCTCTTTATCTCCTTTCTCAGTCCAGATTGATACTGAGCCTCTGGCCTGGACTGCATCCAGCTGCCAAACTCTCTACCTTCACACACAGCTATGCCAAACCCAAAGCACAGCTTCAGCTTAAACTCCACCCTTATCTTCTGCCCCCACATTGAAATGAAATAAAATGAATGAAAAATGAAAATGAATGAAATGAAATGAAATGAAAATCGCTTATTGTCACAAGTAGGCTTCAAATGAAGTTACTGTGAAAAGGCCCAATATTGGCCTCAAACCTGAAAGTCTTATACCCACAGTCTGCCATACGTTTCCAGACATGGACTGTAGCCCACACTCCAGCTGCAGCTGCATAAGATGTGCCTTTTACTTATCTAACCAGATCCCTAGTCTGATTTCCACCCTGCCCCCTAAATAATCAGAAACAGAGAATGATGACAGCGCAAAAGTTTTTTTTCACATTATATTTGCTTCTCTTGCAAATCACTTTAAATCTGTGCTTCTCGTTCTCAATCCTTTTACGAGTGGGAACAGTTTCTCCCTATCCAGTCTGTCCTACCCCATGCTTTTGAACACTTCTATTAAATCTCCTCTTCGCCTTCTTCTCTGCAAGAGGAAAAGTCCCAATGCCTCCAATATATCCTCATGACTGAAGTTTCTCATCCCTGGAACCATTCTTGTGAACTTCTTCTGCACTCCCGCCAGTGCGTTCACATCCTTCCTACAGTGTGGTTCCTAGAATTGCACACAATATTCCAGCTGAGATCTAACTAGTGTCTTGTATAAGTTTAGCATAGCTTCCTTGCTGAATTATGAAAATGAAAGAGCACACACACACTAGGAATTTAACTTTTACCTAGAGAACACAGAATTATAAGCAGGAGTAAGCTATTCTGCCCCTTAGTCTGTCCTGCCTTTTGATAAGATCATGGCTGGACTGATTATGGCCTCAACTCCATTTTCCAGTCAGTCCCCAGTAACCTTTGACTCTCTTGTCGAAGAAAATATTCGAGACTGAATTAGACCGGCCTGGTCGATGACAGTGGCAGGTTTATAGGTGTGTGTGACTCTTGATAATATTCACAAACTCTATTAGCTTTTAAAAGGTAATATCAATCATCCAAAGGAGAACAATGATAATGGGCGGGATTTTCTGACACAATAGAGAATCCCACCAGAGGAGAATACAGCCCAGTATTGCAATAAAAATGATGAGAATTGTTATGGGTCAGGGTTTAGAGAACCCTGAATTATGAAAATGAAAGAGCACACACACACTAGGAATTTAACTTTTACCTAGAGAATCATGGAGTTTACCTGACCCACAACTTTTAATAGATTGTGGTATGGGGAACACACGGCCCACTCTACAGGTGTGGTACAGCAGAAATGGAAAAATATTTTTTAAAGCAAAACAATGTTTATTCTATGAACTCAAGTTAACTTTTTTAAAACATACAGTGAACATCTTAGCAACCATCAATTCAAATACAACCCCCAAAGGTTACAACACTAAGTAATCCTTTAAGCTTTCCTTTTAATATCTATAAGACTTAAAAACAAAACCTTTAACAGAAGCACATCAGGTTAAAGTCACTAGTGAGAGTAGTTATTAGTTTTAAATCACCAAAGGATCGATTTACAGTTTTTAGATTACAGAGAGAGAGACTAATACCCTTTCTGGCTGTGACTGCAGCTATCCAGCTCTGAAAACGAAACTAAAACACACCCTGCAGCAAACAGCCTAAAATGAAAGTAAAAAGCTGATGGACAGCCCAGCTCCACGCACTCTCTGACATCATTGCAGTAATAGACACCCATTTCTTAAAGGTACTCGCACTTCAGATATTTATATACACACCCATTTATAAACATCTATTTCATAAAGGCACTCTCACATGACAGAATACAATAATAAGTCAAAATAACAGATAGGCCACAGAAATGTATTAACAACAGAAATACATTTATTAGTAATAAGGGGTGTACTTCGTTCTTAATCCAGATAAATATCCTGGGCTGGCCTCTCCATTTGGGAGACTAAGTCCCCACACGGTGTGAAAATGGTCATGTTTTACGCCAGGAAAACTGGCGCAAAACGGCCACCATTTCCCTGCTCCGGAGGGGGCTAGCAGGTAGGCAGCATAGTGCTCCCAGCTCTAGCTGCCGATACAACCCGCAGCATTGCCAGGTCTGTGGCCGCGCATGTGGACGACGGCGGCCTGCAGCGGCCGCGCTGTGCTTCATGGCAGACGCAGCCTACGGAACTGGACAGCAAAAATAGTACCCCCCTTTGGCCACTTGCGTGCCCTGGCCCGCCCGCCCACAGTGCCCCCAACCCCGATTGAAGCCCCCCCCGCCTGAGAATCGCCCTACCCTGCTGAGTTCTCGACGGGTTAGACCACACGTGTCCCATCGTGGAGCGGGCCTCAGCCAATTGCCCGGAGCATTGCGAAAGCAGTGTTGCCCCCAATTTGGGCGTTATCAGGGATTCTCCACCCCGTCGCTGAACTCGATTTCGGCGTTGGGATCGGGGAATCCAGCCCCCTGTCTCCTTTGCTAGCTCCAGTAAAGTGACATGAAGATGGTTTTGCAAAATCAACTCTAGTCCTAGGTGGACAAAGGACTCCAACTTAAACTGCTCAGAATTCTCTGATTTGGGAGGCCACAAAATGAATGGTGTGAGAAACAGACAATTTACATTCTGCTAAGATATCCTCTTCCAACCTTAGGTTCATGGCACAGTGTTGGCGCTCAAAGAGTAGAAGTTTAAAATGAAAAAAGAAAGACTTGCATTTGAACAGAACTTTTCACCATCACCAGACACCTCAGAGCTCTTTTTGAAGTTGTAATTTCGGAAACAGAGCAGCCAATTCATGTTCAGCAAACCTCCACAACAAAATGTGATTGTGACCAGATTAACTGATTTTTGTGGTGTTGATTGCAAGGACATCGGGGCTAACTCCCCTGCTCTTCTTCAAAATAGTGCCGTGAGTTCTTTTACATCCATCTGAGCGAGCAGATGGGACCTCAATTTAATGACCCAACCAAATGACAGCACCTCTGACAGTGCAGCATTCCCTCAGTGCTGTGCTGGAGTGGCATCGCTGACTTTTGTGCTCAAGCCCTGAGAGTGGAACTTGAACCTGGAGTTTTATGATTCGGATGCATGTGCTATCGACTGAACCACAGCTGACACATATTGCTGCAACTGCTCTATGCTAAATGCACTGCTGCACACTGACATTCATCAGAGTATATCAGAATATGTGCAACTACAAGATAACGGACCAAAACGAGCTATGTCAAAGTAATTTTATAACATTTAAGTGAAGCTTGCAATTCCTTTATTACACTTATTCCGTCAACTTGGATAGTACATATTTTACATCCAGTATCCTGCAACTGCTAAAATTAATTAGAAATGCCAAACTGAAAAACTTTTAGAATGTTACAAAAATGTCCTATCAACACTAAGCCCAAATTAGCATAGAAAGCCTCCCCAATTGTGACAACAAACATATATGAACAAATATGAAATTGTTGCACCTGATAACATCAGCTGCACATACAATTGCAAGAATAGGACTGGTGCAGAAACCCTTCTCAGTAAATTACTTGACTAAACAGCAAGCAAGTGAAAACCACAACTCTAAACTGGGGCTATAAGATTAGCACTGAGCAATTTTTGACCTAACAACATTTTATGCCACATTCTTGTTTAAAAATACTTTATACTGTTGCCCTAGTCTAAGTCATCTTGGTTTCCAAACTTTGAGATTAATGGGATAATTATTCAACTCAGTACAATCTCCACATTAAGAACATTTGAAATACTCAATTGAATATCAAAAATACAGCCAAATATTGCAATGTTAGAAACTCTTTGCCATGCTGATGTAACCTTAATTCCACGCGCATACTTATTTTGGCTGCTGCCATGGTCCATCACTTCTCTATCCATTTTTGACCTTGTCGATCCCTTCCTTCTTGCCTCTTCCAATTCATGTACCCCAGTCATGCCACCTTTCATTTACTTTTCCCCTACTTCCTACTCCGACCCTTTTCCTATTTCATTGTGTTCCTGTTTTTCTGATACTGTCCCAGGCTGGATACATCTACTGTTCCGATTTGTATTTATCTCCGTATTCTCCAAAAAACCCATCAAGTCACCCATCACTGCCTTCTTACAAGCAGCAACCCCAAATGTTCCATCTTCCGCACTGTCTGTGCGGAGTCTGCACGTCCTCACGGTAGCCTCACGGTAGCATGGTGGTTAGCATCAATGCTTCACAGCTCCAGGGTCCCAGGTTCGATTCCCGGCTGGGTCACTGTCTGTGTGGAGTCTGCACGTCCTCCCTGTGTGTGCGTGGGTTTCCTCCGGGTGCTCCGGTTTCCTCCCACAGTCCAAAGATGTGCGGGTTAGGAGGATTGGCCATTCTAAATTGCCCGTAGTGTAAGGTTAATGGGGGGGATTTTAATGAAAGTTTGATTCATGGATGACAATACACTGCCCTTATTGGTGCCTTCATATCTGGCTATACTTTCTGCCAATTGTTCTGCCAAACTGATATGCTGATGGTGTACGTCTTGTCATTAAATCATACTTTTGTCTTTTTGCCCTACTCTTTTGGTACACCTTGTTTCCCAAAGAAAGAAAGAATCCACCCCCCACCCCCCCCCCCCCCCCCCCACCCCCTCCACCTGTTGAGAGGGGTGGGATTGTAAGTTCCTGCTGCTGGCCAATGGTGAGCCTCCTCCGCCACCATGAAAGATGCTGCGGGGAGAGTGGAAAATCCCACCCACCATATCTAGCAGCAAATCTCAATGAGCAGTAAATTAGAGGTTGAAATTCTCTTGAGGTCACATTCGCCATATACTTATTTCAGTTAAAGTGCAGATAGTGCTGAAGGTTGCCAAACCACCACCTTCAGAGTGACATTTTTGCACATCAGTGGAGAGGCCAGCATGGACTACAGTAAAGCATGAAGTATAACTGCAGTTTTAATGGTTTGAAATAGATAAGTACAAAATTACTCTATCACAATCTCTTACACTGTTTCTTTCAATGCAATATTAGATAAAGAATGGCCTTGAAAAGTCACCTTGATGCATCTTAGATTTGATAATACTGTCACAGTTGATTTCTGGTGATTTGCAGTTCCTTTTGGCAGAGTAAAATAAAGAGTACATTTAAGTGAATATCATGTCAAATAATGCAGTAACTGCAGGAGTAGAAGGAACTATTCCATCAGACCAGCAGCAAATGATGGATGAGTCGAGTTGAAGCTTCTAGATCCCCACAGTTGAGAGATAATGAAAAAGACCAGGGGCTGAAAATTTGAGGCATGCAGGCAACCAAGAGAGAGAAATTGAGAAAATAAGGGATTATATTTCTAAATTTAATTGTTAAATTTTCATTTCAGAGACAGAAAGATAATACTAATCCTTCAGTTTGTGTTATAAACTCTTCCTCTGAATTACAATCGTGGCAACACTCTAAAAGTACTTCATTCGCATTTGAAATTCTTTGTGGTATGAAAGACAATATATAAATGTAAATTGTTTCTTTCCTTCTGTCTGGAACTCCATATATATTCGCGTATTTTTATTTTTTGCTGACTTTGGAACATCAAAAATCAGAATTTTACTTTTACCACACTATTAACTTTCTATTTATTGTTATGGAGGTATGTTAATATCAAATATTACACTTCAATCTGATCTTCTGGACTGATATATGGATTTTGGTTCAAAAAAAGGCAGTCTTAACTGTTCAAATAAAAGCACTGGCTTAAGATGGCTGCCACGGGTCACCTGAGATTCAGGAACACCAGTTGGCAAAGCTTCTGAAAGCTTCTAAAAGGTGGATTACAATGAACGTGCCTAGATCACATTCTTGTGTAATGTTGCACTTGCCATTGTCGGGGCTTATTCCAAAATGGCAATGACAATAAAGTCTCAAATTCTACCGAACTAACAAAATCAACAAAGCAAGACAAATGCTCAGGACCCATTCATGCTTCCATTGTATGTTGATGGCTTTAACCTTGTGAGGTGGAAACCCTTTCGTAAAATGAATAGACTATTGATTGTCTTCCATTGAATATCAATGACCAACATGACTGAAATGCTTTGATTTTTGAAAGTCCTTTATTATAAAACTCTGCCAGCTTTGGGGAAGTCTGAAGAAGGAACGTCTGAAGTTAGCAAAAAGCTGCTTGCCTCTCTCTCTCTCAACTAAAATGAATGCTGTCTGTTTATATTATACACTGGACAATCCACAGAGAAATTCTAAAGATGACTTGAAACCACAAAGTAGGGCTTGCAGGGAGGAAACCAAGGACCACGGCTTTGAGAACTGCTTCAGCCATGAACAGCAGTAAAGGACTCATAATCAGTGAACTCTTTCTATCTTATCCTTTTATCATTTAATCTTTATTTGGCCTGAGGTTAACCGCTTCCACTTTGTAACTTTTAACTAGTAACTTGGATACTTGTATGTGTGTTTGTTGCAAGGGGCGACAGGGTGGTGCAGTAATTAGCACTGCTGCCTAACCGCGCCGAGGACCCGGGTTCGATCCCTGCCTCGGGTCACTGTCCATGTGGAGTTTGCACATTCTCCCCGTGTCTGCATGGGTTTCACCTCCACAAACCAAAGAGATGTGCAGGGTAGGTGGATTGGTCATGCTAAATTACCCCTGAATTGGAAAAAAAAAGAATTGGATAGTCTAAATTTATATTTTTTTAAATGTTTGTTGCAATGGCCAGGGCATGTTTACTTTATTTTTCAACATCTAATCGCTTAGATGTTTATATTATATTTTTATATCTTTCGCTGGGTGAATTCTTAATCACATTAAAAAATAATTC